>NC_135314.1:107286777-107930974 GCF_048772815.1 Callospermophilus lateralis | reverse complement strand
CGGACTCGTTCACTTCTTGGCAGCGTTGTGCTATCTGTGACTCAGAAAACCCTCTGCACCCAGGGTGGAGGACGGGTGGATGCCCCAACTGTAGCTGGAGCTCTGCGAGGACACTTATGCTTCTGTGTTTGTTTGTTTGTTGAAAACATGAGAGGAGGGGCCAATGAGGAAAAGAGGATTCTTTGTGCTTTTCTCACTTCCCCATTGTTCCCACGCCCATCGGTAGTGGGGGTGGTACTGCAGCCCACAGGTGTGTGCATGCGCACACACACGGTGCAGCAGGTGACAGCTTGTGGGTGTGACTTTCCCCCCAGCCTTGGGAGCTGCATGTGGGCTGCTGCACTTTCTTTGTCAGCTTTGAGACCGTGATCAGGCTCCCAGTTACGACCAGAGGGCCATACTGGGTCCCGTCTGTGGCAGTAACTAGTCACTTCCAAGTCTCAGCCCCAGGCTTCTGTGAGCCAGAGAGAAAGAGGTCACGCCATTTTTCATAGCGAACCTGTTGGACTCCTCCCCAAATCACCACAACCTACTAATGAAACAAACCAGATCTCTGAGTGCTCACAGAAGTCGGGGAGAATGGCCCCCACTTCCCGTCCGGCAGCATCTGGAAGAAGCAGGTCAAGAGGGCTCTGATTTAAGGGTGTTGGGTCTGAGATCGAGTGTTTGGAGGTGGTAGGTCTTGGGGTGGTGGGAGTGATAGTCTAGAGGTGGTGGACACTGAGTCAGGGTTGGGAAGGAGCCCCGGTGTGTGAGCCTGGAGTGATGAGCAAGTGTATGCCTAGGCCAGCCGGTTCTTGCCTTTGAGGATTGATCTGTGGGAAGTGAGTTTTTAAGAACTTGTTTATGCCTTATCGTTCCCAAGCCGAGGTCCCAGGAACAGAAGACTGAGGCATGTTGACACAGCTGGTCTGTGTTGTTCATTGAGTCACGTCAACACATTTGGTCTCAGAATTGCCTTGGCTCTTGGACTCCTGGAGGTATTTACCTGTCTGGCTGGCCTCTCAGGCAGAGAGAAGAGGAGGGCAGAAGGCATGAGGAGGGAGAAAGCACTTCTGAAGGGAACAGTGACTGGCCCTGAGAAAATCAGGGGGACCAAAATCAACTCCCGAGCAGTTCTGTTGGAGGTTAGTCTTCACCCGAAGGATCACAGAACCCAGATCCCTCCTGTGGTGACTGCACCTGTCAAATGGAACTCGCCTTTCAGTCATTGTGACGGGGATCACCTGCCTCACTCTACACCCTGCAATCTAGGGTCCATTTCTAGGAGGGGACAACCGCACGCACATTGGGCTGCAGGGTGGCTTCTCACCTGCTCTCCTTCCACCCACCAGGCATGTTCGTTGTGGTGATGAGTGTGGAGCCCCGTGGGGAAATGGTGATGTGGTACCTTGGCAAGACAGTAATGTGTGCTGATATCCAAGTAGCTGTGGGTGGTTGACTGAGCCATGCTCAGTTGCTTCCTCTTGATGCAGCTTCTGAGAATACTCTCATCTACTGATTAGACACGGCTCAGTCCGCAGCAACGGTGGACATTGCGAGGCTGTGGATTGTAGCAACGGATAGCCCAAGCTCAAGTGTGAAATGGAATGGTGATGAGTCCTGACACTGCGACATGTTAGTTTTGTGATCTTAGGCAAGTTGCTACTTAGTTTCAACCTGGTCTTTTATGTATAGGTCTCAGTCCCATTTTTTCCTCATATAAAATGGACACGGTTAATAATGACTAGTAGATTGTGGCACATGATAACTGCCGCATGAAGCTCTCAATGTAGTTCATAGTATGAACTCAGGATCTGCCAGCCAGTGTTACTGGAAGTATTATTAGAAGGTCAGACAAACCTTGCTGCTCATTTGAAGATGGGAAAGGGAAGCCTGGGACCACAGGGCAGTGGAGTTGGGAGGAGCGCAGGGTTGCTCTGATCTAGCACCTCTGTTTTACAGAACAGGAAGCTGAGCACCAAAGGGAGCAAATAATGCCCACAGGGAGGTGCCAATTAGGGGAGCCCCGTGTCTGTTCCCAGGGCTTCCCTTGCAGGCCCCGGCTGGCCTGTGAAGAGCACATGGGAGACACACTTGTGGGTTCTGGTGAGACCAGCCCGGGCCTCATTCATCACGGAGGAGGCAGCACCTGGTCTAACTCAGGATATTTTGGTGGAGAACAGGAAGTGGCCAGGCATAGTTTTGACTCCTGGATCTCAGATCTGGAAGGCTTCTGAGCAGAGTTTCATCACTTGACAATAACCAGTATCTTTAAAGTGTGAGGCAAACATTTAAGATTAATAAATCCTGTCAGTGCCGAGCACCCGGCACACATTCTTCCCATACTGGGCAGCTGCCCCTGGCCACTTCTCTTGTCAACGAAATGCCATCGCTTGTTGAAGGAAAACACAGTGGCAATTATGGTAACCAGCATTTTGAACAGATTTCCAAAATAAATGACTGGAAAACCTAGAAACTAATTTTACTGTGAAGTCAAACTAACCTGTAAGCAGTTAATTCTTTTCAAGTTCTAAATCAAGGAGACTTTATGGAGCAGGGCTCTGGGCAGGGCCCTGCAGGTGACTTAACGCAACAGTTTTACTTTAGAGGCACTAGTGATGTAGTCGGAAAGATGAAACCTAAGTGAACTCATCCAAAGGTAAGTTGTGGCTCTGTGACACTTGAGGACCAATGCCAGAGGACTTGGGCAGGCGGAGCCCCAGGAGTTGACAAACGGGGCGCAAGGCCCTTTGCCAGTGCGTTTGCCTTCTGTCAGTGACTGGCTGACCCAGGCTGCCCAGGAAGCTTTCCCTTGCAGACTTGGGCTGTAAATCAAGGGTAGCCACATCTCCCCAGTCAAGGATCCTGGGGACCTGGCCATACCCAGGGTGACTTCCATAGTGGCTCCAAGGATTGGTAACTCCATCTGTAGCTGATGACGTTATTAACCCATATGCCTGGTCTGCTTACTGAGCTCCAAACGCCTGTCCTCCTGGTCAGGTCCTGTGCTCTGGCTCCTCCGTATTCTCAGAATAAACTCCTTTTCTGCATGAGCCTGTTGGGCTGGTGTATGTGGCGGTGGCAGGTAGAGGGGAAGGTCAGGCATCTGGAAGGAAGAAGGCAGGCGACACCTGAGTGGGACTTGGAGAGGGGACTCTGCTTTGGGGCATGTGGGACTTGCACCGGGGCTGCCTGTCACTTCTAGTTCTGAGCACGATTGAAGCCACACACAGAAGGAGTGAGATGAGGCTTGTTCACAGACCTGAGCAGTTAACGCTCTGCTAATGCAGTTACCAAAGGGAGCAAATGGGGTGGAAAATACTTACACCTTAGGTTAAAAATGTGAGAAAGACTGTAAGCCGATTGGGCAACAGAGGCGACTACAGAGAAGACAGTATTCCACCCTGGAAGCAGCTTTGGGGGGTCTCTCTGTTCTAACTGGGCTTCAAGTCTCTTTTTACCTTGGCTTCGTGCCAATTAATTGTTTTTGTTTTGTTTTCAATGATCTGCTTTTAATAGGTAAGTTCATTCTTGAGTTGATCGAGATTCAGCAAATGTCATAGATGCTTTCTTCACTAAGACAGGGTGTTGGAAATCATATCATCCCCATTTGACAGTTCTTATTAATATTTGAACCACATATGGTGCTTGTTAAAAGCTCTCAGGCTCTAGTGAATAGATTTTTGCAGATTCACTTTACATGCAAAACACTTACATTCCTTGATTAAATAATGTGGATTAAATTCTGTCTGGAGATACCCATGTGCTTCCTAAGTTGGTAAGAGGTACATAGCAATATCTCGGGCTAGAACCTGGTCCAATTTCCACTCTAAACAAACAGTTTTATTGTTGGAAAATGCTCGTGTGGTGAAGAGCTGGGGCCAGGACCCCAGGGAGATGACCACTCATTCATCTTCCTCCTTTATCTTCCAACTGTACCTTTTTAGGTTAAGCTCTCTTTAAATTGCAGAGGAGGACAATGTTTTTGTCAGTGTGATTTTTGAGGCAGGAGGATGGATGTGCATGTGGGCTTCTGCTTGTGGAATTAAAACATTTCTGACCTTGACTTTTTATAGCAAACTAGAAATGCCGACGTTTGGATTTCTGGCAGCTCCAGAACATATACTTGTTTGCATTTATTTCTTATTGGTTGGACAAATTTTTAAAACATGAGGTAATCAAATGAGAAGATTAAAATCAGATGGTTTTGCCTGGACTGCTAGTAACTAGGAGTATAACTGGCATGTTTTTTTTCCCCACTTGCTTATGTAATTCTACATTTTATACCTGTTTTTAAAGAACAAACTAGAAGAATTGGAAAGTATTGCTGATGTTCAAAGGGAAAGAATTTCTTCATTATTTTTATAGCGAATTTTCAAAATGCCCATAGCTAATGTGTGCAGGAGCATGATCAGGTAGGTTTTTCTTTCCTCAAAGCATTTTTCAGAATGTGTCTGTGGCAGAGGCTCCTCATTTAGCGTATCTACGGGAAATGGTTGGGAATCTCACCCTGTCTATTCATGTTGCCATGGGAATGTCCATTATCATTGTCAGAGCATCTCTTCAGAGTGCTGGGGCCCAGGGGCAGGGGCTGTGCAGTCAGGGAATGAGGCATCCACCTCTGGCCTCACCCCTGCCAGTCGGGTGACTGTGGGTAAGAGAGGCAAGTGCTCTGGACTTCAAGGTTTTGGTTTTTTCTTTTTTTATTATTAAAGGAAATTGGAATAATTCTCATCTTAAAGGGCTGTTACGATCATTAGAAGTTATATATTATATGCACATACTGAATGCATCAGAAGGCACTTAGTAAATAATAGCCATTATTATTGTTAATGTGGCCATGTGTAGGGAGCCGCTCTGGAATACACACCCTTAAGTCCTGAGCAAGAGATAATGAACAATTATCGTGCCCTGTAATAACTTGGGCTTTACCTCCACTATGATAATGAGGTGTAGCTCCAGGAATAGGTGTCACCCCTGGGATTGAGTTACACTCACCTGTTCCTTTGTACTCCTACCCCTTTGCCCTTTTGGGGATAGAATGTTCCATGGAATCTCCCCTTCTATGTCCCCTGTATCAGAATAAAGAATTCAAGTGGCTCTTTCTTTTCACGCACCCCGAAGGTCAGAGAGCCATCTCGGGATTTTGAAAAGGTACTTCTGTGTGTTTGCGTGCTTTCTTTGTCGTTTTCTTAAGTTATTGGAATAGTCAGATTTTGTGAACCCAGCATAGGTCACCAGCTCTGATAGATGACAATAGCTGTGATATCTTAACATGCACCTATTTCCCATCTAGCTCTGCTGACCTCTTTCTTAGAGAGCGCGCTGTCTTTGTAGGTTCACTCCCTGGAGCTATCTGTGAGGTAAAATTGGGGAAAAAAAAAACTGCTAGCGAAGGAGATGATCTGAAAAGTGCAAGAAAAAGGGCCAGGGCTGAGACGAGGTGCCCGCCGCTGCGTTGCCAAGAGCTAGGCGTCGAGGAGGCAGGCCGCTCGCAGGTGGTGTCAGGAAGGGTGGTGGGTTGCTTGAAGTCAGGTGCAGAGTAGCACTGTCCGAAGGGCTTCTGCAATTCCAGAGTCACTCAGGTCTGCCCTCTAGGAAGGGGCCACCAACTGCACACGCTGCTGAGTTCCTGAATGTGACTTGTGACAGGAATTTTAAATTTTGCTTCATTTTAATTAATTGAAATTTAACTAGCCACATATGGCTGGTGGCTCCTTCTTTGGACACCACAACTCCAGAAAACTGAGGGCAAATGAGAGACCAAGGGAAGGAAGGAAAACACAGGAGAGTTTAGCAGATGTCACCATAGGCTGAGAGTGGGGTCCTCTCTGTGTTTCTTAAGATATGCGACTGAAAGATAGAGACTTGTTTGAAATTAGTCTTGACAGCTGGATGGCGAACACTGTGTGTGTGTGTGTGTGTGTGTGTGTGTGTGTGTGCTTGTGTATGCACGTGTGCATGTGTGGGTCACAGATAAGGATAGGACACATGGGTCCTGATTACTATTACGGTTAATGGATAGTAATAAGTTTCCTTTCATTAACATGGTAAGAGTTGAGGAGTTTTATGAAAACAAAATTCATAGGGAAAGATGTATTTTTTTATATAATTTATTTTCATTTTAAACACACCTACATAGCTATATTCTTAATCTGGAACTCAGCCTGGTAAATAAGTACTGTTTTAGACATTTGTTTGAGAAAATGGAATTAAATTAGAACTAATGCTCTGTAGGTTTTATTTTGTATACCAGAAGACCAGAATTTCTTTCTCAACACCAGCTGCCATCTACATCAAGGTGCATTTTCTTTCTAGTGCTCCAAGAGGTGGACCAAGGGCTTCAACTTCACTCAGAGGTGAAAGCAAATGTGTGTGTGTGGTGTGTGGGGTGTTTGCTGGGAACTGTCTGACCTTCCTTACAGACTTGGGACTGGATATTTATGGGTTTTGTTTTCTTTGCCTAGTATCTGATAGCCTTCCCACTGTAGGAGGGGAAACGCAGGACAAAAGTTCTCCTACCGCACCCCACTGGTGTCTGAACACTGTCCCTTATTTTACCTGCACCACAACTGGGAACTGTAGGCCCAGACATGAGGGGCACTCTAATGGTGGTGAAAGTCACAGCAAGGTAAGTCTGGGGACCATAAGAACTGGTGACTGCAATCTTTCCCCATGCCCAGGGATGGACAGCTGAGTGGTGAAGACTCAGGAGGGATACTCAGGGATGGCCTCTCTGTAACTGATTTTGAGAAATCTTTGGACATAGTTCCTGCTGCCCTAAAAATAAAAGTGATTCTTCGCTGTGCCAGACAATTTGATGAAGCACTCCCTCTCTCTTTGGCCAATCGATATCCTGCTTGAATTAGGCAGCATTGGCATTTGTTGTTTGCAACTAAGTCACTGACTGACATAGACAGTCAGTGGGTTTGACTCCACCTCTTCGTGGATCTCTTAACAGGCAGTTTAATACTGGGACCCCAATAGCTAAAGACTGTCCCAGAAAACCTCAGTTATTATGACTGCATGATCATCTCAAGGGATATGATTAAGAACAGAAATAAAAAATCCAGAGATAAAACTGGACCCACCCAGGGACAGCATTTGCTAGAGAGTAAAACCCACATAAAAACAGAGACAGGAATGGCATCTTAACAAGATCCTTGGTTTGGGAAGAATATTAAGATCCGAGACCTCTCCACTGTAGTGAGCAACTTAACAAGAGAAGCCTTTTCTGTTTTCAGCATCACGGGCCCTGGGGGAAATGCCAGAGGTAGTGACACCTTCCCCTTCCATCCTGCTGTCCAAGTTGATATCAGTGGTGTTTCTAGGCAACACTATGACACTGTTATCTAAAAATTCACACACATATTAACCTCAGTGTGTAATCTGACCATGCCTCTGAATTTGTAGAAACTAGTATAAAAATATAGTTAGAAGACTTGTTCTTGAAAATTGATATGCAATCAGTGAATTATGAAAGGTACAATTTCCCCTGCATGTTTTAATGAATGTTTCAGTTGAAAAGAAGATGGGGCTAGAATTTTAATGATGCTGGACAGTTTCATCTTGAGGCCCGATGTCTGAGGTACAATCCCTTCTTCATGAACAGAATGATGACATTTTATTAGAGGAAATGTAGTCTTCCGTCATTTGCTCTGTATTTACACAACATTAGCATCGCTGAGTAGCAGCCATGCACATCTGGGAAGGCACAATGAGCATTTCTTTCTTTTCACATAATGGAAGTCCTAAATTGCCACCTACTTCTTATTTAATTATGAACAGATTCAAAGGTGCGTGTTACATCTATAACCAAACCATTCTGCACAGACGCTCAAACACACTGCAAAGTCTGTCCTGTTTCTATTCTTTCCTGGAATGGGAAGGAAAACCACCATGAAGCTTGGAACATGAATATTTAAATAAAAATTTATTATGAAAAATTTCAAACATACAAAAAAGTAGAGCGAGTCACTCCAGGTGCCTGTGCACCTATAATGTGTTTTTTGTGATCATCAGCACTCATCTCTGTTTATTTCATCTCCTTTTCCCACTTCTGCCACCTTACTCTATCTTTTCTTATTTTGGCCTGGAATAATTTAAAATATAAAACATCACGTCATCTCCTGCATAGCTACATTAGCATGCATTTCCAAAAATATTAGGACACTGTCTAATATAGCTGCAATAGCCGTACTGTGCTTAATAAAATTAGTAAATAGTTTCCTAATATCACTTAATCCCTATTCCATACTCAATTTTTGCCTGCTTTCTTAAAGACGCCCTTTTGGGGTGCATTTAAAGGCTGGCTGGCATGTCTACAGGGCTCCTCCTTCTCCCCACACCCCTGCACCCCAATGATGTTTAGAGAACTGGCATTTTTCAGGAGTGGGGTCCCTGCATCTGAGTGGGGTCTCACTGGGGGTTTGACTTCACCTCTTCGTGGTTCTCTTAACAGGTAGTTTTTTTCTCGTGAGTCCTGGGATCCTTTCATTGCCCAGTGTTCCTCCGGCGTTTACCCTAATCATTTTGGCAGGTATGTCTGGCCCCTGTCTGAACAAGAGTCTTACCGAGGGTTCCCACACCTTGATTTTGCAATTCTTCTGTTGCTTTTGTTAGATGGGCCTCTTCTCCACACCACCTCCCTTCGTCTGTTAATTCTATATGGTTCCTCAGCCAGTTCATTTGAAGAGGCAGAGTAAGTGCTAGGATTTGTCTATTTAGTAGTTTTCAGAGAAAGCAGCTGGGGTCAGAGGTTAGTGCTGGGTGCCTCAAGGTCCTCTCCTGTGGTTTTTGAGGAGTTGGAAGTGCTGCAAAGGGCTGGATACTCTTGGGAATGGGATGCAGAAGGAGCTGGTGGGGTCCAGTTGTGTCACCACTTTCTTGGGGATAGCTGGTCCAATGGTGGTTACTTGGATGGGGCGGGGACCAAGTTCTGATCTCCTCACTTCACATTGTGCCAAACTTAGAGGCCCTCTCGCTTCCTATATGAATAATATCTCTGCAACACAATAAACTAAACACCTGATTCAATAAAGAATAATAAATTAGAATTTTATGTGTAATTTTATTTGCAAAAATGTTCTAGGGCTAAAATAATTTTGAAAGCCACCGATAAAGGGCATAGGTGCTTGTCAACTGTTAACAAAAAATATTCAGTTAAAAAAACATGTCCTTTATTGACTTGAAAAATAGCAAATATTTTAAAGATTTCTGTCCAAAAATGGCTCCAGGATGTAATGGAATCAAACTAAATACTATTTTAAATGCAAACTAGTATTTTCATAAAATATTTAAATATACTATAGTATTTTAATATACATAGCATTGAGTTGATAGAATATTCTGGATTGGAAAATCATAGCAACTGGTGTCCATTGTTACGTTCCCTCAGATTTTCTCATTGATTGTAGAAAACACGATACATGTCCTTTTTAGCATCAAATTTCCCCTTTCATCTTTTTCAAAGAAACCCTGCCTTGGTCATGACCATGAATCCTTCCCATTCAATACACCAGGGACAGACCTTGGCTGGTGTAGGTGATGATGGGCACACAGAACGTGCCTAAATGACTTTCACTGGTGCATGTGTCTTGGATTTCATGAAGTCATCAAGGTGAACAGCTTTAGCTTTTCAGTTGAGGGAGATCTTTTCTTTGCTTTTGCTGTATGTGAAGCCCACTGCCCTGCTTTCTGCTGGACACTACTTAGGACCCCAAGGTGGACCAGCCTCAGAGAGGAGGGAAAAACAGGAGAGAAAGATGGGAAGCTTGCCTCCTTGCTGGCATCACTGGCCTGCTGGGTCTTCTAGACTTGCCTTAAAGCAATGCACATTTTTTCCTAATGGTTTAACCAAGTCTGAATTAGGGTTTCTTTTATTTTCAGCACCCTCCAAAAATAATCCCACCACAACAAAAATAAAAATAAATAAACAAACAAACAATTACCAGTCTAAATGGTGTAATAGAACTCCAGGGCAGCCATGGAGTTGGGAACAGTGTTAACAGAAAGAAGCAGACATTGACACAGGACAGGGGAGCCCTGCCAGTGCCCGTCTGCCCTGTCGTCTGCCTGGTTTCCTGATGTTCACGCCTTTGACTTTCCAATCCTTGCGTCTGCTCTGTTCTTTGCATTGGCTGCTCTTATTAAAGTTGGTCCCACCAGCGAGACGCAGCTCTTTTGCATGCTGGGTTTCTTTCTTCTTCATGTTTTACTTTGTTTTGACGTCTCCATGGTTTTAAGGCATGGATTGGTTTTCTGTACCAGAGGGGTGCCAGAGACGTGGGGGGCAGATGCAGAGTGTGACAGCAATAGGCAGGCCTGTTTGCTGTAGGTCAACACCAATGGGGGGTATAACTCTGAGGACGCCTGATTGGGGGGAGAATGAAGTAACAGAATGCAGCTGTGGAGCTGAGAAGGGACTGCTTCTCTAGGACTTGTATAATCTTGTTGTGACCAGAGAATATGTCTCCTTTTTCCTGAGGAAGCCTATTCAGGAAGCTGTTGGCAGGCAGTGACCCTCCCAGGTCTCAATACTCAGGATGTGGTGTCCCTCTGTGTCCTCCGTGTGTCCTCAACAACTCCCAAGACTTCAAAGCCTCTCAGAGACTGAGGACTCCAAATCTTAGCTTTACCCAAGGTGATCCCCCAGCTCAAGGTGTCCCTGCTGGGCCTCCTCTCCAGAAGTTCCACAGGTCCAAACCCTGGCCCTCTCAGAAACCAGTGCTGCTTCCTAAGCAAACACTTCATGAGGTGCAGGTGTGCCAGGCTCTGCCCATCAGCTCTATTCCCACGGTCCACAGTGTGGTGGGGAGAGGGCCGGGACCAGGACACACCGCTGGGCAGAAGGAGGACATGCGAGCCGAGAACTTCCAGTGATGTCTATGTCCCTTCATCTGCACAACAGAGACAACAAATTCTCCTTTGAGAGTTAACAAGAGGGTTAATTAAACGACAGTGTGGATTGCACTAAGCATTATCGAACTATCCATGATTGTCATTATTATTAATGTTAGTTATAGCATACAGAAGCTTGAAATTCAGCCTTAAACATGGTGTTCGGTGGTGAAAAACTACAGCCATACTCTCATAGCTACTATTTTAGAATATTTCTGAAAGTACTTGTTGATATGATTAAATAAGAAAAAGATGAAAAACAAAAACTGAAAGGAAAATGACAAATGCCAGCTATTTACAGATTATTTAAATATATATATTATATTTAGTTATATTAAATTATAAATTATATATTCAATGAATATTTAATTATAAATTGTTATTTATAAATTAAAATTAATTGGAATATATTGGTGTACATATCCCAAATAACCAGCTGATAAAATAACAGAAGCAGTAGGTAAGAACTCCTTAAAATAGCTGACAGCAATATTAATATGTAAAAATCAATAGTTGCACAATATATGGAAAACATAAAACATAATGGAAAGGCTACATTTACAATAACAACTTTGTAAAATCCATGTGAAAGTAACTTTCATTCGCTTCTCAGAGTCTGAGACAATTTGCCCAAGGGTAGTGACAAATAGACCTTGTTCTTGGAGATAAAGGCCTTATTGTAAAGATAATAATACTACATAATTTAGTCTATATGTGTAGTATGAACTCTCTGAAAGTGGAGCATATTTATCTTTGAACTAACTTATTCTAAAGTTCTCGTGGAAAATAAACAGAAGATAACCAGGAAAATTCAGAAAACAACGTAAAACAAAGCAGTGCGTTTTACCAGACATTAAAATGTGTTTATTTTATTTAGTAAATGCTGGATCGTGTTTACCATGTTTACTATATACTGGAGATCTGAAAATACTATACATGTGTTAACTATTATGCAATAACCCTACACTAAACCTATTAATAGGGTGTTATTATCATCCCCATTTTATACCTAAGGAAATGAGGCACAGATAGGTTTAGTAAAGAGCCCAAGACTCACGACAGGAAGTGGGGAAACAGGCTTGGCACCTAGGCAGGCTGGCTCCCTGTTTGTGTTCTTAACTAGTACTTTATGCTGCAGTAAGTAGAATAGTTGTTATGAGCCCAGAAAACAAAAAAACAACTAAGCTGGATGAACCGGCCAGAGTCCAGAAGTAGACACAGATACACATGAAAATTAAGTATGCAACAAAGGGTACACTAATTACCCTAAAATAAAAATATGAATCATTCGAAAACTTGAGTTCAAAGAATTTCACGTAAATCTCTGCTGATTTCTTTCATCAAATTCCATGTTGATGAAAATTTAAATTACATTGACACTCGTATAAAAATTATAAGATACTGTCATGTGTATCTAAAAAGAACAAATAAAAAATAAAATGAAAAAAACTATAAGAAAAAATATAGAGGAACTAAAAAAAAAAAAAAACTTTGAATGGTAAGACTTTCTAAGCAGTATACAAAATCCAGATATCTTTAAAGAAAATTTTGATAAATTTCATTCTATGAAACTTAAACACTCAAGTTGGGCTTCTCAGTGTTGTGAATGCTGACACAGTAGGAGACCACCTCCCTCAGATTTGTTCTTAGATATTTTGGCTGAGTGTAGAATTGTAGATTTGCAATTAAGTTTTTCCCTCCCTCCTTCCCTCCCTTTCTTCCTCCCCTCCTGCCCTCCTCCTCCCCTCCCTCCCTCCCTCCCTCCCTCCCTTCCTTCCTTCCTTCCTTCCTTCCTTCCTTCCTTCCTTCTTTCCTTCCTTTCTTTCTGGAGGACCTATATCTTTATTTTAAAATGACACTTGTCAGTAATCAGTATCAGAACACCTGCACTATTGGCTTCTCTTTGTCCCAGCTGTTCCCAAGGAGACCACAACAAAGTGGGTTATAACTGCAGGATATATATATATATATATATATATATATATATATATATATATATATATATATATATCTCCTAGCCAACCCCACAGAAACCTCAGCCAAAAGTGGGGATGGGGAAAAGGATCCAAAGACCAGCACCCTGCCAGCCCCACTCTGTAGATAGCTTTCAGCCGGATGGGATGGCCACGTTGCCCCAACCACAAACAAAATTTCAAAATTATACCAAACTTAAAAAGTCGTGTACACAGGGATCCAGATCTCTCCAGCTTGACTGGTACAGGCACCGTGAGCTGGCACGTTCTGAGACCCAGAAACTGGGGAGCAGGTGTTTCACGTGGCAAAGTCAGAGGCAAAAACACAGTTCTCTTTTCACTGGGGCAGCAGAGCAATGAAGTGGGCCATCAACACAAGGGGCCCCTTCTGTGAGTAGTTAGGAGGGGTAGAGATGGGGCCCACTTTCGACCTTATCGGTCCTGCTACCTTAACTTGGTTGCTGCTCATGAAAGAAATAAAAAAAATTAGAAAAAGTTGTCCAGGGCTGGCTTTGTGGCTCAGTGATAGAGTACTTGCCCAGCATGTGTGAAGCACTGGGTTCGATCCCGGGCACCACATAAGAATAAAAACAAATAAAATAAAGGTATTGTGTCCATCTACAACTAAAAAAAAAAAATTGTCCAAAGATACCCATGGCTGGACACGTGAGCTGTAGTTTTGGTCTTTGGATTTGGCTGGCTTCTGCAATCTCCTTTCTGATGTGGTGAGTGCTGCATGCAGAGCCCCGAGCGTGCCCTGGTGGAGTCTCCCAGGGCTCTGCTTGGATCTGAGTCGGGCAGCCCACACACCTTCTCCCCTGTGGAGAGGCCAGTGTGCTTAGGCTGAAAATTACCTTCCAGAAGTGGGAGGGGCTGGGGAATTATTTGGAAAGTTTTATAAATGGTTGCCACAAAACAACCAAAGGTGTGCAAAGTGTGTACATCATGGCCTGCCTCGAAGACACTTAATGTCATCTCATTCCCTTGAATGCTCCCAAAGATGCTCAGCTCTTGCCTAGTGGGAGTCTGGGAAGAAGCAGAGACAGGTTGGGGAAAAGATGTGGGTGGAGTGGGTGAGAGGAGAAAGAAGCCTTCCAGGGAAGACTGGCCCTCAGAATCAAGGTCAGTGTGAGGCACGCTGGCTTGGAGCTGAGCTGGGTCAGAGGGCAGGTGGTGCAGACACAGGGCAGGACTGGGGAGCTCTCCATCTCTGTCAGAATATGCAGAGACCGGTCCAGCTCCTTGGTGGGCAGCAGTACTCCTCTTTGGTGCATTTCATTTATCTTCTAAATCTTCAGTTGTCTTTTCCAGTTCAGCTACAGATCTCTCAGCTGACTTGGTCACCCCCACTGGGGCTTACCAGTAATGATCTTTATCCTTCCTTCTGTTGTCCTTCCTTTGAGAGAGCTTGTCTTCAGCAGCACTCAGCTGCTTCCGGTTCAGTCCACGGGTCAGATCTGCTCCTCTACCTCTTGAACTCTGCCAGCTGGGCTCACTGTCCTGGGCAACAGGTCTCCTTCAATACTCACCCGCCTGCGGGCACCTCCTCATGCTTCCTGCCTCTTCTGCAAACTGCTTAGCTTTTCTGAGTTGGTTTTTCTGTGAGTTGTTCGTTTTTCCCTTGGTGTTGAACATTAAACCTGGCCCTGGTAAGTGCTCCTCCACTGAGCTGCACCCCTGCCCTATTTTTGAGTTGAATTTCCTGGAGCTCCATCTTGTCTTCACCTTTCAGGGTCTGGTTTTTAATAACCTTCGTTCTTTTCTCACTCTTAGCAGGAGCTCATTCTGCTTCCTCTGCTTTTGAAGGACAGAGAGGTGCTTCTGAGCACAGGCTGGCTCCTTCTCGAGCTGCAGGGTTCTCTGTCAAGGAGACCAGCTCAGCCTCTCCCTCTTCCTGAACTGCCTTTCTTCCTCCACTTCCTGCCACAGCCTCTCAGCCCTCTACTCGGCATCCTCTGTGCCCCTGTGGAAACTGGATCCTGTGCTTCACCTTGGGCTGGTTGTGGGTCCAGCCCTGCAGTCCATACAGCTATTTCTCGGGAGCTCTTGCCTCCTGTGCTTGGCATCAAATGCACTTCTATAATTCCTTTCTTTTTGCATACCTGTAATCCCAGCCACTCAGGAGACTGAGGCAGGAGGATCATAAGTTTGAGACCAACCTCAGTGACTTAATGAGACCCAGACTCAAAATAAAAGACAAAAAAGGGCTGGGAATGTTGCTTAGTGATACAGCACCCTGGGTTCAATCTCCATTAACACACACACACACACACAAACACACACACACAGCATTTCATTCTCTTCTGGTTTCCATTGTTTTTCACAAGAAGATGGCTATCAAATCACAATACCTTTGAAAGTAATTTTCCTTTTTCTATGTATTTATTATTATATTATGCTGTGCAACAGCAACAAATGAGCACAAACTTATTGCCTTAAAACAACATATGTTTATAATCTCACAGTTTCCGGGGGTTGGGGTCAAACACAGCATTATAGCTGAGGCTGGATCACATTGGGGCTTAAGGGGCCTCGCCAAGGTCATTTAGGTTGTTTGCAGAATTCAGTTCCAAGTGGTTGTAGGACTGGGGTCCCTGTTTTCTTGTGGGCTGTTGGTGATGGCTGGTTGCCAGCTCCTAGAGACTGGCCCTTGACCATTTCCAGGTGGCCAGCTTCCTCCTTCAGATGCAGCAGAAGTCTGCAGCTGGTGCCTATGAGACCTGTGATTTCAGGTCATCTAGCAGTGGCTGTTCCTACCTTCCATGTCTAATGTTACCCAGTGGAGGGAGGAAGATCCCATCATCTGTCAGGTCCTTTGCACAGGAGTGGGTTATGTAGGGTCTGCTTCTGAGAGGGTCAGAATCTCAGGAGGCTCTCAAGTAGCCTATCACAGCTACTTCAGGATTTCTTCCTAGTCAGGCATGGTGGCTCATGCCTATAATCCCAGTGGCTTGGGAGGCTGAGGCAGGAGGATCCTGAGTTCAAAGTCAGCCTCTCAGCAATGGCAACTAAGCAACTCAATGAGACCCTGTTTCTAAATAAAATACAAATAGGGCTGAGGAGGTGGCTCAGTGGCCAAGTATTCCTGTGTTCAATCTCCGTTACCAAAGATGGGGAAAAAAGATTTCTTCCTTGTCTGTTATTGTCATTGACTTTGTTATGATGCCTCCACATAAAAATAAATAAATAAATAAAAATAATACCTTCATTATTTATTTATTTATTTTTATGTGATGCTGAGGATGTGAATTATTTTTTATTTATTTAATTTAGAGTTTATTGGTCTTTAATCTGTGGATCTAACAGTTTCATTAACTTGAAAAATTCTTGGGCATTATCTCCCAATTTTCTGACTCATTCAGTTTTTGCTTTTCTTTAATTTAATTATTCACTAACATTTGCCTAATGGACAACTAAATTTATTACTCCATTTATAATTCCAAATATTCTTTATTTTTGTTTATATCTGAAAATACTTAACTAAAATGGGAATATGTTATTTAGGTTAACTGAGGAATTAGTACCAGAGAATAGTGAAAATGTGTTAATCTCTCATTAACAGCTAGATGAATGCTTATGCCGGGGACTGAGGACCTACACCTGATGTTTACTCACATTTTTTTCCCTTCAGTTTCATAAAAGGAATGACGCACTGAAGAGTCTCAGAAAGTGTTCATATGGTTTGGATGTAAGTGTGTCCAGAATGTGCTGGAGGCTTGGTCCCCAGTGCAGTGCTGTTCAAAGGTGGGGCTCTTGGGGAGGGTCTGGATGGGGAGGGACTCTGATCTCATCTGTGGATATCGATTTGAAGGCATCATAGGGAATTTCAAGAGGTGGGACCTGGCTGAAGGAATTGGGTCACTGGGGTGTGTCCTGGGGATTATCTCTTTCCCTTGGTCCATCCCTCTCTGTCTGCTTTCCGGTTGCCATGAGCCAAGCAGTCCCCCTCACCACACCTTTCCGCCATGATGTTCTGCCTCACTTCAGGCCTAGGGCGAGGGAGCAGCCAGCTGTGGACTGGAACCTCTGAAGCCATGAGCCTAACTACTCTTGTCCTCTAAGTGTTCTTCTCAGACATTTGTCACTTGATGAACGCTGACGACACAGTGTTGCTGTTCTTTCAGCATTCCTGTAGACGTGGAGGCAGCTTTCAAACTTGATGTCCCAGGTACAAAAATAAGGACCATCCACATTTTAGCTCAATATTCTATTTAATTGATTTTTAAGTATTTTTAGTTGTAGATGGACATAATATCTTTATTACTTATTTATTTATTTTTATGTGGTGCTGTGGATCGAATCCAGTGCTTCGTACATGCAAGGCAAGTGCTCTGCCACTGAGCCACGATCCCAAGCCCTATTTAATCGACTTTTATCAGAATGAACATCTTTGTGTTTCTCTTCTATTGTTGCTTTACACAAAAATTAATTTGCAGAGAAAAAAATGGGGGAGTAATAACAAAATGATTTAAATAGTTTGGGGTCAATAGTTTTGTATGGCTGTCTCTGTGGGTATTTTTGTGAAAATGAAAAGAAAGTCCAATTAGCTTTATAAAATTTCAATTTCAAACACTCTAATCTTATTACATAAGGATTGCTATTTAAAATGCCATTATGTGGTTTAAGACTTACATTGAATAGATATGCTTCACCCAGGGTTGTCTCTGTGTATATGTGTGTGTGTGTGTGTGTGTGGTGTGTCATTGGCTTTGTTATGATGAGCCTCTATATGTGGGAGGAGGTGGTGCACGTGGTGAGGAAGACCTGCTCATGGAATATGGCTTAGGGGCCAGGGATAGCTGCAGATATAAAATATTCTTCTTTGTTTCTTTGTGACAGGATAATTCATAACTGGAGTTACCACTGAGATCCTGAAATTTACTGAAGTGACTGAATTTAGCTTTGGTGGTGATGTGTTTCTGCTGTCCTGAACTCTGACTTACGCACTGTTCAAGGTGGTTTACATCGTACCTGGGCGCTCAGCTTCATTGTTTGTGTTGATTGTCTCAGGAAGTTACATGACCTCTCCGTGCCTGGGTTTTCTCCTTTGTAAAATGTCATTAGTAATAGTGCTTGTTTCAAAGAATTCTTGGAAGATTGAGTCAGGCAGTTTTTTTTTTTTTTTATTTTTGTCTGTTTGTTTTGTTTCATTTTTCCATCTTTTCCTGAGCATTGGAGATTGACCTCGGGGCCTTGCCCATGTTGACCATGTGATCTGTCACTGAACTACACCCTGGCCCTTAAATGTCTGGGTGTTTTTTTTTTTAATATTTATTTTTTAGTTTTAGGGGAACACACAATATCTTTATTTTACATTAATGTGGTGCTGAGGATCGAACCCAGTGCCTCATGCATGCTAGGCGAGCACTCCACCACTGAATCACAACCCCAGCCCCTCTAGATGTGTTTTAATGGGGAGGGCACTGTGCTAAATGTTAAGATGGGCAAAAAGGTGACATCATACCTCAGAAGTTCTGTAAAGAGTGGAGAAGGCAGCAGAATGTCCTCAGGGCACCACTGGCTCCCTCAGGCCTGTCACTGCCTATGGTGCTGTGGTCTCTCTCCTGGGCTTCCTTCCAGGTACTGGAGGACCGCCTGACCATTTAATGTTCCCCTCTGCACCGTCTTGCTGTTTCCTGACTCCTACCTCAACTCAATTAAAAAAAATTTTTTTTTTCTAATTTCTTGTTACAAAGGAGCTTGCAACATGGAAATTTAAGAGAGCTATTCCAAAGCAAGACTCCAGGTATTTGGAAGAGTTCCATACTTTTTAATATGTTTCCATATTGTAGGACCTGGACTTAAACTCTTCCATCACTGATACACCTGCCTCAGAGGTGCATATTTTGTGCCCCCAAACACCAATGGTATAGAAAATTCTACAAAATACCCCTTTCCTTTCCCTTCCTTTTTTTTTTTTTTTGGTCAAGTAGTTCCTAAAAGAATGACCTAGAATTTCTTCTCTTGCTGTTTTTCCCCCTCATTTACTTTGTACATTTCAACAATTTCTAAGCTGGCTACAGACCTTGAACTAGCAATTGGCAACACTTTTATAAGTCTCAGTTAAGAGCTCATGAGCCATTATGCAGCTCAGTAAGGAAGCGTGTGACTGAGAGGTACAATTACCTTTCCATTGGAGCTGCATTGCCATCCTCCCCACCTGCAGGTGAAGGCAAAGGGCACTTGGGGTTATCTCATCAAAGAACGTTCTGTCTCTCAAAGAAGAGATTCATATGTTTTCAGCAAACCAAAACGTTCTGATGAGAGCCCTTCCGGTAAAACTGGCATGAACATGTTGCAGCCAGGTTTCATGTTTGGTTTGGTTTGTTCTTTTCCGCACAAGGTTGGGGAGGCCAACCTGCTGAGCTGGGAAAGCGAGAGCCCCTGCTGGAACCACACTGAAAACCTGCCGGGTAATGACGCTGTTTCCCTTTTATTTCTGTTTGAGCGGCAATAAAGCTGGCACTTTCAAAACACAAAAGCCAGGTTCCCGCTGTGCCTTCTCAAAGTGCTTCTCAAAATACCCATGCAGCAGGTGACACATAGAAACATATTCATGAGTGTCTGTATGGCTGCCCGGGCCTGTAGGGAGCACTCAGACCCAGTTTTGAGGCAGGTTGGATGGATGATGCCCTGTGAAGAGAAGTGATTCCCAAGTGTCCTGAAGTTGTTCAAGGAGCCAGGCATGTCCCTAGGAAAATCCACGACTGGCTGGGGATTGCTGCCCAATCAGCTAACAGGGAGGTGGGCAGTCCTCAGAAACCAGTGAGGCCCGGGGTTCCAGTACAACTCTGTTACCGGGCTGATGTTCAGTGCTGATCTTCTATTAGATGTCAGATCCCTTCTGCGAAATGAGCAGGTGAGATGATAGGGTAAGTGTGCAAGCATAACGTGAGTGCAGAGGCCCAGCTAGAAGCCTGCCTGTTGGAGGCCAAAGCCATCTGGGCACCCAGGTTGTATTCAGGTCAAGCTTCCACCACTTGCCACAACCTGAAGAAGTCTTTCAGTTGAACCTTGGAATACATCACAAGGGTTAGTTGAAAATGAGTGATGACCACGTATATGTTATAATTCTGTTAATGAACGTAGACACATTATTTTTGACCTCTTGGTAGTTTGAATAACCATTTACAGTTTACCTTCTGTGAAGAGTGGATGTTAAAGAAACTAGACCCCAATTTTTCTGATCCTTCTGGAACCTAAACCACTTCTAGGTTTCTGACAGAAGTTTTGTTCAAAGCTGTTCTGAAACGAGGCAGCACATTTGGAAGCTTTCCTTCCTTTTTTTTTTTTTTTTAATAATTCTAATTATTAGCATGAAAAAAAATTTCACGACCATATATTATCACTCAAAATTTTCTCCAAATACCAAGTTTCGTTATGGGAATTTCTAAATAAAAACTGCCACGTGCCAACTACCTGCTTCCTACTTTGAGCCCCTGAATGTCTTCATTTTCTGCTCTGGGCTGCTAATGTTTCTGCTCACAGCTAATGTTTGCTGGGCTCCTGGGCCAGGCATTGGGCAGAGTGTCTACAGCTGTCACTTTGCTTCATGATCACAATTACATGAACCAAGTAGGATATCATCCCCATTTTATAGATATGCAAATGATACCACCAGTTATTGGTGACGAGTCCTGCTTCCCCACATGTTGAAGTTTGAACATTAGAGAAGCACGCCGAGGCAAGCATATAAAGCAGGGCTTATTTAAAAAGGGGTAACATAGACTTCTTCCAGGAAGGAGAAGGGGGCCATAGCTGGTGTACTGGTATTCCAAGAAGTGAGATGTTCTGCCCTCTTATATGTCCTAGGCTTCCTTTGTTCTTCTGCCCTCTTCCCCTTATCTTTCTCCTTCCTGTGTACGTGACTAGGGGCCGGAATGTTCCGCTCAAAGGTGGGAAACAGGTGGGCTGAAAGGGGAAGGGCAGGATGGTGCATCCCAGAACACATTAATCAACAACCTTATAGCTCCCTGTAGGGAGGGGCAGTTCCTGGGGCAGTTTACCTTAACCACAGGTTGGAGCAGGGGCAGGTTCTTGATAATGGTGGAGAAATCGCTCTGAAGGACTTAACATTTCAGTCCCTCAGGGGACAGTCTCCAGCTTGCCAGACTCACTCAAAATTGGACTCCTTGATCCGACCTGACATGGTTTACCTGTCTCCACTGACTGTCTCTCTGATTCTGGCTTCATACACAGGCTCAAACCTGCGGAGTGCCTGAGCTCAGTCTCGCAGCTGGAACGTGACTTAGAGGTTGGATTCTGGACCCAACAGGCTGAACTCTTCCTGCAATAAGCTATGGTCTTTTAAGCTCCCATCGTTTCTTCCTGGGGGTCTGTCTGACCCCTTTACTTTCTGAGGGCAGTTGTGAGGATAATGACCTCACTCCTTTGGGTAGGACAAACAGCTTCCTGATTCGGGAACCAACTGGATAGAATCTCCCCGTTGATTGTCCACAGCAGCCATGATGCTGTCGATGCACCACCACAAGCTCTGGTCCCTTGCTGTAGCCATAGCTCGGGATGCTGCTACTGGACTTGTCAACACTGATGGACATGAAAACCAGAAGGTCAGCAACACATGTCACACATCCTTACAGAGTGCACTCATTCTCAAAGTAGAAACAGATCCTACTAAGGGCTTTCCATTATATACTGCTTTTTGTTTTACAGGCACCAAGAACACTACAGTTTCTGATAAGGTCTTGTATTAGAAACATCCTCTGGGGTGATTTCCTGTAATTAATAGTAGTGTTGGGTAAAGAAGGTTTGTCAGGTTTCTGTTCGAAACTAAAAGGCTCAGGGGTCACTCCAGTTAAATTGGGCTAATTGGGCTGTGCAAAATAACCACACAAGAGATACAAATACCTTTTTCTTTGGGGTCACTCCTCTGAACTTAATGGTCCTCAGGAAGCGAGAGAGTGAGAGCACACGCTGACCCCTTTTATTGAGGAGAAGCTATTCAAATGAGGCAAGGGGTCAGGTTTCAGGGGGCTGAGTCTATTTTCATGATGTCCACTGTCAGCAGGTTGACTGACACCTGGGTAGGCCACACCCAATGGCACAGTAAGAGAAGGGGACACACACACAAGGCACTTCCATGGAAGATTCTATCCTAATCAGGGAAAGGGGTTATATTACAAAGGAACAGGTGAGCATAGCTTCACCCATGGGGCTGTAGCAAGACACACCCATGCACGAGACACCGATCCTCGAACCCAAGAAGGGTGGGGAAAGCTCTGCCACATTTCTGTGACTTGAGCACCTCAGCACCCAGCCAGGGAGTGTGACTCAGTCAAGTGCAAGGTTGGTCTCCTACAAAGGTTGAGATTCCAGGTATGTAGCAAAAATTCTCATCACCCTCAGCTTGAAATGCAGACACTTACATAGCCTGCAAGGAGAGTCTGTTTAATTACGGGGCTGTATGGCACAGTGCCAAAGCTCCAGGGTATTTGGAAGAGCCCACAAAATGTGTTTGTGACTAGAGAAAGCAAATAATTGCTCTAAACTATGAAAAAAAGTGAAAAACCCTCCAAATGGAAAAGAATAAATATTGAAGTGTGTATACACTGTAACAAATAAACCTCATTAGTTCTTAAATTTAGTATTGAGAAGCAGCTCATCACTTGTGAAAACAATTGGTAGGTTAGATTTTTTTGCATACTATCAGCCTTCTTTTGCTAGAATGTGGGTTCTATGGAAATTTTCCTGTTTTCTTTTCTTTTTTTTTTTAAGTTGCATTGCCTAGATTGTGTCTAGCATATTATTATAGATACTCAGGAAATACTTGTTCATGAATGGAAGGAACACACACACCCACACACACTGACCAATCTCTGAGGCATCCTGGCTTAGAGGCAGGAGGGATGATGACTGCTTAAGTGGATTTTCTCTTCTGAGGATAGAAAGACTGAAACAAAAACAAAAACCAGACGTGAGACAGAAGAGGAATTCTGGCACCCTCTTCTCTTCCCGTCCTGCTGCCCAGGCAGGACTCTGGCCCACTCACAGTGCCCGCACCGCTCAGGGCCGAGGGAACCTGATTGACAGCCGGAAGTTCCTTCCCGGAACCTGGAGGATGCAGATGAGAAGAAGGCGCCCACCCTGCCGCTGCCAGCTCCAGACCTGAGGAGCAGGACGCTGCCCTCGGCCAGGTGGGTGGCTAAGGGATTCACTGAAATTCAACCCTGGACAGAAAAATAACCACAAAGACACGGGGAGTTGGAAACTTTGAACATAAAATAAGAAACTTCATCCTGGAGCAGCGTCAGGTGGTTGCTTGCTGAGGGGCACAGCGGGCAGAGGGGAGCACTGGGGAGATTGGCAGGGAGCCTGAGAGTTGGGAGGGTCCCTGAAGTGACCCAGACGACCAGGGTCAGCTGCAGAGTGAGGCGCCCCCAGGTGGAGGGTCTGGACCAGAACGCCAGCGGGGCCGCTTACCAGCTGGAGAGTGGGCAGAGAGTCCCCTGGTTGCTCTAGAGCTTGCAGTCTGGGATGCCGAGGGCAGAGAGTCCCCTGGGTGCTCGTGTCCCCTAAGTGCATGGGAAGACACCAGTAAGCCTCCAGCCAGGAGAATCTGTGCTTAGGGCCGGTTTGGGGAAATTCACAGCTGTGAGGTGACTGCGTGAGGCCTGTGGAGGGTTGGATTCCACACCCCAATAGTGGAATTTGTGGGAACTCCCTGAGACCCAGCTGTCCAGCAGAGATCAGCCTCTGTCCAGCAACAGGGGCTGTGGACCCATCTCAAATGCCCACTGACAGAGTTCTGCAGGTCGGCAATACCCAGTCCCAGCTCCTGAAGCTTCTAATAGAGAACTCTGCCCAGCTGGCTGCGGGGTATGTCACGTGCCAGCCCCTATCTGTCCCATCCTGCGCTGGAAGCTGGAAGCTGAGAGCTACCACAACCAGCTCTGGCCCCTGCCCACCATGGCTGGCAGGTTGCATAAAGAATGGGACTTGACAACGCCCAGCCCTTGGTCCCAGGGTTACAGAGCCCAAAATACCAAAATAAAGGAAGGCCCAACAGCATAAGCCATGCACAGACGTCCTTTCCAACAGTTTGACTTTGCAGGGGTAATAAGCCCTTCGTTCCTCATTAAGAATTTTTTTCCTATTCCCACTTTTTTTTTTAAAGTTTTTATTTATTTATTTTTAATTTTCTATCTTTTCACTTTTTCCCAATCTGCCTGATTATGTGATATGTATATGTATAACACAGATCTTTTTTCATATAATTTTTCTTTTATTTTATTTGCTCACTTCATCACCTGTTTACTATTTGGCCTTGGTTTGACTTTGGTGGGGGTGTAAAATTTTAGTTGGGTTTATTGGTTTTGATCTTATATTTGTACCTTGGTTTTTGTTCCTCTTCTTGCTTCTTCATCACTCTCTTCCCTCACTATTAGTCAAATGTTCTTGTTCCATCTTCCTCTCCTACTTTATTACTTTCAGTTACTTTTTACTCCTCCATCTTTATAGCCATCATCTGCTACCTCTTTCCTGCCTTTCCTCTGTTCACTTTTTAAATATTTCAAACTATCTCTTGCCTTCATACCCTATTTTCTCTTCACTTGAGAAGCTGTAATTCCACTATCTGATAGAATTATGTAGTTGATGTAATTTCTACCCATTCGTGCTATGATTATTAATACAGTGGACTGCACAGCAGACACCTGCTGTCCAATTCATGATCTAGTTCATGGTGGTATAGTGCTGGTGCTGATGTTAACTGCTGACCCCACCATTCCTCTAGAGGTGGTATTTATTGTCATAGATGTCAAAGTAGACACCAGAAATTTATTATAAGTCTGTACATGGATTGCTAACATTATTGCTATTCCTTGCTCCTCTTTCTTGAGGAGGGCCTGGGAAGTGATGGGGGGAAACTTCAAATTCACAGAGTAGAGACCCTGCTACTGAGCAACACTCACAACTCAACCAAGGAACAGTGAAGCTCACTCCGTACACAAAAGGCCCACTCAAGCTTCAACAATACTTTAACACATAGAATAGGGGAGATGAAAACCCCACATCAATGACCAGGCTCCAGTAGAAACAACCAGAGGAGAGCTTCAGGTCCATCTCCTGGACATCCACTCTTAAACCAAAGCCGAGAAAAGGTCCTAGATCAAAAAAGCTAACTATACACCAAGGTCATACACATAAAAGGAACAGGAATTCATTTCAATTGATGAACAAATTCAAGACCTCTGAAACCATGAGGAAACAGGCAAACAAATCTCTCCCCAAATTTACAATCTTCCAACAAAGGAAACCAAACCATACACATGGAAGTGGTTGAAATTCCAGAGAAAGACTACAGAAAACTGATTCTTAAAGTATCCAATGAACTAAAAGAAGGTCAAAGGAGTTAATAAAGAGAGAAAATATGGGAGGTGAAACATGATTTCAATAAAGAAATAGAGATATTGAAAATAAACCAGTCAGAACCTCTGGAAATTAAAGAAACAATGAATCAAAAATTCACTTTAAAGAATCACTAATAGAATAGATTGCAGAAAAAAATGGAACTGCAGGTCTCAAAGATAAAACTTCAGGCCTAAAAGAAAGGTCATATGAATTTGAATATTCAGTATGCAAAAAAGGGAAAAATAAAATAGAAGACCATGTTAAGAATATGCAAACTGGGACAACACTAAGAGCCCAAACTGGAGAGTTACTGGGATAGAAGAGAACATGGAGATACAGACTAAATGCATTAAGAATCTCTTCAGTGAGAAATAAAAAAATTTCCTCATCTTAGAAATTAGATAACCACATACAGGATGCATACAGAACCCCAAACAGACAAGATCAAAGAACCACCTCCCAACAAACATCATAATCAAAATGCCTAATCCAGATAATAAGTAAGATTATGAAACACTAAAAGGGAAAATGTCAGGTCACATTTATGGGCAAACCAGTAAGATTCATTTATGACTTTTCAACTCAGACCATAAAATCAGGGAGGGCCTGGAATGAAATATTCCAAGCTCTAAAAGAAAACAATTGCCAGCCAAGATTGCTATATCCTGCAAACCTATCTTTCAGGATTGATGGAGAAAGAAAAACTTTCCATGATAAGGATAAAGTAAAAGAATTCATGATCATTAGCCAGCTCTACAAAGAATGCTTAATGATATACTGAACAAAGAACTCAAAAGCAAATGCCAAATATCCCAAATAAATGAAGTACATTGGAAGAGCAATTAACAAAATGGAAATTAATAAATTAAATGTAGAAAGCAGACAAAAATGGCATAAAATAATGAACATCTATTCATAATAACACTGATATAAACAATCTCAAATTCCCAATTAAAAGTTAGACTGGGAGAGTGGTGAAGAGAATGACAAGTTGAAAGTAAAAGGATGGAAAAAATATTACATGCAAATGGAGTCTGAAAACAAGAAGTAGAAGCTATTCTCACATCTAACAAAGCAGATTTCATGCAAAATTTAATTAGAAGAGACAGAATGCCACTACTTCCTAGTAAAGGGAACAATTCAACAAGAATATATAATGATAATAAATATGTGTATCCCAATGTCAGGGCACTCAGTTACATTAAAAAATACTTCTTGACATTAAATCTGAAATAAATCCCCAAATAATAATAGTAGGTAATTTCAACACACCCTCATCATGAATATGCAGATCATCAAACCATACATCAATAAAGATATTTCCAAGCTAAATAATAATATAATTTAAATGGACTTAATATATATCCATAGAATATTGCATCCCCAAACAACTGAATTTACCTTTTCTCAGCAGCTCATGAAAAATTTTCAAAATAAACCATATTCTAGGTCACAATGTAAGTCTCAGCAAATACAAAAAATCCATATAATCCTGTGCACTCTATCAGATCATAATGAAATGAAATTAGAAATCAATAGCAAGAAAATGGAAGAACCACATAAACAAGTGGAGATTGAATAATATTCTTATAAGTGAGGAATGGATCAGAGAAGAAACGAGAGAAGAAGTCAAGGAATTTTTAAAAACAAATGAGAACACAGATACAACATATCAAAATTTCTCCCAGTGACTCGGAGACTGAGGCAGGAGGATCATGAGTTCAAAGCCAGCCTCAGCAAAGGTGAGGCACTAAGCAACTCAGTGAGACCCTGTCTTTAAATAAAATACAAAATAGGGCTGGGGATATGGCTCAGTAGCCAAGTGTCCCTGAGTTCAATCCCTGGTACCAAAAAGAAAAAAAAATCTATGGGGCAGTAAGAAGGCAGTTCTAAGAGGAAAATTTATAGCCTTAAGTGTCTACATTAAAAAAATAGAACAATTTCAAATAAATAAGTTTGTGCTCTACCTCAAGACCTTAGAGAAGGAAGAATAAACTAATTTCAAAATCAGTAGAAGATAGGAAATCCTTGAGACCAGAGCTGAAATTAATGCAATTGAGAATGAAACAAAATCCACTGGATCAATGCAAAAAAGAGTTGGTTCTTTGAAAAGATTGATGAAACCAGAAGAAAGAGAGAAGATCCAAATTAACAAACTTAAAGATGAAAAAGGTGGTATTACCACAGATATTTTTTAAACTCCAGAGGGTCATTGGAAACTATTTTGAAAATCTGTACTCCAATAAACTGGAAAATGTAGAAGATATTGACAAATTTTTACGCATATGACCTGCCAACACTGAACCAGAAAGATAGAGAAAACCTATATGAAGATCAATAATAAGTAATGAAATTGAAATAGCCAGTAAAAGTCTTCCAACAAAGAAAATCCCAGGACCAGATATATTCTGAGCTGAGTTATACCAGAACTTAAAAAAAAAACAAAAACAAAACACTTGTCTTCCTCAAATTATTACATAAAATTGAAAGGGAGGGACCACTCTCAAACATTCTTTGAAGCCACTGTAATACTTATACCAAAACCAAACAGAGACACATCAAGGAAAAAAAAACTATCAATATTTTTAAGGAACAAAGATACAAAAAATTTCAATAAAATATCAGGAAACTGGGCTGGAGTTGTGGCTCAGTGGTAGAGTGCTTGCCTAGCACATGTGAGGCCCTGGATTCCATCCTCAGTACCACATATAAACAAAATAAAGGTATTGTGTCCAACTGAAAAAATAAATATTAAAAAAATCAGCAAGCTGCATTCAAAAGCACATTAAGAAGATACTATACCATGATCAAGTGGGTTTCATTACAGGGATATAATTTTGGTTCAACATATTCAAATCAAACGTATTCATCATATAAATAGAATCAAGAACAAGAATCAAATGGCTACCTCAATAGATGTAGAAAAGGCCTTTGATAAAATCCTGCACTCATTCATGTTTAAAATGCTGGAGAAAATTAGGAATAAATTAAAGAATCTTACTTCAGCATTATAGAGGCTGTATGTGACAAACCCAAAGCCAACATGATACCAAATGGAGAAAAGCTGAAAGCATTTCCTCTAAAATTAGGAGAAAAAACAAGGATGTCAACTCTCACTACACTTATTCAATATAGGTCTTGAAACTCTAACTAGAACAATCAGGCAAGATAAAGATATCAAGGGGATGCAAATAGGAAAAGAAAAGCTCAAATTATCTCTGTTTGCTGATGACATGATCCTATATCTAGAAGACCCTAAAGATTACACCAGAAGATTTCTAGAGCTGATAAGTAAGTTTAACAAAGTAGCAGGATACAAGATCAAATCCATAAATTAATAGCTTTCCTATACTCCAATAGTGATTCTGCTGAGAAAGAAATCAGGGAAACTATCCATTCCATTCACAACAGCCTTAAGCCAAACCAAACAGAAAACCCCAACAACTTGAGAATATATCTAAGCAAGGAATTGAAAGACCCCTACAATGAAAATGAAAACTATAGAACATGAAGAAAGAAATTGAAGACCTCAAAAGATGAAAAGACCTTCCATGATTTTCAATAGGTAGAATCAATATTGTCCAAATCACTATAGTACCAAATGAAATATACAGATTTGATGCAATTTCCATCAGAATACCAATGACATTATTGACAGAACTAGATTTTAAAAAGTCCTGACAATTCACTTGGAAGATTAAAAGACCCATAATGGCCAAAGCAATTCTGCACGAGCATTCGCAAAATCTGACATCAAATTATACCACAGGACTATAGTAATAAAAACAGCCTGGCATTGGCATCAAACTAGACATGAAGACAATGGAACAGAAGACACAGAGACCAACCCACATACTTATAGGTGTCTGATACTTGACAGAGGTGCCAAAAATATGTATTGCAGAAAATATTTTTCAACAAATGATGCTGGGAAAATTGAGTACCCAAATGTAGAAGAGTGAAACTAGATTCCTATGTATCACCCTACCAAAAGTCATATAAAAGTATACAAAGACTTAGGAATTAGACCAGAAACTTTGCAAGTGCTAGAAGAAAGCAAAGGCTCAATAATCCAACTTATTGACGCAGGCACTGACTTCCTGAACAAGACCCACAAAGCTTAAGAAATAAAACCAGGAATCAATAAGTGGGAATGTATCCAATTAAAAAGCTTCTGAACAGAAAAGGAAATGGTAAAGAGCAGAAGAGAGAGCCTAAAGATTAGAAGATCTTTGCCAGCTACTCCTCTGATTAATATCTAGAATATATAAAGAATTCAAAAAGTTAAACACCAAAAATATAAATAACCCAATTGATAAATGGGCAGAAGAACTCAACAGACATTTCTCCAAAGAAGAAACACAAATAGCCAACAAATATATGAAATAATCTTCAACATCCCTAGCTATCAGGGAAATACAAAACAAAACTACACTGAGATTTCATTCACTGCATTCAGAATGGCAATCAAGAATACAAATAATAATAAATGCTGGTGAGGGTGTGGGAAAGAAGGTACAGTTATACATTCTTGGTGGGATTGCAAATTAATACAAGCACTCTGGAATGCAGTATAGAGATTCCTCAAAAAACTAGGAGTGGGACCACCATATGACCCAGATGTCCCCCTCCTCTGTATTTAATGAAAAGAACCAAAATTAGCATACTGCATTGACAGAGTCAGATCAATGTTTATAGTAGTGAAACTCACAATAGTGAAGTTGATGAACCAGCCCAGGTGCCTGTCAACAGATGAATGAATTAAGAAAATGCAGTATGCATACACAGTGAAGTTTTACTCAGCCTTAAAGAAAAATGAAATTATGGCATTTACTGGTAAAGGATGGAATTGGAGAACATCATGCTAAGTGAAATAAGTCAGACTTAGAAAATCAGGGGTTGAACGTTTTCTCTTGTGGAAGCTAGAGAAGAATAAGGGAAAAAAGGCTGGGGGTGGGTTCAGATAGTATAAACACAGAAGTTCAGTGGAGTAGAAAAAGGAGATTGAGGGGGAGGGAGGAATGATGGTATGGGGAGGAAATGAAGAATGGTTTTGACAGAATTGCAAATGTGCATGTATAAATATACAAAAGGGAATTCTACCTTTTTGTATATGTAGAAAGCATCAATGAAAAATATTTAAATAAAAGAGTGGAAGGAAGGCCTTTAGAGTAGAGGCGGGAAATAGGGAGAGGCAGGAAGGTGGGGACAATGTGGGCACTGGTGACTGAAATGGAGAAAATTAAATTCCATGCATATATGATCGTGTTGAAATGAACCCAACTGCTATGTACAATTATAGAGTAGTAATACAAGAAAAAGTTCTTTTCCATGTGCACATAATCCCCTAATGTGTGGTGCCATCTGGGCTAATTCTAAACATAGCACGATTCCATGTAGATTGTATGTAGATGGATCTCAGGGGTGCCAAGCAGCAAGATTTCAGCCTGGAGCAGGCTGAAAGCACTGAGATGTGCAGTTCCTGGAAGCTGCCTTAGGAAAGGCCACTTCTGCTGCCACAAGGCAGGCCCGGGAGCATGCGGAACTCTGGAGTATTGCTACAGTGAACACAGGAGCTGCTTGTCCTGGGCTGTCCACTCACTCACTGGCCAGACTCTCTGAAGCCACCCCTCTCCCTCCAGGGAAAGGAGGAAGCAGGGGTCCTTTTCTGCTGCTTTTCCTGGTGAAATCAGAGGTGAAATCCTTTCAAGTGTGTGTGCTGAACCAAATCTTTTATTGAAATGTCTCCATTGGTTGCAGGCTCCAGGTGGCTGGGAATGTTCTGGCTTTTCACTCCATGTCCTCGGGTGCCCACAGTCCCAGGACACTGTCTGCTATTCAGGAGGAGTGACCTGGAGAAGAGTCATCTGCTCAGGTGGCATCACCTGGTGGGTCAGTGTTCACAGAGGACACATTTCACATCAGACTTTGAGGAAGAATACAATAATATGTTCTGGGCATTTTAAAGAAATACCCTTTGTATACTCTGGATATTAGGGCTCTATCTGAAGTGTGAGGAGTAAAAATTTGTTCCCAGGATGTAGGCTCCCTGTTTACCTCTCTTATTGTTTCTCTTGCTGAGAAAAAACTTTTTAGTTTGGGTAAGTCCCATTTGTTGATTCTTGTTATTAACTCTTGTGCTATGGGTGTCCTATTAAGGAATTTGGAGCCCGACCCCACAATATGTAGATCGGAGCCAACTTTTTCTTCTATCAGACGCAGAGTCTCTGATTTGATATCAAGGTCCTTGATCCATTTTGAGTTAACTTTTGTGCATGGCGAGAGGAGGGGATTCAGTTTCATTTTGTTGCATATGGATTTCCAGTTTTCCCAGCACCATTTGTTGAAGATGCTATCCTTCCTCCCTTGCATGCTTTTAGCCCCTTTATCGAATATAAGATAATTGTAATTTTGTGGATTGGTTTCTGTGTCCTCTATTCTATACCATTGGTCCACCCGCCTGTTTTGGTACCAGTACCATGCTGTTTTTGTTACTATTGCTTTGTAGTACAGTTTGAAATCTGGTATCGCTACACCTCCTGATTCACACTTCCTGCTTAGAATTGCTTTTGCTATTCTGGGTCTTTTATTTTTCCATATGAATTTCATGATTGCTTTATCTATTTCCACAAGAAATGCCGTTGGGATTTTGATTGGCATTGCATTGAACCTATAGAGAACTTTTGGTAATATCGCCATTTTGATGATGTTAGTTCTGCCTATCCATGAACAGGGTATATTTTTCCATCTTCTAAGATCTTCTTCTATTTCTCTCTTTAAGGTTCTGTAGTTTTCATTGTATAAATCTTTCACCTCTTTTGTTAGGTTGATTCCCAAGTATTTTATTATTTTTTTTGAGGATATTGTGAATGGAGTGGTTTTCCTCATTTCCAGTTCAGAAGATTTGTCGCTGATATACAGGAATGCCTTTGATTTATGCGTGTTGATTTTATATCCTGCCACTTTGCTGAATTCATTTATTAGCTCTAGTAGTTTCTTTGTAGACCCTTTTGTGTCTTCTAGGTATAGGATCATATCATCCGCAAATAGTGATAATTTAAGTTCTTCTTTTCCTATCTTAATGCCTTTAAAAAATTAGACAATAAGAAAACAAATAACCCAATCAACAAATGGGCCAAAGACCTGAACAGACACTTCTCAGAGGAGGACATACAATCAGTCAACAAGTACATGAAAAAATGCTCACCATCTCTAGCAGTCAGAGAAATGCAAATCAAAACCACCCTAAGATACCATCTCACTCCAGTAAGATTGGCAGCCATTATGAAGTCAAACAACAAGTGCTGGCGAGGATGTGGGGAAAAGGGTACTCTTGTACATTGCTGGTGGGACTGCAAATTGGCTCGGCCAATATGGAAAGCAGTATGGAGATTCCTGGGAAATCTGGGAATGGAACCACCATTTGACCCAGCTATTGCCCTTCTCGGACTATTCCCTGAAGACCTTAAAAGAGCTTACTACAAGGATACTGCCACATCGATGTTTATAGCAGCACTATTCACAATAGCTAGACTGTGGAACCAACCCCGATGCCCCTCAATAGATGAATGGATAAAAAAATGTGGCATTTATACACAAAGGAGTACTACGCAGCACTAAGAAATGACAAAATCATGGAATTTGCAGGGAAATGGATGGCATTAGAGCAGATTATGCTAAGTGAAGCTAGTCAATCCCTAAAAAACAAATGCCAAATGTCTTCTTTGATATAATGAGAGCAACTAAGAACAGAGCAGGGAGGAAGAGCAGGAGGAAAAGATTAACATTAAACAGAGTCATGAGGTGGGAGGGAAAGGGAGAGAAAATGAAAATTGCATGGAAATGGAAGGAGACCCTCATTGTTATACAAAATTACATATAAGAGGTTGTGAGGGGAATGGGAAAAAAAAAAAAACAAGGAGACAAATGAATTACAGTAGATGGGGTAGAGAGAGAAGATGGGAGGGGAGGGGGGATAGTAGAGGATAGGAAAGGTAGCAGAATACAACAGTTACTAATATGGCATTATGTAAAAATGTGGATGTGAAACCGATGTGATTCTGCAATCTTTGTAATGTTTTGAATAACCAATAAAAAAAAAAAAGAAATACCCTTTTGTTTCAAATTTGCTCCTAAAAACAAGTCTAAAAATTTGGTTTCAAGTGTTCACAGGACAAGTTAATCTCAAAATCTTTAGTCAGGACATAATTTACCAATATTTAAGTAACTTAAAATCCTAAATTGAGGTTTGGGGAAAATTAGTTCAAGTAATTCCTAATTTAAGTCTTGGGGGAAGGGTAGAAACATCTCACAAGTTATGTAAAATGCAAAGAAATGGATTTATCGTTATGTTCTAAAAGATTTTCTTTAGGTTTTTGGTTTCTCTGTCAGACTTTAGTGAACTTTAGTCAGATTTTGAAATGAAAATAATTTTTATTCTTATTCAAGAACTATATTTCTTCCAGAAAAAATTTAGATGTTATTGGGATTAATGATTCCATATGAATACATTATGTGTATGCATCTTACATGCATGTGTGTGTGTGTGTGTGTGTGTGTGTGTGTGCGTGCATGTGTGTGCATAATTACAGAAGGCAGTAATAGCAAGGTTGCTTCTGGAAAAAAAAGCTTAAATTGTTTACAGCTTGGAGGAATATTTTATGTAAATTAACTTCAGTTGCCTATGGATAAGAAATAAAATTGGGCAGTTGAAGATTTCTCAGAGGGTAGGTATGGAAAATCACTTACAATTTTTGAAACCTAGAAAGTCTGTGGAGGTTTAATAAGAATGCAGGAGTCTTGGTTACCTCTTTAAAACTTATTCCCACTTAGAGCAGGGGAGATGGTAAGGATTGTTGGGATTTGGAGCCCTTGGAGTGTTAACAGGTTTGAATAGTGGTGTGGTTTGAATGCTTGGTTCCCTATATTGCTGTGTTAAAATGAGCATTTTTGTGTTCAAGATGCTTCTTGGTCCATCAGCTCTGAAAGTGACGGGTATCCTTCTCAGCTCAGGATGCGGAGGAAAACCATGCTGGATAACCTGTGGGATAGTTGGAAGGTGGGCAGAGTGAGCTCATGGACAAGAGACTGGTTTGACCTTGGCCTGCCAGCAAGGTCGGGGGACTTTGGGAAGACACTCAGCCTCCTTGGGCTTCATCTGTAAAATGACCAGGCTTCTGGACTTGGCCATGGTGATAATTGGGCGCCATGTATACACTTGAAAACTACAAATGGTGTGAAGCCCAGTTAGATATTGCTGTTGGACTCTAAGGCATTGCCATGTGTACAGGGGAGAATTGTCAGAGGCATTTATTTTACACAGTTTGAGTCATTCAGGACCATGATATATTTTTTGCTAAACTATGTATCAACATCCTTTCTGTGAAAATGGCAAGATACTATACAGAGGTCATATCAGGGATTTGGTAACAATGTCTTGATGACAGGCGGTGATGGAGTGGTGTTGGATCTACTTTACACTAGATCCTGTGCTAGGTTCAGAGGATATAGAAGTATAGTTTCTAGTCTTAGGGAATCTGGATAATTGCCAGTATCAAAATATGCCAGAAACTTCCTTCCAGCCAAGTTAAAATGACTTTCTGACAGATCTGAGGTCTTAAGATTAATTTGACCAGTTTGCTTGTTCCCATGGTTACTGAAGGAGGCTCTGCCCACAAGACCCAGGGCAGAGAAGCTGAGGAACAGTGGGATTAGACAGGTAAGGGGTGTCACCTTGAGCCGGTTGGGTGAGCACTGCTCTTTGTGTCTCATCCTGGGGACTCCAGCATGCTTCCGGGTTGTCCCTTCACAGTCCTGGACATACACCAGAACTGGAACTCTCCCAGTTCCTGGAATGATGCCCGCAGCCTCAGGTGGCTGTGTAGACTTAACTCAGGGTGCACAACCCAGTTACTCCTGTGGCTTTTCCTGCCTTCACCTGCTCTGCCTCTGGTCCAGACAGGGGATGCTCAGGTCTTGTCATCAGTTTCCAGGGATAACAGGCGGTGATGGAATGGGAGAAACTTGTTACGAAATTTTACATGCCCAGATGAGTGGAGAATTTTGTCAGTAAATTGTATCAAAATGTCCAACAGCTGTCTAAATGCCTTCCTTCCTCTTCTTCCCTACTTATCACTGAAGCCTGTATAGGTTTCTAGGTGTTTATTTGGTGATATAATTCTTACACAGTTTTTGAAAAAAAAAATCCACTTCTGCAAAAAGACCAATACCTTTGACTCACTCGATTTATACCCACAAAGAAATGAGATCTGATAAGGAGCTCCTATTTCTACTAAGAGGCAGAGGTTTACCACATTTATTCATGAATTCACCACAATGTGGCACTCTAGTAATTCCTATGTCTATGGACACTCTCTAGTTGATGCCTTCAGTGTATTGGACTGGTAGAGTTCTCTGTCTGAAAAAGTAACCCTCCTAGAAGGTCCCCTCTTGTGGAGCTGTGGAGGGTCCAGTTAAGATCGTGCGTGCTCTGCTCACATAGGCCTTTCCCTAGGCTTTGCTTAAAACATAAAAGCAGGAGCAAAATCCAGTTTTTAAGATTTCCTAATCACTATTGTTGTTTCTGAATCTTTCTGAAAGGCAGTCCAGTGAAAACCAAAATCGTATTGTAGTGACCATGAAACACAAAGGTAAAAATTAATAGGTATATGAATATGGGGGGTGAACAAATCTTCTGGTTTGTGAATGATACTAAAGTATGTATCAGAAAAGAGTATTTCAAATACAGGAAGAGGCAACAATATAACCCTAGGAATTTTGATGAGTTCTCAACAGGCCCCTTGATTTCCGGTGCAGATGCAGGCTCAGAGTGGTGGCCTGTCATGACCAACAGACTCAGGGCCATCAACGCTTCTAAGGAGGATCATTCCTAAGCAGCATGGTGAGTTCTGCTGACTGACACTTTGATGGCCAGTGTCCTGCATGATCCTGGAGTGAAGGCCATTGTGAACATGCGGGGCCCTGATTCTAATTCAGGACCCATTTCACTCAGGAATTAAGATTCCTCAGAAGCAAGGAAGAGCCAACTCGTTGGCTTCCTGACACTGTGACCTTCACTGCAAAGGAATTTCTGATCCTCCCTCTGACTTATCTGTTTCTGCACAGCTAAAAATAGTAGAAAGAGAGAGGATAGGGAAGGATTTGAGAAGGAGGAAAATTCAGAGTATTTTGTCTTGGTTTGTGGAATTTCAGCCTCATCTCCATTTGTAGTTATAAATCTGAAAAAGAATGAAATGCCCAGTATTTGCCAAATTCGGACAATGACTAAGCATTTCCCAAACTCTGCATTTACAGGAGGAGCTGTTACCCAAGATCTGGAAACAAAACAGCAAACCAGAATGAACGAGGAAGGTGGGTTTGCAGATCAAATGCCAGGAGGCTGAGCCTGCAGCATGCCCTGGGTGCCCTTTCCCACCCCTTCCCTGCAGGCGACCCTCCAGGGCAGTGCCCCTGCTCCTCTCCCACGAAGCCAGGAGCTGCTCTGAGGTTGCCGGCTTATGCTCCTGGGTTTATCACCAGCATCTTTGACTGACAGTATACCTGTGCTGCTCTCTATGGTCTGGTTTAAAACCTGCACAGTGTACTCTGTGCGTTTGGATATTCACCTGCTACCCACCACTTGGCCACCCTCCCTGCTCTTGAGACTCCAACCTACTCCCAGACTCCAACCTTCAATCCCAGCTTTGTCTCCCCTGTCCTGCTGTGGCTTCTCTTCATACTAACTATGGCCTCTGGTCCTCCATTGTACTCTTATTTTCCAGTTTGTGCCCCAATGATGTTTTTTTTTTTTTTTTTTTTTTTTTTTTTATTTCTGAGCTGGACCTGGAAGAGAGTTTTCCCTGGATTGATTGTGTGGCCTTCAGCCTTCCATCCTATCTTCTGCTCTGGCATCCCTGCCCTAGCTGTCCATTTCTTCTAGCAGAGTGTTAGGGAAAGCACAGGGTCACTAATGTCAGGTGGACTCGAATTGAATTCAGCCACTAACCTAACCAGCTCCTCACCTTCAGACTCATGATTTAACTTCTGCACCTGTCATCTAAAACGTGAAGATTAATAACACCCTCTTCACAGTGGTTGTGTGGTTGCATGAGAAGGCGCATAGAGTGCTCTCACTTTGAGTCCTCTTCTACCTTGGAGTTGGTGGATGTTGCTAGAGAAAGTTCAGATTCAAGTCCCTTGTAGATTCTTGCTGTCTACCCACAGGTTAGACTATGGTGCATTTCTTCTACTCTTGCTTTAGTCAGAACTTCTGATTTCCAGCAACAGAGTCAACTCCACTCTCTTTCCCTCCCTCCCTCCCTTACTTCCTCCCTCATGTTCTTCTTCCCTCCCTCTCTCTCTCCTCTTCTTCCTTCTCCTCCTGCATCTTTCCTCTCTTCCTTTCTTTCTTGCTAGCTTGAGACAGCATGAATGTCAGCAAGTGAAGTGTGCTCACCTTCTGCGTCCAGCATCCCAGTCACGACACAGATGATCTCCGTCAGCCCTGCTCCCAGCACTCCCTTGCTAGTCACTCTGACTCCTATCACCAGATGTGAGTTTCATCTGGTCTTGAACTTCATGCATGTGGACTCACGTGGTAAATGCTCTTCGCTTTTGACTTATGGTGCTCAACAATGTTGGTGACATTCTTCCACGTTATGTGTTAGTTTTTTTTTCTTCATTTGTGTGTTGCAGTCCATTGAATTTATTGCATTCATTTTTTATGGAAATTTTGAGCTTCAGCTGTGAATAGAGCTGCATATATACTTTTCTGTCCTGGTGGATTTACCTGTGTTCATTTCTATTGTGTACACCCTTAAGAACGAAACATCTGGACCCTAGGATAGGTATATTTTAAGCTTAGTAGATAATCCCACTCCAGTTTGAGTAGGAAGGAATTTATGGTGGGGCATCAGTTCTTAAGGCTGATGGGTGAGCAGTTCCTAAGGCTGTTTTCAGGGACATCTTCCAGAACCACTCTGGCAAGGCCGTTGTTGCCCCAGCTGATCAGAACCATGCTACCTCTAGTGTCACAGGAAGCCCTCAGGGCCATGCACTCTGGAGACCATGACTGGGTTCAGGAGGAGGGTCACTTTGCTGCCACGAGGCAGAGGATCTCAGAGGCCAGAACCTGTGTAAGAGGACTTCCAGCCAACCTTCTTCACAGTCCCGTACCTGCGTATATGGCTGTTGGTGTTCCTGAGACTCGCTGTAATGCGACATTGCCGTGCCTCCTGTTTTTAGCATCCCAACAGCATGCTTCAACTTTCTGTCACCATTGTCCATCTTCTCACAGGCTTCCAAGTATTTGACAAGCTGTCTGAAGTTCTCTTTAGCATCTCTTCCACTTAACTTTGCTCCCACTTTTTTTTTACTCTGTCATTGTCCTTGGGTGAGTATTCAGGACAGAAATATTTTGAGCACAGGTCACCTTTTAAGGCAGAATCTACTTTTTACATTTTTCCAGCATGCTGTTCTTGTTGTTTTTGTGTTATTAACCATTAGTGTCAGAACTGTAGGCCAGCCATCTGGTGTCATCCAGACTATAGAATAAATGTCAGAGAGGGAGTTTGCAGTAAGTATAACCTCAGTTCAGAGGGGTGTAAAGACAGAGACTACTCATGGTGTGAGACGCTGAGCTCATGGGTTGGGAACGTACAGGACCCCTGGGGACACGGAAAGCTCATGTGTACACTCTTCTGCAACCAGTAGCTTGCAGGTATGTGTCTGTACTATGCGATGTGATCATAAGCACACATACACATGCACGTGAATTTTAAATGAATATGTCAGTGACTAATGGCAGTATAACCTCAGCCTCTGTTGAACAGAATGTGCTGGAATTATCTTTCATTTCTCCATTTCCACTGTTTACTTTGATTTTGCTCTTAAAAATACTCAGGTTGTCTCTATACCTAAATAAATTTTTTTACCTTTATTCTTATATATTTTTCCTTTTTAAATTTAAACATCTCCAAATTAAAGAAAAATGGTCTTCATAGCTATACTCCATGTTCCTTGACTCTGTGGAATTAGTTTTCACCTCTTACCACTTTCCCTTCCCTAATGCTATCACTGGGCCCCTAACCTTGCAGTTGGTTGCCGTCTTTGGCATTTATCTTCTTTCTGGAAGTGTCTGTCACTCTTGTCCTTCCTCCCCTGTGTACAGATCTTGGTTTGCTCATCTTTCATTGCATGTGAGTACCTTAGTTTTCCTACCTTCTGCATCTGTAAGGATATTTCCCCTTGTTCTTTCAAACACAAGTCTTTCTCTATCCCCCCTCTCTCCCGTGCATTCTCCCAGAGCCCCTGCCCTGTTCTTTGTGCATTGAGCTGCACTCCACCCTCTCGCCTGCAACTCCTGCCTGGTGTGAGCATCACCACTTGTCCTGATCTCTCTGGGGAGTTCCATTTGGTCTTTCCACTTGGCTGATGGATTCTTCACTCAGCCGTCATACCCTGTGTCTCTGCCCTGTGACTGAAATGAAATTCCTGTTGATCCTACACATGGATTGATCTTCTGGACTTCCCCTTTGAGGGCCCATTCTATGAAATTCTGTTATTCTTGTCTCTTCCCTTTCTTGCTGTTCTTACATAACCAGGTGCTGAGATCCTGTGGGTTTTACATTTCTAATGTCTCTACATTCATGTCTCTTCTTGCACCCTTATTGAACTCTCATGTTCTTCTGCTCAATAAAAGATTGTTTCTTAACTGGTCTTTTTTTTTTTTTTTTTCCTGGTACCAGGGATTGAACTCAGGGGCCCTCAAATACTGACTCACATCCCCACCCCTATTTTTAATTTTATTTAGAGACAGGGTCTCACTGAGTTGATTAGTGCCTCACCATTGCTGAGGCTGACTTTGAACTTGCGATCCTCCTGTCTCGGCCTCCTGAATTACGGAGATTACAGGCATGCACCACTGCACCAGGCTTAACTGGTCTTCTTGCCCCTCCTGGCACATGAATTTCAAATAGTTCAAACTATTAAGCAAAGTTTATAAATTATAACTAAAAGCACAGTTATAAGTGTTACCTCTCCTAAAGCTTCCATTTAGTTAACATATCCAAATGGTGAGGAGTAGAAGCCTTGATATAACTACCTTAAATAATGGTGTCATGTCTCACCATGACAGTGAGGAGAAAGAAGAGTTATGAGTTGGATGTTCAGCAATGGAGTTGAGCATCCTTTTCTCTCTGTCCTCTCTCTGCTGTCCTTGAGCTAGACACTTCGATCATCACAGACTGGACGGCTCCTTGTGTAGCACAAGCAGAGGAACCAAATGCTTTCAAATGTTTGCCTTTTTACAAGTGTGACAAGACCTTTGCAAGGTCCATCCCTAGCATAGTTCTGCTCCTTCGTCACTGGCCAGAGAGGCGTCAAAGGTGGACAACTGAGCAGCTGATTGGCAAGGGCTGAATTACAGTAATTGATTTAGAAAAATCAAGATTTATCCAAAGATTCCTATGGAATGCCTAGTTATTTTTACTTTTTTGCTGTTGCTACAGAGAGAGATGACTGTAGGAAATGTTGGCTAAGAAGCCAACAGGCCTGACTAGGACCTCCACCTCTTTTCTTTTTTTTTCCCTGCTCTTTCTTACTCTTTCTTTTCTGTACTTTCTACATTATTTTCACCTTCTCATTTTACTTTTCTCTTTCTAAAGTCTGTACTTGATAGGAACTTCTGGTGACATCCAGGTGTTGTGAGGTTTCTGATCCATGAGGGGATCAGATCCCTCAGCTGCCTGGGCCACAGGATGCCCAGATAACGGATTCAGTATTATTTCCAGGTGTGCCTGTGAGGGTGTTCCTGGAAGAGGTCAGCATCTGAGTTAGCAGAGGGTCCTCCCCAACGTGGGTGGCCTCAGCTGATCCGCTGAGGGACTCAGAGAGCCAGAAGGTGCAGAAAGGTAGAGTTTGCTCGGCCTGACTGGCCTGACTGTTTGAGCTGGGGTGCTATTTTTATCCTGCCTTTCACACTCAGTTCTCAGGTGTTCAAAGCCAGACTGGAATCTACATCACTGGCTCTCCAGCTGTCAGCCCTTGCCCTACACCACGGGCCTCCCGGGGTCTCCACCTTGCAGACAGCTGATCATAAGACTTCTCAGGCCGTAATTGTATGAGCCAACACCTTATCATAAACCAGTCTCTTTCTCTGTCCCTATACACACATCTCCTACTGCTTCTGTCTCTCTGTTCTGTTTCTGCCATTCTAGGACCTATTTTTCTACTATCCAATAGATTAGCTGGTACCACATTCTTATTGACTGTCTGTCTTCTACCATAGGGAAAAGAGAGTGGAGTGTGACAAGACCCTGAGTTTAAGGTTGCAGGGCCTACACAGTTTACAGTGGAACACGTCACCTGGCAGTATCCTTGGATGCCTTTGTAATAGATTTTTGACATCCAAATGGACTGTATAAAACTTGGCCCTTTCAGAGTGGCAGTAAATGATGGCAAAATTGATATCCGTGAGGCAATCAGTCTGTGTCCCTTAAGAATAAAAGGAGAGAAAAATGTAAAGACTCTTCCAGGGAAAAGATATGCCAGGAGAGTTGGGGGGGGGGGGCGGGGAGAGAACACAGAATCCAGCACTATGGCTGGGTGACAAGTGTGGGCAGAAGGTGGGAGGTGAGCCTTCCCCAGGGGCAGAGGACCAAAGGTGTATCAAGACCAAGGGATGAGCAGGGGTGGTGTTTGTGTGTCTCTGGAGTAAACTCCCCTTATTTTCCCCAATCGGAAGTACAGTTTATGTGCATACTTGGTAGGGAAAACCCAGGATTCCCACCTGTGGGCAGATGTGGAACAGGAGCCACAGGGGAGAGAGGAGGGCAAGATGAGACGGACGGGTTCAGCCAGAGCTAGAAGCTGAATACAAGTCAGGGCACTGGAACACCAGACCAGAGCTGTCCTGGAGAAGACAGTGCGGTTACACACTGGCCTTCCTGCAATGTGTGGGATAAAAGAACACTGAGAAGTATTTTAAAAAATTTCTCAAAAGGTATAATGGCCTTACTGATATCTGGGTTAGATGAGCACCCCATTAATTGGAAAAAAGGAACCTCTCTAGAGCTGACAGAAAGAAAAACATTTGCAAATGTCATTTCTCTCCTCTTTTGCCATAATGACTGAGGGGGAATGTGTCAAAATCCAAAGCAAACAGAAAGGCCCCTGCTTCTTGGGCTGAAGCATGAGATGGTCTTTGCACTGTCTCTGAATCAGTAGGTGGAATTTGGCAAATTTCCTACTGTTCAGAGCTTTATTTTCCTCCTGGGTGAAGTAATAATAATAATATCTGCCTTGCAAGGTTGTACAGGGCACAGCATCTGGAAGATAATAAGTTCTTAATTAATTGCAACTGTTGTCATCATTATTTCTACTAATAAAAGGGAATAGGCATCATGCATTTACTCTGTGCTGGCATTGCGTCTAGTGCTTTGATCCGTTATTATCTCATTTAATACTTACAGAGACCTCAGGAGGCAAGTTAAAATACCTCTGTTTTGCAGAGAGGAAAATGGAGACAAAATGGTTGGCAGCTTTCCCAAGGTCACATTAGAGTCCAGCTCAGGACACAAAAGCCGGTGGAGGCTGCTCTCCTAGCCCAGGAAGCAGTAGGAGAGGGTCACAGGTCTAAAGATCACCAGGGTGGACTCCCCTGCTGAGGTGGGCTTCAACCTGTCACAGAAGGATCTGGAAGGTTTGCTGAGTCACACTTTACTTCTAATCAAATGTGGAGAGGCAGGAATTCCCGTGGTGATCAGTGGGAGTGAGGTGAAAAGGTGACGGACGAGGCCTCAGGCAGGAGGTTTGTAGGTGCACAGGTGGTCAGGATGGAGACGGCTAGGATTCCAACTTGCACAGCATTGTCAGGCTGTGGGCATGTCGGGTGACCAACTGATTGACTGAAATTAGCTAAAAGTGGGATCCTTTTGGGTCTTAGGAGGACAAACCTTGGAGGTTGGATGATCCAGACCTTATGTTGTGCAAACCAAGCTGCTTTTCCTGAGGACTTACATCAGGCCCCCAGGCAGTCAGCTGGAAGCAATGTAGAGCAAGGACTTGGCAGTGCAAGTTGTCCTTCCTGTGCCTCAGCAAGAGCAGAGCCAGTGCAACCAAGGGCTGTGGCCCAGGGCAGCCGTGCACAGTTCCACATCTTCAGCTCTGCCTTCGTTCCGCCGGCCAACCTTCTTTCTGCCCATGGCTCCTTTTCTTGTTTGGACTGTGCGGGGCATCAGGTCAGATCACTTGTGTCCTTCTCCACATAGTCTTGGCGGCATTTCCGGTAACATGAAGCACCGAGGCGTACACTGTCCACTACTACTGTGGGCCAAGCCTTAGGAGCCGCATGAGGGAGACCAGCATGTGCCTCTGTCCCCATTTCCAGATGAAATCATGGACCACGTCCAGGCTGCTTGTTGGACTTGGTGCCCCTATCTATAATCTCATTGATCTGACTCTGAGCTAAATCGTAATGAAAAAGAAGGCTGTGTTTCTGCTGTGTGTTGGCATTCTCTCTTAATCTGGCTGTTTGTAGGCTGCCACTGCCCAGCTCAGCACGCTGTGACCCATGGAAGGGGCCTGGTAGCTCCTCCCTGGACGGGTAATACAGTTAGTTACACTAAGAGAAGCTGCATAAGTGAATAGAGGGTTCTTCAGAAATACTCCCAACCTGACTGACCAGTTGTCTAGCTCAAGTTGTACTATTGATTGCTTAGGATTATCTTCTCTCACTCTTTCTCATCTCTTAATTTCACTTATGTACTTAAAATTCATTTATACCAAATCTCTTCTTTTTAAATTGCAAGTGGCTTTTGCTGCATCATTACACCAGGAAATATTGGTGGCTTGGGATCCAGCAGTGAAAAACATAGCAGTGGCACCACAGGGTACAAGCTGAGTTTTCAGAGTGTGTCCTATCGAATTAATTACTTAGAAAGCCACATCAATAGCGATGACAATTATTAAATTAATTATTTAGAAAGCCATAACAATAGCACTGATAATTATTAAAGTATGACTTTTCCTTTTCCTAAAAGAATCATTTTCTTTGACAAAAGGATCTGAACTCTCAGGGGTGCCCTACACCTGTGGCTGGAGGGGACTTCAGGGTAATTTAGTCCTATGAAGATGAGTCTTGGTTTTTCTCCTTCCTGTTAAAATTCTATTCTGATTTCTAATGATTAAGCAAATGCTTAGTCAATATTTCATGAAAAAAATAAGATTGATCTTACAAGGTTACATGGTGCATTGATAGAGTGTTACAGGATTAAGAATTACATGATGGCTTTCCTTTTCCAAGAATTGCTGCTTTTTCTCCCTAACGTTACTAGAAATGGGGTATTAAATTAGAAATTATTCTTCACCCAAATGTGTCTAGTTTAATTTTGAAACACTGAAGTTTTCTTTTTAAGTGTGATTAGAGATGAAATGATAGATGAGCGAGTTTTCTTTTTTTTTTTTTCTCAGTCTCTCTGACAAGCCACATACATCAAGTGCTGAGTTCAGAGCCCATCACACCTAAAGAGAGAGTTATATCTGCCATGAATGCTCAAGCTGGTGACCTGGAGCAGGTGCACATGCAGGTAAGGCCATCTCAGACCTCAGAAGGCTCCGTGCTGTGACCACTGCCTGCTGAGCCCCATCACTTCTCAGCCAGCTTGCAGAATCTCCTGGCTCATTCCAGCGTCCTACAGGCCCAGGGACTGACCTGCAGCTTCGTTCTTTCTCAAGTCTGCCCTGGGGTTTCCCTTCTCTCTAAATGTCAGGGAGTCACAGTTTCGTAATTTCTCTCCTTCTTTTTTTTTTATTCATTGCTGTGTAAAATGCAGATCTCCATAATATTAAACACCTACTGTTATTTAAAAAAGAAAGAGACAGAGCCAATCAGTCTCTCTCTCTCTCTCTCTCTCTCTCTCTCTCTCTCTCTCTCTCACACACACACACACACACACACACACACACACATGCACTCTTGGTCATTGAGATGAATATGAGAAAGAGTAACTTTCAAGGTACCTGCCAAATCCAAGACTTTATAAAATTGTAAAGCAAGGCTGATTAAATTTGTTTTGCTATTTGAGGCATGAAAACATTAAATCTAATTATCACACAAATAGGATCAACCTGGTTAAATAGTTTATGTTCAGTAATAATTAAAGGAGTTCTTTAATTCTGGATTTGTAAAAGAAAAGGATTTGTTAAGAATAAATTCACACCCTGTAATGAGAATTGTATACTGTTTAATAATTATGGTCAGACTGAGTTGTCAAGGGCTTATTTGGTAATAATAATAACTATAATTTAATACGTTTTTATTATTGCAGGGTTTATACTAAGTGATAATGATCTTCTACATAATCACCTGAGACCACAATGTCCCCAACTCTTAGTAGATGACCTGGCCACATTCCACACAGAGAAAATAGAAACCACCTTGATTTCTTGCTGACTCTACTTATTTCTTGTGAATCTTCATTCACTTTTCTTTGTTCCTTCTTCTTGCTGTTGGGATGATGTCCCTTCTATGAAGGTCAATCTAGTAGTATCCTAATAAATGTTAAACAACAAGCTTTCTGAAAAAGGAAACAAAACATGCCTGATTTGTAGAATTTGCTGGTCTCCACAGTGTAGGTACCAGTAAGACCTCACTGAACAATGCGTAGACATGTCTGTGCGTGTAAGTTTTGCACACCAACCACACCACCTCCAGCACACCATTGGGCCTATCTCTTGTTTCCCAAAGAAGTAGTAGGGGATTTAGTCTAGAGGCAGACTTGCCTAAGTTTCTACCCTGATTTGACCCCTTAAGGTGACCAAGGTTTTGGATAAGTCACAACCTTTCTGATCCTCAGTTTCCAAATTGCTAAAATGGTGATTAGTAGGTAATAGCCAATGAAATATAACAACATTATCCTCAGATCCATAACCAAAAGATAAAATGTCTTTGAGAAAGAGTGTAGTATTATTAACCCCCATTGTATAAATAAGGACGACAAGACATTTTCCCTTCAAGTGAGTGATCTTTGTTAAGAATAAATTCACTTTCCTTTTATTTAGCCAGATTTTACTGCATTTCCCCCTCCTACCTAATCCTCAATGCATTGGCACGCATTACGTGGACAGTGTTGGCTGTTAGAAATAATCTTTTGTCTTAGGCTGGATTTTTTGGAAACAGACATTAAAAGTTTTGTCTGTACGAATTTTATTGGATGGTGCTCTTAGGAAAATTACAGAGGCACAAGATAAGCAGGAGTGGGAATAAGAATTTAATGTGTCTGCAGTAGCGGCCCTTGCAGATCTAGCAGGAACCTGGGCTGAGGTGGTCCAGTAGAGTTGTTCTGAGCTGAGCCTGTGGGACAGGCCCTTTCTTTACTGTTTTAACCAGTCATGGAAGTCCTAGCAGCCGACAGACCCATCAGTCCGAAGGGGAATGACTGAATCTTCTAGAAACAGCTGGATCCATGTCTGCTCAGACCCATTGCTCCATGTGATAAGTTCATCACACTGGTGAATAATTTCTACAAAATTCACAGTGGTCTCTTCTCTTGGGAAAATGTACAAGATGAACGTCAGTAGGGTGAACTATGGCTTCAGTTGCTGGGTCTGGTTTGAGAACACAATTTATTTTCATTATTTCCTCCTTAACACCTATGTTACCCCATCAAAGTCAGTTGGCCCTTTTCAGACTGTGGTTTCTGGTTATTGAACTTATCCATTTGCATTGTTCTTTCAAAATTAGGCAGGAGAGTACAAAGAGCTACCCCAGCCCATCACCTGGGGAACAAACATTTTCCCTTTCTGTAGTAGCCATGCCTCCTTCTGTGATTAGAGTCAGTTACCTTGTCTGAGAATAATTCTTTTCCTCACCTGCTGGTCCTTTGGTACAAAGGACCTGAAATGCCAGGTAGAAGCTGTAACTCAGTGTTAAGTGGAAATCCTGCTGTGTCTTCCCTCCTTGCATCCCTAGCTGCTGTCCTGTGTGCACAGCACCATGTCACCATGTGGTAGGATGCCTGGTCTATCCTGGAGGAGCATGCCCCATCCTTACTGGGCCTCATCTTCATGTGGTGCCTCTGTGGCACTTGGCAAGACTGATCTGTTGTTCCATCAGGCTGACAGGTCCTGGTTGGTACGCATGGTGTAGGTGCAGTGAGGTGATATTATATGGTGTTTATGGCCAGTGGACAGTGCTCTGAAAGACCTAGAGGGTAGGTCTTGCAAGCAGAAAAGGAAAACCTGTACCCAGAGTATGTGTCAAGCCCAACCAAGATGAACTTCTGCTCATTTCAGAGTAGATGGAGTCCAAACTAACTTGCCATCAAATGGACGAAGAGGTGAGGCTGTATCAGGGCTCACTGTTGGTTTGTGCTGCTGGCAGGTTGAACTTTCCATAGTGGGATAAGCTAGATTATTCTTGATGAATTGAAACCCATGCTGTTGGATCCATTTGGAGGCCCAGACCCTGCTGCCATGGTGACTCCATTCATCAGCCATTGAACATAGCCAGATGGCCACTAGAGGAGGCTGGCCGGCATCACGAACCTGGGACGTTTTCCTCTAGTGCTCCAGCTCCTTATCTAAAGCTCTTTGGTGGCTGTTAATGTGATAAAGAAACAAAACAGATGATCAGTGTCTTCTGGTACCCCAAAAGTTGAAAAATCACGGAACCAGATGAAATCTGAAATGTGGCTTCCTGAGGACCAGCACCCACATCACAAAACAAAGTGAAGGTGGTGGGTTCAGGGTAGAGACACATCTCCACGCAGCTGGAGCTGACAAGGTCAACTCTGTGCCCTTCCCTTCCTTACCAGTGCATTAGTGGCCGTCCTTATTCACTGTGATATTGTTTTTGGTGAGTGACGCTGGTCTGGGTAGGGAATCAGTTTCCACATGGCCTTGGCCACTCCCACAGCTCTTAACCCCATGTGTCAACAAAGTGAGTGGGGCATCTGCAGCCTCCAGATGTGTCCTTTCTGATCCCACATTCACATGCCGAGTAAGTGATCACAAGCAGAGTGGACCTGCTCTCACCCGTCCGTAGTCCAGGACTCTCTCCTTGGTGGCTTTCCTGCATCCCTGCTCCAACCTGCAGAGGGGAATCGTGCTTTGGGTTCCTGGAGACCACCGTCAACTCACCTCTTACAACATTCTCCAAAGATCCCAAGGTGTGGCTGCCCAGCTTAATGGACTGAAGATCCTGTGGGGAAGGACTAAGGAGGATTCTTACCTTATAGCCTTGGTGTAAATTAACAGGCCCTTTCTCATGAGAACTCTGCCTCTTTCATCAATGGGTTCCAGGCCTAAGGTCTGACTTGGACGTGGAAATCGAGTGCGGCAGCACTGCTGTTTGGACTCATCTGTCTTCACTCTGTTCCTCCTTATCATATCTGTATTCTCTGGGTTGTATGCACTAAACGATGTTGTTGTTAATTTTCATCTGCCTTTCCACTGGAGACCCACATTCTATTAAACAGCTCCATAGTCTTCTGTGGTACAAGATGCCCTAGACCTTTGTCACTCATCCCAGTAATGATATCTATTTCTGACAACTAGCTCCTGTTATCTTGGGATCCTATCATCCTCAATTTTTTTAAACAGCATTTACTACCTTCAACCCTGTCTTCCACAGGACAGTGACCCCTGAGCTTCTCAATCCTACCACCTCTGTCACCAGCAAGTTCTTTGTTTCCTCAGTAAACCAAATCTCCTCTGGGTCTCCCAGGGCCATAGCCAGTTGATGGGTTTTCTGGAGTAAATAGCACATTCACTGTGGCCTGGCCCCTTCTCTGAGCCTCTCTGCCATTGGCTGCTCTGGTAGTGCGGGCATTTCACTGTCTCAGCACTGTTTTTTGGGGTGTTTTCCAGCTTGTTGAATTTTGTATCACAAGGGAGGGCTGGGCCTGTGTTGACATACTCTCCCTTATCTATGCTTATAATCTGTTCCCCCACCTGCACCTTGATCCAGCACCCCTGGGGTCCTGTACTCTCCTGACTCTTGCCAGCTCACGTTGGTTCTTCCTGGAGCTCAGGAGGTGTCTGATCACTTCCATCCTTTATCAGAAATTTCCCTGCTGGGGATGTTGTGAATTGGCCCTAGTTATTGCCCTGGAGGCCAGGAGTGGAGATGGGGCTAAAACCTGATGGGCACAGATATCGTCTTAGGTGATGGCCTGTATTATGTGTCAGCCTAGCTAGGTTGTAGGCCCTGGTTGTTCAAGTGAAAACAAATCCAGCTGCTATTGTGTAGCTATTTTGTAGTTGGGATGAAACTCAATGAGATCAATTTATTTTACATAAGAAAAATGCTCCTACATTTAGGTTAAGCCATCAAAGCTGAACAGAGGCTTTCCAGAAGAAATTCCATCTTTGCACTACAGCTTCCAGATGGTCTGTTCAATTTGCCCTTCCCAAGAGCCTGCCCTGTGGATTTCCAACTTGCTGGTAAGTCCTCACAGTTACCTAAACGAAGTCCTTGGCAATAACTCTCTTAGTATGTATTTCCTGCTGGTTTTACTTCTCTGGCAGAAAGCTGACTGATGGGCGTTTCAAGGCAGAGACATTGCATCATCTTCAAGAAACTGGGAATTGCTACTTGTATCCAGAAACAACTGGTCCAGTGCTGTGGGTACTCAAGGACTGGAGGATTTGCGATTTTCCAGTGTCACCATGCGTCCTTATCTCAAGTATCCAGACAGCATCTTTTGCGAAAATGGTCCTGAATTTGGTATAGCATACTCGACAGATTGGGGAATTCAACTTTCTTTGCAGTTTCTCTGCTGTTTTAACCAAGGTGTGCCCTTGGTGTCTGGTTCTTTCCAGCTGCAGGGGTGTGAGCTTCTTTATATGCTTCCATACTACTCTCAATGTTCTAGGGAAACTTTTACCTTGTCATACCCAATAATACACTTATATTGCCCTCAAACCTGACTTTCTTTCATAATTCCACGATCCTCTGACTGGCTTCCCTCTGTCTAACTCTGCAACCTAGGAACATGGAAGTTGTCCTGGATAAACACCCTCCTTCATTACCCTTATCAATTTCTGAGTCCTGTCAATTGTGCCTTTCAAATATTTCCCGAACCTATCCTCCTTTCTTCTCCAATGCCAAACATGACCAGTCTAAGTGGCACCGTTTCTGCTGGACTGCTGCCTCCGCCTCCTCCTGACTTCTTGGGTCCACTCTTGTTCACTCCAGTTGCATCACCCACAGCAGACAGGTGGTCTTTCAAAAGTTGGATTCTGATTCTGATTTTGTTGCTCTTCTACTTGAAACACTTCTATGGCTTCTTGCGACCCTGTGGTGATCTCCTGCTTTATCTCATCATGCACCTGGCTCCTGTGTCAGCTGTGACCTCCAGTTCCTGGAGAGTGTCCTTCTCCTTCTGACCACTATCTTGTGTATACTGTGCTGTCTTCCTGGAGGACTTGTCTACCTGCAGACGCCTCCTCTTCGTCCTTAGTCACATCTAATATCAACACACCTCACTCCCTCATAGAACTGTTGTCATAGAGCACGTTGGCAGAAGAGGCTTGGTAGGCCTCAAAGCATGAAGAATTGTTTCCTCCTGAGTTGACAGTGGATTTTCTTTGGTGGGGTCTCCTCCTGGCTCTTGCTTGTGTTACACACTGAGCATCTCCAGGTAACCCTACGGAAGGTCATTAATAATTACAAACCCATCCTACAGTGCCAGCCAAGAAGCAGTTCTTACTAATATTTACTTCATATGGCAAAAGTACCCACATATTCTTATGTGGATAAAGGTCTCGACAAAGCTTATCCTAAGGAGCTTGGGTGAAGTGGTCTTGCTTTTCCTGCCCTTCCTTTCCTTCATAGCGAGCTCTGGTCAAACATAAACACCCAAGGTCAGGTCCCCATGCCTGATGTGACTTGCTTGGCCTGCTGGGACGCTCTCTTTTCTGAGCCCCTCTGTTCACCCCTCTGCACACTCCAGCTGTGCGTACGTCTTGGATCCTCCATCCTATCCAACTCTGCTTTCTCAGTGGAGTTTTTTTCTTATTCCCTGTTGCAAGCTTCCTCTCGTTTCAGTAACCTCCTGTCTTGAAGCTCATGATCTTTGCATCTCTCTGGGGACAGGGTTGTGTGTCCTTCTTTGCACCTGAGTCTTCTGTATGTGCCTTATGTTGAAACCTGCTGGACTGAGGCTGTTTCCTTGTATGCCCTCTTTCTCTGGGACCTCAAGAGTTTCTGAGGGGCAGCTACAGCCCCACTCTCCCGGGAGCAGTTGAGGTTCATTATACTGAGAGACCCTTGGGCAGATCTGTCTGACTTTTAATTATTCCTCATTCTACCTGTTATAGTACTTTGCTCAAAGACGATAATTAATAAATATTTGTTGAATAGATAATTCAATGTGTTGATTGAAAATTTTGGTGACCAGTGAGGAACCAGGGGCTACAAAGGAGCCAGGGGTAAATCAATCAACCAATCAACCAATCAATCAATCAATTAACAGATTAAAAGTCAGATAACAGACCCAAGTGGCAGAGAACAGAGAAACCTCTCCAGAGAAGGAGCTGTTGCAACTAAAGCTTAGCCTTTGATGATTCAGTTGAAGGAGCTGGAACTGCAAGAATTCCATATCAGGGCAAGGAAGGTGACTGGTGTGTTGAGTCATGAAAACTTCAGTGCTCAAAAGGAGAGTGCTGGTTGCCATGAATTGTGTTATTTTAGGTGGTTTTCCTTTCCTAATATAAAGTCAAAGGAAGAACACAGCATCTCACATGAGAAGAAGAGGAGACATTCCAGTCCTGAAACCATCTGGGAGGTGGAATAATAGGTGGAAGAGAGAACAGGCCGAGAGAGGACTCAGCTTCTCCAGGTGAGGGGGGCCATAGCTGCCCTTCAGAAACTCTGAGGTCCCAGAGAAAGCACGCGTACAAAGAAAGCAGCCTCAGTCCAGTGGGATTCAACATGAGCCCCGCCAGTCCAAAGGGTAGGGACAACGAGAAATTAGACACAAGTTTTCTGCAAAGCTCTGGGATTTATATTTTCTTATTCTTCATGTGTATTTCTGGTATAATGTAGTAAAAAATTCCTGGTTGACTGGATTCAATTTTCATCCTGATGTTTTGATGTTATGTAGATGCAGCTTAAAAATCTGCTGAAAATAATACCAAATATATCTTTTAAGAGCACAGACTGATTTTTTCTGTTTTCTTTTGATTATAGGAGTCATTTTGAATGAAAGATATCAAAAGTCAGGAAATTCAGACTTCAGATGACTCTACCCACATAATTCAATCTTGCTGTCCTTGCATTCAGAGTGGGAGAGATAGAGATCCTTATTTGACATCAAGGCAGGCCGCTGTTCAATACCTCAGTTCACACTCACACAGTTGCTGCATGAGCTCATCTCTTCTTTCACAGCATATGCATTCTTGGTGCTTGTAAAAGTTTCTCAACACAAGACTCACTGTACTGTATCACTGTCACATTCTAGATTGCCAGCACCCAAATAGTAATGATCTCACAGTTGATGAATCAAGTCTCAGATGTAGTATGAAAAGGACAGATTATTGCCAGGAGAATCAGGGACATAAAATGCAATGATGTTTTGGATTTTGAATTATACATGCATAAACAAAGAGAAGCTCAATTTTGTGCAATGCCCATGATTGCACCTAGGAATGTCTTTCCTTTGCCTTGAAGGCAGTCTTAATAGCATGCATGTGATTTACTTATTATAGTAAAAATTAAAAGCATTAAAAATAAGGTAACAGTTTCAGTGATTATTGGAAAAAAGAGTATGTTAAGCTGGAAAATATTTTTCAAGAAACAAGAGAGCTTTGGTTGTAGCTCAGCATTCAGGATCGCTGGGTAGAATGATGTATGGATTTTTTAAATGTCAGAGGAAAGTAAAAATAGCTCTAGCAAATACTTTTCTTGGTTTATAATGTTCGTACTGTTTTTCCATAGTGTTTACAAACTTCCTGTTACCCAATATCAAAAAAAATTTTTATTCATTTTTTCTGTCATTAATAATCTAAGGATATATCTGGTTTTTTTTCTCTCTTTTCTTTTTGTTTTAAATGTATAGGCAAAAGAGCTGACATAAACAGTAGATTATAGTGCCAACACAAATGATTTCCAGAGTTATCTGAGGCTTGTTGGAGAAATAATTTCTCAGCATCTGTGATGTTGAAGTCTCATGGAATTGGTGGGGCTGTCATGACATACAGTACGTGTTTTTCACTAGGTGTAAAGACCGTGTGAATTAGTCATTTTGGAGACTTGTTGTAACCGTGGGTTAGTGGGAGGGTTGAACGCATAGGGGCAGCACCTTGTCCAGGATCTCTGAAATGACTTATGTTTTATGAGTGATTTCTGTATTTTGCAGGCCCAAATAATTTCATTTTTTTCAAAATTACATATGCACATAATTTGAGTTCAAGAGTTGTACCAGGCGGATTACCAAAACAGCAATGTCAATTCTTCTTCTTTTTTTTTCTCTGTCTCCTGGAGGCCACCAGTTTGACCTCCTGTAGGTGTTATCTTGTGTCTAAATATATTTTTAATTGTTACTTCCTGATTTTCTTCCTCTCCCATTATCTATTGAATTCCCATTATGCATGACAAAGATTGAGCCCCTCATGCCCCCAGCTCCCTAAATATTGTAATTTTGCTTAGCTGAGTAGTCAACATTTTTATCATCATAACCTTAAAATGCAGCTCCCAGCTGAGGCATGTGGCCAACTCTGTTTTCTCTTTTTTAAACAAGTTTTTGTTTTTGCTGGAGTCATTTATCATCCTTTATCTTTTGCACATTAGTTTTCTAATGTGTTTACTGATATTTCAACCTCAAATATTTTTGGCAAACTTTTTCTAAAAAGAGCTATAAATCTTCCAGGCTTTTAATCCTTTAGATCTTGTGGTTCCGTCTTGCTCTTCAGCTCTGCTGTTGTCAGCTAGGCTCCAGGCTATGGCTCGCGGACCTCAGCTCGGAACCATTCTCAAAGGTGTTCTGTTGCTTTTTGTCAGAGAGACTTCCAGGCTTAGGCTGCCATCTGCATTGTCATCCTGGGTCCCCTTCCCTGTGAGGAGGTTTCTCTGGGGATTTTCTGTGTCTCTTTTGGATTTTCTGTGTCTCTTCTTTTGGATTTCCTGTCTGTTCCCCATCTTTTTCTTTCTTGGATAATGTCCTCATTTGGGTGGAAACTCTTTTTCTGGGAGGTTTTAGATAAAGGGTGCATGTGAGATCATGCAAATTTTTTCTTCACGAGGTTTTCCAAGAACTCACTATGGCATGAGATGTTTTGTTTGCTTCTTGCTTTTTTTTTTTTTTTTTCTTTTGGTCACACTTTCCACTGAACTCAGAATTTGACTAAGAAAAACTAATAAAATCTCAGTGAACTTAGGCACAAACTTATTTTGCTTATTTCTAATAAGATCTAGAAACCCAAAGAGACCAACAGATGTCTGGGGCTTATGACTATTCTTTAAATAAAACCATCTAGGAGGGCAGGGTGGCCTGCTGGCAGGGACCGTCCAGATGAGAAAGTGCAAAAGCTGGGATGGAGTTGAGTCCCAGGGATTTGTCCTCCCGTGGCCCTCTCATAGCTCCAGTGTGAGCTTCACTGCAGGTCCCATGATGATGAGCAATGGATGGTCCAGGGCACGCTGTGCCACGAGGACTCCGGGACTCCTCCTGACACCTTGCAAAAATGTTTCCCTGAGCAGAGTGGGTTGGCTGTGCATTTTGAGGTATTTCTTAAGAAAGATGGGATTTTATGAAATTGAAATTTGTTTATAGCACAATAATTGATTAATATATTGAATATGTTTTAAAGCATTTGATTTTCTACCAATAAGACAAGCAAATACTTAAATATATATGAAACTAAAAGTGAATTAAATTATAGGTTTGTGGAAATTTGCTGGAAAGACCAACTGGGGGACTTACGTACGGATCCTTGGTGCTGGGGGGAGCCTGGTCTGGGATGTGTGTTTGAGGAAGACAGCCCTGGCACTCCAGGGACTTTGTGAGGTCTGCTCGCCGTGACACTGGGTTGGGCATGAATGAGTGTGACTAAGCGTACTTGTGAACTGCACTCTTGAGTATTAACACACGTGGTGGCTTATTTAGATGAAGAAGCAAGGAGAGACATGGAACTCTGAGGTTGATCGATGGCTCTGGCTTTGACCTTGGGGGGCATCTCTTACTGTGGTGTCCTGGAATCACAGCCTGACTCTGGCAATCGCTGGGCGTCAGAAAACCAACCCGAACACTGTGCCTGTGAGTCAGACCCAGCTTTCACTGGCATTTTGCCTGAGGTGGTTTGAATTCCTGGGTGAGGCTAGAAGCTCATGGAAGCCTTGCATTTCAGAGTAGGCCTTCCACTTTCTGATTCTCTCTGTGGAAAACTTCTTGGGAAAGACTATTTTTAATTCTATTATTCTTTTAGATCTTAGTAATATAATCCCTTGGCTCTACTTTAGAAAGCTATTGAATGCATTATACTCAGTAAACTAGGAGTCTTTAAAAATAATAGTTGGAATTACTTTGGGGCGAAAAATCGCTCTCATTTTTTTGGCAAATTGTGGATAAAATTGGATCTTGTTTTTTAAGGAAGGTGTCATTGCCTTATAAGGCTGAGTCATATCAAATATATTGATAATACTCCCATGTTTTAAAGCTGTGGCTTAGAGAAACTCAGCCCACCCCCAGGTGTGGAGATATGTGAAGACCTCTGGAGGAGGCTATTGATTCAGCATGTGCTAGGCTAAGGAGTCTGTCACCAGCACTCGTGTTTGGCAGAACCCCAAAGGCAGGAAAAGGAGTGGGAAAGATTTAAGGTGGGGGAAAAGGGATGCTGCAGGTGGGCTCTGATGGGAGGCTGTGGACAGGGCAGCAGGAGGCTGCTCACTGAAAGAGGGCATCCAGTGAGATTGGTTAGCGGAGTGTTTTCTTTTCCTCTATCAATTGTCTATTGAGAGTGGTGTTCATCAGCTTTCCACCACTATAACAAGATGTCAGAGATGATCCACTTATCAGGATAGAAGGTTTACTCTGGCTCATGATCAGCTGGCCCTGTGTTTAGGGACTGTAGCAAGGCAGCGCCTTCTGGCGGAAGCACATGGTGAAGTACAGCTGCTCACTTCATGGCCAGGAAACGAGAGAAAGGAAGAGGAAGGGGAAGGGCAGAGGAAGGGCCTGGGGTCCCACCATCCCCCAAAAGGCACCTCCCAGTGACCTAACAACCTTCTACTAGATCCCACGTCCCAAAGATCCCACCAGCTCCCAAGGCTCCATCCCAAAGGCCAAACCCTTAACACCTGGACTTCTATGAGACATTGAAGGTCCAAACTACAGAAGCGGGGTCCCCCAGTTAGCAAAGCCGCCAGTTCTTGGTCGAGTTCCCTGTTGTTGGGCTGTCGTTACGGACATGGTAGGGCCTGGCTGCAGGTTGCTGGTTTGGTTATTACTGGAATATGTGGACTAGCCATCATGTGTCTGTCCCTTCTGCCTCTCTCAGGGAATCAGAAATGTCAGTCTTCATATGGATTATTACAAACAATTCACAAGAACTACCTTAAGTTCAGGGTAATTTTTCAATCATCAGATTGTTTTAGGTGTTTTTATTCTTGTCAGTGAAATAAAGCGCAGTTGATTTGCCTCTTTTTCAGTTAGGGAGGATTCTTGGCAATGAGCTTAAGTAATGATACAGTAGAACTCAATTTTTGCTTCAGTGGAATCATGAACCTGTGAAATGATTTAATCACAGAAGATTTTTCCTTTGCTTCTGAGAAAGAAGAGAGAGGACCCTTCTCTCACCTGTTCAAGGCTTATGAACACAGTATGCTCTAAGTTCCAGGCAGGAAAACTGTTGATGGGACCAAGCAAGAGCCATCTTATAACTCTTCTAACATTTTACCTTCTTGTTACCAATGTAGTTTTGCAAATCACAAATGTATTTACAATCTAAAAATATCCCTCAAATGCTACATTTTTATTGCTGGATCCGAAAATATGGACAAATAAGGAAATAGTATAAAAGAAAATAAAAATGGTGTATACAGGCAAAGTACCCACAATGGATAATTCCACTTCCTTGAAATAGAACCCTCTGACATGGTGGTTAACAGTAATTAATATGTGATAAACACAACAATAAAATGTTAGTCTTCCAGGAACCTTGCCAGATACCTGATGTTGCCCGCCTCCATCAGTCAGGAACTGGATAGCTGTTCCTATCTCTATGCCTGCAAGACAGTGGCATGCTGTGAATACCATAGGGGTCCAAGACTGTAGAGAGGTGGGAATAGCCCCAGGGCAGGAACCGGCAGCCCAAGAGAAGATGCTTCTATAATTCTTGCGCCCTAGTGCTGTTTGCACCTCTTTACAACAATGTGTGATTCAGATTTCATCCTCAAGGGAGGATGGCTCAAGGGAGATACTATATATAAATTCTACAATTACTCCATTGTATCTTTTAAACTGGAAGAATATGCTAAGTATGCAATCTCTTAATTTTTTCATGAATATTTATTTAGGCAGCTCGTGACTACAAAGGAGACCAGCAGCTACATTAGCTTAGTAGCCTCTCATTTTGATGATGAAGAACGTGTGTTAGTTTACTTACCATTCTCTCTATGTAAATTATTAACAATGAGAAATGATCAATACATTCTGCCTAGTATGATGTGGGTGATCAATATTTAAAATGAGGAAGAGAAGTTCCAGTGTATTTTTGAGATGTTGCTGAGTTAAAATCTTCCGACAGAATCATTTCATTTAGAATGTGGCAAATTCACATCGAAGACACGACATATGTTTTTGGCATTAGCTCCCAACTCTGAACTTTTGCAGTAAACAGAGACAAGGTGCTAATTAACAGAACTGCCAATCCAAATGAATAGTGGAGTTCTGGAGATGCGTGGGCGAGGGGTGTGACCTTCTGCATCAGAGGTGCTCCGATGCTGAGGTCTCAATTTTGGAACTATGACTATTGCATAATGAGAATCAGGGAAGGAAAAAAGATAGTGAAATTTCCATTAACTCATTCAGGTATTCCTAATTAGTTTTCAAAAATGGCCAGGCAATGTTGAATGGAAGACTTTTCAGGATGTGAAATAAATAAAGGTCATAGGCCACTGTATTCCTTCAACTCAGAAGGGTGCCAATCAAATGTTCAGTGAGGAAAGATACTCTATGAAGCCCGTGGAGAGAATCTGCATCAGGCAGCATCATAGAACCACAGTCTCTGCTCCAGAACATCCAGACACCTCAGCTCAGGGGATTGGAGTAGGGTGGAAAAGCAGGAGGTGTGCAGGAGGTAGTGTCCCTGGTCAGTCCAAAGACAGCTCCCTTTGATGTGAACAGCCTGCAGCGAGGTGGGTGGAGACAGCTAGCCCTTCCCTTCTTCAAGTCCTAGAAAGGCTGGGACTTGAATAACATACCCTGAAGAGACCAGAGCCACAGTTCCTTGATGGCTTGTTGTGGATGGGCATCAGGGTAAGTGCTGCGCCCCTCCCCTGACTCAGGCAATGGCAAGGCCCTACTGAGGTGGATGGCGCAAGGCGTCCATCCTCTGGAGGAGTGCAGTATATTTCTGGGAATGGGCTAGTTTGTTTTTGTATTCCTTTAATAAGTATAGTTGTGACTTCTCATATGACCATTAAGTATGAAGGAAAAAAACATGACTTTCCCAATTAATGCAACTACTTCTAAAGAATGGATCTGTTTGCTCTAAATGCAATGATTCAGCTGTGGAGTGTAAATTGTTAATGTCTAATGAAAAACTCCCTGTATTCCTGTCAAGGAAGTTTTTGAGAAATTAAATTAAAATCTAGAGAAGAAAAATTAATGCTAAGAAGACAGATTAGTGCTTAGTACTGGGCAACTTGTTCTTGTTCCTGTGCACAATGGTTTGTGCTCTTACTCTTGTTTGATTAAAATTAATAACAAGTCAACCACTTGCCATAACTAATTTTCCCATACCATTTGGGATTAAGATATCCCATAAAGAAAAATTTCCTTGGGCACCCAGACTTAAATTTCACTTTTCATTGAACTCTTGCTGAAGTGTATTTCACAATGCCTTCTCTGTTGAAGGTGATACACTCGACAGAACTTCCTCTGGAGAAATTAGTGTCATTATTATTAATGTAAATGATTTTGATTTTTAATATGCCATAGAACCCTAAGGTCCACTGGTGTGGGGGCCACTTTTCCTGTGTATAAGTGATCTGACCTTGCGATGCTCTTGAAGTGTCCGCATGCTGCTTTGTGTTGTCCTCTCTGCACACCCCTGTGAGATGCAGCTCATCAACTCCTATCTAAAGAGCTGGGATGCTTGTGCACAGATGCAAGTGTGTCTGCTCTGTGCCACTGTTTTCCCTGTACTACTCCAGAGACCCACCTGTGCTGCCAGGTCTACACCTTGTTCTTTACAGATGACTTTAGATACGTGAAGTGCAGCTCTGTCTCTATCAGTCTTGCTTCCCAAGATGTGTTCCATGCAAGACACAAATTCTATAAAATGTCAATCAATGCCTCAAGAAAAATAGATGATTTAAAGTTTGGGAGACAGTGGGCTAAAAGAATTACACCTATAAAAAGTTAAGTTTACCTTTTCAGGCATTTTCAGATGACCACAAGGATTAAAAAGCCCTAGGTATTGAACATGGTAAATAGCAAATTTTGATCTTATATGGACATGAAGTCACTTTTGTGGAAGAGCTTGCTGGATACTTTGTGAAATTCCGTTGTGTCTTGGGATTGCTGTGTTGGCATGAGAGGTATATGCAGAAATGGAATCTTAAGCATTGCAAAAGTTCCATTCTAGAAACTTGGGGATGGGAGGAATGACATGTGGTAAAATGATCTGTAACCAGAATAAGTGAATGTCCTGTATACATTCAAGTCATTGCTCTTTGGAGATCCTTCTTTGAATAATAGATAAAAGTGTATAAACCTGCAGGTCATTAATTGGGGAACAGGTTTCTGCTTTAGAAGTGAGTTACATTTATGAATGCTAATGCACTAAACAGAAGTAACCTGTCTAGGTTTAGAACTCATAAAATGTAAGAGTGCCTTCCTGCTCTCTGGAGGAAGAAGATGAGATGATAAAACTAAAGACTAAGTAGAAATCAGTATCTTAAAAGAAACTTTAAGAAATAGGCCAAATTAAAAAAAAAAAAAAGAAATAGGCCAAATGATAAACTTTTGAAATTATCCCTTTTTATGTGCTTCTAAAAGGACATAAAATATACTTAAGATGAATATTAAAATCATGTTTATGATACTACTCTGCCACTTTTGAAAGTCATTCCTATTAATCTTGAGAGAAAGGAGCATTACATTTGTTGAAATAAAGCACTTTTTGACTTAAATACATATGCATTTCCTTTGCCCAAACATACCCACATAATGTATTTGTATTAATTCTGCTATAAAATATTTGATCATATGCAACAGTGCCCTCTGCTCTTTGTTCTGACTCAAGGCTTAGCATCCATGATAAATTAGAACTTGGATGTTTAATCTAATCTGTGTTTAGACACTTGTTGCAAAGATAAATCCATAACTGACTGCAGCTGTTTTGGTGCATGCTGGACTGTGCGTCTCAGGGATCTGCATGGCAGATTCATTTTAATAATAACAGCTACCATATGTCAGACATGCTCCTCAAGTGTTTTATGTGGATTTTAAAAATTCCCACAGCAGTGTGAGGTGGATACGACTTTCACTGTACAGATGAGAAAACCAGGGCATGCTTGCCCAAGGTCACATAGGTGTAAGTAGCAGAGCCAAGGTCTGAACACAACTAGTCTGATTCCAGTGGCTGCTCTTGATAACCAGGAGGAATGGAAAGATAGCAGTGATACCCAGGATACTCCATGAAATTCTGATCCTGAACCTCCAGGAGCTTCCCATCGATTATGTGTGTGTGTGTGTGTGTGTGTGTGTGTGTGTGTGTGTGTGTGTAAGTGTGGTGCTAGTCATTGAACCCAGGGCCTGGTACATGTGAGGCAAACACTCTACCACCTGAGCTATATGCCCAGACCCCCACTGATTTTTATAAGGCAAAAAACCATTGAAACGAGTCTTACCTTCTTCAAGAAGATAAATAGATGAGGTATGTTAACTCCATTAAGAATAGTACAGAAATTCGCTTCCTCTCTTCCCTAGTTTCATACTGGTAGTGCCCACCATGCTCCATTATTCTCCCCTAGTGTCATTGGGCAAATTGCACTTTAGAAATGCCACAGTGTAGTCAACTTTGTGTCATTACAATACCTGAGATAATCAACTTAGGAAGAGAAAAGGTTTATTTTGGCTCACAGTTTTAGAGGTTTCAGTCCATGATCTGTTGGCCTGCATTGCTTTGGGCCTGTGGTTGGGGCATGAGTTAAGTAGCCTTGCTTAACTTATGGCTAGAAAGCAAAAGAGAGGAAGAGGAAGGGTCTGGGTTCCTATATCCCCTTCAAGGTTATGCTCCAAAGACCTAAAGTCCTCTCAATGAGCCCACCTCCTAAAGTGTTCACCACATCCATATTATATCAAGCTGGGACCAAGCTATTAACAACTCATGGACCTTTGGGGGTTAATTCAGGCCCAAATTGTAGTGCCAACTTATCAGAATTTATGATACTAGTAATCCAAATATTGGTGTCACCAATGCTTGGAAATAAGAAAAAAAAAGTAATTATATAAAGTTACGCAAGGTTATATTTCAAATTCAGTTGTGGTCATCTGGGTAGCAGACATTTTAGAGAAAAATTAACACAGTTAATCTACCACTTCAAGGTAAGAGTAGTGCTTTCAAATTATGAGAAACTAGTGGACTTTTTTTTTAAGTTACCCATGCTACAGACAGAGTACTTGGAAAACAGTTATATGATTTTCATGGCTCTTAGTTATTAGTTGCTTAGTTATTACTTTCCAAAATTTACCTGAATGTCACTTGTGCATGTGTAATATAAACCTAGTAGGAGCATCAAGGTCAATATACTAATTAAACTCAAATAGCAAATTCCTTCTTTAAAATAAATAAATGCAACTTCTAATATTTACTTCTTATTTCTTATAGCAATAATTTGCTCTCTTGTACATTCTACTTCAGAGAAAGCCATCTGGGGTCTAAAGGATATAATCACTATTAATATTTGAGTTATTGAACATTATATTTTTAAAAATATTCTCTACTCTTTGGAAAATAAATTCATTTGGTGAAATTAAAGACCTAGTTTTTAAAAAAGAATGTTATCAAGACAATTATTTTGGATGCAAGCAAAGAATCTTTCATGTTTTCAATTCTCTTTTCTGCTATTTGTTATTACTTATTACTAGTCATTTGTAATCTACATATAGATTACAGTTTATATTAGTCAGCTTCTCATAAGTGTAATACATATCTGAGGAAAACAACTTAGAGAAAAAAAATTTTTTTTTTGCTTATGGTTTTAGAGGCTACAGTCCATAGATGGATGGTTCCATTACTTTGAGTCTAAGGTGAGGAAGAAGGTGATGAGGACAGAAGGTCATGGTGGAGGAAAGCTGTTCCTTTAGATCTGGTAAGGGGGAGATGGGGGTGAGATAAGATGTAGTCCTCAAGGAGTCCCTTCGACTACTTCCCACCTTCTACACTTTCTACCATCTCCCAATAGGTCATGCAAACTATGAATTTCTCAATGTAGTAATCCACTGTAAGATCAGAGCCATCATGATTCAGTGAAAATTCAAGGGCCCCACCTCTGAATAGTGCTATATTTGGGACCAAGCTTTCAGCACAGGAGTCTTTGGAGCACAATCCAGATCTAAATCTTAATATGACTATTTCTTTTGTTATATTTGACTTCAGATAACAAAGTTTTCAAATCAATTTGCTATTTTCATTTTTTAAGAGACTCAAGTTACCTTTTGAATTCATATATTTTATCTATCATAAATATCATGATAAATATTTCAAGTTTTGACCCAGCAAGATGCTTCCATCTCCTCTTCCAAAGCTTCTGAGGGAACGAGAAGAGGAAGCTATATATTTGACAGTTGGTTGTAAGATTTTAAATGGTCAGAATAACTTGAAAACAGATTAGTTTTACAGTTTGCTCATAAACATACTCACAAATGGACCATGGCAAGGGGCTTGTTTCTTGTAAGCCTCTGCATAAATTGGATCTTCCTGTAAGAACATTTTTTTTTTCTGTAAAATTGGGGTTGGGAAGTAGCTCAGGGAGATACCACATAAAACATGTTCCACAGTTAAAAGTGGCACTATGGGTCCTTAATGTGAGATTGTTAGCAAGTGAGGTTGATCTGAAATGTTTTCTGAAGAACTCAAACTCACTTTTTTCCTTAAATATTTATCTAAAACATGTCAATGAGAAATAAAGATCTCTTGGAAGAAAACAGAATAGTAAAGGGAAGGCTGGGGTTGTGGCTCAGAGGTAGAGCGCTCACCTAGCATGTGTGAGACACTGGGTTTGATCCTTAGCACCACATAAAAATAAAATAAAGACATTGTGTCCACCTATAACTAAAAAATAAATATTAAAAAAAAAGAATAGTGAAGGGGCCAGGGCAATTTAGGGAGACCCTACCTCAAAATAAATTGAAAAGGGCTGGGGATGTAGCATAGTGGATTGAGCACCCCTGGGTTCAATCCCCAGTCTCAACAAAACAGAAAGAATAGTGAAGGGTCTGTTGGTGGGACTGTATGTTCGTATAGCCACCATGGAAACCAGCATGATGGGTCCTCAAAACACTAAAAGTTAACAACCATATTATCCTGTTAGACCTCTCCTCAGTGTCTCTCCAAAAGAACTAAAGTCAGTGTCTGTTAGGGACACGTGGACACCCATGCTTACCCCAGCCCCATTCACAATAGCCACACTGTGGAAACAGCCTGGTGTCTGTCAACAGATGGATGATAGCGAAAGCATGATAGACACAATGTAATTTTATCCAGCCATCAAGAAGAACAAAATTCTGTTAGTTGTAGGAAAATGGAAGGAACTAGAGAACATCATATAATACAACATAAGCCAGAAAAGGCAGGTGTCATGTTTTCTGTCATATGTGGAAGCCAGAGGGAAAAAAGAAAGAGGTCCCATGAAAGTAGAAGGTGGACTGTTAGGATATTGGCAGGGTATTGTTGGGGAGGAAGGAAGGGAGGGCAGGAGAAGTTATCAGAGAGTGAAATTATGTTATATGCATGTATGAATATGCCAAGGAAACCCACCATTCTGTATAATTGATATGCATCCAAAGTATTAGGAAGAAAAAGAATTGTGAAGTGTCAACTTTGTAGCCAAATCCTTCCTTACCTGGAGCAAGAGAAAAATGTTCTCCTAAACTTGGAAGAATTTCAGCTTTGTCCCAGTCCTCTTCAATATCCCACAGTACTGAACTCCAGAGCCTGGTGCTTAGTAATTGTTCAGCAAAGACTTGCTGAAGGTTTCCTACTTTACTGAAATTGAAACTCAAGGAATTGGAAGCCTTGACGCAGGCCTGCTAGCAAGTGGCAGGAATGCCCACCCCCCACCCACCCAAGGGCTGCAGGACTACTTCCCTTGTCACTCAGCTACGTGGACACTCAGTGTGCATTTCTTGAGTTAGCAATTGATAGAAATGTCAAATCATTGGAATTAATGACAACCAAGTTGATGCCAAGCCCATGTCAATCACATTAGAATACACATACCCATCTAATAGGAGTGGGAGAGCTCGTCTTGCTGGTGGTTAAGCAAATGACTCCAGATTTACTAGGGCCATGTTTCCATTTCACTTTTTGAGTTCCTCATGGGTCACTCTTACCTTAGTGGGGACTGGACAGACACCCTTGAAGCCATGGCTAGCAAAGTCTCAAGTAGCCATAAACCAGTGCTTCTCCTACTTGCTCTCTGATAAAGCTGCTCAACTGTGATGAACTCTTCAGGGTTAAGGGGCTCACACATTCTGTCCCCTCCCTGATGGTTCTTTGAAAAGTTCTTGCTTCTAAACAAGAACTCTTTATATAGGCAGCTTCTATTAAAAATTAAACAGAGGAACATTAACAATTTTAAAGAAAGTGCAGTGACTTATAAACTGAGCAGCTCAAAATCATGGCTGATACTTTGTAGCTCCACCAAAGGGTCCTGAAGGAAAGACTCAGACATGGTGAATGAGGAAGCAAAGCAAAGAGAAAGTTGCAGTCAGGTCACGGCGCAGTTAGGTCATGGCGGCAGTCAGAGCATTGCCGTACCTGGGCTGCCCGACTTTGTTGTGGGATCAGAGGTCAGTGGCAGTTTCTGGTTGGCTACGCTTGGGTTTCACTTACCTCTGAGTTAGTCAGTTTCTAGAAACACACCAGAGTTAGAGTTCAGCTTCCTTTTGGAGGCACCCAGGGCATTACACCACTTCAGTCTAGTGGTCTTGTATCTAATTATCTTGAAACTTCCTACATGTCTTGTCAACCTGTATGATGACGGGTGGCTTTCCTTTTGCTCTCCTTTGCCTACTCACTGTTACCCATGTCTATGCACATTTTCTTCTGTCTACCATCTGCCCATCGTCTGCCCATCTATGTTTGCATTTACCTTTGGCCGATGTTTTAACAGGTGTCTCTTCTTTTATTTCTCTGAGTCCTCTTCATCCTAATATTAGAAAGGTGAAACTGTAGCATCACACTGTCATACATTTCATAATTAATAATGGAATTAGAAGAGAAATTCTTGCCTTTCCTTCTTCTAGGAGGAAAGATGCACAAAAAAGTTTCTTCTAATTTCTGGCATGGACCAGGTACAATGAGAGGTTTAGTGTTGCTAACTTTGCAGTTAGACTAAACTTGGATTAGAATTCTGGCTCTGGTAATTACCAGTGACCTGGGACAAGTTAACTAACTATTCTGTTCCTGTCTGCAATGTGGTGCTAACAATCAATTTTTTTTTTTCTCAAAGCTGTGAGCATAAGTAGGATCAAGCCTGCAAAATGCTCAGCTTGGTACCAGCTGTACTTGGAATCAGTGTTGGTCACTTACATCTTCCACACTGACTGATAAAGGGAGTAGATCTTTTCTTCTGCCTGGGAAGCGGGCTGTGGGCCCAGAAGTCTCATAACAGAGCAAAATAGTGGAAAGCAAATCTATAGGAATCCTGTAAGTGTGTGAATGCATGTCGGTGGCACTGAAGAGCCTGTTCTGGGTGACATGAATACTCATACTCACGGGAGAGAGGAGCAAGCTGCTGTTTGAGCATTGACCGTGCAGTGACTGCACTAAGGGAGACCATGAAGTTCTGCCTCACTGTGGCTGGGGGACAGGTATCTTTCTGATCACCTGTCCTTAGGTGTGATTTGGGCCCTTGATTCCACTTGGCATGTTAAATGCGGCCTTTGTAATTCTACTAGTTAACATGAATACAGAATTTCGTCTCAGTGGCTGAAATCGTATGTTCATTCGTAAATTTCCCATGATGAGATTCAATTATGAAGGCAAGAAATGATTTTTACCTGGGTACAGAAAGCAGTCTGTAGGAGGAACAGGTTCCTTGTCCCTTGTTTTTCTTAGTGTGTGATTGACACAAAGCTGAAGGTGGCACTTACCTCCGTTTCACCCCCAGATTCTCTGTCCTTTGTTTTCCTCAAAAATATATTCCATTTTGATCATTGTGCTTGGGTGTACACAGACATTTTTAAGGCTTTATTTTAGAACTAATCACCCATCCTCCCCCAAAATCCAAACAACAACAATAAAACATTAGGCAATTATCCAGTCAGGAAAAAAAAAATGATACCAAAAAGTGTAGATGCCACAGGTCCAGTCCCCTGACCTGTGTCCTCGGGTTCCTAGTGGCCTAGTGGAGAAGTTGGTTCTCAAAGGCTCTAAAAGCCTTGGACCTTGAAGAGCCCCTTTCTCCTACATGGAGTGGCCACACTTCCCAAACCAAAGTTAGTAATTATAGCTATATAACAGTGCTGCTTCTGGGTGTGGTGAGCAGCCCAGAGGTGTATAGGGGACACTGGACATACTTTCTCTCTTCACAGAAGTGTTTCTGAACCTGTTTTGGGGGACGATGGGTCTGAGGCAGACCACCAAAGGCTGCACACGGAGCGGGAAGCTGTCAGGCTGCCAGGGTCTCCGCCACCCAGCTCCTTCGTCTTCTCAGAGAATATATAGCCTTGGTTGTCATTGTTGTCACATGTGCTGGGGTTGGCTTTTAAGAATTGAGATGAGATTCACATGACTTAAATTCAGTCTGTTCCAGAGTAGGATTCAGTGGGTTTTAGTGAGTTCACAAGGCTGTGCTGTGACCACTAGCGTTCCAATCTGGACCTTTCCATCAACCCCACATGACACCTGTGCCCAAGTATTTACTTCCCATCCTCCTCCCCACCTGCTTCTGAATCCACTTCTGGTCTCTATGGTTTCCTATTCTGTGCTTTTGGTGAAAGTGGAATTAGGTGATGTGCAGCCCTCACGCCGACTCCTTCCACCAAGTACCCCATTTCAGATTCGCCCAGGCTGGGGTCCCCGCCACGGTACCTTGTTCCTGGGTGGCTGTGCCTGCTCCTGATTCCCCAGACGTCAGTGGGATGGACGGGTCAGCTCTTTCTACACTTTGGCTGTCAGGAGCCGCTGTTCTGAACCTGAGTGTAAATGGACGTGTGCTCGGTTCTCCTGGGTAAACCAAGGACTGCAAGGCTGGGTCGACTGCAGCTCTGCTGGGTTTTCTCAGGAACGGCCAAGCTGCTTTCCACAGTGGCTGCTCACGTTGCCTTCCTGCTTGCAATAGGTGGTGAACTGAGGGGCAACAAGTTTGGGGAGAGGAGGGGTCCAGTGGAAAAATGTAAAAATCCCAATTCCTGTATAAAAAGAGGAAATTGTTTGAAACCAGGGTGATGCAGTGATCCTCCCCAGGACCGGTGCTTAGCAGGTCCTCATTGTCATCAGGGCCTTTTCATGGTCCCAATGCCTACAGTGCTGCCTATGATCGTCCTTGCTGTTCAGACCGAGAATGGCAAGTTCATCCCAGGGGTAGCTCAGGAGCCTGCCCTTTCTCCCAGTCCCAGGGCTGTCCTCTTTTCCCGACCTCTGTGAACATCGCTGACCTCCTTTCATTACCAGGCTCAACTGGGTTGTCATCAGGGTCTCCTGACTCTGGCTAGGCGGGACTCTTGCCACCTGGCACAAGTCTTCCCCGTGATCTTGTCTGCACTGCATGGCGGCGACAGTGTTGCTCATGAGCATATGCTTTGTCTATAACCCCTGAGACAGCAGCACCTGTGATATTTCTTTTGCTTTTCCGAAGTATGTTTTCTGATGCTTTGGTTCTCAGTTGTTCAGTAGAAACCAGATGACTGATTTACCAAAAGACTCTTGGGCAGTAGACAGTGAATAACCATTTCCTAGTACCTCTTATATGCTGGGTTATAAGGTAGAGGAATTATAGGTTAATCCTTGTTATGATCCTATACACTGTATTTTCTCGTTCTTTTGGAGAAATTGCAGCTTAGGCATCAAATCACAAGGCCAATAAATGACAAAGGTAAGATTTGAGCCCAGATCAGACTTCAACCTGCAAATTCACTAAATTTTAAAAATTCTAAGACATTATTTAGAAAAGCTCTTTAAAAACAACAGTAAATTCTTCTGCATCTGGAATTGGTTACATATGGGAGTTCCTATAAGCAAGAGACAGAACCTCACAGTCTTCGAGGCTCTTTGTAGTCTTTAGAATCTGATTTTAACAGGTGATGCTAAATTTTCTTTTTTCTTAGCAGAAGCTACTTAAAAAATTCTGATTTAGAATTACGATGTACTTACATTTTACAATACTTTAAATTTCCTGTATAAATTTTAGATTGGTGTGTATGAGTTTCCCTGGCATACTGTAGGGTCTGTCTGCTGTCTACTGCAAGATGATCCCTGTGGCCAGGACGATTTTCCTATTACTGAAAGTGTACCTACATGGCCTTACACTTTGGTTTACAACCATGACTCATCAAAGTCTGGACGTGTGAATACAGTACATCAACAGAACTCACATATCCACAATGTTGGAAGAACAAAGAAAGCATCCTGGTGTCTTGGAAACAGCCCTGTACTTAGAGGAGGGTCTGTGCTCATGATGCTGCACGGCAGGTGGGTAGGTCTGGGTAGCCCTTCCATCTCCCTAGAGCACAGCTCTTTAGTTATAAAATTGTAGGATTGGACCAGGTGACCCTTCCAATTCCAAGGTCAATGACTTTCATAATGAGTTAACCCTGGAGAACAAACGCCACACTAACGAGGTTTTTCATGCTCTGGGCTGCCTTTAAGAAAGTCGGCAGTGGGCATTAAATCAATAAGGAGCCAGAGGGCAGAGCAACGATGTGGAAATTGAAATGCTTCTTGGTCTTAATTTTTGGGTGTGTTTCTGGCACTTCAGTATGGTTTAAATGGCTCTGGGTGTCCTCATGCCACACAAAGCTCGCATCACTCTAATCATTATGAATCCTTCACAGATGTACACTGGAAAGATTTTCCATGGAAGTTGGAAAAATGAAGCTGTAAGTGCCTTCCAGCTGGCCTGTGTGGCTGTTCTTCATCCCATCGGAGACACATGCAGGTTAATTTCAGCTGATGACTGATGGCTCATCCAATGTTACTCAAGATAATGGGGAGCAATTTTTTTCTCCTAGCGATGAACTCTGATAAGAAGGAAATTATTGAAAAACAAGTAACTAATGTTTCTGAGTTGAAAAAAAATGATACCATTACTAAAAAACAAAATGAAAGTATATCATCTTTTAAAAAGAAAAAAAAGACTCAAGGTCTCGGGATGTGGAAAGCATAAGGCTAATTGCACACGCGCATATGGTGTGCAGCCTAGTGGAGGATGGAGGAGTTAACACCTTCCTGCCTGGTTGGTGGAGGTCCTGCCGTAACACCCTGCTGGGCTGCCTGCTGGGGCCCAGTGCCAGTGCCAGCCCACGTGGCAACATGGCAGTATTAACTTAGAACAATAACGGTGTCTCAGGAGTTGGCACACCTGATAGTCAGGACATGCCTGCCTGTGCGCCTCGTCCTAATTCCTTTACAGTTGTGGTTGGGCATTGCTACTGGCTGCATCATAGCTGTGTGAGAGGAATGCAAAACAGTCAAAGACTGGTGACAAAACCACGTGTCCTGGAGTCTGTGCTCTTCACCTAGGATGAGTTCCTTCTTGAAATGATAGCTGCTCTTTATAGATAGCAGGATTTCAGAGAAGAAAAACAGAGGGCTGGTGAGCTACTGTATGAACACATAGAAGCCACCAAAAAAGAAGAGCTAAAAATAATGGGATCAGAGTTCTTCTGACCACCCTCTGAAGAACAGCAGCTGAGACAGAGCTGTTGGAGCACTTACTCGCTCGGGGGCACGTGGCTGTGGATAGGATGGTCTTACAGTGCAGGCCCACAGGCTTCCATTCCAGTACTTTTTGAACATCCGTCATATGTCAATAGAGCTAAAATAACATCCCAAAGTAAAGATGCTCAGCTGAGGAACTGTTTTAGTAGGCAACAGTGAGCCGACTCAGGGCTTCATGATTAAAAACACTGGGGTTTTTTTAACAAACAAAATGCACGTTTTGAGGAAAAATTGAACCCTTCTTAAATATTTTATTTTTTAATCGAATTAGATGCCCTAATGACTTCACTTATCAAAAATTTTGGTCTTGGTTTCATAGTCAACAAATTCTCCTCCATTCACAAGTTACAAACATCATATCTACAGGGCCTGATAGGTGGTTTCCTCTTCTGTAAACTGGGCCGAAGTGATTCAAAGGTGCTTTGGACTCTGACAGACCTGTTCATAGTGAAACCAAGGACTCAAAACAAAGAGCCCATAAAATTTTTTTCTTATGAAAAAAATGGTGTGGAGTTTGGTTGGGTTTCCAAGCACCTTTTAAAGCTATGATCATTTGGCTTGAAGGTAGTTCCAGATTTACTTTTAAAAAGGACTTACTGCAGTGTTAAGTTTAATTTTTTGTTGAAGAAAGTCTTGCACCTCATGTAATACCTAGGCATTTCATTTTCAACATAGACACTCAGAAACTCCTCCCTCTACGTGTGATTCCCTGCCACTCACACTGGGATGCCTGGAACGCGAGGTCTTCCTGGCTGTTGGGCTGGGAGGACTTTCCACAAGTTTTTGAGGAATGCCTTGAACATTTTAATCTCTCTCTATTTTTATATTTAAACTCCATGATTAAAACCAATTTCAGATATAAGAGAAGCAGGAGAGCAGGTCATCAAAATGAAGAGACATAGCCCCAACTGGGACAACTTTTAGCAATAAAGCAGAGTGAAAAGTTGAGCTTAGAAGCCTAAACTAACTTAACAAGTAAGAAGTGTTTTTGTTATTCAAGTTTGATTTAATCGGAAACCACTCAAGGACTTCAAAAGAGAAATGACTATTAAAGAGCACATTAGAAATTATGAAAATTTATCATGGAATTTCAGAAGTCATGGCTCATGTCAATTTTCACCAAGCCTCTCTTGACCATGGTTAGGACAATCGTTCCATTTATTCCAGTGCGGACTTAGCAATGCTACTGGTAATATGGAAAAGGATTGGGTCATGAAAATAAGGGACCTTTGTTCTCTAACACCATTCTCCAATAAAAAGAACCATGGCCCTCTGAACAACTGATTCTAGGGTGTGACAAGGAGCATACAAGAAGAGGCTATAGTGTCTTGGTATCCTGGAAACTAAAGAAGTACTCAACAAACAAGACCCCAGGGTAGACCAAAGGGACAGAGAAGCTCCACTCCATTGGCGTCCTGGGACCCAAACTAAACAATCTGAGCCGTACAGTGAATGGTGGCCTTGGATTTACAGCCCAGTGATAAAGCAGGTATCCACGAGTTACATTTCTATAAATAAATAAGTAAGTACATTAGATAGAGACAAGTCTGCACAGAAGAATTCAAAACGATTTGTGGAGCTGCTCCCCTGTCAAGCAGAGGGGTCTCAGAAGGTCCCAGTCTCTTTACGTTTTATGCTGTGCTTACTCCAGAGAAAAGGGAATGGGGAGGGTAAAAAAATGTCACCATGCAGCAAAAAGACCTGGCAGGCTTGGTCTTAGGTGAGCACCCTGGTCCCGGGAGAAGTCCCGTGGACAGGACCTACCTCCCATGGCGAGTCAGAAGTGGGACATCACTTCTGTGGCCTTTCTCCCAAGACCTGCAATTTCCACCTAAGACAGAAAACAGGAAGGAAACCCAAGCAGGGAAAGTCTAAGGGACCTTCAAGGATAAGAAGCCAGGATGGCCACCTGCAGTGTGTACCTGGGCTGGGTCCTGCCACACAGGGAAGAGGGGCCATGAATGAGCACAAATTAAGTCTGGAGCTTAGTCAACAATGAGGCATCAGCATTGTTTTTTTAGTTGTGACAAAAGAATGACACTGACGTCAGAGGCAGACAAGGAGGGAACTGTGCGTCACCTCTCTGCCAATTTAGAGCCATCCCTAAATCTAAAGATGTCTTGAAGAAGAGGCACTGGGTGGCTTCCTGCTCTCAGGTTTCCAAAAGATCCGCTGCTTGTTCTACGTGGCCTTTTCTCCCTGATTAGCTCTTCTTTGTGAAGATTGGGGATAACTGGGCAGTAGAAGACCTGTATCATGTCAGCAACTCATCTGAGTAACACATAGAGAAATAAATTGTTTCAGATTGCTCTGCCCTCTGCCACGAAGCTCACAGCGCTTTATAGATTTATGACTCATCCTCCAATGTGATAAAACTTAGGAAAGTATGTAGTAAATCGCAAAAGACTATAAAACCTGTGCCATCATTAGTTTTATTTCACAGTTACTATCGTCATTATTCCTGAGTACTCAATAATGTATTGGTTGCTAGAGGGAATTTCTATAGGTTAGAGAATGTGTATCCTCGTAAAATATTAAAGATGATCTCATTTATCCCCATAAAAGAACACTAACCGTAATTTTGATGATATAGATATGACCTTAGGAAAACTAGGCATGATTGTCTCATTTGATTGTTTTTCTTGCCTTGCTCAACCCAGGGTTTCATATGCTGAGCCCTGTCGTTTCTCTGTGATGAGCTGTTTTAATAAAGAAAGTCAGCGAGACTGACAGTATCCATCACAAGCCTGTGATTGAGCCTTGGTGCGTCCATGCACTCACAGATGCACCTCCTGAAGGCAAAGCTGCAAAAGCTAAGGTATCTGTTTACCCAAGTACATGCTTTCTGAGTCTGTGTTTTAAAACTTTATAAAAAATGTATTTGGACTATAGCCATCTTTGGAGATAAATCAGTGATTGAGGTGAGAAGAAAACCAAAGCCAAAAGGCATATGCACTGCTAGACAGATTGACAGCCACCTCAACTGCTGTGAGCTTTTATGGTGGACTAAAGGAAAGCATTAATTTAATTGATATATAATAGACCACACATACTTAAAGTGGACCTTTTTCTGACATGTTTATACAACCATGATGAAGTGGCACCCCCTTTCTTCACAGAAAAGCCCTCTTCACCATGGCTGATTTTAGGACTTTCAGCAAAAGAGTCTCTGAAAAAGAGTTCAATGTAGATAAACTTCCTATTTTCATGTTGCCCTGTTTACTTGGCCACTGGCCGGGAAGATAACAGCACTCCAGTTGCTGGACACCCCCTTACTAGTTTTTCACAAACATATCCAGTATAGTACTTTGTAGAAATGTGCAAACAAGGCTTCTGGCCTTGAGCTGGGGCTTCACAGAGATGTCTACATTTTTAAGATAAGTTACAATTGGGTTCCATGGTAACAGCTGGCAGGGGGAGGAAAGAAAGGGGAGAAGAAGCTCTCCCCTTCTCAGGTATTGTCCTTGGAGAGTTAACTTGCCCATAAAAGTGAAAGAAAAAGCTGCTTTTATGTGAACTTCTGCAGAGTGTGAACTTCTGAGCCCCACCCCTTACATGCTGGGTATAAAACTCTGAAACTCCCTGAACTCGGGGTTCAGGGGATTAATTGATTACAGCAAAAGCTGTGTCCTCTGAACCTGGCTGCAGCCAAATAAAACTGTTTCCTGCTATCTTCAGTGCCTTGCCTCATTTGTCCCTACAACAATGAAACAATCACCACTGTCCAAACCATTGAATCTGTCTGCCACCCCAAAGTTTCCTTGTGAAATTTCTTCCTCCTTCCTCACCCCACACCATCTCCTTTCATCTGATTCCCCAGATTGATTGAGGTATAATTGTCAAAGAATTATATAAGTTTAAGGTACATGACATGATGCTTTGATGAACATATTCACTGTGGAATGATTGCCAGGCTGCAGTTGGCTAGTACGTCCATCACCTGACCATGTGTCCACGGGTGCATTCTTGGCCTGGGACAAGCAGATATGTTTTGGGTTACTCTAAATTATTTGCATTTTGGGGGGGGAAGGGTACTGGTATTGAATTCAGAGGCACTCAACCACTGAGCCACATCCCCAGCCCTATTTTGTAATTTGTTTAGAGTCAGGGTCTCACTGAGTTGCTTAGTGCCTCCATGTTGCTGAGGCTGGCTTTGAACTTGCAATCCTTCTGCCTCAGCCTCCTGAGCAGCTGAGATACAGCCACTATGCACGGCTGATTATTTGCATTTTCAAGAGTTTTATTCACAAGGAATCATACCGGGTTTATTCTTTTTCATGTGGCTTCTTTCACATTGCATTATGATTTTGAGCTTCACCTGTGCTGGAGCAGGTGCCAACCCTCTATTCCTTTCATTCCACGACTTGCACATTTGTTCACCTCTGTGTGGTCCTCTGGGCTGTTTCCAGGCTTTAGCTGTTACAGGTGAAGCTGCCATGGACGATGCTAAATGCTCGGTTGATAAACATTTTGCTACTCTTCTCTTGGGTAAAGGCCTGTGAGTGGATCAGGATCTTATGCAGAATGGATGTTCGACTCCTTATAGATGGCCAAGCTGCCTCCACAGCAGGCATATCATTGCACACTACCTCCTGCAGGGCACGGTGACCCACCTCCTTCACATCCTTGCCAACATGTGTTTTGAAACTTAGGCATTCTTATGAGTATATAGTAACATCTCATTGTGTTTTAATATGCTTTTCCCTAACAACTAAGGATGCTGAACATATTTTCATAAGCTTATTTATTACCAGTATGTCTTTTTGGGCCAAGTATCTGTTCAAATCCTTTGCGGATGTGTTTTTGTCGTTGTTGTATATTTATATATTTGTTGCTCAATTTGTTGTTGTTACTGGGGATTGAAGCCAGGGGCATTCGACCACTGAGCCACATCCCCAGTACTTTTATTCTTTGAGATGGGATCTAACTAAGTTGCCCAGACTGGCCTTGAATTGGTGACCCACCTGCCTTACCCTCCGGAGTCACTGGGATTGTAGGTGTGTGTCACTGTGCCCAGCTATAGTTTACAATGCTCATTATTCACCTATTACTTTTCTCAAAAGAATACAACTCTAAAATGTAATATTTATTTCAAAGTTACCATAGTGTATTTTATATATTTGTTGCTCAATTTAAGTTTTTCATAGGTGTTCTACATGTAGGGTGATGGGACACAATGGATTTAACCTGATTAAACATGTCTGTCTCCCCAGACATTTATTATTCGTTATGGTGAAAATATTCAAACTTCTTTCTCCTAGATTTCTTAAATATTTTGTGCATTCTTGCTCTCTGTAGCCATCTACTGTGCAGGTAGCACATTGGAATGTCTTACTCCTGATTCTTTATAACTTAAAGAACTGTATAACTTAAAGAAGAACTTTATAACTTAAAGTTATAAGAACTTTATTGCCGCAGTCCGGCTGCAGCAAAATAACCGGGGGGTGATGAACAACTTGTGTACATTGATACAGCAGGAGTGGGAGCCATTTATTTTAGGATAGGAGGGGTATATATACATTACACACAGCTTATCTTAATTAACATAAACTACATACAGCAGTCAACCAATAAGGAATCTCCACACTTAATGGCTCACTGGCTTTACTTCACAAACCACTCCCTCTGGCAAAATGCCAGGTGCCATCTTGACTTGTTTACAGACCCTAACACTTTATAACTTAAAGTTATATAAAGAACTTTATAACTTAAAGAAGTGGGGAAGGAAGTACAGTCAAGGTAAATCCATGGGTACCATACCTTCCTTCCCCACTTCTTTCCCTAGCTTCTGAAAACCACCATTCTACCTCACCTTCTAGAAGATCAACTTTTGCAGGTTCTTTATATGAGTGGGATCATGCAGTGGGTGTCTTTCTGTGCCTGTCTCATTTCACTTAACATCACGATCTCCAGTTCTACCAACCACGTGGCAAATATCAGGATTTTGTTTTTTTGTGTGTGGCTGAATCGTATTCCACTGTGTAGTTGTGCACATTTTCCTTATCCACTCATCAGCTTATGGACACTAAGGTTGTTTCCATTTCTTGGCTATTGTGAATAGCACTGCAAAATTCATGGGGGTGTAGATGGCTCTTCCGCATGATGATTTCATCTCCTTTAGAGGTATCCTTAGTAGCAGGATGGCTAGATTATAGGGGAATCCTATTTTTAATATTTTGAGGGCATTTCAAGTGAACTTCTGTGTGTGAAGGGGGAAGTTCCTATCTGCATATAAATTTATAGTTGTTCTAGTAACACTTATGGTAAAGACTCTCTGTTGTCAACGGAATCGTCTTTGTACCGAGTCAGAAACCAGGTGTCTGCTTAGTCTGGCCTGTTCCTGGGATTTCTGTTGAATTGGCCTACTTTTTGCTCTGGGTTCCAGCATCACACTCCTTGGTTATGGCAGCTCCTTAAGGAGCCCTGGAGGTGGGTACTGTTAACCTTTCCACCTTGCTTCAAAGTTGTTTTGAAACAGCAAAAACAAAAGGCCTAGATCCTTTACATTTCTGTATGATTTTTACAATAACTCTGCCTATTGCTACAAAAATGACCAACATTGTATATACTCTTAGTTTAATTGGGAGGTGATTGACTTTGAACCAATATTGAGTCTTCTTTCCTCCTGTGAACACATCATATATGTATCTGCTCCAGTCTTCAGCTTTCCTCTGTGGTGTTTCAGAGTGTGCAGACTTGCTCCTCTTTGCAGATGTATACCAAATTCCTGTTCACTCTGTGCAGGTAGGAGCAGAGGATCATGTCCTGCTGTTTGCCGAAGTCATGGGTGCTATTGGATTTTTCAATAGTAAATCACCCTTGCATTTTCAGGATAAAACTTACTTGGTCAGAATTTATTCTCCTTTCAGTATACTACTGGGTGTAGTTTGTTGAACTCTTATGTAGTATTTTTCTATCTATGTTCATGAAGAATAGGAATAGTGGCTTGTAGTTTTTCTTTATCTTGTAACATTTGTCTGGTTTTGGTACCAGGGTGATGCTGGCTTCATGGAATGAGTTGGCAAATAGTCATTCCTGCACAATTTCCTGGAAGAGTTTGTATAGAATTGCTATTATTTCTCCCTTAAATATTTGATAGAATTTACCAGAGGATATATGGGCCTGGAGTTTTCTCTATGAGAAAGTTTTCAAATGAGAATTTCAACTTCCCTTATGAATGTAGGGTTGTTCAGATTATCTATTTCTTTTTAAGTGATTTGTGTCTAAGTCCTACCCACTGTGATATTTTGCTTTGATTGAAACATACCCATGAAGGAAATCCAGACTCATACAATATGATTTTGGAAAAGGGAGGAGTGTTTTATAATCTATTCCAATAATAGTGGATATTCCTGTTTAAATTCTCTACCACATATAAACAAGTTACAGTCTACTAAAAATAAATTACTGAATCTGAAAGCAGGTTAATGAACTTCTCATACTATCTTAACATTAAAATCCATTGGATTATCTTGTACTTTGAATGGACTTTTCCTCTGCAAATGTTACACAATTGATTTTTAATATAATCACTTAGAAAATATTGCTTCCTGAGTCAAGAACATCTTTTGGCATAGTTTGGATCTTTAATGTCACATGAAAAGCTCCAATGTCAGTGCAGGAATGTTTGTAGGTGAGATGATGGGATTATGAGCACTATAGCTCCATAAGTGGATTAATCCATAATGATAGGCTAATAATTTGAATGAACTACTGGATGGTAATTGAAATCTATGGGCATGGCTGGAGGAAGTTGATGGGGTGGGGGGCTTGCCCTTGGGAATAATACTGACTCAAGCTCCTCATTCATGGCTTTCCTCCCCCACACCCCTTGCTCTGGTGCTCTTTCTTGCCTCAGGATAGAGAAATAGAGTCAGCCAACCAATGAACTGACTCTGAAACCATGAGCCAAAAATGAACTTTTCCTCCTCTCAATTGTTCTTGTCAGGTATTTTAGTGAAAGCAACACATCTCCTATTGTGAACATTGTTTTTAATTGCACAATGTAAAAAAAAATTAATACAGTTGCTAATATCACCACTGATCTCATCAGTGAAATCTTTAAATATTGGGAAGCAATCAAGACCACAATGGTGAATTCATGTTTTACAAAATTCTAATTTTTGTTGACATCAAATGTTTAGTTTTTTTCCCTTAGAGTGAGGGATTCTGCTAATTTTCTGGAGATGATTAACCCATATCCAAGTATTAATAGCCATAATTTGTCCATCATTATTGCTCACTATGTCATTCCTTAAAAAAAAGTGGCTTGTTCACCTGGTAGCACAAATAATCCAGAGGTGCTCTTTCCTGAGAAAGCCATCACACTTCAGTATTCAATGGAGTGCTTGATTTATACCTACTGTTTTGTCACCCAGAATATGGAAGCCATGAGTATGTGGTTGAGACATGTGCTCCAGCTGCACACCCAGTGCAGTGTGTGGCTCCTGTCCTTCCTTACACTGTGGGAGCCAAGGTCCCACCATGGAGTGGGCACAGAATGCCCTAGTACCAGAAGTATTCTTATCAGGGGTATTACAGGTTGAGCATTCCTTATCTGAAATACATGGGATTGGAAGTGTTTGAAACTCAGGCACTGCTGGTGGGACTGCAGATTGGTGCAACCACCCTGGAAAGCGAAATGGAGGTTCCTCAGAAAATGGAATGGAACCACCATTTGACCTAAAGATAATTTTATAGAGTATATATTAGTAATTTTTTGCATAAAACAAAGTTTCATGGTAAGGAATTTCCTACTTGTGGTATCATATCAGCACTTAAATTTTTTCAGATTTTGGAGCATTTTGAATTTGGGATTTTATAATAAGGATATTCAATCTGCACTAATATTAGTGCTAATATGCACTGGCATAAGTATTAATAATGTTATGAAAATATTTTTGACCTACAGATTCCTTGCAAAACCCTTGATCATCAGGGGTCTGTGGGTATGCGTTAGAAGCTATTGCCCCAGGTACTGTGTGAGATTGACCCCCAGGCTCCCGAGGGGTCACAGGGAGTGGACTTGCTCATCATCTCAGATGCTCCTGTGGGACTATTAAGTGAAAGGGGAATGACTTTCTGGGCTCTCAGAGGTCACTGGATTATTGCCTTGCCTCTTTGATGTCACATTCTGGCCATGCTTCAAGTGATACAGAGGTCTTTAGGGCTTTATTTGTTCTTCTCATCTGGAATATTGTCTTTTTGTTGTGCAGTTCTTATAATTAACTCTGTTGAGCCCCTGGACCACCATGTCCAGGGTGGCAGTCTGGGGAAGCATGACACAGCTCTCTGGATGCTCCAAGTCTTGGTCTACCCTCACACCAAGGAGACTTCCTGCTTATTTAGTGTGTCCAGTATCCCATCTCCTTCCCCCCGTCAGAGCCTGAGGCAGCCTTTTGGGAACAGTACCCTGAGGTACTCAGGGTCTGTCTTCTGGTTCCAAGAGATCTGGGGGTTCTGCACACAAATAAGACTTGGGGAGGTTTGTTTTGACATCCCAAATTTCTGGGGTCAGTGTATCACCAATCTCCCACATTTATCCTAGCTAAACTGGTCAGGTGTTTTGATGTTAATAATTGAACTTGAAAAAAAAAGACATTGAGTTGACATGGCTCAGTGTAGTGGTGTCTGATGGAAAAACCTATGGATACGGAAGGCCGCAGCTGAAGGCATCCTGGATGTTAGATTGTTTCTACAGATATATTGAAGTAACATGTATGTAATACACTTAATGCAAACTGATGCATATCGTTGAATAATCTGAAACTGCTTTTGTAATAAAGATTATGACATAGGTAATATTTTGTGAATTCCCTAGGTACTTGGCCTATTCCTAAGTTAAAGTGTATGTGTGTGTGTGTGTGTGTGTGCGTATGTATATATATATATATATATATATATATATATATATATATATATATATGGTATAAAAGTATATTTATAGCTCTCAGTGATTTGTTTTGGATAATAATCTGGAAAAGCATTAAAAAAATAATGTCCTTCTCTGTTGTCATTCGCTATTGAGACTCTTTTCACCCCAAGTTTCCCCGAGTTCACTGCCCTTGGCACGGGTTCAATCCATGTGATTTTGTGCAGTGTGTCATTCCCTGCCGGAAGGCTGTGGTGGTGACAGCTGGTCAAGACTTCCCAGATGCCAATAAACTTCACCTGTGTGCTCTTCTGGTCAACCTGGCTGCCTTTGTTCACTTATAACCATTACTGTGGTGTTAGAACATCCTCTTAAATTTTGTTGATTATATCATTATAATGATAACTTTAATTTTATTGCTTCTAATTTGTCTATTTTTAAAGGTTTTAATTTATAAATAATAACTATATATATTTATGGGTACAATGTGTCATTTATGCATTATATATCTTTATACACATATTATAGATCAATGAACTCAGGCTTGTTAACAAATCTGTCACCCCCACATATTTATCTTTTGTGGTGAGAACATTTGAAATGAACTGTCTTTACAATTTTGAAATATATAACATATCATCATTATCTATAGTTGCATGTCATACAACACCTCGAAACTCTACCCTTTTGTCTAACCGGAACCTATACCCTTTAATCAACTTTTCTCCAAAGTATGATTCAGTTCGGGGGATGATGATTCCTCTGTGTCTCTGTAGGTAAGTTTTCTATTTTAGTTATCTCCAGGATGCAAATTACCCCCTTTCTCCCTGCCTTTCCTTCAGGTATTGTAGTTGAATAACAATCAGCCCGGGGGAGGGGGGGAACCCAGAATAACCCTAAAATCTTCAGATTACTGGAACCCTTTGATGTGAATTCTGAACACAGATAAAGGTATTCAGTGGTTAATTTACAATAGATTAAAGAGGTTGGTGATACGCCAACATGAGTGAGGGAAAGGGAAACAAATCTGTGGATTTTTACAATATAGGAGACTGATATGCCTATTGATATTCTAGTGATATGTCCCAGATTCACTGAGGAAACTTCATTTTAATAAATGAGTTGCACAGGCTGCAATCTTAGAGTATAAAGATAACAAAGACCCGTGAAGTTCTTTCCAATCCCTGCCTTTGGTTCTGCTCCACTTTCCCAACATTCTGCGAGTCCTCAGGGGAGTTAGTGGGCTCTACTCATCTGCACTGTGCATTTCACAAGCAGCGATATTTTCTGTTAACAAAGGCCTTCAAATAAGCATAATAAACTCCACCAACTCACTGGAAGCTTCTGTCTCTCTTTAGAGGTGCTTCTACAGGATGGATGAAGTCAGGATTTCCAGGCTCACACAGAAAAAAAAAAAAAAAAATTCCAGCTCTATTGATGTACAACTGACAAAAATCACATGTATTTAAAGGGCACAGTTTGAGGACATATGCATAAACTGTAAAATGATTGCCACAATGAAATAAAATACATTATTTAACTCTGAGCAAGTGAAGGCAGTCTGGTGGCATGGCCACATGACCTGTTTGTGGTTATGAATTATTTATCATAATGGTTAATTAAAAGTCTAATCATGAAATAAAAACAGCCTATAGGTTATGGGGGAAGAGCCTCTCATTTGTGTGCGCAGAGGATTCATTGAATAAGTGGACATATTCCCTATTCCAAACACTAATGGTGCAGTGTGGGAATGGTTGAGTTAGTTCTGTTTACAGAAATATTTCAGAATATTCTTTGACTTGCTAGTTCCCCTTCCTTGTTCCTTCTCTATCCCCCAATCAGGATCCAAAGAATCACCTTATTCTGTGATATTTGGTTCTAGAACCATCAGGATTCCTAGAACAAGAAGTCATGTCTCATGTTACAGTAGATATCAAGGAACACAATTTCTCCCACAGAAGCTTAAGCATTGCCTTTAGACATATATAAAATATTTCATCCATCAATGAGTGAATACACCTTCTTCTCAGCAGCACATGGCTCCTTCTTTAAAGTAGACCATTTCTTATGCCACAAAGCAACTCTTAGCCAATACAAAAAAATAGAGATAATACCCTGCATTCTATCAGATCATAATGGGATGAAATTAGAAATCGATAATAACATAAAAAGTAGAAGCTAGTCTAACACCTGGAGACTAAATCATACACTATTGAATGATGAATGATAGCAGAATAAATCAGGGATGAAATTTTAAAAAATACTTGCAGGAAAATGAGAGTATGGATACAATGTATCAAAATCTCTAGGACACTATGAAGGTAGTGCTAAGAGGAAAGTTCATTGCATTGATCTCATTCATTAAAAGAATAGAGAGTCAACAAATAAATGACCTAACATTATGTCTCAAAGCCCTAGAGAAAGAACACACCCATACCAACAGCAGTAGAAGATAGGAAATAATTAAAATAGAGCTGAAATCATGAAATTGGAGCAAAAGAAACAATTTAAAAATTTGACAAAACAAAGAGTTTGTTCTTTAAAAAAATAAGTAAAATTGATAAACCCTTAACCATGTTAATGAAGAGAAAGAGAGAGAAAACCCAAAACTAAAACTTAGGATGAAAAAGGAAATATCATGGTAGATACTATTGAAATACAGAAAATAACCAGGAACTATTTTGAAAATTTATATTTCAATAAAATAGAAAATCTTGAAGACATTGACAAATTTCTAGAGACATAGACCTACGGAAACTGAATCAGGAGACACACAATTTAAACAGATCATTTTCAAGCAATGAAATAAAAGACACCATGAAAAACTTAACAATTAAGAAAAGCCCAGGACCAGATGGATTTCAGCTACAAGAGTTCTACAAGACTTTCAAAGAGGATGGAAGCTAGCTCATTGAACAAACCAGGAGAAGAAAAGTATCTTGGTGTGATATTTTTAACTTATCTCTTGCAGATAATCTTTAATCACTCTTTTTGGGCAATTCACCATATTTTCATACTTCATATGTAATTTCAAATATCTCTCTGACTACTGCCTTCAGTAAATATTTGGCAACATAGTCTATAATGGAAAATAAAATAATAAAAAAATCCTTGATAGAATATTTCTGATAAGTCAAGGCACATAAGGTAATCCTATTAACTTCATGCCATGTTTCAAAATAAATATCAAGTAAATCAAAGTAACAGTGTGTGTACACATAATTAACCTTATAAGTCAATATGTATGTGTAATTGGAAACCTGCTAAAAAGTAATGAATTGAATTTCAGTTCTAAGAAAGGAAATTTTAATATATGTGACATATAAAATTATTAGAAAAGAAAAATCAATAGATTTTACTAAAAACTTAAATTGTCCCTTACAGCAAATTTAAAAAGGCAAAAGATTGCTATTTATTTGTGACAGTTATTCTATGCCTTAGTGTGACTGGGTGCAGACAATTGATCCAGTATCACTGAGTGTGTCCAGATGAGGTTGATATCACCTTTGGATATCTTTGGAAGACTTAGTGATGTAGATTGCCTCCCTAACTATTGTTAGTACACATTTGAGAGAAGTTTTTGCTAGAGAGTCTCTAAAGACACCATGTGAACTTGGGGACTAGGGTGCTGTGCTGTCAGGAAGGGACTCTGCCTTCCTCCTGCCTCCATGGAGAAGGGCTGTCTATTCCCGTTCCCAGAGGGAAGCACAAGAGCTATCCTGGAAGCTTCTCTCATGATTTTCACTCTCTTAGTGGGGAGGAGCAAGTCCCCTAAGGAGCGTCTGAGTGAGGGGCCGTGCATAGCTCAGTCTCTTCTTTTTTTTTTTTCTTTTTTTAAAATTTGTTTTAATTAGTTACACATGACAGTTCAATGACCTTGACATATCATACATTTGAATCAGATGAGATATAATTTCTCATTTTTCTGAATGTACAGATTGCAGAATTACATTGGTCATGCAATCACGTATATACCCACAGCAATAATAATGTCTATTTTATTCTGCTAGAGGGGAAGGGGGGATTGGAAGGTCAGTCTCTTTTTAATTCCTGAACCCATCTGTCTTCTGGCGATCTGAACTCTTGTGGCTTCACAGAAAACTGGTCCATGGTTCTGAAGGCTAACAAATCCAAGATAGATACTGCGTGCGGGGCAAGAGAAGGTAAGAGACAGAGGTATAGATAGGAGACACACACACACACACACACACACACACACACACACACGGTGAAAGAGAGAGAGAGAGAGAGGTCACCCTTGTATGAGGAGCCTACTGCCATGGTAACAGCCTAGATCCACACTGAGGACAGAGCCCTGTGGCTAATGTCCTCTCCTTAGACCGCCTTTCCCAACATCCAAGACTGCTTCCAACACAGGCTCACATGATTTTTGGAGGACACATTCCAGCCCCAGTGATTGGCACCCAGAATCTTCATACTGAACAACATCATTGCAACAGACACAGTAAGGAGTTTTCAGGGAGCTTTCTAAAAAAAGTACCAGAGAAGACTTGGTGCTGTTGAGGTATTGTGATGGCCGTGTGAGAGGATGCAGGAAGATAGGCATGCTTTGCAAGGTCACCTTCTCATTAAGGTGTCCATGTGATTGCATTTGTGTTGCAGAAGGCTCTCTGGAGGTGGTGTGTAGCATGCGCTAGAGCCGGTAGCACTGCCCGAGGCTAGGATTTGACAGGTGGGTTGCAGGTGGGGTCCTAGCAAGCACCAGTAGGGAAGGAGAGTGAGCCAGCCAGCAGAGAGAGGTGGGATGTCAACAGAGACTATACCCAGGAGCAGGTTGCCTTTGTAGGCCACTGGGGCTCAGGCCCCATGGGAGACTCTGGGACCCCAGGGAACATGCTCCAGATAATCTGGGAGGAAGCTTCAGGGTGGAATGGTGGAGGGCCACCCCTGGAGCAGCTCCTGCAGCACAGATGGCGTCAGCAGCCACTCTCACCATGTTGAACAGGAGCGCTAAACAGGAACAAGGACCTCTCAGGGCTGTGGCTTGTCTTGGGCTCCCCCTGCACTTCCACAGGCCTCAGGAAACTCTTGTCAATCTGTAGTAAGATCCTCTGTAAGGAAATCCCTTTTCCCAGTTTCTTTTCAAAAGATTGAAAAGAAAAACTTTCCTCCCCTTTTAATTCTTTTTTGATTTTAAAAAGGGGCCCAGATCAGCTTCATCCAGGTTTCCTCTCCAGGTTAACTGATAACACTCAAATAAATATGTTACCATTAAAACTGAGCCTCAAGTTACATCACATTCCTGCTGAAGTAAACTCCTCAAGTTAATATATATATGTGCTTAAAAATAGAACCATTGACCATTTTTGAATAAAACAATTGTTTGAAATGCAAAATACTTACAATCTTCAATGTATGACTGGATCATGACATTGTTCCCATGTATAAAAATAAAATAGAAAGGAATTTCTATTGTTTTTGAAGTTGAATTTTATGGCTTTAAATTAGCCCTTTACTTTCTCCCCACAAACTGAAAAATGGGATATGTCTGCAGGCAGAGTAAATTCTGAAAGCGCGCTACTCTCAATTCAAGAAAGTAAGAAGGTAAGATGTTCTCCCCAGAAGGAGGTCAGGATGGGTCCACACATTGCTCATTCTTTCAAAAAAGTTCACATTAGGATCCCAGGATTTGTAATGGATACAACAAAGATATTATCTGAGACACTGTGGTCAATTCCTACAAAATGTGGAGTTTCATAGAAATGGGAAGTCTCAGCCCAGGCTGCCGTGACAAGAGCCCTGGACTAGGTGGCTTAGATGCCAGTCCTTCATCTTCTGCCAGGTCTGGGGCCTCTGAATCGAGATCAGGATGACGCTGTTCAGGCTCTGGAGAGGCATGTCTTCTGTTTCATGGAGGAGTCTTTCTCTCAGTGTCCTCCCAAGGCAGGAGAGGAGGACGACAGGGTGCAGAGGAGGGGAAGGGGAAACTGGGGAGAAGGTCTGGTCAGCCCACCCTCCTGGCCTCCTCTGAATCTAACTGCATTCCGAGGACCCATCTCCACCCATTCATCCGTGAACTTGGCAAGGTGCCATGAAGCACCGCATGCAGGGGGATCGTGGGCACGGGCTGCCCTGAGTTTGATGTTGGGATTCCTCCGTGTATCCACAGGTCACAAATATGCCAGGGAATGAAAAGCAGGGTCCTAGCACATAGCCAGTCCACCAGCTTGGATGGGACCCACCTGGTACTTCCAGCTTCTGCATCTTCCGCTACAAAACAAGGCAACATAAAACCCCCAGTTCGACTACTCCGTCTTCCCTATTGTAAGCTGATTATTTGGGAACTTATTTCCACGTTTCACATTTTATGTTTGTACTACTATATCTTAAACTTACAATTTTAGGCTTTATCAATTGCCTTTCTATCCTGGAAGATGAGTAAAGAGTCTCTCTCCTCACTGTATGCAGAAGTCTTTCCCAGCAGCCTGTTCTTCTAATTGTCAGACTGTAGTTTCAGCTAGACCAGTGTGACGGGTTTACTTTTTTGACTTCATTTTTTCTTTTTAGAAAGATGCCGAAAGTCCATCAGCCTAATCCATGTGGCTTGCTGTCAATTTCCTAATTCTCTGCGGGCTCCATGATGGCCAGCAACCCAGATGGCTAGTGCAGGAAGACCCAGACCATCCACTCAAGGCGTATTTTGCTTCCACTTCCAAAAGAAAGCAGCCCCTCATTACCACTATTGATTCTGTGAACATGTCGCTGATGGTGACTACCTTCCTGACAATCTGCCTAATGAATCCTGGAGGGAAACGACAAGCTTGTCATTAACCTTTAGAACAAGCGATGATGTTAGAATCAAAATGGACCGTTTACAAAAACTGCCTGTCTGTGTTTTATGGATTATTTATCTAAGAGGTAACTTTTAATGAAGTGGGTTTGAACCTTGAAGAGTTTAGCCTTCTGTAGGTAAGTTGCTAGCATAATTACAAATCATTAATTCTAATACCGGAAAAGAGGCATAAATGCTTTGAAATTGCTGTTTCAGAGCCTTTCCAAGGGCCCAAAGTCTGGGACCCACAGCAACAATGAAAAAACATCATCCCAACTGTGCAGAGGAACCAGGAGGAGAGGGACAAGACCCTGTTTGTTCATCTGTTATGTTAGTGAGGCACTTCTTGAAAAGCCTCTCACTCATCACCTTCTTCAAAAGTAGCCAAAGGAGTTTGCTGCGTCCCTTTTCTTGTAGTAAAATAAAAAGGAGAGGAGGGTGTCACAACTGGTCATCTGGGTTGGCTCAGCCCCTTCCTAATGACTAAACCTAAGTAGGAGGCAGTGCACCGTGAGGTCCCGAAGGCCTCAGAGGTATTTCATGTGACTATGTGTCTAATCGTCACAGCCTGCTTAGCACTTTCAAGCTCCTCCATGACTCTTGGCCTTCCGAGACTTTAAAAGCTTGCCAGATGAGGGGACATGTAGCCGGGCTGAGGCCCAGGGGCAGTGCTTCCTAACTGCTCTCTGTAAATACGTCTGGATGGCCGGCAATCCTGTGAGAACTTTAAGTCCCTGGCCTCCACCTGGGGCTCCTTGGGATCCCATCTTTGGCCTGGACCTTGAAGTCTGTTTTTAAGAAGACCCCTCCTGGGCTGGGGCTGGGGCTCAGTGGTAGAGCACCCGCCTCACATGCGTGGGGCACTGGGTTCGATCCTCAGTACCACATGAAAAGAAATAAAGATATTGTGTCCACCTACAGCTAAAAAAAAAAAAAAAAAAAAAAAAGCCCCTCCTGTACACTCAGGGCTACTTCCCAGGCTAATGTAGTCTTTTCTTCACATCCAAGGACCTCTAAGCACAAATGAGGGTCCCCAGAGCTGGTCTACAGTGATAGGCTTTTTATCAAGATGTGCTTGCTTGCTTATGCTTATGATTGGCCCCTGCTTGCTCAGGTCTTTGAGATCACAGGCCAGTTAATTTCTTCATCACGGAAGGTGTCACTCCTACCTTTTGATTGCAATATTAGCTCATTAAGAATTCTAGAAAATTAATTATATTTGAAAAAAATTTTAAACTTGAAAGGATTTAAAAATTTAGCAAAATAGTTCCATGAACAGCTAGTTGGGCATAACTTGGGACACTCATTTTAGACAGTGGCCCCTTCTTAGGAAAGCTGGAAGAGCCTGCTGGGCTTCTACAGCAAGGTGTGCTGCCTCCTGCCATGGGGTAGGTTCTGGGCGCCAGCTGTCTCCAGCTCAGCTTCTCCCCAGTGCTTGAGTTGGTGTGCACCCTGACTGTCCCTGGGGGAGTCAGTCCTGGCACTGCCGCTTCCTAATCCTGGCAAGAGTCCCCGGCACTGGCATGGGTCACGCAGTTCCTTTTTTGTGGTGCCACTTAGCAAGTGTCCTTCCAGAGACAGCTGCTACGTACAGTGCTGCAGAGTGGCAGGTTGAGCAGGCCACTGACAACCCCGCACACAGGTGTACTTAGGAAGTGGGGATATTTCTCTATTGAATGTTTTATGCAGGTTTGGGACATAATGAAAGGTAGTTTATGAGTTTAAAATACCACCTATTGCCTACTGATGTTTACTGTGTAATAAGTACTATGCTAAACATTTCAAACCCAGGCTCTCCTAGTCTTACAACACTCAAGGTAGATAATATTGGCTGTCTCCACCTGTGTGACCGTTAATTCAGAAACCGGCGAGGGGCAATGGGGGATTAAAAAAAGACACAAACATTTAGAGACAAAGCTGGGGTCAGGTGGGTGCTGTCCTCTCATAGACGCAAGAAATTATCTTGATAAAGTAAGAGAAAATTAATGTTTTAAGAAATCCTTGTTATTTTAACACTTAGAGCTTTAAACTGTGGTTTATATTGGGACATTAATATTTGATTTATGTCTGGGGAAAGGATAAGTTCCCCTTTCCTCTCTCAGTCTTTTTTCGGGAGTTTAATTAACCATGAGTCCCTACCTTTTGGATTGTAAATAACTGTCCTAGAAGTCTGACTGTTTTCTTTTGAAACGGAACAGATGTCTGCGAAAAGAACAGTTTTTTTTTTTTAATCTGTTTTTGTAAGCATGTTCCATGCCAGAAACCCACACAAGGCCAGCCTCCTAGATTAGGAACTCTCTTTATAAAAGAGGAAAATGCCTTAAACAACTTTAGCAATTATGTTAATTATACATAACCAATTTAATTACTTCCCTTTTGAAATTTATCCTCCACAAATTTTTTGTTACCTAGATATTTTACAAACTTTTTTTTTAACTAGACAAAAGCCTTTTTATCCAAAAATATTTTTTTTACTTTTTATATTAAAATATATTTCTATACCTAAACCCTTTTATCTCCTTTTTTTTTTTTAGCTGTTGATCCCCTTTTAAATATACATTTTGAAACAGTCCTTATGAAATTTTTGAATCTGGACAAATTACTCCACTTTAATAAGAGAACCACTTTTGTTTTTATAGTACTTTAATTGAAATGTGACTAAATCCTCTTACACTCTTAGTATATAAATCACACCTGACAGAATCTTAACTCCCAGTACCTTCATTTTTAATGAAGACACGGAAACAAAGCAATCTCAGACCTTTTTAATTTACCAATTTAAAAAACACATATAACCTTTAAATATATTTTGGTTAAGAGTGCTTGAATTTATATTTAGTAGTCGATGTATTAACACTTTAATTTTATAAATTAATCAGATGTCTCTTTTAACAAACATATTTATGAAAATTAATCTAATTTATGTTAAATCTATTTTACTTATTTTTAACTGTAAAACCCAAGATGTGAAACAAATGTAGTTTACAGTATTAACCATCTCTTTTTTGTTAAAAAAAAAACTTAGAATCAATGAATATAACATCTTAGACAGTTTATAGAAACCAATACTTTATTGTCTGACCAGCTAGAAAAACCTGCAATTTGATAATTTTAAAGACATCTTTAGTTTTATCTGTTTACCCAATCCAAACTGTACCTATTTTTTTAACTAATTTTTTTCAGTTGTTTATGACCTTTATTGTATTCATGTATTTATATGCAGTACTTAGAATTGAACCCAGTGCTTCACACATGTGAGGTAAGCACTCTACCGCTGAGCCACAACCCCAGCCTTGAACTTTTCTTTTTTTAAGTCACTTAAAGTAAAAAATATTTGAATATTCATTAAATATTAATTTATGAGTCATCATTTATCTATATTCTCATTTTCATACCATGTACATGAATATTGACTCAAGCACATATTTAGACACAACAGCACAATACACAGGTGTACACACACACACAAAACAGACAGAAAACAAAGATTTTGTAACTTCCTCTAAGTGGAGCTCCATAGTTAAGAGGCAGTGTTACAGATGTTTATTAAAGCCTCTATTAGATTTAGTTTGTTAGAAATTAAAATAGAACCCATCAGACTTTTACATCATGACTTAAATATAGGGCAGGCCTGCAGAATTGGAAATGCTAGGTGTAAAATCTAATAGCCATGATGGACACTGAAAACAAATGTTCAGATAGCTGGCCATTTGTCCTTGATGCCTGTAAGATCTACCCCCAATATCACCATGTCTATGTTACTTTTAGGATTTAGTAAAAATAATTTGATTAAGTGTATTTGAGAATTAACCCTAGAAAAATTGGTCTCTAAACAAAGAGGGTGTAAAATCCTTTATAGTTAGATAAAATAAGACTGATCAGGAAAATACATTAATTTAGGTATGTGAGATCAAATGTGAATTCACTATAAAAGTATGAGCTCAAAAATATAGAATTTTAAAAAACAGGAGTTCCAGAAAAAAATTACATAGCCATAATACTTAAGTAAAAGAGCTTGTAGAACATCTTTATCAAATCAAACTGCTCTTTTAGCTAAGATTAAAGTCAGCTCATTTCATTTTTCCCTTTTTGTACTATAGTATTTAGAGAGAAATTTGTTAAGAAAGCAGCATGGCCAAGTTCCAGATTTAAAAGGGATATTTCTTTTGCCTAAACTGTCTTTTATAAGCTTTATAAATCTTGCATGATTTTCTGAAAACATGGTGCTATAGTTTATGTCTTTTCTGGAAACCCTATTGTACTGGTGACAATATTGCTGAGCTGGGTACTTATACTGTTAATTTTGGCCTGATTAGCCCTATCCACCTTTAATTTTTGTTTAGTCTCAGGAGGCAAGGGCTCTGGTGGGGGAGGGAGAGGTGCTGTCAGCAAAGGACTTGTTGTTAATTGTTTACACTTTTTTGGGAGGCGGGTACCAGGGATTGAACCCAGGGGCACTTGACCACTGAGCCACATCCCAAGCCCTATTTTATATTTTATTTGTATTTGTTTGTCTCACTGAGTTGTTTTTTTTTCACTGAGGCTGGTTTTGAACTCACAATCCTCCTTCCTTAGTACACGGCCAGGTGTGTGCCACCGTGACTGGCCTACAATCTTTAATGGTACTTTTAAAGCCAGGAATCATGTCAGAAGCCAACCATTTTACACTTTTTTTTTTTTTAATGAGCTGGGTTGAGACAATCTTCTACCAAGGACCACAAAGGGAAGATATCCACGGGATCGTATTCAGCTCCTCGGCTACACAGCTAGCTTGCAGCTGTTTACCAAGTCTCTCCCATATCTACATTTTACTGCTGCTCCCTCTTTAGGAAACCAAGAGTCAGTTTTAGTAACAAATTTAAAAACTGTGTCAACTGTGCCTTCCTTGATTTAAGCAAAGTCTTAAGGGAAGCAACATAAAAATCCCTTTCTTTGAATCCTGTGTGGCCTGTATTTTACCTGATATATGCTTGCCCTCCTAACCTTTATTTAAATGACCATGTCCACCAGGAGTTTCCCCTGATTTAATCATCAGAGAAAAGTTCCACTGCATCTGGGTCTCTGTCCCAGGTGCCAACTGTCTCGACCTGTGTGACCATTAATTCAGAAACTGGTAGGGAAGTGGGGGATTGAGAAAAGCACACAAACATTTATAAAGCTGGGGTCAGGTAGGTGTTGTCCTCTGATGCAAGAACAGTGGCCCCAAGCTGGCTCCACATGTTTATTATATAGGTTTTATCATCCAAAGATCATTTATGAGGCAGTTTCTGGGCAGCAGATAAACAGGAAGGTCGCAGCAGGGTGAGGTGTTATGATGGTCTTGCTGATTCGTCTTCAGAATCTTCTGCCCCTAGAAGTCAGTGTCCGGGGTTTAAGATTAAAACTGAAATCTCAGGATGTTTTCCCAGAGAGACCAGGGCCTGTGTGCATAGCAACTGGGGAGTTTAGCTCTATACTTTTGCACAGGGGAATCCCTGTGCACCACAGCCACCAGGTAACCAGACACCTTGATTACAAGGCACCTTAAAAGTAAGGAACCAGAGACAGAGTTGAGGACAGCGTTGCCCAGAGAGTGAGTGAAGCTGAGTTCTAATTCAGACATGCACCCAGTAGTTTAAAGTACAGCACCCTCACACCCACCTCCTCTTTCGCTCTACTTTAAATTGAATGCTGTCTAACGCAGCCTTGTCCACGTAGGAGGTGTGAGGGGACCTGGCATCAGCTCGACAGGACTTTGATCATTTATAATGTGGACTTGGGCAAATTCCTAAATCATGGTGAACTTAGGTTTCTTCACTTACAAGATTAGGTTGTTTGAGGATTGAATGAGAACATAGGTGCCAAAGCCCCACCAGCAGCATCCTCTCTGGGATCTTCACTCTTGTCCAGTTGTGGCACTGACCAGCTCCAAGTTGTTATTTCACAGAAACCCAGAGTGGTGAGTAAAACTCACAGCTCCCAGTGCAAATTTAGGTTAAATTGAGAAGAACCTGTCTGGGCTTCCAGTTATGCTAAGAAAGTCAATAACCATGAATCTCAGCAGCCGCCTGGTCTACAGAAGGACAGATGCCCCGTCCTCAGCAGCGTGTAGCGGCTCACTGCAGCCCACACCACAGGAAGGACGTGCTCTCTTCCTCCTGTTCTTTCAGAAAACCTTCATCGTCACTTTACCTGAACAAGGCTGGGACACGCACACAGATGAGAACCACACTCATCCGCAGGGGAGAAAGCACATCTCAGGCGTTCCTCACTTCACGTTTCCCCTGACATGCTTTGCTCTTCGTTCACCCGCACAGTTCTGAGAATATGGGGATGAGTTTGGAAGATGGTTGAAAAGGAATGCTGGAACCAAATGAAAAAGAAGCACAGGCAAAACTGTCTCATAAGTGAAGATGAAAATGTCCAGGGCTTGAGATCACTCCTCTGGGGTGGTGGCAGGAGCATGCCTGGCCTCAGAGGCTGGTAGCAGGTGCAGAAATGACTACTGCTTTACCTTCGAGCCTTTGCTCTTCCAATGCCCCAAGAAAATTCATATCCACACGGACAGGTTCTTAGGGTCCCAGGCTGATGGTGTTAATCTCCCATTTAAACCAGCTTTGTAAGGAAGCCCTTGGGATCCATGAAGAGGACACTGGCTGCGGGGAGCGTGTGGGTGTGGCTAAGCAGTGCACTCCAGAGGTAGGACACCTGGGTGGGCCCAGCTCTGCCTCTTGTTGTGTGGTGTTGGGAGGGCTCTTAGCTCTCTGTGCTACTGCCTCCTCATAGGTGAAATGAGACTCCCCGAAGCACCCTGCTTTGTGCCTTGTGAGGGTGAAAACACTGGGACCATACCAGGTGAACTCCTGGGGCCATGAGATGCAGCCTTGCACACTCTGAGCAGTTTTCAGGGTCACCATCTCACTGTCTGGCCTTGACTGGGACGTTTGTCTTGGTCTGATTTTTTAACATCGTAGAATAGGAGATATATAGCACCGAGCCGCAGCAGGTCTCTGAAACATGGCTACGTGTAGCCAGTAGAGTTGCTTATTGCTTTGTGGCTTCTCTTTGCATTGTAGCTATCTGTCTGTGCCTTCTCCGTCTCTTCTGTCACCTTCTGCTTCATGATATAATTGTGTGTGCCTGTATATCTGTGAAGGTGTGTATGCATACAGACCTCTATCTGTGTCCTATTCTAGATTCCTTGAGAAATGAAAGCTCCATATTTACAGTCCATGGCTCACCTGTCAGTTGTTGATTTGATGGACACTTAAAAGTTGTTTACTGGTTAACAGGAAAAATCTGGTTAAATTTTAGAACTTTAGGGTACATTAAGTTCTACGTTAGTCCTCTTAGCTTTGCATTATGATTTGTAAAATATTCTCCAGTAACCTGGGAAATCAGCATAGCAATATTTTCTATATCACATAGGTTCGGGAAATAGAGTAGAAGTTTGCAAAACAAAAATACTGAAAATTATATTTTTCCTGGGGTGATTTTTCCATCATTTTTTCCCTTTCATATACTCACAAGTCCCAGAAACCACATGTATTGTATCCAGATTTCAGATATAACTAATCCATGTCAGTTTCAGACATTTCCTCAGGTAACTGAGCTGATTACACAAATGAGAAGCCTCCTCTGACACTCCAGTCAGCTTCCTGAGTCCAAGTTGTCCTGGGGTTACTTTTCTTATATATGGATATATTATACAGGAAAGGGGTAGCTGGGGAAGAATATATTCGGCCTGAATGTATTCTCAGTTACCCTAGTCAAAAGGCTTACCTATTCCTTCTAAAACCAGCACGTGGGCTAAACACAAGGCATCACATCATATAGATCATATTAGCTTTCCGTTGCTCTAACACAACACTTGAGAAAATCATCTTTAAAAAAAGGATTATCCGATTTGTTCACTCGTGCATCCCACCTGCCTAGAGCAGTGCCAGGCACAAGGAAGGACACAGTATTTGCTGCATGAGCTGCATCAGGGAGGTGTGGCAAGATTTGGCATGGTGTGGGGGGCATGGGGAATGACATGGACCGGGACAGGGCTACCCTCCTGGTTGCTTAGAGAGCAGACATTAAATAGATGGTGCTGAGCATGGTGGCACATGCCTGTAATCCCAGTGGCTCAGGAGGCTGAGGCAGGAGGATCACGAGTTCAAAGCCTGCCTCAGCAATTTAGCGAGGCCCTAAGCAACTCAGTGTGAACCTGTCTCTAAATAAAATACAAAATAGGGATTGGATGTGGCTCAGTGGTCCAGGGTCCCTGAGTTCAATCCTCGGCACCCCCCCTCTCCTCCAAAAAAATATGGTGTTCTTCGAAGTCCTCTCCATATCTCCCCTGGCCTCGCTGTCCCACAGCTTTTACTAAGGTATTTTTATCATACTCTCCAAGCTGTGGCCTTGACATGTGTCCTAAACATTTTCCATAGGTCCTACTTTTGGAAATATGTTTAGCCGAGGGTCTATGATCCTTGCCACTTTCCCTGATCTGTGCAGGCCCAGGTCAGTGGGTGACCATGTGTCATATGGTGAGTTCCCGGAAGGATTACTAATGCAGAATGCATTAAAGTAGTAAAAAATAATAATAATAAATAACTGTATAATAGCAATTTTCTAATTCATCTTCCATGATGAAGTCGTGTTTTCCTTCTTTGTTTTTTCTTTGGTTTTCTGCTTTCTTCTCTCCCTCTGTTCTGTGAATTTTCACTAAAAGCACACAGAGTGTCTGGGTCCTGATACCTGCTGGCTTGCCGAGTAGTGGGTTCTTGTCAGGGACTCTCAGTCTAATACAGGAAATGACCCACGGGCTGCATGGAGGCAGGTGGAGGGAAGGCGTGAGCCCTGGACAGTCAGACCCTCCAGGAGACCAGGGGAAGCACGGTAGTTCAGACAGTCAGTCTGCCCCTGGTGCCCCACACCCTGGGGGGCTTTATCTAAATAGAGGTAATGATATGGGTGACCAGTCCTGCTCCCTCACATGTTGAGGTTTGAAAATTAGAGAAACACACCGAGGCAAGCATATGAAGCAGGGCTTATTTAAAAAGGGGTAACATAGATTTCTCCCAGGAGGTATCCTGGTATACTAAGAAGATACAGCTGGTATCCTGGCATACTAAGAAGCGGGGGTGTTTTGCCTTTTTATGTCCTAGGCTTCATTTGTTCTCCTGACCTCTTCCCCTTATCTCTCTCCTTCCTGTGTACATGACTAGGCCCAGGAGATGCCCAGTGGGATGGCCAAGATGTGAGAAGCAGATGGATGGGGGGAGGGGCAGATGGAGCAGCCTTGGACACATTAATTAACAACTTTATGGCCTCCCCGTAGGGAGGGTCAATTTCTGGGACAGGTTACCTTTGCAACAGGTTGGAGCAGGGGCAGGTTCTAGATAAGGTTGGAGGAAGGGCTCTGAAGGGATTAACATTTCAGTCCCTCAGGGGACAGCCTCAAACCGACCTTCTCCATCCGACCTGACTCAATTTACCTGTCTACACTGACTGCCTGTCTAACTCTGGCTTCAGTAACAGCTCCTCTGACGCTGTTGTGGTGGGTTTAGGAAAGGCCACGCGACTCATTCTGGCCTCAGAGAGATGGTGGGAAAATTTGCAGTGAGGATTGTGGGACTTCCCATGAGAGCCAGGAAGGGTCTCTTGGCTTTTATATGGTGCATATCAGGATGTGAAATTTGGAACTGGAAGGACGTTTGCCACCATGGGAGACAGAGTGGAGGAAAAAGCTACACCTCTGGGACTGACGCTGGACTGTGACTTAACCAGTCTTGGGACCTGACTCTGGTTTGGGAGCTGACTCTGGTTTCTTTTTCTTTCTTTTGTTTTTTTAAATATTTATTTTTTAAATATATTGTGAGTGGACACAATATCTTTATTTTACATGTATGAGGTGCTGAGATTGGAACCCAGTGCCTCGTGCATGGTAGGCAAGCACTCTACCACTGAGCCCAACCTCAGCCCCTCTGTTTCTTTTTCTACCTGGTAATAAATCACTTTATTTGGGCTGGGGACGTGGCTCAAGTGGTAGCGTGCTCGCCTGGCATGCGTGCGGCCCAGGTTCGATCCTCAGCACCACATACAAACAAAGATGTTGTGTCCGCCAATAACTAAAAAATAAAATACTAAAAATTCTCTCTCTCTCTCTCTCCTCTCTCACTCTCTCTTTATAAAAATAAATAAATAAATAAATCGCTTTATTTGTGAAGTGGCTGAATAATGATTCTAACAGCCAGACCTCAGAGACACGCATTATCATAACTTCACATTCTGCCTGCTATGTTAAGGGTCTGACCAGTGTTTTCTGGGATCTCTATCATTTTGATGGTTTTGAAATGAGTAGTTAAGGGTAAGTAAACCTCTATTTTGTCAGGGCTGAGGAGGCAGAGCAGGGCCACCTCTCTGTAATATGTAATATGCTTATTTTTTTTTTAATCTTTTAAAGTCTGTTTTCTAAGACCACAGTGACACTTTGGAGGACTGTTGGCTTAGAGAATGTTCCACAGTTTTTTGGGTCTGTCTGACTAGTCTGCTTTCACCATCAGATTCAGGTTAAACAGTGTTAGCAAGCACGCCACTTAGGTGACACGTGCCCTCGCTGCACAGCATTGGGACGCCATGCCGCTAGCACTGGGGACACTTGGATCCCTTGGGGAAGATGGCTTCCCAGATCTCCCCATCATCGAGGGCACTCTTGTGCTTTGAGACCCAGCCCGTGGAGAAGCACTGCAACTATGGGAGCCTCCCACTCTCCAACTGTTTACACCTGCCCTTAGGGCATCTGCAGATCCTGACGTTAGTCCATTCACAGGCGGCTACAGCCTTGCCAATTGTGTGCCCTTGGCCTTGACTAGCTGCCGCCCTTCTTCCACAGGGCTGTGCCTTTCCCGCTGTGCTTTGGGTGCAGTGGAACCCCAGCCTCTATGACCTGGACCTCCTGCTCTCCATGTGCAGCCTAAGATTGTAGTATGTGACTTTCCCAATCAGGCCACGTAGTTTGCTTCTCAAAGAACAAGCCGTAGTTCCATTTGGACACATAGAGTTTTAAACCATGCATGGTATATTAGTGCATCAAAGTGTGAGAATTGATTAGAACTCTTCATATAATTTGCAGGGGAGCTTGCGGTTGGCTTAGCTTTCTGATTTAGATCTTGTATTTTCAAAGCTCTCTGTGGATGTCATGCATCTTGCAGGCCTCTTGGTACTTCCCACCAGACGTAGATCTACTTTCCGTCACTGGACAGCAGATAAAAGTGACCACAGAATGTTTATGGACATTATTGTAATACTGTCCATGGGCAAAGTCCACTGCTAAGTGAACTTGTGTAATCACATCAGTTCTGCATGTTAACATGTCAGGGCATGAATGTTTTTATTGCGTGCTAAAATTAAATGAGAATTATAAACCCCAAACATAGGAACCAGATGATACAATATTGCAACTTCTCTGTAGAAAACCCTTGAGATACTGTTAATATTTAAGCATATTAATTAAGCAGAAAATGGACTAAATAGTTAGAAATTAGGATCATCTGGCCTCCTCTCCAAAGAATACGACACAGACTGGAGAAACTAACAATCGTTTATTTTGAAGGACATGCTGATTGGTTTTTTGTTTGGTTTGGTTTGGTTCATAAAAATCCCATGAATTCCTGGACTGGTGTTTCTCTCGGGAGTGTAATTATTTCTCAAGCACGCTTACAGATGAAGCAGCTGTGGCTTTTCTTCCCACCAAGACTGTGCGGCCGTCGCACTTCAACATGTATCTCAGCTGCATCTTCAGAACTGCAATTTGGCATTGGCTTTTAATTTATCAAATTGAAAGAAACATAAGGCAAAAATTATGAGTCATTTTTCTCGTTAGGGTACTGATTACACAGATTCAGCCTGAACAAGACAGATGCTAATTTGTGCATAAGGCATATTCTTTTTCACAGGAAAATATCCATAAGTTATGGTTGGAGAAAGACAACGAGGAGTTGCTGAGGACCATTTCTGGATGTGTGTGGAAAGTTTCCAGAGGAAGACAGGAACCCTTGCTATATCACATTGACAGTAATTCCTGCATACAGAGTGTCAGGAAAGACACCCAAACAAAACTCTTTCCATGGAGCTAGGTGGCCCTGCGACTGGAATCCTTCAACACTGGTAAATCCAAGTAGGCCAAGAAGCTGGGCATGATAGCAAGGAGGTGGTTGGCTCCACTGCAGTCTCAATTTCCGGTGCCACTGCAGTTTAAAAAAAAAAAAAAATCCCTGTGTGACCTTCGGCAATTCTGTTGGCTTCTTTAAGGTTTTTCTCATTTCTAAATTCAAGCTATTTGGGTTCCATGATGGCTTGTGTACCTTTTAGCTATAACATTTGATATATGGATTCTATTTATTGAGCTATGGAGAATGAGTTTGTGATCTAAGCGTCTGTGAGCAGACATAAATTTGTAGTCAAATAACCCTCATGACAGCTGGATTTCCCCCCAACCCCATTATAAACTAGAAAAGTTGGTGTTAAAAGCAACTTATTTCCTGATAACCTTCTAAGTATATAAGTGCCATAAATTCAAGACCCAGTCAGTGGGATAAGGTTTCTATCTGCCAAGAGTGATGGCAAGACTGGGTTTTAGAAGAGCAGAAGATTGAAGTTTAAGATGGAAGATGGATTTCTCTTATTTAACTGTAAAAATGTCATCCCTCCTTCCTCAATACCCAGTCAAAACACTGCTGACCCTGTATGGATAGCCCTGGATTTTGGGTGGCTCAGCCTATAGTGTGTTGTCTTCATGCTGATGTGAACACATAATGGAAAACATTAGGAAAAACATAATCATTGTTTTTCATTTTCAATAAAATACTCAATAAATTGCATGAGATGTTCAACAGTCAACTATAACATGACTTTGTACTAAATGATTTTGTTCACCTCTAGGCTAATGCACATGTGGATGTACTGAAGGTAGATGAGGCTGAGCTTTGGGCTCAGTGTTTAGTGTGTTACGTGGATTTTCAGATTATAGCATTTTCTATTCATGGTAAGTTCATTAGGACGGAACCCCACTGGAAATTGGAAGGCAACTGTAAATTCTTCTCAATCATCGCCCTGCCATCTTGTTTTCCAATCTGTTTCCTTATTGTTATTTTCTTTGTCCCCCTTTTTGTTTTCTGTTTAAACTCGCTATTTCAATGTTCCTTCCCACCACTGTGTAAGTTTCTTGAGACTTCAGATACTACTCTTTCATTTTGTGTTCATTCTTCTCTCCTTTATCTATTCTATCTCCCAGATCAGACCACATGGTCTAAATATAGCACACATTCAATATTTATTTGCCAAATTGGATGTTATTTCAAATGACAATTGTATATACACATAACAGAGCCTCAAAATAATCAAACCTGCACTGTTTCTGGGTGCCAATGACTAAGTTTGCCAGTTGTTTCAGTGTTTCTGCAGATACAACATCTGAGTACTGGCCCCCTAATGCAAAGTAAATGTCCCGCACAATTGTAGGAGCCTATGCCTCTTTGTTGCATTTGCTATTCATTAATAATTACTGAATTAATGAATGCAAATGCAACAAAGAGGCATAGGCTCCTACAATGTGCGGGACATTTACTTTGCATTAGGGGGGCCAGTACTCAGATGTTGCTCATCTGCAAGAACAATGAAACAACTGGCAAACTTAGTCATTGGCACCCAGAAACAGTGCAGGTTTGATTATTTTGAGGCTCTGTTATGTGTATATACAATTGTCATTTGAAATAACATCCAATTTGGCAAATAAATATTGAATGTGTGCTATATTTAGACATGTGGTCTGATCTGGGAGATAGAAAAGAGGAGAGACTTACGAGAAAACTGATAAGGGGTTATAGATCTCTGTGAATTATAATGTTCATAGTATTTTCATGGTAACTACTAACTAGTCTCAGTTTAATAACACGACTCCTGTATCAATTGACATCAAGCGTGTGTGACACTCAGTGGGGTAGGAGAGTGCTACTTTCATAGTGAATCATTAACTTGACCATTTATACTTTTAATTTCATTTTTATATTTGTCTGGGATGTTGAAAAATTACTTTATAGTTCTTTTTTTCTTCTTTCTAGCAACTGAGTTTTTTATTGTTTAATGACCCAGTTTGTTAGGAATTTCTTTCATCATGTATTTTCTAATTCATAACATTCATTCTTAGGAGTTCCCAATAAATGCTTATAAAACAAAGAAAGAAGCATTACTTCTCATTGCAGAACGAAATTAGAGGACCCTGAACCTCATCAATAAAATCTGGGCAAACATTGCTGAAGTCAAGAAGTTGGATAAAGTCAATAGTGTAAAATGATGATTAATTTATTTTTCTACCTGTCCTCCAGGTTCATGGACACTGTAGGTGGGACGACCAACTGGTAGAAGAATTTCTACCATGCCGCAGTCTGCCTGGGCACAATTCAGGAGCCACTTGTCAAAAGAAACTAACTTTATTTTTAGAACCACACGCGCCAAACAAAACAGCTCCTCAGGAAAAAAACCCTCAGAGCCCAACTGCCACCACCGGCTTCCCACAAGCCACACACCCCAACCCAGCCTCTTCCTCCCACAATCCTCCTGCTCTTGAGGCCGATTGGCTGGGTCGCATGGGCAGAGCCAAAAAAGTCCCCCAATGAGCAGCTCCGTGGTCTGAAAGGGCAGGGAAACAGCCCAATGAGCATCACCGAGAGGAGCCCTAGATGTTGCTAGATGTTGCTGGGGCCGCTGTGAGCCAATCATCAGCTGGTAGTCTGAAAGGGCAGGGAAACAGCTCAATGAGCATCTCCACAGAGGAGCCAATCAGCTAGGTGTTGCTGGGGCCGCTGTGAGCCAATCATCAGCTGGCAGTCTGAAAGTTTGCTGGAGCCCCTTCGGCTGTGGCTCTCAACACTACCAACCTACTTCTTTTCCATAAAATGGATATCAGCTGTATTCTCCACCTAAATAGTATCTAAATTATAGGCACCACTTGAGAGGAGATGTGGTAAAGTAGACTGCTAGTATCCATCTGCCAAAAGTGTCCAGTAGAGCAATGATATTTGTGGCAATTTTGAAGATATTCAGTGTATTAATTGCTCACATTTTCCTACTGAGTGATCTGTATGGAAAAACAGAGAGAACATTATTGGCTTTATATTCTATATGATAAGAATTTAGAAAAACCTTCCTGAGCATGAAGAACTCTGTAGTTGGATCAGCATAGGAAATGCTATGCACCAAGTGCTTCTTCTGGACATTCTTAATACACATCAGTTTACCATGGACCCTTGAGGGATTATTTACTTTGCTCTCCCAGCAGTTCCTAAGCTTATTTGATCTTGTGTGTCCTCTTTCTCCTTCGTCCTCTCCCTCCCTGCCAGTCTTGCTTTGCCTTCTTGTTTTGGCAGAATCTCTACTATTAAACTGACAGTTGAACTTCTGATGCACCCTTTGGGAAAAACTCCTCAAGACAGGTTAGCCTTTGTTTTGAATAAAGCCAGACTTAACAGACATCCCTGTCTGTGTGTTTAGACTGCATGATCTTGATGGCTGGTTCTCACCGATTGCTTTTTGGTGCTAAATCTATTGTACATTTAATCCAGGAATGTTGTTTGAGGATGTTGTTATTGTCCTGCTTCTGGAGTTCCACTTGAAAACATTTCTAAGAAAAATTTCTATTAATTACCCAAACTTGCCTTCTCCTAAAGAACTGATATTTATCTCTCCTAGACTGTTAGTGTTAACTCTTATACTATCTCCAACTATTAAAGCAATAATAAAAGCATATCTCAGTTAACAGGACATTAAAAGAGAGTTTGGCTTAGAGTACGGTTAATTCTGCAGCTCAATGACATTCATAACTTCCTCTTTTTTCAGCTCTTCCACCTCTAACTCAAGGATAGTTGTAGAGAGCTGCAGTTGTAAGCAGGAGTGAAATCCTCACTCAGTGACATGGAAAAAAATAGAACATGTCAATCTCTTTCAGTGTACTTGTTAATTTCAAAGAAATATTTGTTCAGAAACACCCCCTGCCTCATAATTCCCTACCATCTCACTGGCCAGGGCTACACTAGGTACCCACCCAGATAAACCACACTAGCATGACAGCTACTAGCATAAGAGATGACGTTGTCATGTGTCTTAGTTGTTCCAAGCTGCTATAACAAATATTGCAGAGTGGGTGGCTGCAACAGAAATGCATTTCTAACATTTCTGGAGCCTGGGAAGTTCCCTGCCACAGCACTGGCAGATCTGGTTCTGCTTAAGGCATGTCTTCTGGGTACAGATGGCAGTTTCCTTGTGTCCTTGCATGGCAGATTCCACAGAGTAAGGGAAACTTGCATCTATCCCTATAAATGCATTGATCACACACATAAAGAGGAAGGATAATTTCATACCCACCATTGTGACCTTCTTGCCTCCTAGAGGCCCCTCCAGATGCCATCACATTTGGGATTAGACTTCAACAGAAGAATTTTCAAACACTCAGTCCATAGTACTATGACTGCGTTAAATTAATCATAACTTACCCCCAGTTGATGTCATTGACTGAAAAGACAGGGTTTTATTAATTACAGAGAGGTTAGCCAAAATTTGGAATAAAAAGCAATATACAGGTTCTCTGCAACAAAAAGTTGGTTCTTCAAACATAAATAAGGTTGGTAAACCCTTAGCCAAACTAACCAAAAGAAACTAAATAGGAGATGAAAAAGGAGAAGTCACCACAGATGAGATGTCACCTTCTCAAATACAGAGGATCATCAGAAGGTTTTTGGAAATTTAGACTTAATAAACTGGAAAGACTAGAATATATTGACAAATTTCTAGACACATGTGTCCTTCCCAATTAAGCCAGGAAGATATAGAAAACCTAACCAGAAAAAAATAATGAAATGGAAGAACTATTAAAAGTCTTCAAACAAAGAAAAGCCTGCTGCCATATGGATTTTTAGCTGAGTTCTACCAGGCTTTAAAAGAAGAACTAAGACCAGTCTTTCTCATTTTTTCCCATGAAATTGAAATGGAGGGAGCACTCCCACTTCCAAGTCCATTCTATAAAGCCAGTATAACCCTGTCAAAGACAAATCAAGGGAAAAAACACTATAGATGAATATCCTAGATGAGCACAGATGCAAATTTAGTAAAAATATTAGTAAATCACATTCAAAAACATATCAAGAAGATAATTTTTTATTATATACACCACAATCAAGTGGGTTTTATCCCAGGAATACAAAGTGGGTTCAGCATATGCAAATCAATAAATGTAATTCACTACATGAATAGAATTAAGGAAAAGAATCATAAGATCATCTAATATATGGAGAAAAAGTCTTTGGTAAAATCTAGCACCCATTCATGTTAAAAATGCTGCAGGTAGAAAGAATATATATATATATATATATATATATATATATATATATATATATATACACACACACACTGTATATGACATACCCAAAGCCAACCTCACATTGAAGGGAGAAAAACTGAAAACATTTCGTTTACAATCAGGAATAAGGCAAGAATGTCAACTCTCACAACTCCTATTCAATATAGTTCTTGAAATGCTAGCCAGAGCAATCAGGCAAGAGAAGGAAATTACAGAGAAAGAAATTGAAGATCTTAGAAGATGGAAAGTTCCTCCCATGTTCTTGGATAGGCAGAATTAATATTGTCAGAATGACCATAGCACCAAATCAATCTACAGATTCAATGCAATCCTCATAAAAATTCCAAAGCTATTCTTCACAGAACTAGAAAAAAAAAACAGTCCTGAAATTCATTTGGAAAAATAAAAGTACCCAGAATAGTGGAACAATACTGAGCAAGAAGAGTAAAATTGGAAGTATCAGGAAACCTGATCTCAGATTATACTAAAGAGCTATAGTAACAAACAGCAACAATAACAACAAAACAGGCTGCCAATGACATCAAGATAGAGATGGAGATAAGTGGAACAGAATAGAAGACACAGAAATAATTCCACATAGTTGCAGTCATCTGATACTTGACTGTTGAGAGCCATAGCCGAAGGGGCCCCAGCAAACTTCCAGCTGCCAGCAAATTTCCAGCTGCCAGTTGATGATTGGCTCACAGCGGCCCCAGCAAACTTCTAGCTGCCAACTGATTGGCTTCTCTGCGATGATGTTCATTGGGCTGTTTCCCCGCCCTTTCAGACCACGGAGCTGCTCATTGGGGGACTTTTTTGGCTCCGCCCATGCGACCCAGCCAATCAGCCTCAAGAGCAGGAGGAGTGGGGGAGGTGGAGAGGCTTGTGGGAAGCCCGCTGTGGCAGTTGGTCTCTGAGGGTTTTTTCCTGAGGAGCTGTTTTGTTTGGCCTGTGTGGTTCTAAAAATAAAGTTCGTTTCTTTTGACAAGTGGCTCCTGAATTGTGCCCAGCCAGACTGCGGCACTTGACAAAGGTGCCAAAAACATATGTTGGAGATAAGACAGCCATTTTAACAAATAGTGCTGGGAAAACTGGGTATCCATAGGTAGAAGGGTGAAACTAGATCCCCTCTCACTCTGCACAAAAGTTAAATCAATGTCAGTCAAAAACTTAGGAATTAGACCAGAAGCTTTGCAACTGTTAGAAGAAGCATAAGGTGAACACTTGATCATATAGATGCAGGCACTGACTTCTTCAACTAGACCCTAAATCTGAAGAAATAGGATGAGAAGTCAATAAGTGGGATGCCATCAAATTAAAAAACTTCTCCAAGAAAAGAAAACAATTAATAATTTGAGGGGAGAGCCTACAGAATGGAAGAAAATCTACCAGCTATTCCTCTGACAGGGGATTAATATCCAGAATACACAGAGAACTTAAAAAGCTTAACACTAAATACCAAAAAAAGCAAGCAAGCAAATAAACAGAAAATAATCCAATCAATACATGGGCAAAAGAACTAAACAGCTGTTTCTTAAAAAAATAAACACAAATTATGGCCAACAAATATATGAAAAATATTTAGCAATTAGGGAAATACAAGTCAAAACTATATTGCAGTTTCATCTCACTCCAGTCAGTAGGGGAATTATCAACACAAAGAACAATAAATTCTAGCAAGAATGTGGGAGAAAGGTACACTTATACATCATTGTTGGGACTGCAAATTGGTACAATAACTCTGGAAAGCAGTATGAAAGTTCCTCAAAAAAACTAGGAGGTGCGATGGATGAACAGATTTTTAAAATGTGGTATACATACACAATGGAGTTTTACTCAGCCATAAAGAAGAAGAAAATTATGTCATTTGCTGGTGAATGGATGGAAATAGAGAACATCATGTTAATGAAATAAGCCAGACTCAAAATCAAGGGACGAATATTTTCTCTTACATGCATAAGCTAGAGAAAAATAAGGGGAAAGGGAAGGAGGCGAGTCAGGTATCATAAAGCGTAGGGAAGATCAGTGGAGTAGAAGAAGGAGATGGAGAGGGAGGGAGGAGGGATGGTAAAGGAGAGGAAACGTGGAATGAATTTAACAAAATTATGCTATGTGCATATATGTCAATATACCATAGTGCATTCCACCTTTATTTATTTGTAGAAAGCACCAATCAAAAATAAATAAACATATGAGTGAAAGGAAGATCATTAGAGTGGAGGAAGGAGAATAAGGAGAGGGAGGAAGGTAGGAAAGGAGAGAGAACAATTACTGAAATGGAGTAAATCAAATTCCCTGCACGTATGATTTTTGTCAAAATGAACCCAACTACTATGTAATGCTCTAATAAAAATAAAAGAAAAAATAAATTTGCTTTTTCCTGCTCATTATGTTTTGAAAACTATTTTGACTTGTATCTCTGATGTTCTTATACCTCTGCATGTTTTTCAAAATGATGCATAATATATGAAAATTACATCGAATGTGTCAGATACTTAGCTAGGGGCTAGAAGGCAGCAAGGTAACAGCTCTGGGCTTGGACATTCAGGATTCATTGATATTCCAGAAGAATAATTAGATCTTGTCAGTTCAAAGTGACTTTGGCCCAAGCCTTCAAAAACATGGCTGTAGTAATCGACTTCCCAGGCATGGTAACACTGAATATTCTCAAATAATTAACATTTCTAATTTACAGACAAGCAGTGGTGGCAGTTCCTGTCGCAGGTAGAATTTAATTAGCCAAGACAAATAGATGAGGATTCGCACTTCCATCAGGCTGGTGGAATTGCCGAGGCTGGCCTAGAAATTTCAACCACTGAAGACTCCATTTGACCTCTTGAGGAAATTAGTTTTGCCAATGCCATTCTGAAAATTGTGGTTATATTAAGCCATATCAGGGTTGTTGACTTATTTATCATAGTGGATGCCATGTAGGCTGATTCCTTGGGATTCTTGAAGATCCTTCTATTTTCTTTTTTTCTTAATGCATGAGAAGTGGGGTGGGAGGCATCTTAGGGCTGTAGGGAGGAGAGACAGATGTACAGGATAACCAGACAGACTCCAAAGACTTGCTTCACTCTTGTCATATGGGAAACCCAATTACAGTGTCTTTTGTACAAGTCTTATAAGATAAAGAATGCATAGTTAAAAGTAATTGAAATGTGGTAATGGGACATATTGAAAAACAGAATCATCGAGAAGACAAACTCTTTTGCATGGAAATAAGTAAATAACGGAAAGCATAGAACAGTATGAGTGGCAATAGTGATCTGGAGTTAAATGGTTGAATAATAGATGATAAGTGTGGTAAGAGAGTTTGTAGTAAAAGAGATACGGCTAATAATGTGCTTTTGGAAAATTGGGAACAATTTTTGGGCTTGGTAGCCTGAAACCAAACATATTGAATTAGTCCAATAACAAGTTGAAAGTACGAAGAACATGTCGGAATCAGAAAGAACCGGCAGCACAGACGTAATAAAGAGGAAAAGAGAAATTTATATTTTTATTTTCAGAAGAGAGGAAGAGAACAGGGGACCCGTGGGTGGAGCAGGCAGCTGGAGTGTGCGGTATGGTTGTTCCTGGGTCACATGCAACACGTGTTTCCCTAAATCCCCAGGGGAAGGGATGATGAGGGCTGAGTCCTATGGGCAGGTTGGTTCAGTGACGCTTGGAGGACAGACACCAGTGAGTCTCCCTGGCTGAGCTTTTCTCTGTAAGCAGATTCATTCTGCTTCCTTCTTTGGAAGGAGCTAGTTCCCTTTTCCTCACTCTCCACTGCAGAGATCAGAAATGCCTCCAGCCCAGCTCTGCTTCTCCTGAGCTCCAGCACATGCTTCCCTCTCCCACAGAGTGGATGCTGGCTCCAGGGGAAAGGGTCTTCCTGACTTTTGCCTAAGGGGACATGACCCGGGTAGGGGAACCGCAGGGAGTGAGGTGGAGAGGCAGAGCTCGGAAGATGGGCACCGCTGCAGTGTTGTCATTGACTTTGTGATTTGCCTTTGCTCTGTCCCTGATCTTGGTTGCCTCCTGTGGGCTCTCGGGGTGTCCCTGGCGACTCTTGGAATGTGTGGCTCATGGCTCTGGCAGAGCTTTCTGCCTGTTGTGTGTGTGTATGTGTGTGTGTGTGTGTGTGTGTGTGTGTACAGGTGTGTGCATTTTAAATAATAACTCCTCTGTTTCCAACTTCCAGAAAGTTTGCTTCTAAAAGTAGTCTCCTGTTTTGTGACTCAAATTTGCTTATTTTTATTTCAGTTGGCTTTTGAAAGGGAAGGGGAGCCTCTGCTGTTGGTCAAACCAGCCACCTTTAACCTTAGTCTGTGGTTACTGTGCTGACACTTAAAATGCCTGTGCTCAGTGTGTACCCTGGGAGCCCCCCAGGGACCATGAGAGCTAATGACATTATAACAGATGAAGTTTTCACATAGCAAGCTTCAAAGCTAAGGAAAACATTAATTTGGCTCTGGAAATAACCTGATGTACACCCATTTGCCTATAATCCAACTCACACACAGTTCTTACTTTGGCTGAAGACATTAATTTAAAAGGAGGCTGTGATTTGTGAACAGTGACAACTGGCTGGTCATTCCCTCATGACCTGGGCCAGAGTGCAGGAAGCACCAAAGGTACAGGGAGGTGAGGCTGAGCTGGTGCTTGGCTTCAGCCTCAGAAAAGATTTTTTTTTTTTAAATATTTTTTTAGTTCTGAATGGACCTTTATTTTATTTATTTATATGTGGTGCTGAGAATGGAACCTGGTGCCTCGCACATGGTAGACAAGCACTCTACCACTGAGCCCCAGCCCCAGCCAATCATGGAACAGATTTTGAGCTTAGAATTAAAAGACCTTTTCTCTTGAATGTCACTTTAATCAGGCAGTCCCCTGTTCTCCTGCTTTTCTTCTCTGAGTGTCTTCCACCACCACCCCATACTGTCCTAGCATTTAGCGAGAACTCAGTAAGTGCACTAAAAGTCCACCATTACCATTGGAGTCTTCCTCCCTCCCTTGCTGACCCCCTTCCTCCTCTCCTACTTCCCAGTTGTCCCTTGTGTGTGCAGAATTCATGACCTTGTGTCCTTGTCTCTCTTCTTACAGTCAGCCCTATCCATCTTTTCCTTGTCTAATTGATAAATATTAAATAAATTTGAAATCCATAATTGTATTCCTTTGATATTTTGATTCTTTTCTGTTCAAATCCCTAAACCACACTTTTTGTGCCCCAACTTCTCCAGCACATGGCACATGGCCCAGATGGAAATGCTGGGTAACAGGGCGCAACTCAGACAAAAACCTTTCTAGTATTTAAATGACTCTTTGAAATGACATCAAACTTAATGTTCTAAATACTCAGAAACAAATAAATGTAGTATGATATTAATTTAAATCAAAAGTCAACTCAGTTGCTCATTTTAAGTCACAGTTGAAGGCTGTTCTCTAATGAGCCACATGTTACAAGTCCATAAAATTCTAAATTTGCACAGATTCCTTCTTAAAGCCTACCCAGAGCTAGATAAAGTCGACAGCTAGAAAGAACAGTCCACATGAGACATAATTTCAGACTCCTGCTGCAAGCTTGGGGTGTACCACCCTCCCTCAGTAAACTGGCTATAAATTTGGAGATTCCCATAGTCAACCTTGGGTTTAACAATTTTCTAAAGGTATTTGTAGAAATTACTGAAAGCTATTATACTTACAAATAGTATCTAGAGAAGGGGTGCAGATTAACATCAGCTAAGAGGAAGGACATGCAGGGTGGAGTCTCGGAGTGGCTCAAACACGGGGTACCTGGCTGTCTTGTCCCCTCCCCATGGAGTCTTGAATGAGATTTCTTCTGGCAAGTGAAGACATTGCTATCTGGCAGGACATTCCAGGACCTCGGGTCGCTTCTTTGGGGCTAAGGGAATTTCTTCACCACTTAGTTCCCAAACAGTGTTTATCTTAGACTATTCCAAACAGTTCTAAGCTGGCTCTAAATTGTCATGGGATTGAAAGATCCTACTCACTATGGAAGGTAGTTACCCTTTCAGCAATGGAGATTATTTTCCCGTAAGCTCTTGAGCAAGTATGAGGTCAGGAGCTATGAATGTTCTAGGCAATTCTCCCTAAGACTACTAGGATTGTTGGCTTCATCTCTCAGAACAACACCCTAGACTTGGGTCACATCTGTGAGCTGGCTGGATTAATATTTGGCAGAGTACCTGAGCTCCACAGGTAAAGGGTTCTTGTTGAGAAAACTGTCCTGGGTCCTGCTGGATGGCTCATAATATTAATCTTATGTTAGCAGGCTTTTAGTGAGCACAATGGGACGTTTTCATTTTGCTTCAGTTAACTATCTGTGTGAATTCATTCCAAGCCTTCTTAGCAGTTGCACTTTGGACATAAAGAATATTAATAATGCTTTGAGGCAGTTTGCAACATAATGGGAATCATTCCTTTAGGATGCTCTGTTTTTAAAAAAGCACAGGGATTTGTTCCTAAAAGCCATGGTGACAGCATGCAGCTGTTATCATGTGCTGAAAACAAAGGGAAATCACTGTGTTTGTGTAACCTTTGGAAGCAGCACCTCAGCACACGTTTGGGCCAGAGCGCCAGATGGCTGCACGGCACCATTCACGGCATTTCTTGTCAATAAGTAGAGCACACTGAAGCTGGGAGAGCTGTGCCTTCACGGAAAGGGCTTCTATTATGCTCTTGGCCCTTTACACTTCAGATGCTAGTCGTAGCACATCTGGTTATGTCCCAGGTTTGCACAGACCTCTCTTCTTCCCTAGAAAAATATTTCCCTAAGATGGAAGGATGAGGCTTTGAAGAGGCAATGTTTCTATTATTCATTTACTCTCATCCCTAACAATTGCATTGTCAGAGATGAGCTTGGGTGTGGTGACAAGTAGGGGCCACTGTCACCTCCAGACATTAGCACATGATGTTGTAATGGAAGGACACCCAGGTGTGCAAAAATGACATAGGATTTAAAGGTAAGAACAACTAGATACCTAGTAATGCTTATATCCATCAGGCGAAAGGCATAGAGTAAAAAGGAGCCAAGTTATTTGGTAACACACACATCAAGAGAATCCCTAAATTTGTAAAAAAATATATATATATATAGTTTCTATAAAAGCATTAATTAATAAGATCAGAAGTGGGTCTAGCAGTTTTCCTATTTGCTAAGTGGCCATGAACATTAAACCATATGTGCAACAATTATAAAGTGACAGAGGCAGAAATACTAGTATTAATATTATGCTAATAAATAAAGGAAATGCTACATTTTCCTTAGATATCTGTGAGAATGAAGATGCAATATTTTTTTCCCATCCAAGTTCAAAGAACCCCCTGATTATCCTGGGCTAAAAATTCCAACCTTAGAAGATGCCTGGGATCCTGTGTGTGTGTGTGTGTGTGTGTGTGTGTGTGTGAGAGAGAGAGAGAGAGAGAGAGAGAGAGAGAGAGAGAGAGAGAGGGGTATATGCTGTTGGCCGTAGGCGGATTCTGGGTAATTGGATGTGGAAATGTAGAGGCGTCTTTCTGCACAGCTGTCTGAATGGACTTTGAGAGTGACTAGCACTTTTCAGTTTTTCCCACCTCATCTTTCACTTTTCTCTGTCCATTTGCTTACCCACAACCTTGACGTGGAGAGAATCTAAGGGGTGGACAGGATGGTGGCAGCCTCCCAGGGAAAAGGCTTTTATTGAAGGAACAGAACTTGGAGAGCTGGTCCTGGAAGGTGAACAGATGGAAGACTGAAGGAGCCCAACAACACTTAGAGTTCAGTAATCATTCTTGAATGCCAGAAATCACAAGGTACAAGAGCATCATCCATCATGGAAACAGTGTATGTTTGAGAATGTGCCTGTGACTGTGTCTGTTCACCTGGCTGGGCGTCGATACTTGTTTGATGTTTATAAGAACCTATACTATGTACATAGTCCCTCCCATTTTATAGATAAGGAAATAGAGGGGCAGAGATATCAAATGATCACCAAGGGGACAGATATAGTATGCAACAGAGCCAAGCTTACAGTCTAAAGCTTATGTAAACACTTTTCCAGGTGATGCAGGTGACACCTGTAGGCCTCAGGCTGATCAAATCTGGATTGCACCAAAGTGTTTATGTGAGTCTTCCAAAATTTACCGAAATGTATTTTTTGGTCTATTAATTTTTCACCAGCATACCAGTTTTTTTATGCTATGTTGCACTTAAAACCAAACACTTGACATGTGAACTTTTCCTGAAGTTATCAAATGTATAATTTCCCCCTTTGCTAATATTTCACAAGCTTTTGAACTCTAAGTCTTTCCAAAACAAAGTGAGAAGATGACTTTAGCAGTCCTGGGCTTCTTCAATTACCTGCTCAGCTTCACTTAGAACTGAATGCCTGAGCTAGCAGGGCGTGAAGAAGTTCATTACAGAAAGGAATTGGATTTGATTAATTTTTTTCTAAACACTGATTGACTCAGACAGTCCATTTTGCTAACATTTATATTGCAGTAAAGTTTAATTATGGATTATTTTGCCACAAGGCAAACTAGACTGACATAAAACAGAGAGTTAAAATTTACAATGTAGTATAAATATCTATTTCTAATTTTCTACTAATTGCTTTTCTATTTTATTTATGGTTTTAGGCACATGCTTTGCAAGTAAACAGGATTGTGTCCTCAGAATAACACACAGAAAAATTCATGAAGACACAGAGATAGATCATAAGAAATATAAACACAATATCCAATATACCAATTTATTTATATACACATTAATTTTTCTCTGTTGATTTGACTTTAATGGTTAAGTCACTCAAAAAATAGATAAACAAATGTGTCGTGTGATGTGGCTGTTTTGGAATAGTGATTTTGCTCTTGCACATCATTGGTGGGGTTTCTGGCAGACCTTTTCCAACTGCAGGACACTAGCCTAATATATTCTGCCAGCAGAATGTTTTTTTCTTCTTTTTATTTGCAAATGCCTATACTAATTTGCTCCTTAAAGTGATTAAAGGATTATAGATTCTTCTTTGGAATTAGGCTGGTACAAGATAATTCCCATTAGAGAACACATTTTTAGCTTGTAAAGGAGCTCTGTATATAAAAAGAGATTAGGTGGTGAAAAGAGGCTCTGAGGGGAGATATTTGGATGCAGGGGCAAAAGCCCAAGTTTTAATTGTGTGTCCACATAGGTTGGTTTTGACACATCTATTTGGATGGATGTGCCAATCATAAGAAAAGAATAGACAAGCACATGTCTATTTGGATGAATGTGCCTATGGAGATTAGTAGCTAGAAAATTGTCTCGTTTTACTGACCTACTTTGCTTACTGGATGATGCTGGTATTATTAAATTGCAAATCCAACATTATCAAATTTAATTAAAACATGGGTTTTACTTGTTCACCAAGAACCTACCCCATCAAAATGATTTCTGGTTTATGTCAATGATTTAAGACATTTGAGAATAGTCAGTAGGTTCAGTCATCATAATTTGCAACTGGGTCTATAGCTCCAGCAAAAAAATTCTAGTTCACAGACAGAACAAGGAACTGACCAACCAGCCTTGCTCAAAAGAGTCAGTTCACATCTGTGTCACATAGCAGCTGCAGTGAGTAGTGTGCTTGGATTTCTACTGTGATTGCTAGTTAAAGCCCACCAAGCCCACAAATATTTGTGAAACTGCATGGAGGGTCGTTCTTTACAAGATAACAAGAGGAATAGTGGGAACAATTAAACCCACAGTATGGAAATTAACTACAGCTGGAAATCCATGAACTAAACACAGAAAATAAATAGATAATCAGAATCCCACATGGGATGTGCTATGCTCAAATTCCAATCTCTCTCTTTTAAGGAATGGTTTAAAAAATGGGAAGAACTCACCTCAACATTGTAATGGAGATATATGACAAACTGAAGGCCAACAATATACTTAATGGAGCAAAACTAAAAGCATTCTTTTTCTAAAATCAGAAACAACATAAGGATGCCCACTTTCACCACTCCTATTCAACATAGTCCTTAAAACTCTAGCCAGAGCAATCAGGCAAGAAAAAGAAATTAAAGGAATACAAATAGGAAAAGAAGAAGTCAAATGATCTCTGTTTGCTAATTACATAATTTTATCTCTAGAAGATACAAAAGTTTCACCAGAAGATTTCTGGAGCTGATAAATGAATTCAGCAAATTAGTAGGATACAAGATTAATAGCTTTCCTATACTCCAATAGTGATTCTGCTAAGAAAGAAATCAGGGAAAGTATCCTATTCACAGTAGCCAAAACAAAACAAAACAAAACAAATAAACAAAAACCACCTTGGGAATAAATATAACCAAGGAGGTGAAAGACTTCTACAATGAAGAAAGAAATTGAAGAAGACCTTAGAAGATGGAAAGACCTCCCATGTTCTTAGATAGGCAGAATTAATATTGTCAGAATGGCCATAGTACCAAAATCAACCCATGGATTCCATGCAATCCCCATCAAAATAGCAGTGACATTCTTCACAGAACTAGGGGAAAAAGTGGTATTAAATTAATTTGGAAAAATAAGAGACCCAGAATAGGCAAAGAAATACTGAAGAAGAGCAAAACTGGAGGCATCACAATATCTGATCTCAAATTGCAGTACAGAGCTGTAGTAACAAAAAACATGGTATTGGCACCAGAAACAGATATAAAGACCAGTGGAATAGAATGGAAAACACAGAGACAAACCTGCAAAAATGCAATCATCTGATACTTGACAAAGTTGCCAAAAAATGTATGTTGGAGAAAGATAACCTTTTTAACAAATGGTGCTGGGAAAACTGGAAATTCATGTATAGGAGAATGAAAGTAGATCCCTACCTCTTGCCCTGCACAAAAATCAAATCAAAGTGCATTATTGACCTAAGAATTAGACCAGAAACTTTGTAATTATACTAGGAGAAAACACACTGGCATAGGCACCAACTTCCTTAAGAAAACCCTGAAAGCTCAAGAAATAAAACCAAGAATCAATAAATGAAATAGCATCAAATTAAAAAGCTTTGGCATTATAATAGAAATAATCAAGATTGTGAAGAGAGAGTCTACGGAATGGGAGAAAAATTTTTGCTTATTAATTTTCCATCAGAGGATTAGTAATCCAGAATAAATAATCCAGAAAAATCCTTTTCCCCAAAAATATAAAATCTCCAATGAAAAAGGGGAAAAACAACTAAATAGACATTTCTCAAATGACTAACAAATATATGGAAAAATATCCAACATCTCTAGCAATTAGGGAAAGGCAAATCAAAACTAAATTGCAATTTCATTGCAATTTAGAATGTCAATCATCAAGAATACAAATAATAATAAATACTTGTTAGATTGTGGGGAAAAAATGGAAAACTCAGACATTGTTGTTGGGCCTGCAAATTAGTACAACACTTTGGAAAACGGGAGATTCCTCAAGTGACTAGGAATAGGACCACTACATGATTCAAGCATTCCAGTCCTTGGTATTTATCCAAAAGAACTAAAATCAGCATGCTGTAGGAATACAGCCACATCACTGTGCAGTGCAATTCACAATAGCCAAGTAACAAAACCAGCTTAGGTGCCCATCAATAGACAAATGTGTAAAGAAAATGTGGTGTATATACACAAAGGAGTTTTATTCAAGCATAAAGAAGAATGGAAAGGTGGCATTGGCTGGTAGGTGGATGGAACTGCAGATCGTCATACTAAGTGAAATATGCCAGCATCAAAAAGTCAGGAGTTGAATGTTTTCCCTCATATGTGGATGCTAGAGCAAAATAAGGCAGACAGTAGGGTATATCCCACAAAAATAGAGGGGAGATCAGTGGAATAGAGGAAGAGGATCGAGGAGATGAGAGGAGGCACAGGGAAAGGGAGGACCTGTGGAATTAGATAGACCAAATTATGATGTGTGCATATATCACAGTGCATTCCACCTTATGTGTACCTTATAAAGCACCCAATTGAAACAAATGGAAAGAAGACCAGCAGAGTAAAGAAAAGAGGACTAGGAGGAGAGAAAGGGGAAGCACTGGGGCCCGAAATGGAGCAAATTATATGCCATGCATATATTGTTGTCAAAATGAACCCCACTGTTACATGTAACTATAATTAATGCTTTAATTAAAACATTTTTAAAAAGAAAGAAGCAATGAGCTCACTTTCCTGACCTCCATTCTTATCCTTTTAGTTGGTTCCACCTGCCACGTCTTCCCCATCAGCATAGTGACTCTGTGAATATGCCTTTACCAGCAATGGAGATAAATTTCCAGATTTCTGTGTGTAATTGCTCTCAGATCAAATGAAGTAAAATGTGTGCAAAAGTCATCCATAGTGCCAGATCTCTTTGTTCTTTTTGTTTGTGTGCAGAACTTGAAAATAATCCTTACCTCCTTCCACATTCTCTGCAAAACCTCTGTAAAGATTGCTTATTCCCTGTAACTGGTGTTGTCTAAACTGTACAAAGTCTCTTTGCTTTGTATGCTTATAGCTCAGGATAGGAGATGAGGAGAGTTTTCTATGACCCTAGTTTCTGGCAGGAAGACATCAACGGGCAGAGCAGAATAGCTAATGGAAGGAAAGCCTCCGGAGCTTGCATCTTTGATTCTGTAGTGATGCTTCGTAGACATCTGCATAAGCCCATCTCTTACCAAGCACAGTTGATTGTTTTGCCTAATTCATTACCATTTTTCAGCTACAGAAAAATCTAAATGGTGGGACCAACAAAGATGGCATAGAAGGAAGGTTGTCACTTTTGTTCTCTTTCACTCTTTTCTTTTGAGGATAGGTTGTCAGTGATCAGACCAGAGTCTTTCAAGGCATACTGTATATAAAGACTCAACAAAGAACACTCACACTTTTTATTCTGTTCATCATTGTTTTATATCCCAACAAATACTTGTTGGCTCTAGAATAAATAAAAATGAAGAGGAATAAATGCCTCTAATCCCTTTTCCTGCCTTCTTTGCCCTGAGATTACTACATTAACATTTGGGTCTCTATGTTCCCCGGCATGTATTTAAGTGTATATGTGATTCCAGACATACACATATTATTTCTGATGCAAAAATTCAATTTACACATTTTAGAAACAAACATAAAAAATTGAATCTTTTAGATCTTTAGCTCAAGCAGACTGTCTTATTTTTCTTGCCATTCTTTCTCTCACTCTTTAATCTAGCCTAAAACAAATTCACAATTAAGCTTATTAGTCATCTAATTGTAGGTAAACATGTTTCTTTTTAAAAAATGATACCTGTCAATTTCTCCTTACCCTGAGTTTAAATTAGTTTAGATCTATGCATCAAATTCTTATACATCCAGAAATAAGCTAGGGACTGGGAGTGGCATCAAAGTGTATATAGTGATTACTGTCTTTAAGGTGAGTCTCTTTAAGAGATATTAAGCAAACAGGGCGAATGGATTGGAGAGCAGGGCCAAGGGTCCTCGGTAGGAATTGAGTAAGTCTCCCAAATGTTTTCAAGAGCTCGAAGGAGCTGTTACCCTGAGAAATTTCATAGCGGGAAGGAGGGGAAAATCATTTCGGGCAGAGAAAGCAACACAAGTCAAGTCCTAGATTTGAGAAAGATCTTGGAATGACCAACCTTCATAAAGTAGATGATGAACAGTGGGAAGAGGTGGCAGTGAAATCCGAGGGAGGTGGCTACAGAACCAATGGCATCATCACTGGTCAATATTTTGTCCATCTAAATGATATGATCATGACTTATCGAAAGGCTTTGCAAAGATACATCTTGGCCTTCATCTTCTCCTTACTCCCAGATGCAGATGTTCAAGAGCTTGCTGATATTTCTGAGAGCTTTTGAATCAGTATGTTCCACACTGTTCCCATGATCTTCTCTCTACTGAACTAAAGCAAACTTAAGCTGAACTTGTCACAGCAAGGGAGGACATCAGTCTGCCGGAGTCGTAAGGTTTCACAATTGGAAGTCAAGGGAGACTATTCAGAATTGTGACTCTTTCCTACATTCAAGTATGACAATGTGGGTCCCTAAAGATAGTAGCTAATTGGGTCTGCATAAATTCTCCTGAAGGAAGTCTTGATAAGAAAACTTTTGTTTGGTAAATAGGCTGTTTTCCCAGGTGAACAGACCCATTTATATTTTTTTTGGTGGAAATTTTGGTTGGTGGGATTTTCTCCCAACCCTGGACAAGATTTCCTGAAACAAAGACTTAAGTCCCATGGATGGAGGAGGTCAGCAGGCTAGTCTGAATCCCATGGACAGAGGCGGTCAGTGGACTTAAGAGCTGTGCACACAGATGGCTTTCACCCCCATACACCAAGTCCACCTCAGGTGTTTTCTGCCTTAGTCACTGTAACACCAGCCACTGTCTGCTCTTCAACATTTCAACATCCTTGGCCCCTAGTTCAGGCTCTCCACCTTGGCTCTAATACTATGCAACTATCTCGCAAATGCTCTGTTGGCATCTCTTCCAATTCCTTTCATTCACAGAAAGATTAGTCTTATTTCTGAAATAAATAACCAGATATTCATCTTCTCTCCTAGTTGACTTCCTCTGGTTGCCAATGACTAAGAATGAAGACCCTACTTATTATCACTGACAAGACCCTCTTAGGCTCCCCCCACCCACCGTTCTCTTCCTTTTTCCTTTCTAGCTTCTGCATATGAGAAAACATATGGCCCTTGACCTTCTGAGTTTGACTGATTTCACTTAACAGAATGGCCTCAAGTTCCATCCATTTTCCTGTAAATGATGCAATTTCATTCTTCATGGTTCAATAAAATTCCAGTTACGTATTTTAACAGATCTGCTGTCTCCCACTTGGTGGCTTCACAGTTAACATTGCTTTTCCTTAGCTTCCTTCTCTGATTCAGAGGCAAATCCAGTGGCCATGCATACTTCCTTGGGATTCCTGCAGCTACCTCTGATTAACATGCTCAAGTCCAAGCTGTTCCCCTCCTGTGATTCTACAACACCATCAATACCTGCAAAAAAAAGCCTGGGTGCTCCCTCTGTCCCCCTCACTTCCTTGCCAATGTCACTTCCTTGGAATTATGCAGAACTGCGTCACCATCTCCATCTTTCCACGGTTGCCCTAGAACATGTTTTATGTTTTCTTGCCTGAAATTTGTGACAACCTCCTAACTACTCTGTCAAATACAAAACTTTGTTTCCAAATGAAATTCCCTGGATCTATCTGTGTTCCTAAAAAGCAAAATTGTTGTTACTTTGAACTCTTCAATGAGGGAGCCCACAAATTTAAGGTCAAACTTCTTCATGGCAGTATAACACCTTCATAAAATCTGGTCCCTTGGAGTCTCTCCTGCCGTATCGCCTTGGGTTTTGCTACTTTGCCTTCCAGTGATTATGATTTCTAAGTGTTTGCCTTGGAGATGATGTGTATGATGTTTCCTTTAACTGTAGTTTATATGTTCTCCAGTTCTCCTGAATAACTGTTGTTCTTCAAGATCCCACTGAGACATCTTTCCAAAGTAAGCTATCTATCTTCCTAAGGAAGTCATCTTGTCTCTTCCTCTTTGTATCCTCATAGCACCAATGATACACTGTTGCATACATTATAGTAAAAATGTTTGTTATCAGTCACCCCTGGTGAATTCTTCAGGACTTGGGCCATGTCTTGATTTTTTTCTATTTCATTTAATTCTTACAAACATTCAGCATGATAGGTATAGTTAGTAATATTGTCTCTTTACAAGGGTGAATTTGAAGTTTACGGAAGTTTAGTATTTTTGCTAAGGTTGTATACATTTAGCAAGTAATGGGTTCTGAACTTGAACCCAGATGTACTTGGCTTGTAACTATTGGTGCTGCAGTGAGATGTTTTAGTGGGATTAGCTCAAAGTCTGTAAAATTTAAATGCTTACTGTTCTTCTCTATTACTATTAACAAAATACATTTATTTTTGGTATTCCTAGTACATAGTTTAAGTGCTGGATTCATTTATTTCCTTGAAATGAAAATTGTCTGTCTTATCCTAAGTTGAATTAATAAGTTCTTTAGGTCACTTTCCAAAATCACTCAGACTTTATTCTACAAAGCACTCATTTGAGTTGCATCATTCTGAGTTGTTTAAATGTTTGTTTCTCATATAAACCTGAGACCAGAGTATGTGTACCATCTGGGTTATTTGTCCACATACTTTTCATGTTATCTTTGAACACTGTGGTTCAGCAATTTTAGTGGGATTAGATCATTGAGGCATAATTTGTGCCCTACAGACACATGGATCTCAAGTGTACAGTAAATGATGATAAATGCACATGCCAATAAGATCCAGAACAACATCCTCACTTCCAAAGTGTCTTTATTCCTCTTTCTGGGCATTTCATGGCCCATTCACAATGCCACACTCTTCTAATTCTCATCATCCTAAATTAAATTTGTCCTGTTTAGAACTACTTATAGTAGAATTGCATGGTATATAAGATTTTGTATTTGATTTTTCTTGAGCTTTATCAATATATTTTGCATCAGTAGTTTGAACATTTTCATTACTGAATAGCACTTCCTTTTATCAATATGTAACAATTGGTAAATCCTCTTATTGGTGGATATTTTGGTTATTTCCATTCTGGGGTTATTATTAACAAAGCTGTTTTGAACACTCTGTATCAGTCAGCTTTTCATTGCTGTGACTAAAAGACCTGAGAAGAACAATTCAAAGGAAGGAAAGTTTATTTTAGCTCATTATTTCAGAGATTTAGTCCATGGTTGGCTACTCCATTGCTGTGGTCTAAGGGGAGACAGAACATCATGGTGGAAGGGTGTGTTAGAAGGAAGCCACTCCCTTCTGGCAGTAGAGAGGGGAAGGGACCACAGGGAACAAAAATTCTTCCAGGACATACCTCCAATGACCCACCTCCTATGGTTACCACCCACTAAATCCATTCAAATTAGGCTGGTCTGATGAGGGGACAGCCCTCAAAACCAGTTATTTTATCTCTAAACATCCCTGCACTAACACAGGAGCTTTGGGGACACCTCACATCCAAACCTAACACACTCTAATATCAGATTAATAAAAACATAGATTTTCATTTCTTTAGGATAAAAACAAAAGGCAAACATATCTTTGAGAGGCATGTTTAATTTTATGAGAAATTGGCAGATCAGATTCTAAATTGTTTGTATTTTATTCCTCTACCACCAACATAGGAGAATTTCAACATTTCTTCATCTTTTCCAACATTTCATACTTTCAGGTGTTTTTTTTTTAATTTTATCCCTTCTGGGGGTTGTTTGGGGATCTCATTGTGGCTTTTATTTGCATTCTCTGGTAATAAATGGTGTCAGGCATGTTTTCATGAGTTTATTGTGCATTTGTGTATGTTTTGTAAGTACCTGTTAAAGTATGCTGCCCATTATTTATTGGGCTGTTTGTCTTTTCTGAATAAAGGTCCTTGGTCAATATAGGCATTGCAGATATTTTCTCACACACTGTGGCTTTCTTTTTCTTTTTTATTATGCCTTTTGACAAACAAAATTTTAACTTAAGTCCATTTTATGTATTTTTTTTTCTTTTGTGATTATTGTTTTCTGGATCCTTCATAAGAAATTTTTGGCAGCCTCAGATTTACAATATTTTCCTACTCTTACTTCCAGAAGCTTTATAGATGACTTTATTTAGGTCTATGATCTACCCTAGGTTACTTTCACATATGAATTAGAATAGGGATTGAGGATTATTTTTCTCATATGGATGTACAGTTTTTCTAGTAGCATTAGATAAAAAGACTTTCCTTTACATATGGAATCACTGTGACTTCATAGCCAAAATCAATCTTTTCTAGAAGATTTTGTATATTTGACTTTTTATTATATTTAATTTGTACAGTTTTCTAATAACTACCAATAGTACACACTTTTTTACTATAGTTTTATCAGAAAATTAGATGGTGATATCCTCCTTATTTTTTTTCAATTTTCTATTTTAGATATTTACATTTCCACAGAGATTGTAGAAAATTATCTGGTTAGTTTCTGCAAAAGACCCCCCTGATACTTTAAGACATCATTGAAATTAGTGATTAGTTGGGACAGAATTGACTACTTAAAATAATATTGTCATTAAATCCATGAACATGGTATAGTTCTCCATTTGTTAAGGTTGAAAATTTTTCTCCAGAAGTGCTATGTAGTTTTCAATGTAGAGCTATCATACAAATATGGTTATGTTTATTTCAAAGGGCTTTGAATTTTGAGGCTATTATAAATGGTATGACTTAAAATTTTATTTTTCAGTTTCTTCTTGCTAATTACATGTTGAAGGTTTTCATAGACCCCTTTTTATTTTCAGGAAACTTCCATTTATTTTTAGTTTTTTGATTTTTAAAATCATATAGGAATTGGATTTTTAAATTGTTTTTTGAGCATTTTGTGGAGACAATTATATGATTTGGGGCTTTTATTCTGTGAATGTGGCAAATTGTATTGATTAGTTTTTGGATTTTTAAATCATATTGCTTTTCCTGAGATTCCTTCATCAAAATATACTTGTTACATCTTATTGAATTAAGCTGTTATTTTGTTAAAGAATTTTGTGTCTATTTAACAAGAAATATTGATCTGTACTGTATTTTTCTTTCCTCTGTAATATCTTTGTCTACTTTTAGTATTATAGTTGTTCTGGACTCATTAACTGAGTTTGAAAAAAAAATCACTCTCTTCTCTCTTTTGCCAGGGTTTTCATAAGGTAATTTGTGCTTTTAAGAATTATGTCCTTTTCATTTAAGCTATTGCACTTATTGGCATAATATTGTTTGTATCCTTTAATATTTATCATTTTAAATTTTGCAAAATCTCTAATGATGTCCTCTCCTTTGTTTTTGAAGGTGGTAATTTGTGTTTTATCTCCTTTTGATCAGTGTAGCTAGAGATTCTAAAATGAATGTTGCTTTTATTAAAGAAATAGTTGGCTCTATTCATTTTTTTTGTTTTCTACTATAATAATTTCTGCTTTGATTTTCTAATGATTTTTTTTACCTCAACTTATCATGGGTTTACTCTACCTAAATTTTTAAAATGGATGCACATGATTAATTTAAACCTTGGGGTTTTTTTTTGTTTGTTTTAAATTGGCCTATAATCTTCTAATTAGTGCCTAGTGGGCTTACCAATTCATTTCAGACTCCAAATGTCATATTCTTGACACTTACATTGTATGCTCAATGACTCTTACCCTGATCATCTGTGCTATCAGAAAACTAAGGTACAGGGTATAAATTCATTAGATAACAGTATGGGATAGATTTGTGACATTTTTATTTAAAAAATATTTTCCAGGATGGTGGTATACACCTCTAATTCCAGTGGCTTGGGAGACTGAGACAGGAGGATCAAGAGTTCAAAGCCAGCGTCAGCAATGTTGAGGCACAGGGAGAACCCCGTCTCTAAATAAAATATAAAATAGAGCTCAGGGTTGAGTGCCCGAGTTCAATCTCTGGTGTCTGCCTCCAAAAAGTTGTTGGTTTTTTATGAATATGCATTAATTTTACAGATTAATCACTGATCAAATCCAGTCTTGTTTTACCCATCCTATTACCCGCTAACCTTCCCAGCCTCTAGCTATTCTACATTAAGTTCCACATATGAGAAAGAACACATGGTACTTGTCTTTCTGTGTCTAATTTATTTTGCTCAACATAATGCCCTCTTTATCTATTAAACTGCTGACAGGGACCTAGGCCAATTCCGTAGCTTAGCTATTGTGAATGGTGCTGCAATAAATATGGGCATCTTAGGTAGACTGATTTCATTTCCTTTGGCTATATACTCAGAAGTGGGAAAGCTGAATCATGTGGTAGATCTACTTTTAATTTTTTAAAAGAACTTCCATACTGTCCTCCATAGTGGATGTAATAATTCAGATTCTTATCAAAAAGGTATGAAAGTTGCTTTTTCTATACACCCTTGTCTGCATTTTTAATTGGCTTGCTCTTTATTTATTTTTAGATGACATAATTCTAATGGGGTGAGATTATATCTCATTGTAGTCTCAATTTGCATTTGCTTGATATCTAAAGGTTTTGAAGATTTTTCACACATTTTTTTGGACATTTGATTTTCTTTTGAGAAGTGTCTATTGAGATCACATGCACATTTTCTAATTGAATTGTTTTTTTAATACCCTGTATATTTTGGATATTAGTCCTCTGTCAAATGAATAGATGGTGAATACTTTCTCCTGGTCTGCTGGCTATTTCTTCACTTGGATGATTAGTCCCTTGGCTGTGCAGAAGCTTCTCTTGGATTTGCTTATTTTTGCATTTCTTTCCTCTGCTTTTGGGGTTATAGCCAAAAATTATTTCTGATACCAATATCTTAAAGTGTTTTTCCTATGTTTTCTTCTAGTAGTTTCATGTCTTACATTTAAGCATTTGATATATTTTGGGTTGACTTTTGTACAGAGTGAGATAGGGGTCAAGTTTCAGTCCTCCACGTGTGGACGTTCAGTTATCCCAGCAGCATTTGTTGTAGATGCTGTTTTTTTCTCCAAAGTTGGCTGAGGACACATGATTTCTTTCTATTATCTCTCTTTCTCTTCCAGAGGTCTATGTGTTGATTTTTATGCCAGTACTACACTATTTTGGTTACTGTGGCTCTGCAGTTCTTGAAATATATTATTATAATGATTCCAGATTTGTTCTTTTTGTTCAAGAATGATTTGGCTATTTGGTGAATGTGTGTGTGTGTGTGTGTGTGTATGCGCGCCGGCACGCGTGTGTGCACATACTTTCATTGAGTTTTAGGACATGTTTTTTTCTAGCTTTGTGAAGAATGCTATTGGTATTTTCATGGGGATTGCACTGAATCTGTAAATTGCTATGAATAATATGGACATTTTTTTTCTTTTTTTAAAATTTTTATTGTTGGTTGTTCAAAACATTACATAGTTCTTGATATATCATATTTCACACTTTGATTCAAGTGGGATATGAACTCCCATTTTTACCCCGTATACAGATTGTAGAATCACATCAGTTACACATCCATTGATTTACATATTGCCATACTAGTGTCTGTTGTATTCTGCTGCCTTTCCTATCCTCTGCTATCCCCCTCCCCCCATCCCCTTCCCTCTTCTCTCTCTACCCGCTCTACTGTAATTCATTTCTCCCCCTTATATTTTTTTCCCTTTCCCCTCATTTCCTCTTGTATGTAATTTTGTATACCCCTGAGGGTCTCCTTCCATTTCCATGCAATTTCCCTTCTCTCTCCCTTTCCCTCCCACCTCTCATCCCTGTTTAATGTTAATCTTCTTCTCATGCTCTTCGTCCCTACTCTGTTCTTAGTTACTCTCCTTATATCAAAGAAGACATTTGGCATTTGTTTTTAAGGGATTGGCTAGCTTCACTTAGCATAATCTGCTCTAATGCCATCCATTTCCCTCCAAATTCTATGATTTTGTCATTTTTTAATGCAGAGTAATACTCCATTGTGTATAAATGCCACATTTTTTTTTTATCCATTTGTCTATTGAAGGGCATCTAGGTTGGTTCCACAGTCTTGCTATTGTGAATTGTGCTGCTATGAACATGGATGTAGCAGTGTCCCTGTAGTATGCTCTTTTTAGGTCTTTAGGGAATAGACCGAGAAGGGGAATAGCTGGATCAAATGGTGGTTCCATTCCGAGCTTTCCAAGAAATCTCCATACTGCTTTCCAAATTGGCCGCACCAATTTGCAGTCCCACCAGCAATGTACAAGTGTACCCCTTTCCCCACATCCTCGCCAGCACTTGTTGTTGTTTGACTTCCTAATGGCTGCCAATCTTACTGGAGTGAGATGGTATCTTAGGGTGGTTTTGATTTGCATTTCTCTGACTGCTAGAGATGATGAGCATTTTTTCATGTACTTTTTGATTGATTGAATGTCCTCCTCTGAGAAATGTCTGTTCAGGTCCTTGGCCCATTTGTTGATTGGGTTATTTGTTATCTTGTTGTCTAATTTTTTGAGTTCTTTGTATATTCTGGATATTAGGTCTCTGTCTGAAGTGTGAGGAGTAAAGATTTGTTCCCAGGATGTAGGCTCCCTATTTACCTCTCTTATTGTTTCTTTTGCTGAGAAAAAAACTTTTTAGTTTGAGTAAGTCCCATTTGTTGATTCTACTTATTAACTCTTGTGCTATGGGTGTCCTATTGAGGAATCTGGAGCCCGACCCCACAGTATGTAGATTGTAGCCAACTTTTTCTTCTATCAGACACCGTGTCTCTGATTTGATATCAAGTTCCTTGATCCACTTTGAGTTAACTTTTGTGCATGGTGAGAGAAAGGGATTCAGTTTCATTTTGTTGCATATGGATTTCCAGTTTTCCCAGCACCATTTGTTGAAGATGCTATCCTTCCTCCATTGCATGTTTTTAGCCCCTTTATCAAATATAAGATAGTTGTAGTTTTGTGGATTGGTTTCTGTGTCCTCTATTCTGTACCATTGGTCCACCCACCTGTTTTGGTACCAGTACCATGCTGTTTTTGTTACTATTTCTCTGTAGTATAGTTTGAAGTCTGGTATCGCTATACCGCCTGATTCACACTTCCTGCTTAGCATTCTTTTTGCTATTCTGGGTCTTTTATTTTTCCATATGAATTTCATGATTGCTTTCTCTATTTCTACAAGAAGGACATTTTAACAATATTAATTCTTCCAACCCCTGACTATGGGAGGCCTTTCCATTTTTTTTTTTGTATCTTCTTCAGTGTTTTTCATCAGCAGTTACTGGTGCATAAAGGTGCTACTGATGTTTGCTTTGGTTTATTTTTGCAGTGCTAGGGCTTGTCCACAGGCCTCAATCATGCTAAGAAAACCCTCTTTCACTGAACTACATCCCCTGTCCAGCTACTGTTTTTTGTATGCTGATGTTGTATCCCACAACTTTATGAATTTTCATTCATTTATTAGTTCTAATAGTCACTTGGTGGACTCTTTGGGTTTTCCTACACATAGTATAAATCATCCACAGACAGGGATAATTTGGCTTCCTGTCTTACTTGTTTTTAGCCTTTTGTTTCTTCTTCTGCCAAGTTTTAAACTATGAATTTCCCTCTACTTAGTTAATTTCACAAATTCTGACATGCTGTCTTTTCAATAAAATTTAATTTAAATACTTTTTTATCACTCTTGTGACTTATTTTTTTAGTACATGGGTTGTAAAAGTATTTTTGATTCATTTCCAACTATTTGGATTTATAGAAGTATTGTTATTGATTTCTAGTTTAATGTTATTTTGATTAGAGAATATGCTTTGAATAACTTTAATCATTCAAACTTAATAGGTTTCTGTGGTCTAGAAAGATGATTTATTTGTTAAATATTTCACACACCCTTGTCAAGAATGTTATTGGGTTAATGATCTGTAAATGTCAATTTGGTCAAGCTGGTTGATAGGCATGCTCAAATCCTTACTGATTTTCTATGTCATCTTTTATCAATTACTGAAAAGTAGAATTGAAGTCACTAATTTAATTGTAGACTCAGCAATTTCTCCATTTCTGTTAGTTTTTGCTTCTTTGAAGGTTTATAATTATTTTCATCAACAATTAGGATGATTCCATATATTTAATGGATTGACCCTATTATCATATGAAATGTCATCTTTATTTTATTTTTAATAAAATCCTTTTCCTAAACTCTACTTTCTCTGGTATTAATAATCATTCCAGTTTTCTTATGATTAGTGCTACATAATATATCATTCACTTTTATCCTACCTGCATTTCTGTATCTCAAAATTGGATCTTGTTGTTTTTAATCTAGCCTGACAATCTCTGCATTCAATTTGCATATTTAGTTCATTGCTATGCAAGGTAATTTTTGGTGTACCTGAATTTGCCTATCATCTTACTATCACTTTTCTTCTTGTCCCAGAAAACCATTTCATTTTTTTTCCAATTAAGACTGATTTTAGACCTATTTATTTTCCATTATTTTACTTCCTCCACTGGTTTTTAGCTATTTCTCTTTATATATATTTAAATGACTACTCTGGGATTCACACTGAGCCTCTGTAGCTTAGTGCAGTCTACCTTCAAATAACATTATATGCGCACATCCAACTAAGAGACTTTGAGGCAGACCTCTTTCTGGGTCTCCTCTGAGTGCCCTGGAGGTACAGACAGACCCTCCATGACTGGTCAGAACTCCATGGTCTCAGTGTCTTACTGCTCTGGTGGCTTTTCTACCCCCTAGTGGTCCTTCTTTGCCCAGTTTCATATGGTCTGCCCTGCACACGTATACCTTAATATTCAACCAGATTTAAGGGGATGCTTAGGTTGATTTCTGGAACTTTCTATAGCTTTCTCTTTTCCCCTCAACTTTCAGACTCTTCCCCCTTGTCTCTCATCTCAGTCTCCTGACCTCATTGAGACCCCCTGTGCTCTGCTTCATTTCTACCTTAAACACCCCCAGGAAGCCTTCTGGATTAATCTGGGTCAATCCTAGGATCTCCTCTGGTTTGTTTTCCTTTTCTGGCAGGACTTGACCTAATCCCTGAGATGCCTGTCAGTGAGCATCTGAAAACATTTGTTTGATAAAATTGGGTCCATTTTCTAGTTGTTACAGAGGGATGATTCAGGGATAATGGATGAAGTTGGGTTAAAATTAGTTTTTAAATCATTAAAGGGAATTATTGCTGAAGTTACACATTTGTGGGTTAAAGAGAAATTTGTGGTGGGTTCTCAAATCAAAGTCATATTTATTGAAAGCATGTTTTAAGGAGAAATTGACTGCTTCTTCACTCCCATTTAATAGTTTTTTAAATAGCAGTCATTTGTTCTGTTCTCTCTTTTCATAAACATTTCAACTTCCACAGTGTCTATTTTTTGCTCTTGTATGTGAGTTGCTCTTTGACACCAAAGCTACTGAAGAACGTTGCTCACTGATGAGGAGCTGGCTCTCTGCAGCTTTTGTTCATGCTGAACCTACTCTTATTATTCATGAAAAAAATAGTTCATGCATTAAAAACTACCAGAAAGAGTAGATTTGGGGGCTATTGATGGACAGGACGGATCTTGCTAAATGCATCCAGCCCGCTGAGCTGTGATCTGCACATCCCTTCATCTGGATGAATGAGCACATGGTGTGCTTCATTTAAAAACCAAAACAATTCTCCAAAATGCATAATAGTGGGAAGCCATAGAGAAAGGATATCCTTTTGACAATGAGCATGTCCATAGAAAGGGCTGGGGTGAGCCAAGGAGGACCTTCTGTGGTTTGAAATGCTGGTGTTGCAGAGACACCTTGGCGGGTCATTTCCCACTCTTCTGCCTCTCATCAGGAAATGAGAAGGCAGCCATGAAGCCAAAATTGTGGCAGAGAAGGTGAAAAACCTGTAATATTTACTCTGCACTCTGATTCTTAGCAAGGGTTTTATGATTGAGGTAAAACCCTCTTCTGACTCAGGACAAAAAAAAATGGAGCAGTAAAAATTCTTAAAACATAGTCTCTGAGGGTAGATTTGATGGTCCAAGGTTATTTGGAAACTGGATGCCTTAGAGAGGAATAAAGTTTTGATTGTACTCTATGGGCTTGGGAGTTGGATGGTGGACATTATTAACAGGCAAATGTATGTTGCAAAGTCCTCTATATTACCAGAATACAGAGGTGAGATCTTGAATTTGTACAAAAAGAAAACTTCCTTTACTTTTCAAGTGTGCCTGTGACCCCTTGTAACAGGCTTTTGAGTAGACAAATTATTCCCACCCATATGAAGCAAAGGGAAAGTGGAATAATTCTTGGAATCTTTTTCTGCACCCAGTGTTGTGCTAGTAACTGGTTCTCCTGAGCAGTGGGAAGCAGGAGATATGAAGCCTTTGCTGATTTCCATGGTGAAAATATTCCATGGCCAAGTTCAAATGAGCCTGTTTTAACAACTGGCTTGCAACATTGCTGGTAGGTACAGTTCTCCTGGGCCTGCAGGAGCTGCTGCAGCATAGAGATGCTACACTACATCTTACAGTGCTGGAGAGATCGTGTTGCTCCTATTTGTACCAACGGAGTTGGTCCTACTATAGACAGCAAGGTTGTGTTTGTCCTCCTTGAGAATTCTAACCCTATTTTTTGTGAAGTCTGACCTGGGGAGAATCACCTGGCTAAATCCAATAATCTGTGATTTCTTAATATTACAACAATTTGTTGTGAAAATTTAAAAAAAAGATTATGATTAAGTGCTTAACATAATTCCTGAAGCATAATAAGCATTCAATAGTTGGTAGCTGTCACTCACTATATGTTGATTTAAGATATTCTGCTGCAATTACATGAGAGTAATTGCTTTTCAATCTGATAATTGAGAAAATAGATTGTAAAACTACTATGAATTCTATACATATTTTTGGGGTGGTATGGGGGATTGAACCCAGGGCCTTATGCATGTTAGGCAAATACTCTATCTGAACTACACTGGAATTTTGTAATTTTTGGAAAAATAATTTCATTTCAATCATAGTAGTTTCCATCTACATTTGAAAAAATTATTTTGTGTGACAAACTACTTATTCTGACTACAGGAAGTACTTGTATACTATGGAGTTTTGGACATTTTTAAAGAAATTAATGGCTTCCCGGTGTTTGAAGACCCATAGTTTGGAGCCCTTATACTTGTAATTTTGTCATAGAAAGTGGTGTGAGCATGATCAATCAACACCCACAGAGGTGGATAACAAAGCACGTTGACAGACCTAGGGAGTCACTCCCCTGTTCCCAGATGAACTTCTCCACTCCACTCCCAGCACTTCTGTGGCCTTGATAATGGAATTTCAAGCCAAAGCAAATTGTATGTAAATTAGGTGGAACCGACCATATTGTTCAAAGGTGGTGCTATGATTTCATAAAGAATAAGTGCTCTTTTATTTTTCAGAGCCCTGTTTGTTTGAGGAGGATATCAACATATTGTGACTCATGAGGGAAATACTGATAGGAAATTGGGTGATGTAGTGGTTTTCTTAGGATGAAAATATCTTTTTTTGTCAGAACCCTTCTGGAGCTTTTGAATTGTGAAATTTTCTCAGTAATTACCATTAGATATTGTGTTCATGTAAGGTCCAACTGAAAGATTTCTCTTTGAATCTTTAACGCTGAAGAGCTAATGTTTTATTCTCTTAATACTGAAAATAACATGAAAATTTTATAAAACATATTTGAAGAGGTAGCATGAGAGTATTTTTGTGAGTGTGTGTAGAATGCCAAGATCATTTTTTTATGCCATTGTGAGAACTTATTGAAGCACATACACTTCTGTGTTGTCACTCATATTTAACAAATGGGTGTGATTCTATCTGGATTCAAGTCCTTCCGTGGTAATAAGACAGCAGCTACCGTAGTTCAGAACAATGTAGACCAATGTAGGTAGATTTCTCTAGCCTTCCAGTTTTGTGTAATCTTAAAGCTTCCCAATTATACTAGTGGAAAGTCAGTGAAAAATGCAAATGGATGAGAGGTTGTCAGGTAGTCATGTACACTGGCTGGAATAATCACGTGGGCGGTCCTGTAATCACTGAGCATATAGAAGCTGACACCTAAGGTAAAAGAGGTACCTGGCCGTGTGCTTCCAACACAGATGAGACGCTTCCCCCAGCTGGCCTCTCAGCCTCCAGACTCCTTGTAGCCTGCTGACTTGAGAAAGCCAGAGTGCTAGTGAAGACCGAGCTAGGTATTCCCTCAATCAGCCCAGTCAACTGGCCTCTCAGCAGGGAGCAAACACTAGCCAGAGCCTCCCACTGAAAGTGGTTTGAGTCCGCCTGCCTTACGTTGTCTGGACGTCATCCGAGAAGTCACCAGGCTGATGCCCTCTGCAAAGCCCTGATTAATTGGGGAGCCAGGTGCAGGACCTGCAGGGCTGCATATCTGACTCATTTTTCAGAGTTCCTGACATTAGTGGAGTGAGTCTTATGTCTAAAGGGACAAAGGGAAGAAATATCACCCAGGGCCAGAGAAGGTTCTTGCAGTCTGTCCACTTGGCTAGGCCCCTAATTTTTTTACTTCTGTATTTGACTTTTTCCCCCTGAAAGGACCCATATTAGCTTCTTATGGATACCAGAACAAAGCACTACAACCTGGGCAACTCAAAACAACAGAAATGTATCCCCTTGCTGTTCGGGAGGCTGGACGCCAGGTGTTGCAGGGCCCTGCTCCCTCCAAACCTCTCTGGGGGGTGCTTCCTTGCCCCTTTCAGCTGCCAGTACTCCTGGTGTTCTTTGACTGTGTCCTTATGACTTTGTCCTCTGTCTCTGTCTTTACATGGCCCATACGTCTCTGTGTCTATTCAACTTGACCTCTTACGGACAAAAAAGTCAGACTGAATTAGGACCCCGCATAACAAACCCATCCTAACTCGATTATATCTGCAATCAGATATGGCCCCATTCATAGGTACCATGGGCTCAGGGTTCAACACATCTTTATTTGGGGGGGGGAGGGTGTTCAATTCATTAAAGGACCAAAGAAGACAAATCTCTTCTTCTGACACTATTCCTGGCTTCCAGGTCTTTGGGGGAAATGGGAGCTGGAATAGTTGCCCTGAGTGAGAGAAAGAGGACAGAGCAGTTGGAGGAGACTGAGGTGGTCATTCCAGGGGTAGGGAGGGTGGCTCCAGGGTCTTTACCGCTTTGTTTTCGAGATTGCTCCACTCGTCCAGGTTGGAGCCTGGTGCACAGCAAGTTCTCAGGGTATCTGCTGAAGGAGTCCCACGTGGATTTGAGGCTGGGACCTGTCTGTCGCCTTAGGGCCACAGCTGAGGAGTGGAGTTCCCTGTTCCTTACTGTCTGAGCTTGAGTGTCATCATACAAGTTGAAGTCAGTTTAGCAGACCCAGAAAGGTGTACTGGATTCGGGACTGTGAGACAATGGGAAGAACTGGCGCCTTTTCTCTATGACAACCTCCTCAGGAGAAACCGCATCTCTTCCTGCCAGCGCCTGTGAAAGCTCACCGCCTCCGTGCGTCCTGCCTTCCTCAAGGCAGCCGGGGCAGGCAGGTGGACAGTGACTGGACAGTGACTTGTTAGAGGGCTGTCACTTCCTTTTAAGAAATTTATCCACATTAAGAAGAGATTTATCATGAAATGGGGGCAGTGACTCCAGGTGCAGAAGCAGTGTTGCCCTTAGAGGTAAAGGTGTGCATCTTACCTGCATCCTGGGGACCAAATGGCTTAAGTCCGTCTTTACAACTTTTGCCACCAGTGACAGAAATTTGACCCGTAGGTTGACAATATTCATTTCCACCAATATTGTTAGGTTCTGCAAATCAACACCCAATGCTGCAGGGAATAGAACTTTTATATTCTTGTACCAATGCATTTTGGTGCTATTATGTGGGCTTCCTTTGAAACGCTTGGATTTCTTTTGGGATTGAGAGAAGCAGAATCTTTTGGCACTACTCATTCTTGATAATTATTTAATAACTTTTGACTTGCAGAAAAGCATCTATTCAAATTATTCCAGGAGCACAAATGTACTCACTCCATCACTTTCTGCGTTCTTGCCGTTCCTTTGTCTAGCTTGTTTTCATCCCTTCTTTCTAACAGAAATCAAAGCCTTTTTTGAGTATGTGTTTACAAATGATAGCACTTTATTTTCCAGATAGCATTATTAGGAAAAGATTACAAATATTTCATATTTTAAAAGGAAATACTAGTTCATTCCACAAAATCGGGAAATTCTCCATAAGATGAAAAATACCATTGATGATAAAATACTCTGCATATAACTGCCAAATAGGTTCAATTATGAGGACCACGTTCTCCTATCATAATAGATTTTATTTGGCAGTTGAGAAAAATGCTATTCATCACCCAGAGTGATCGGCTTTTAGAAATTTCAGTTTGGTTTGTTTCTACTGAGGAATGACTTGTGCGTGAAACGCGTCCCAGAATAGAGCCTAATGTGCCCTGAATGGCTTGAATGTAAGTGGCTCATTACTGGCTAAGTGATAATTAATTCATTTTCATCATTCATCAGTTCGTTTCAACTTTGGTTAGGCAAATTAACCACCTGAGGTGCACCTGTTTGAATGCGTGTGCATATAAACTAACCATAGGAAAAAACTATCCAGTTTCTCCAACACATGGGGACAAGCACAGGGGACTGCATCGTGGCCAGTGTTTGGTGGACAGTGACTGGAGAGATGAAGAGTGGGTCCCGTCTTCACTCTTCCTCATTTTGGGAAAAGCACATATCTCTACCACATATTTTCCTCCTTTACTTTCATGCTGTCAAATGGCTCTGGCATTGCAACAGCTTTGCTAGAATCGTCTTCCCATGAGGGTCTGTTGTGTATTTCATGTGGATGTTGTTTTCAAGTATTTCACTTAATGACCAGAAACTTGGTTCCTTTAGCTATAGAAAATCAAACTTCAAAGTTCCAGTGGCTGTAGCATCTAGGATCCTCTGTGATCTGGTCTCTGGTTTTGCATCTCCAAGGTCAGAACAGAGCAGTGGTCCTGGACTGTTCCAGAAGAATATTTTAAAAAGCCTCAGAATAGCTATTGCAGCTACTCTCTATATACAGGATGGACCTCTACCCCAAGATGTATTCAGATGTTAATGGCATACATACACCCAAGAGAAAGACTCATCATTAACTTCCTAAATTACTTGAGAGAGCAGGAAAAGAAGACTGGCCTGGAGGTTTTTTGTTTTGTTTTGTTTTTTAAAAATATTTTTGAGTTGTAGGTGGACACAATACCTTCATTTTATTTATTTGTCCATGGTACTGAGGGTCGAACCCAGGGCCTCGCACATGCTAGGTGAGCGCTCTATTGCTGAGCCCCAGCCCCAGCCCTGCCCGGAGTTTTGATGGCAGTTAAGAGAGGAGCCCAAAGTAAGTGCTCCTTCATGACTTCCCCCTCCTGCTGGCACCAAAGGAAGGACACCGGGGCTTTCTCATCAGCGTGAATGAAGGGTGCAGGGGTCAAGGGAATGGTGGAACTTAGAAAGTCCCCATAGTCACATATCACAAATAGCAATAGGCATTAATAAAGACATCATGGGAAAAAATCAGATTTTTATTTTCAGGGAAAAATGGAAGCTCTAGTCTTATGTTTTTTAATGGTCTATTTCATGGTGCATGGAAGTCATTTCCTTGACAGTTCAGGTCTAACGGTTTTAACTGACCCTGGGTCACAACACACCTTCTTCCCTTTCCCTAATAGAAAAGTATTTGTTAAATTAATGAGAGCTAATTTTAAAAAGGCAATCTGATTTAAATATCATATGTTAAGTTTCTACTTAATGCAATGCACAAATAAAAGATGAATGCATATTTTACTGAGAGTTTACCATTTCAACAGGTTGATTGGCAGTTAGACTAATTTACAGCGGAATCAATCCTGGAACAGGCATTCACAAAGGGACATTCTTTGGGGAATATTCTTTGACTGGAATATTCTTCTGACAAGTGCCTGTTGTGTATTTCATTAGGATGTTGTCTTCAAGGGACATTCTTTGTAATGGACAATCTAGCATTTTCAGAAATTAGGACCAACTAATTAAAACAGGGAATATCAAATAACCAGCTGATCACTGTGGAGATACCTGACACATGTAGAACTTTTGCTTTTGCCCTCTTTCTGGTTTTCAGAGCTTTGTGCTAAATCTGTTCTTCTCTTATCACAGCTGCAGCAAAATTAGCAGGTGGTGAAAGGCTGTCTTCATTGGGCTGTGCACACACTGTCCTTGGCTGAACTTGTAGACACAGCATTGACTAGAGGTCAGCCTAAGACAGAGATAAAACCAAGAGTGAGGCCAGTTACTCATTCTTGTCAACATATTAGGTGGCTCGGGCTGAGTGAGGGAGGTCTCAAGAGAAAAGATAAACTAAGAAACTTCCAGAGACAATGTTTTTGCCCCAATTCTCAAGGTCTTGCTCTTTTCCAAGTGAATGTAAATCACACAGTCTGCAAATATCTGCAGTATCTGAGCTCAGATATGCACTCCGTAAGTGGAATGTCAAAATTTAGCATCAGAATGTTTTAGCTAAACCAACTTTTAACTGATGGTTAAAAGAATTTAAAAAGCGGCTGGGTGGGGGGTAGGGTGGGGTGGGGTGGGGGGGTTGGGGGGAGGGCTCCTTGATTTTCTGTTTCTCTGAGTCTGTTCATATTTAAGAACTTGTCCTCATTCTTGGATTACAGATGCTTCTGGAGAAGAGACTGGGGGGAGAGAAGGATAGGTGATTAGAAGGGGATGATCAATAGCTACGAGAGACCTAATCCGTGGGTCACTGAGCAGCCTGGGGCAGGTCTCCCACCTCTGGAGTCCAGGTTGACCTGGTGATCTGAAGGGTGGGAAGTGACACTGGGTGTACGTCAGAGACCAGGCACCAGAGGCCTTAGTGCTTCTACCTGTGCCCTCTGGGGTGCTGCCCTGAAGCTTCCATCTAAGAAGCCAGCCTAGTTGCGAGGCCCCTGCAGGACTGAGACACTCAGCCAATAGCTAGCACCCACCCTCTGACATTGCAGAGAAGCCATCTTGGCCTTTGGGTTCCCCTGAACGCAGCTGAGTGGGTGTCTCAAGAGAGACCTCAGAGGAAGCCAGCTAATTCACAGACACAGGAGGGATGATCAACTGTGCTGAGAAGCCTAAGGATTAGATGGCTTATTAGGTGGCTACAGGTGACTGTTGCACATCTCAATGGTGAGTTTTACGTTTACTTAGCCTATTGGCAAGTCTTCACTATTCTTTCCACTTTGTAAGTAAACAATACAACAGCATCTGTAACTATTGTATCCTGAAGTGTCATTAATTTGTTCATTTGTTTCTCAGTGTGATGACGCTGGAGTACTGTGTCTGTGTTAGGAAGTAGTGAGACCTCAGAGGCAGGCAGGCCCACACATGGCCAGAGCTTTCCAAATCAGAATGGGCTGTGCATGAAAAAATGAAATAATTAAATAGAATTGGATAGAAATCAGCATAGTGCTTACTAAATGAAAGTTACTCAAATGTGCAAAGTTACTGATCCATTTTGTAAGTGTTTTCTGTGGCGATAGGCCCTTATTTTGAAGAGTGTGAGAGCCACTGGGTTAGTAATGAAGAGCTGTATATGCTACCCTAAAAATGCTTGGGTTTTCACCCATGTCTGAGCTGAACTTAAGATTGTAGGCATGGTCAGATTGTATTAGTGCTATGAGGAGGTGATCTATTTGATGGTTTGAAGAAGTGATTAGGGAGAGAAGTCTAGGTAGGAACTGGAACAGGTAGAGACACTTTCTTTTAATAAGGTTTCGCTAGATTGGAGAAAAAAGAGTAGACTTGAAAAATATTTAACAATTTAAAGCAGAAAAACTCTCAAGTCGGAGGGTGGGGGTGGTGGAAGGAGAGTTTGAGCAGCGGATGCCAGCAGGTCCTGATGGATTTTACGTGGGAGGTTAAGGTTAAAGGAGGCATCAAGGATGACCTGTAGATGTCTTCTTTTGAGTGGCATGATCATCACTAGGAAGAAATAATGTAGAATGAGAACAGCTTTGTTCTAGGGACTCTGTTGATCTGGTTTTGTGAGTGACAAGACTGTGCCCCCTGTAGACATTCAGCATTCAGCCTGTCTGAATGATGGGTGAAGCTGGAGAAGAATGGGCCATCCCTGGGGGGTAGACAGGTGGAGACACTTGAGACTGTGCAGAGAGAACCGGGCTGCAGGACGGAGCCCTCATGGCCTAACAAAAACCCCTTGTGGCACTGTAAACTCAGCCCTCAGTAGTGGTAGAGGAGGAAGCTGAAACTCACGGGGTCCCAGAGTCGGAAGAAAGCCTGTTCTCAAGGAGGCTGGACTGAGTAGTGTCAAATGAACAAGAGGTCTACATTTGGGAGGAGCACACGTAGCAGCAGGTGAGGAACACACTGTTTCTCTAGGAATTAACCTGAAGGCCCAGGAGCCTGGTGGAGACGGAGCTCCGTGTAGGGCAGTTGGATCTAGAGCTGAATTCCAGCTCGAGCACTTAGGATATTTGTGAATTTAGGGACTTATTTAACATCTTTGCAGGTCTTAGTTTTTCCATGTGAAATATAGAAGTTGGGGGGTTTCTGTGTGGGTCAAATGCTGTCAGGCCCAGGATCCTGGGAAAACATCTTTCCCCCAGAGTTAGCTCTCCTCAATCTTTGCATATGGCCCAGATACATTAGAGTATCTTTTCAGGGTTTACCAGCATAGGGACCACAGAATTATAGTTATATAATTATAACTATATTTATATATTTGAAACTTAATTTTACTGTTTATAAAAAGGGAAGTTGATTCATAGAAGCAAGTGGATTGATTACATGTTTTATCATGAAAAAATTTCAGACATATTTCAAACATAATCATCTCCCATAATTAATCATCAAGAGTTTGCATACTTGCTGTATTGATTTCTTTTTGTGAACTATTTGAAAGCATACATATGCACAACCCAAGATGCATCCCTAAAAATATGGATGTATTTCTACATAACTAAAATGCATTATCATCCCAAATAATACCCAGTGAATATTCATGTCTCCAATGATTACAGCTTCTTGTATACTTAGTACTTTTCATGTTTTAAGAATTTTGTAAATAAATTCATTTAAATTAGCACATAAAGTAACAGTTTATTATTTTCAAATGTATGTATAATTTTAACAGTATTAGCATCATCCAGTAAGGTTCACTTCTGCTTTAAAAATTAGAAGACATTTGTGTGAGTTAATTTGATTCACATAAAAACTCCTGCCAAAGCTGATGATGACAGCTTAAACTAGGAACATCCATGCTAATGCAAAAATAGCCATTGTTCCCATAAGGGGAGGTTTCAAAATATTATCAGCAGGCTATCTTTGCTTGTAGTCTTTGCAAAAATTCCTGTTTCATTTGAATTAAAAGCTATTAACATTGAATTCAGTGATAGCAGAGGGAGCAGGAAGAAAGGCGGAGGAAGATGTGTATATCTTCTCTTTTTAGTGAAGTTACTGGAGGGCATTGGCTTTCTTCATAAATTAGACACACAAATAACAAGGGCTTATTGTTGAAATTGTTTTTATGCAAGTGTAACAAACCACTCAATTCAAAAATGTCTTTATCCTTGAAACTGACCTTATCCTAGTCATGGATTGCTGGCATTTAATATTCAAGCTTCCTAATTCTTCTTTGAAAGGCTGTCACTGGAGAATTGCATGTAGAATATGTAATGATTTATTTAGTCTCACAGTCCCTTGTATCTTGAAACCAAAGAAGAGGGAAAGAAAATAAGCTGGTTCTTCCCTAATAATGGTGACAATTGCTTGTGGATGGATTTTAAGTGGTTGATAGTAGAAAATTAAAAATAACAGAGGTATGTGGTATAGTTTAGAAATATTTTTGCTATTTGTACCATCTACCCATATTTGAAGCATCTGTATTTTAAGTGCTTCAAGGTAGGATGCTCAGAGCTTTGAGCTATTTCTATGAAATTAGATTCACCCATCCAACACCGAAACCTCAGAATTCATTCATTCTCCACAGTGAATTTCAGTGAGTTTATCTCAGGAAACCAATCACAAACTGGAGAGTGTTGTGAAATAAAAGCATAATAATAATGCAGGACTTGAAGGTCATTTATCCTATAAGTCTAATGAAACAAAGCAAATAACCCCACATGTACATATTTAAATATTTAAAAATTAGTCAAAGGGCTGATTTTTTTTAACAGGAAGAAAAGAAATTCTTTAACTTTAGAAATTTATCAGTTAATTCCATCTCATTTGGCCTTAAAGTTTGTGGTAATCTAGGCGGTAGGTAGATTTGTCCCCGGGCGGGCACGGGTGGGACAAGTAAGCTGGGTAAGAAAGGAAGGCCAGACACATTCCCTGTATCCCAGCACCAATTTGGTGCCTGGGAAATGGGTCTGAACTTGGTACCTTAATCCATTACCACAGCAGTGTCCACGAAAAGCTAGTGCTACCCCGAGATACGCCTGTCTCTGAGAGAGAGAGAGAAGATTTGGGTAGGAAAAGGCCAGAAGGCTGATTTACATCTCCATTAGGATGTCCAGGTTCACCTCAGACCTGTCCAGTCCTGAACTCTTCTCTGCATTTACTCCTCCATAGTTTTCTCTACCCCAACTGCACAGGCCAAGAAGCTCCCACTCTCCCCGCCCCCTCAGGGCCCCGCCCTGCCCCTACAGCCCATTTCTGGGATGTGAAATGAGCCTGGGTACAGGCTCCACCTTCAAATTGCACCTTCAATCAAGCTGTCTCATCACTGCAACACCCTCACATTCCAGGCCCCTCTTCTCTCCTCTGGTTTGTTGCTGTAGGTGCCTAATTCCTGCACGTCTCACCCTGGTCTCTCTGCAGTCTGGTCTTACACAATGGCCATGATGAATGTTTAGTCTGTTCAGTTTTTGTTTTTGTTTTTCAGAAATGGGGATCGAACTGAGGGGGGGCTCTACCTGTGAGCTACATCCTCAGCCATTTTTATTTTGAGACAAGGCCTCGCTAGTTTGCTGAGGCTGCCCTCGAACTTGTGATCCTCCTGGCCAGCCTCCCGAGTGACTGGGATTACAGGGTGCACCTCTGCACCCTGCTAGAAATACCCCAAAGGCTCCCCTCCCGCTCTCTCTGGGCAGTGGTGTCTGTACTGCAGCCTACGCGAGACACCCAAGCTGGCTGCTGCCCCTGTCCTGCACGCTTCTCTCCACCTACCTCCTGGCTGTTCCCTGAACTGCTCGCTGCTTCTCCAGGGTATTCTCACTTTCTGGTCTCTACCTAGAACCACTTTCCCTGACTACGCACATGGCTAACCCTCTCTCCTTCCATCCTTTGCTCCATCTTACCTACTTAGGGCGCTCTCCTGGCCTCCTCATTTCAAATCTACATGGCGGCATTCCTGTCCCTTCCTCAGCTTCTCTGCCTCAGCAGCAGCACTGCCACCAACGCCTGGGTATGTTTCACTTATTTATCTGCTTTTCATTATCTGTCTCCTCACTGGAGTATCAGCTCCCTGAGGGAGAGGACGTTTGGGCAGCTGTGCGTCTTACTGCTTCATCCCTTGTGTGGGAGAGATCCTGGGACACAGGAGGGGGAGAGTATGTGTGGGAGAAAGGACACAAATGAGCAGGGCACTAAAGAGCTGTTTAGTACAATTCCGTGTTATGTGTGTTGTGAAGACGTGCCACCACGCCATCAGATGACCCCTGGGTGACACAGTCCTTCAGCTCCACCCTCCAGTTCAGTTCATGCCTCCTTCTGAAAGACCTAAGCAACCTCATTCTACTTGGGACCTCATTTTGCTCTGAAACTTAACCTCTGACCTACTGCAGTCCTAAAGTCAGGAAAATACCACAGAAAAACTCTGTGGAAACAGTTCTCTGAAAAGCAGCAGATGGTGATCACATAAGACAGGCCAAGATATCGAAATATCTGAAATTCCAGATGGCCCCCACCTAGGTGTGGTGACCAATATCTAAACTAGAAGCCCTGCAGCTTGGCACGTACCCCCCTTGCGACATCCTCACGGTTTAAACCAATCAATTTTAAGTGCATCAACCCCTTGAACTAACCAATAATCCTTTCCAGATTCTTTCCCGACACTTGCTACGCTAATCATGTTTTAGAGTTGTTGTTTGATTTTCCTGCAGTATGTGATGATTTGCTAAGAGATGCTATGATGTATGTGGGGGTCCCTGCCTTCTCCAAAGAATGTATAAAACTGCTGCAAACCCTGAGCCTCTTAGCGTCACCAGTTGCTGTATGCGCGTGGAGGACCGAGCTACCTCGCAATAAACCCTCTTTGTTGCTTACATCGATCTTGGTCTCTGGTGGTCTTTTGGGGGTCCCAAATTCGAGCATAACACTTCCTCTACCTCACACCCACCTTCCCACTCTCACCCCCTTGTGGCTCTCGGGCTTCAGCACCACAGACATGGCGGCCACACACAGGCTGTGCCACCAGCCCCAGAGCTTCGTGAGGTCAAGTCCCTAACATTTCATAAGAACAGGTTGTGTGTGTGTGTGTGTGTGTGTGTGTGTGTGTATAAAGTATGTATGTATACACACTTTATATGCACCCTATGTTTTTATATATGCTGAATGTACATTTATGTATCATATGTGTCTTATACATACATATACCTTATATATCCATTATATATCTGACATATATATTTATACATATACTAATAGCTCTACTCTGCTGGTGAAATACTGATTGACATAGGTAGCTATTAAGAAACAAATTTGCTGCCGTCACGGTGGCACATATCTATAATCCCAGCAGTTTGGGAGGCAGGAGGATTGTGAATTCAAAGCCAGCCTCAGCAAAAGTGAGGCATTAAGCAACTCAGTGAGACCCTGTCTCTAAATAAAATACGAAACAGATCTGGGGATGTGCTCAGTGGTCGAGTGCCCCTGAGTTCAGTCCCCAGTACACCCCTCCTTCCCCAAAGAAACAAATTTGCTAGGTCATAGGATAGATTAAAAGTCTGATCTTCCTTCCATGAAATGTTGGAAGCATTTCCCCAGGGATCTGTAAAGTGTGGCTTGGTTCCATTTGCTTGTACCTTAGTGACCTTGGGCAGGTAGTGGAGTGTGTGTGTGTGCTGGGAAGGTGCCCGCAGAGGGAACCAGGGAAGGCAACGGAGAGTAGTATGAGAACAGCTGCCGTCCTCCGCACAGCTGGCCTCAGTTAATAGGACCACTGTGAATCGATTTACATTTTAAATACTCCTTTTGTAATGCCAGAAATCAAAAACATAATTTCAACATAATAAAATCTTATTTTTTCTTCTGTCATGAAAGGTTATTTGTGAACAAAAGCAATTTTCCTCAATGTGTGCCTTCTTCCTCTTGGCAGATGTTGGACAGATGTTTGTACTAATGACACATGGGGACGTTCAGGGAAAACACCCTCCTAATTACTCAAAGCAGCCAAAAAAATGTGTTATATAACTCAGTGATGGAATTTTAAGAACATCTTGCGGCTTAAAACACTCATATTAAGACCCTGTGATGATCTGCTGTTCCTTTGAGCCATCCATCTCCTAGGGAGTGAGCTCCTTAGACCTTTCTGCTTACAGGGGCCAGAAAGAGAATTTCATCTCTTAATTTTGAGTCAAGGTATTGCTAATTTGCTGCGCTGCCCTCAAACTTGTGATCCTCCTGCCCCAGCCTCCAGAGTGGCTGGGATTACAGGGTTCTGGAAGATATGGTCTTCTTTAAATTCCCTAATTCTTCTTTAGCATAAGCATTTCTATCAAATCACCCATAAAGACATCAATAACAAAATAACAAAATTCCCACCAGTTCCTCTTGGGGGAAGTGTATGGGGAGGAGTGGCTGGAGCAGCAGAGCCTCCCCTGCCTGTAACATCACTGCTGCCAGGACATGCTTCACAGTGGAAGAGTGACGGTAGCTGGCCCTACTTTCAATGGTAGAACTCGACTCTCCTGAGGATGTTGGATCCATCAACGAAGGAGAGCAAATTCTTGTGTGATTTATAATTTGCTTTGCAAGATCTGGATACACCCAGTCTCTCAGTGGAGGGTTAACAGCTATCTCCTCCTTGAAAGCTGAGCCCCTGCAACAAAGCTCAGGGCTCCCTGGGGAGCTCCTCCTCTGTCCTCTGTGGCAGCCAGCGCCTGGGCACAGCTGGGGAAGAGCAGGGATTCAAGTGACTCTGAGGCTCTGTAGTGAGATGTGGATTCAGGTGCCCACTTATATTGCAAAGGGTTTCTATTATGTCCTTGGAATCCAGAACACACTCCAGCCTCCTCAGTTGGAGACCAGGGCTCATGCAAGCTATGGAACAGCTTTGCAGAACAATTTACAAAAGGTCTGCCCTGCTCTCATTCCTAGTAAACAGATCTTGGAAACAGGTCCTTTTACTTCTTATTAATTCTTTTTCTTTTAAAAACAACATCAAAGCTCACTAAAGTTGAGAAACACCTACTTTTCACAGCAGTTTTTGTCTGTGGTCTGAGATTTTGCCTTCTGTTCTGCTGACATTTCTGCGAGCAGGGCTGCACTCTGCACAGCCTTCCCAGGTGGCCAGAACAGGACCTCACATTGCAACCTCTTTGTCCAGTTCTCTTGAGCAGAAGAGAAGTGCATTTCCCAGCCCGGAGTCTGAGACCACTTCTTCCCAGCTCCATCCCACCAGAGGTCGCATCCTGGGGAGCTGTGAGCAGGCTTAGGAGGAGTCAGACGTCATGCACACTGAACATGCAATTTTTAAGCGGCCCTGTGGGCCATAGGCACCGTAGCAATCTCAGTGGGCATCTGCTATCAACCAGCTCATTCCATCCATCCTCCTCACAGCACCACAAACACAAACGTACCCTGACAAAAAGTTCCGTGCCACCTTCCTATACCTAACTTTCTCCTTTCGGTGTCTCACACTGGAGAGAGACATAGACCCAAGTGTGGTCATCGGCAGACCTGGGTCTATGTCTCTCAGTGGTAGACAGCAGGATCTCAGAGCTTGGCTGAGCTGGGTCTGGAGGGGCCCTTCACTTATAGATTGTGTCATCTCAGCAAATGGCTTAATCTCTCTGGGTATCAATTTTCTCGTATGCAGAATTGGGATATAAATAATATATTTACCATATAGTGTTGGTGGCAGTGTTGAGTGAGCTAATATACATGCCTGCTTCTATATTAAGTGTTTGCAATTATGTCCTGAAATATTCGAAATGCTTCAGCGTACCAAGGTATTTTTCTTGTTAAAGGGCAATTCTGATTTATTGATTTATAAAAGTTGAATGTATGTTCAGGCTCCTTAACTCTCTGTTCCTTTCTCTCTGTGCAGCACAGAATAAGGCCCTGCTGCCGACTCAGGGCACTTGGGGATCTTTGCCCACAGGAGTGGGGTGTCTCCTGATGCTGTCCCCTCATGTAGCCACGGGGAGGAGACGTGGGGGACAGAAGGGTGAGTGGGGACAGTGGCTGTGTTGTCATGTACCTCGTGGAGTGAGGAGAATTTTAGCTCTTTCTTCTGGCCTTTGGTGTTATACATAAGCACAGTGTGAATTTCTGTCCCCCAATATTGTTTTGCAGTTTCGTGTGTTATCTCATGACTTCCAGCTCCAGGGGGGCGAGGACTCCTCTCTCTGGTAGCTCTCCTTCATTATGGAGTTGGCAACGATTTTTGCCCACTTTTCTGTGCATTGATCATTCTCATGCCCTGGGATGTCCTCAGAGACATCAGGTTTCAGCCCTACCTTTGCTCAGGCACTCTCATTATCCCTATGTCCCTCACTGTCACCATGAGGAAGCTGCTGCTGTGCTTCTCCTCTTATTGGACTTGTTTCTTGAACCCACATCTTCTCCTACTAGTGAAGCCAGAATTAGGCAGGCAGACAGGCAAGGGGTCAGATCCAGAGAATGGAGGCATTGAAATGTTCATTGCTTCAGAGCCCTTCCTCCACCCTCATCAAGATACCTGCTCTGCTCCAATCCCATGAGAGGGTAACCTGTCTGGGGAATTTCCCCTCCCTACAGGGAGTTGTCAATGCCCCCTTCCTGCCCAGATCACTCCAACTGGGCTCCTCTAGCCTATCTGCTTCTCACCTCTTGGCCATCCCACTGGGCATCTCCTGGGCCTAGTCACCTATGCAGGAAGGAGAGAGGTAAGGCGAAGAGGGCAGGAGAACAAAGAAAGCCTAGGACATGTAAAAAGGCAAAACACTTGGTACCCCTCACTTGGTGGGATACCAGGATACCAGCTATGGCCCCCTTCTCCCTCCTGGGAGAAATCTGTATTACCCCTTTTTAAATAAACCCTGCTTTACATGCTTGCCTCGGTGTGTTTCTCTAATGTTATGTTTCAACATGTGAGGAAGCAGCACTGGTCACAGGTAACCAGTGACACCAGTGGTATCACTTGGTCACATGGAGCATGTGGTCAGCCAGACCCAGGAGAGAGGACACAAGAGTCAGTTTTTGAGGCTCCTCATGTGTCCAGAGCCGTTATTACCTGTAATCGTACCTATACCTGGGGTCGTTTTATTATATCCATTTTATTAATGAGAAAAGTGAGGTCTAAAGAGATTTTTAAAAATCTGCCTGACTCACATAGCAACCATGAAATAGAACTGAGAAAGGCATCGGCAAGCTGTGTGAGTGTGTGTGTGTGTCTCCGTGTCTCTGACTATAAGTCTGCCAAATGTAACTCTGCCAACACACAGATAGACACGTGAAATGCAGACTGGGCTAGCATCATTTATCACTAATTCATTTCATCTTCACAGAGACAAATTTTAGAAAATTAACCTGGAGACTGAGTATAAATTCTTCTTTCGCTCATTTAATCTTTCCCCCCTTTCTAATTTTGCTGCCAAATTAATTTTTTTTACTCTTTTTAAATGCTAATACTAGATTTTGAAAATGTCATTTTCTGTAATTAGGCTATCAGATTGAATATCAAAAGATGGTCATCAATGGAGAGACATTATAGATATAAAAATTAAATGTGACTATATAGACCACATAAATGTTGGTATGGAAACTTAAGATATTTTTTTCGTGGATATCATACAAACAGCAACAGGACCACTGGGATTTATAACTGTTAGCTGAGAAATTAGACAACTTATCTCAGAGTTGCCAACTATATTAGAGAAACTACATCTTCAATCCTTTGTGGAATTATTCGACAAAATTGGGCCTGAAGTCTGGGCAATGACCTAGATGACCTTGGGTGGTTTCCTGCACCCTGACATGTTAAAACGTCCTCGTCTAAACATAGAGCACTAGTTACAGGTGGATGTCTAGTTTCTCTGTAGCTGAGATGGACTGGATGACTGTGCCCCTTCACATCCCCACATTGAAACCCTAACCTGCACGGTGGCGGTGTTCAGAGGTAAGGCTTTCATGACCGAATCAGGTTCAGATGAGGTCATGAGGGTTGGTCTCTCATGATGAAAACTGATGTCTTTACATGAAAAGAGAGTCCAGAATTACTTCTCTCTCCTGCTGCCATGTAAGGACAGAGAGAAGGTGACCTTCTGAAAGCCTGGAAAGAGCCAGAATGACCCGACCTTAACCTTGAACTTCCCAGCCTCCCAAGCTGTGAGAAACCAGTGTCTGTTGGTTAAGTCACACAGGCTATGATATTTTGTTATAGCAGCTCAGTCGGACTAAGACAATAACCCATGTGTTACGAAAGTGCACAGGGAGTGTCACGGAGAAAACACTTCCCGCTGGAGTCTGCCAAGAGAGGCACACTAGAACCCAGAGCCAACTCCTTTCTGCTCAAGTTTCATGAGTGCCCTCCACGGACAAGGCTGAACACTGTGTCAGCCAGCACAAGAGAAATATTTGCAAGGCCCCATTCTGTTATCACAGAGCCTGCAGGAAGGCTGGATTTGCTGCTGAGCTGTAATATATCAACAAACAATGCTGTGTCGCATTCAGAAACTCACGTAACAAGGAAATCTTCAAATCCCAACAGCTCGTCCAGCATGCCTGGCACCGTGCACCCTGGAGAGACCAAGCATAGTAATCTCTGATAGAGTGACACATGCCATAGGCACAACTTTGGTACCTGGCTTCCAAAAAGCATTTAAAATCTGTCCTCAGAGAACTTTACCTATGGCTACAGAAGCAAGAGAACCATGGGAGGTGCAATCAGCAACAACCAGCACACACTGTCCAGTTTAAATTGGTCGTACACTTTTTACCAAGAGGCTATAGAGGTGACAGATTTTTTTCCTATTGTTTTTATATTCTTATTGGCCCCAGATTCTCTCCAGGCGTTTGAACTGCCTCTGTTGAAGCATTTATTCCATTCCGTAACACATTAGTGTATTGCCCTACAAGCTTTAAAAACCATAAATAAATACTATTTTAAAATAATATAAAACGGTCCACGTGCACAAATTCTGAATTTCTTGTTGCCTGAAGATCACTACTCTATAGAATGACCAGGAGTTTTCTTTTTGGGTAAATTAATATTCTTTTTTGTTCCATCACAGTAACCTCTTATTGGCTATGGATTTGACTTATGTTTCTCCTCGTTCTTCTTAAGAAATCCATCTTGATAAGGAAGAGAACGTGATGGCTGAGGCCCTCTCTGTCTTCTGTTCCTTTGTGGGCTTGGCCAGTGTTACGATTGGGTCTGGATCCTCCCCCAGAGTCCCGTGTGTTGAAGGCTTGGTCCCTGGCTTGGGGCTCTTGGGAGGTGGGTAACACTTTTAAGAGATGGGGTTTGTGGGAGGTCTTGGGTTGTTGGAGGTAAGCCCTTGAAGGGAACTATGGGATGCGAGTTTCTTCCTTTTTCTCTCTTTTTCATGCCATGAGGACAAAGGCTTTGCTCTACCACAGGCTCCCGCCAGGCTGTGATGCCACTAGACCAAGCACTGGCACTAACTGGTCATGAACTGATGCTGCCAAAAATATGAGCAAATAAGCCTCTCTCTTCCCAAGGTGAGCACCCAGCATTGACTACAGTCGCAGAAAACCGGTTGGCACACCCTGAGTACCTGTCCTAGGTGCTTCAATTTCTTCACCTGGGAAAGGAGATGAAAAAGACACCTGCTACCTGCCGCAGGTACAAGTCTGTCTTGGGCACAAATCACAAGCCACTCAAGCAGGAATAAACTTTATTTCCAAACTCCACCAGCACACTCCCTGGGAACTCTCCCAAATGCCACCCACATGGCTCCTCCAGGAACACACCACACACCAACCGGAACTCCCACCACCGAAACTTCACCAACCAACGCGAACTCTTCAGGAATCCCCGCGAGAGCTCAACCGGAACTCAACGGGAACTCCGAGAGAACTCAAAAGTCATCATCTTAATGGCTCGCTGGCGTCACCTCCCAACCACTACTTCTGGCAAAAATGCCATGCGTCATCCCGACTCGGCTGTGGCCCTCAGCATCTAGCAAATTCTGTGAGGGTTCAACATTACATAGCCTGGGTGCACACCTGTGTGCGTCTGTAGCCTCGGCATGTCGTTGGCCCTGGAGACACCAGGCCTTGCTCACAAGGTCAGCTGGGAAGGGAAAGCACAGAAACCCATGTTTGTTTTCTAGATGGTGATATCCATGGTGTGGGAGTAAAGCAAGGGCACTTGTGATGTGTGCTTGTTGTGCTTCCCTGGACTGGAGACACTGTTAGCCAGTGCCCGGTGAACAACCGCACGGTAAAGATCTATGAAATACCGCTCTTCTGTTGGACACTTGGAAGGTGAGCTTCACAAAGGTCTCCAGGGAGGGAGTTATTTCCCTTCAGAACTTTAAGGCATTTCACCATCGTCTTCTGGTGGTTATTGTTTTTGAGAAGTCCAAGGTCACTTTAATTCTTTTGCTTTGTACACAATCTGCTTAATTTTTCCTTTCTAGAAGGTTTTGGGATCTTTTTTGCCTCTGTGTTCTGAGTTACGATGATGTCCTCTCTGTGGCACTTTCCCCTTGTTCTGGACACTCGGTGAGTACTTTCAAACAGAAGACAAGGTGCTGATCTTTAAATTTGGGGACATTTTCTTTGTTTCTTTTTTCTGTTTCTCTGTGTGGACCTCCTGCCCGGAGTCGGGTTTTATGGATCGCTCTTTCCCTTTCTTTCCTCTCTGGATGCATTTTGCATGCCTTGGCACTTTGCTGCATTGGTTCTGGGGAGTTTCCTCTACCTCCCACCTTCTTTGGAAGTTTCCGTTTGTACTCTGTTTTTTAATTTTGGAGAATGCCTGTTGTTGCCTACCAGTTGTTCCTTTGTTGAACATCTTTCTCTTCCTATAAAATGTCTCCCTTCTGCATGTGGCTTTGGTCTCTGTTCTCGTTTGAATGTGACCAAGGGGTTGGAACTCCAAGGCCAGGATGAAGGTACCGACAGGGGACCCATGAGTGGGGCTAGTGCAGAACTTGATAGAGGGAGGTCTGGCCTTCTGTCCCGCCTTCTGTACCTGGAGGACACAGCATTTCCCGCCTCTGGAGGCTGCAGAATCAAGGTGATGTGAAGGAAGGGAAAGGCACACTCACAAAGCCACCCACCTGCTGGGGCCTTGTCAGGCTTCTGCCCCCAGAGCTGTGAGAAAGTAATTTTCTGTTCTTTATAAACTGTCCAGGTTCAAAGATTTCGTTGCAACAGTGCAGAGCAGACTCAGACACCCCGTGCACTTCACCTGGGAGTTTCTCCTCAAAAGGCTTGATAGTCTCCTGTTTCAGAAAGGAGCCCTAAAATGTTGATTTTAAATTCAAACCATCTACTTTCTTTTTCCTTTTGGAAGGTTTTAAGTTTTTTCCGTCTAATTTCGAGTTATCATGATAAGGATCATGGTGATGTTTTGGACTTGGCCTTTTTTCCTTTTGTTGGTTAAGCTTGTCCAATTTTAAAGGCTGTAAGTTAAGTTAGCTATGGTGTTTTACTGAGGCAAAGAAAATTGATTGACACCTTACTCTCAGAGTATGGTGTCTGTCTATGACATTCCAGGAATTGAATGAAATAGGGAGCTGAGAATTTCAGACTTCAATATCTACACTTTTATTTCCTTTGGGTCTGATTTCCTCATTTGAGTCTTATTGTTTTCATCATATATGTATTTTTCAGCCATCATATCATGCAATTGACTAAAATAAATATGGAGCTTCAGTGCATTATGTATACTTTATGTTGTTCAAATCACTTTGAAGTTTAAACTTCTCCTACATTGAACTCAGACTATTCAACTTAATTTGACAAGTATTTATGGTGTCTTCAACATTTGTCAAGCTGTATGTGAAGTATTAATTCAACAAAATCCATACATGTTGTAATATGTACCAGGATTTTGTTTTATGTAGGCATGATTTAGGGAAAGACCTAGAGACTATGAATGTATTGAAAGAAGAGTTTATTACTTACAGTTCTGTAGGAGGGAGTATGCCATGCCTCACAGGGCCACATGGGGGAGCATCAGAGAGAGTCAGCAGGCCGAAGGAGTGAGGGACAGAAGAGGGACAGAAGGAGCGAAGGACAGTCAGAGCCTCAACTGAGATTTTTGTGGCAAAGAAAAGGGAGGCCAGGTGGCAAGTTAAGTTGGAATAGCGTGGATGTTTTCAGTGGCCTATGGGCTACGAGGATGGTGCCGAGTGGTTTGTTGCTTGACTTTGTGGTGATTTGGAAGAGAGTGATAGTTACTTGACTGTAGTGGCCTGAACATGGGAAGTGGATGAGGACATAGGGTTGAGATTGGTTGGTTTCCATATGAAAGGTGTGCACAGGTAAGCCATGTCCTATTTCTAGGAGTTACCAGCCCTGTGAAGGGCAATCTCTTCTAGGTCAGCAAGGCTGCACATGCCAGAGAATCAAGAATACAAAAGAAGAAAAGGCAGTAAACAGGCACCCCTAGAGGAACTCTCAGCTAGCAAGGGAGAATCAAGTATCAGCCAATGGTTTAAAAGAAGTGTTATGATGGAGTTTCATTCATCCATGAAAATGAAATCCCGTCATTTGTGGTAACATAGATGGAACTGGAGATTGCTATGTTAAAAGTCCAGGCACAGAGAGGCAAGCACCCCAGTGTGTGGAAGATGTGAAGCAGAGCTCACTCCAACTAGAGGTGAGCATTCTACCATGCATTTTGAAGCAACATGATACATGATACAGGCAGTCAGTTTTACCTGTCAAATAAATTGATAAATTTGGAAAAAGAAGTGTGAGTTGTGTGATAGTAATGTAGGTACAAGGTAAGGGAAGTGCACAGGGAAGGAAAGCGGTGGGCTAGGGGAGCAAGAAGGTGGGGAGAGGCGGCAGCATGGGAGCAAGGTCGAAGAGAAGATGACTCTTGGGGGGTGGAATGAGAAGTGGAAGATGGCCCAAGAGGAGAGCTGAGCTGAGCAAAGGCACCCAGGCTTGTGGGGGCAGAGCGTTGTGTTGGAGAAACTATAGGATCCCTGTGCTTTGAAAGGAAAGCACAAAAGAAGGAGTGTTGGATTGTGAGGAGATTTTAAAAGGTGAACTTTGAAACATTGATAACCATATTTATTGAAATGTTTATTTAAACATACTGTGTTATTTCAAAGTCACCAACTTACCTGTGAGAAAAAAGCACAGCTGTAGATTAGAAGCCGGCAAACCCGGACAGCACAGAGAGAACCATGCAGGTATTCACAGGTTGAAGTCTTGCTAAAAGCTAAAAAGTAAAAGTTTATTAGAAGATCTCTTTTTTCTAATAGAATTTTAGGAAAACTATGAATATTCATGCATATGTATGTGTATGTGTGTTTTTGTGTAAAACGTCAATCTAGACTTAAGTAATACTTTTATATAACGTTTGATAGGATTGTTAGCATTGTTATAGGACGTGCAGCTTATTCAAAATTTTCCCCATTCTATTAGGATACTGGCATTATTTTCCTTCTTTTTCATTGTCCACAGAGAGGGAATATTTTTCTTTTCTTCTTTTCAACAATTTTAAGTAATTTTATAATATTCTTGGCATTACTGGAATCTTCAAGGAACCATAAAATTAGGATCTTGTTAATTAAATCACTTTGCCAATCTACTAACTTTTCCGCTAAATCTGACATGAGGTTGCCTGCCCTATGCGCTAACCCTGACGTAGGGGAGCACAGGGTGCAGCCAGTCTTCAGCCTGGGAGCCGTGATGACCATCCATGGCACCAGGTGACCTCAGAGAACAGAATGAGAAGCACAAAAGGCAACCAGAGCAATTTCTCTTTAGTTCACAAGGATGTGGCATTTGGTTTCTCTTTTGCTTTCAGAAGAAAAGTGAGTTTGATAAAATTAACAATTAGCACATAGAAAATGCTTAGTGCTGAGAATACTTTTCAATTTCAATAGGTAACTGAGTTCCTTCTGGGACCTGGGTCAAAGGTTCAGAATTTGGTAGGTGTTAGGGTAGTATACAGGGGTTCATGGTGAACATCTCTTTCCTTGGTTCCTCTCAGACTGCTGTGGCTTTGGTGGTTGGTGATAATCCTCGGGCTTCTTTGGAAGGAAAAATGTGGAGAAGGAGTGTGAGCCCATCACTCCATCTGTTTTAGAAATGTCATTAGACCCATTTCCACAGCATCCACTCCAGTTCCATTTAGGCAGGCCCATTGCGTGGTACTTCCTGTAGAGCCAAGTGCTAGGTGGAGCCTTGCTTCCCTAGACAATTTCCATTTGTCTATCTATTATCCCTGTGGACTGAGAGAGCCACACAGCTGACTCTGCGATGTGAGCGATCAGAAAGACTGTGGCTGAACAGAAACGACTATGTAGGTCATTCTACATAGAACACGACAGTGCTATGGTCTGAGTATCTGTGTTTTCACTACATTTTCTGCACTCCAAGTCATAATTTCCTATTGTAATTCATATTTCCCCTATGGCTGACTTTTAAGCTTTTACGATGTGCTTTTTAAGCAGCTTTTAAAGCTGTGGTTGACAAACAATCGGCACACGTATTTAAAGTGTACAATCTGATAAAATTTAAAATGTATGTATACCCTTAAGATCTTACCACAATCAGGAAAAGAAGCATACCAACCATTTCTAGAAGCTTCTTCACAGTCTCTGTAGTCCTTCCCTCTTGCTTCTTTGCTCACCCATCTCCCCAGACAACTGTTTTCTGTAACTATGGATTGTCTTGAATTTCTAAAGAGTTGTATGCAAAGACAATCTCCTGTATATATTTTTTAAAAATATCTGGCTTCTCTCACTATGTATAATTACTTCGAGATTTTATATGGTTAGCAGGTATCAATGGCTTATTCATCTTCCCTGCTGAGTAGTATTCTTTTGTATGAATGTATATCTCAATTTACTTATCCATTCTCCTGCTGATATATATCTAGATTGTTTTTTGTTTTTGCCTATGACAATCAAAATTTCTTTGAAAATTCATACATTCATATACAAGTCTATGTGGACTTGGGTAAATGCATAGGAGTGGAATGGCCAAATATCACAGTAAGGTATTAAGTGCTACTCTTCAAGAAACTACCAAATGTTTTCCAATGTGTTTGTATATTTTACATTTCTACCAGCAGTGTATGAGAATTTGAGTTCCTCCATGTCCTGTAAAACACTTGGTATAGTCACATTTCACTTGTAACCATTTTGAAGATGTTTAATAGTAGTTTATTATGACTCTAATTTGAATTTCTCTAATTACTAATTATGTATTTCCACTATTTAATTTCCATTTGTCTATATTCTCTGGGAAAGCGTCTATGCATTTTTTTTAAAAATTATGAGTTGGTCAGTTCTTTTTGTACTCTAGATATAAGAATTTTATCAGATATGTGGTTTGGGAATATTTTTTATCCAACCTTTGGTTTGTCTTTATCAATTTGTTCTTTTGTGGATTTTTCTTTAGTTATTGAATCTAAGAAATCTTTGACTAACCTAACTTCACAAAAGATTTTTGTGCTCTTCAAGAAGTTTTGTTTTTAGATTTTACATTTAGACATATATTTAATTTTGAGTTAACTTTGTTATGTAGTGAGACATATGGGTGAAAGTTCATTGTTGCTTTTGTATTCAGCTATCTAGTTTTGCCAGAATTATTTTGTGAAGAGCTATTCTTTCCTCCAATGAATTGAATTTACTCTTTGTTGAAAGAAAATCAATTGAATGTTAATGTATATATTTATTTATTAACTCTGTATTAAGTTCTATTAATAAACCTAAGGACATGCAGTGGAAATGGTTCAAAGTAGAAAATCAGAAAGAAAAATGAATAAAAAAGAAATAATCCCATCAATAAATGAGCAAATGACAGAGAGTCATTTATCAAAACAAGAAATGCAAATGGTCAGCAAATATATGAGAAATTGTTCAACAATCTTAACAATCAGGAAAATTTAAATGCAAAAAGAAACAATACTGAGATTACATCTTACTCCAATTAGAATGGCAATCATCAAGAATACAATAACAATAAATCCTAGTGAGCATGTGGGGAGAATAAATCAGTACAACCACTTTGGAAAGCAGTATGGAATATCTTAAAAGACTGGGAATGGAACCACCATATGACCACCAGCTCTCCCATTCTTCTTTGTCTATCCAAAAGAACTAAAATCATAATACTATAGTGATACATGGATACTAATGTTCATAACAGCACAATTCACAATAGCCAAGTTATGGAACCATCCCAGGTGCCATTGGTAGACAAACAGATAAAGAATATGTAGCATATATGCACATGGAGATCTACTCCACCATACAGAAGAAATAAATTATGTCATTTGTTGGTAAATGCATGGAATTAGATAACATCATGCTAAGTGACATAAGCCAGATACAGAAAGTCAAGGGTCAAATGTCTTATCACATACATAGGAGCTACGGAGAAATAACACATCTTTTTTTTTTTTTTAAAAAGAGTACCTCATAAAAATAGAGAGGAAAACAGTGGAGTTTGATGAAAGGGATCAAGAAAGAGAGAGAAGAAATGGAAAGGGAAGGAACTGAGGAATGAAAATGAGCAAATTACACTATGTGCAAGTATGAACAGATAACAGTGAGTTTCACTTTCATAGGACTGAGGATGTATCTCAGTGGTAGAGTGTTTACCTAGCATATGTGGGGAGCTCAATCTCCAGTATTGAAAATGGAAATAAAAAAAGAATTCTACTTTTATGTATGACTATAATGCACCAATTAAAAAGTAAATTCATAGTATGAAGACCATTCAATAGAGTAGAGGTAGTGAATCAGGACGAGGGATGATGGGAAGAAAAGGGTAGCAATGGGAATTAAAATGGAGCAAATTATGTTTTATGCATTCAAGAATATATCAAAATGAATCCCAGAATTATGTAATACTATAATGCACTAATTAAAGCACAAATAAAAATAAATAAATAAAAAAGAACCTTTGGGCTACTGAACAATTTCAAGCAGCCAAACACACATATAATTAGAATCTCCTGAATAGAAGAGGACAAGAGACAAAATATTTGGAGAAACAAGAAAGAATTTTGTCCAAATTTCATGAAAACTACAAACCTACAAAACATTAATTATATCAAGAACCAGGAAGATCTCTGAGTAAATGGAGAAAAACCATCAGTAAAAGACAACCCAAGATGGCAAGGATCTCAGAACAGCCATGATAAACATGGTCCCAGGCACAGCACAGAACATACATGAGAGTCTCAAAGAAGAAACAGAAATTATTTTAAAAAATAGAGAATATAAAGAATAAGTAAATGGGAATTTTAAAACAGAAAAATACAATGATCAAGTATAGGGCATGATGTGGCATGTGTGCATGTTGCGTCAGAAAGGAGGAAACCTAGCTTGCTGACTTGATGCCCATTTCCCGGTCTTGGGGCTGCACATGGCTAGGATGGTGCCTGGCTATCAGCCAGGAGGCAGTGCTATAGGTGGTGACAGAGAAAACAGACCACCTCCAGGATAGGTCCAGGACTCTTCCGCCCTTGTGGACAGCTCGTGCCTTCCCTTACAGACCATGGGATGGGTGTACACATGAACTCGCTCCACCCCTCTGACCTTTATCCTGATTGGCTCCTGTGCAGTATATAAGCTGTGTGTACTTCCTCAAAAACTGAGATCCTGCTTAGACTGGTCTCCTTGGCGTGTCTGATTGTCCTTCGGCGAGGGAGGGCTGGGCGGCCAGTGGACCTTTGCCTTTCTTGGCTCGTCCTGGTTGGGGCATGCTTTCCCCAACTCTCCCGCAGGTCAGGAGGAAACGGGGTGGGGGGGAGGCTAAAAACCCCCGACAATCAAGGTCAAAAGTCCAGCAGAAGAACATAGTGAAGAAAACAGAGGGAAGAGTTTGTGAATGGCAAGAGAGACAATGACATTGAAACAACACAGAGAAGAGGATTGAACAAAAATCCATCAGCTCCAAAAGAGAAAAGCCAAAGAAATGCTCAAGGACCCCTGAACTGTGACTGAAGGTCTCATATTCATGCCAACAGATTTTCAGAAGGAAGAAGGGGCAGGGACTTAAAAAGTATTCAAAGAAATAATGACTGAAAACTTTATGTTTCTTAAAAGATAAACCCACTGGTAGCTGAGTGAATCCCAAACAGGATAAGCTTAAAGAAACCTATGCCAAGACACATCACAATTAAATATATGAGGTCTAAAGACAAAGGAACATTGGAAAGGTAACAGAGAACATGCTACCTTACCTCTAAAGGGAAAACAGCTCAAGTGAAAGCAGATTTTTAAAATCAAAACCTATGGAGGACAGAGGAACGGCCCAGTTGCAGTATTTTTCAATGTTTATAGAAAATAAAAATCAACCCAGAAGCCTGTGTCTAATGAGGATGTTCTTCAGAAAGAAGGGGAAGTCAAGACATCCTCAGATGAAAGGAAAACAAGACAATCTGTCACCACCATACCTGACCTAAAAGAACGACCACAGGAAGTCCTTTCAGAAGATGGGAAATGATGAGAAGGACTCTTGGAACTTCAAGCACCATCAGACATGCAAGGTCCCATCCCAAACCGAGCAGGCATCTGTTTCATGCCAGGTTGTTCACTGATGGAGGCAGCGATTGGAGTCTTGTGATTAAACAGATGACATCAACTGACATACAAAGTTGTCATTCTGTAGTTGTGCTGAAAACAGATGGGGAGGGGATGGAGGGGACCTGTGTTGAGGCAGGTCAGTTATGAGGCTGTTACTGTAATATAGGTGCTGAATCAAAGAACCTGGCACACAAAAACAGGGCACCTTCTCCTCTCAAATTTCCCAGAATGTGTGTGGTGGTTCAGACAAAAGTTATAGCACTGCCCACTGTCGTTCTAAATGCATGTAAAGGAAATGTTTAAGACAATTATATGATGTGTGAGGGAGGATAAATGGATCTCAAGTGAAGTAAGGGTTTAACGGTCTACTTTTACTAGTAAAAAGACAACTTTAGTTCTCTGCAACAAGTTTCTGACATAAAATGTAATACTCAGAACAATCGTTAAGCAACACATGGAAATGGACTCAAAACACTATACATAAATAAAAGCAGAATTCTAAAGGGATTCAAGTAACCCAGAGGACAGCGTTACGTTAGTCAGCTTTTTGTACCTGTGTCCAAGATACCTGACAAGAATAACTTAAAGGAGGAAAAGTTTATCTGGGGCTCACAATTTCAGAGATTCTGTCCATGGTTGACCAATTCCATTATCCTGGGCCTGAGGCAGAAGGGTATGACAGAGGAGAACAGCTTACCTCATGGCAGCCAGAATGGAGAGAACGGGGAGAGAGAGAGAGAGAGAGAGAGAGAGAGAGAGAGAGAGAGAGAAAGGGAGGAGGGGACATGGGACTAGATAAACCGTCCCAGGCATGTCCCCAGTGATCTACTTCCTCCAGCTAGGTCCCACCTTCCAGTAGTCTAGTCAGCCATCAAAGGATTGATCCACCAAATGGATTAATCTACTGATGGGGTCAGAGCCCTGTTCATTGTCTAAAATTGTCACCTTTGGTTGCACTGGGGACCAGGCTTCCAACACATGAGCTTTGGGGGACATTCCAGTTCCGAACCATAATAAGCATGAAAAAGATAAGAGATAAAAACAAATGGTAAGTGGAGAACAAACACAAGAGAAAAATAGAATGGCAGACTTCAGTCATATTAATGACTACACAAATGTCAAGGGTGTAAATATATCAATTAAAAGACAAATTGGAAGAGTGGATTGGAAAAGATGACCCAACCATGATGCTGTCTACAAGAAACTCACTTCAAATATAACTATAAAGCCAGATTGAAGGGTGGAGAATGGTAAAAGCACACAAAAATTAATTAGAGCAAAGTAGGAGCAGTTTTATTAATTTTGTATCAAGTGACGTCAGGGCAAAGAATATTACCAGAGAAAAACCCATTCACTAAGAAGATAAGTGGTCTTTATTTTTTAAACTTTATTTATTTATTTATGGCAGTGCTCAGGATTGAACCCAGGACCTCATTCATGATAGGCAAATGCTCTACCACTGAGCTACCTCCCCAGTGCATCAAGATGAGTATCTAACGTGTAACAAAGAATTGCAAAATACGTAAAACAAATACTGACAGAACAGCCAACAATTATTATGATGGCCTTCAATACTCCTCTCTCCATAGTCAATAAAACAATGAAACAGAAAACCAGCAAGTACAATAATGTCATCATCCAGCAGAAGCTAATCAACATTCATAGAATTATCCACAGGAGAATACTTATATTTCAAGTGCCCATGGAACATATATTGGGACATAAAAAAAAAAAAAGCCCCGAGAAATTTAAAATAATTGAAATAGTTCAGAATGTGTTCTTTGATCAAAAGCCAGAATCAATAACAGAATGGTAGCAAAAAAAAATCTCTAAACATTTGGAAATGGAACAATACCCTTCTTAGTACTCCATGGGTCAGATGGGAGGTCTTAATGGAGAAAACCCAGCATTGAATTGAATGAAAATGAAAACACAACATATTCAAGTTTGTGAGGTACAATTAAAGCAGTATTGATGGGGAGATTTAATATGTTCATCAATGAAGAGAACAGAAAAGAGAAAAAAATTCAATAACTTATTTCCCACTTTAAGAACACAGTAAAAGAAGAGCAAAATAAATTCAAAGCAAGCAGAACTCAGTGAAATTGAAAGCAGAAAAATGATGGAGGATAGCAATGAAACAAAAAGATAAATCTCTGAAAAGATCAGTAAAATTGGCCAAGTTCTGGCAGGACGAGCAGAAAGAGACAAGGGGGATCCCAGTCACCAATATCTGGAAGGAAACAGGGTCTGAGTACTGACCCTGCAGACACCCGAGGAAACAAAGAGAGATCACAAACAGTTCTCCACACAAAGACCCAACAACTTTGACAAAATAGTCTGATCTCTATAAAAAACCATCTCAGCTCACCCAGTACAAACAGAACATTTGAATAGCCCTACAACTTTTAAGAAAATTGAATTTATAATTTAACAACTTCCCTTAAGCCTGGGATGAAGCTCAGTGGGAGAGCACTTGCCTCCTGTGGGTGAGGCCCTGGCTCCATCCCCAGTGCCCCAAGCAAACAGAAAAACCGCAGCAGAATTCCGTAGAACTCCCCAGGCCACAGTCTCCTGGCTAACATCACATCAGTGGTGGAAGATCAAGTGATTTCCTCCTGAAGCCAGGAACAAAGCCGGGAGGGCCACCCTTCTCTCTATTCAACACCAATCTTAAAGAAAGAATAAGGGAGGAAGAAACCCTTGCGATTTGTGAGATGACACAGTCGCCTGTGTATGGAATCCTCAGGAATCTGCAGAAGAACACTGCCCCAGCTAATAGGGGAGATCAGCAAGGCCACAGCTGACAAAACAAGCCTGCAGAATTCCACTGTGTTTCTGTCACATAACAAGGAGCACATGAAGTACGCAATTAAAATGAGCATTGGACATCACTGAGACAGAGAGAGGGAGAAGGCTGTGAACAGGAGGCAAGAGCAACTCAGTGGAAGGGTGGAGCGGAGATGGAGCAGAGGGACTTTAAGAAGAGAGAAAGGAGGAGGAGGGGAAGAAGAGGAAGGAGAAGGAAAGGAAGAGGGAGAGAGAGAAGGAGAAAACTGACATCTTTCTTCTACCTTATACAAAAATAAACTTTAGGAGGACCACAGGGTTGGCAGTAAAATGTAAAACTCTAAAACTCTAAGGAAACGATAACCTAGGGAAAGTCTTCCCAGATTTAGGATAAATGTTATTAGACTTAAAGTATGATAACAAATCATAATCACCCACTAAAGAAAAAAATTAAAATTGTATTTCATCAAAATTAAATTGTTGTAACTCTATAAAATATCCTGATAAGAACTGGCTGCAGTGGTGCATGCCTGTATTCCCAGTGGCTCAGGAGACTAAGGCAGGAGGATGGCGAGTTCAAAGCCAGCCTCAGCAAAGGTGAGGTGCTAAACAACTCAGTGAGACCCTGTCTCTAAATAAAATACAAAATAGGGCTGGGATGTGTCTCAGTGGTGGAGTGCCCCTGAGTTCAATCCCCAGTATCACCAACACCCCCCCCCAAAAAAAAAAAACCTGATAAGCAAACTAGATGAGAAACCATAGACTGGGAGAAGATATTTGAAAATGCCTATCGAACAAATGACACTTCCTAACAATATAAGGAATTCCAAAATTAGCTATAAAATGGGATTAATTCAACTAGAAATAGACAAAAGTAGGAACAAACATTTCATTGGTGAGGTTATATAACAGCAAATCAGCACATGAAATTGTGCTCAACATCATTAACCAGTGAGATTCCCTGACAAATCTATCAGAATGTACTTAATTTTCAGTGTTAGGGTACACAGACAAGTGTTGATAAGGCAGAAAGTCAAGAGTTCATAAAATATTTTTGTATTTTTTTAAATTTGAAAAAATCATCAAGGTATTGGGATATAACCTTTTTTTGAGAAAATTAATGCTGCAAAAAAGAAATACATTAAAGAAATTTAAATTACATGTGAAATAATTTTAGTAGACGAACATGTAGTAGAACACAGAACAGGGAATAGAATAGAACATGTAGTAGAATGAGGATTTCTGCCAATGCAAAGCAATTAGATTTGCAAAGTTTTTAAATTATAAACTCCAACATTATATACAACTGCAGTGCATCAATAAAAATTTGTTTTGCAATAGACATTATATTTTATTATTTTTCCACATTTTTTATTGATGCACTGCAGTTATATATAATGCTGGAGTTTGTCATTACATATTTGTACATGCACACAATATAACAATATAATTTGGCCCAAATCCCCTGCCAGCATGTTCTCCCTCTAAGGTTTCATTTAACACAACTAAGTGAGCCAGTGGTACTGAGGCCATAAAGACCACATCACAGGGAAGGCCTTGTCTGAGACATGATTTCTGTACAGATGCTTAGTATTTTCTCACTTTTTCTTTATCCTTTGTGTTGTTATTTGTTTATTTGTTTATTTGAGAGGTTATAGTTTTGAGTGCAGATCAAAAAATTTCTTTCAGTTGTAGGCGATTATGATTTTAAGCACATCTGCTATCAGAAGCCCTCTGTCTCCCCTCCCAATTCATAATGAATAGTATTTTAATACTTTGCAGCAGGAAGTAGTATTGATGTATTACTAAAAAACACTGGCAAAAACACTCTATATTTTTCAGCCATTTAAGTTGGAATAATGCAGATGCTTTAAAAAACATCTAAACGATAAAGGAAAATGTTGTGTATTCATACATTTTCTTTTACTTTTTAAGTGTATTTAGTACTTTATTCTTTTTTAAGCATGTATGGATTCCAATTCCATTGAGTTTGGTTATTACAAATATCCCATTTGGAAAACCATTTTTTTTCAGACTGCTTTTTCTTGCTTCAAAGTTTTGTGCAATTTTCCTTTCAAATTGTGTCTACTTTGTCACCTTACAGGAAAGCATATGGTCCCACCGAGTTGTTGCATGAGTTCTTGTAGCTTACTGTGGTATTGCCAAGTGCAGGCCTGTGCCCTGAGGGTTTGTGCTGTGTCCACGTACCATGCTGCACCCAGGCACGAATGAGGGGGAGCTTTCCATTCAACCCTTCGGAACTTGGTGTGACTTTTAAAATTCTCATGTAAATTTTGGAAAACAATGAGAATAATTTCTGGAACTTTCTAGTTCCTTCAGGAAACAGTTAAATAGTGAGCTACTCGGGATTTCAGCGTAAAGTTCCTGCCTACAATCAGCTTTTGACAGAGTTCATAAGTGGGGATTCCCTTTGCCTTGAAGTTAAGTCAGCTAACTTTTTATTTATCAGGAAAGGATTACAGTCTTTAAGGAGAGTTAGAGAAAGAAGGGTGTAATGATACAAACTACAGCATTAATTTTATATCAGTTGCTTAAGTCTGAGAAACCTTGGCTGAGAATTTTTTTTGTCTTTTTAATAATTTGTCCCACAGAAACATAGAGCTCCTACAGGAGCTGTGGTTACTTGTATGCCTCTCTTACACCCCCATGTAGAAAGGTAGGGAAACCACTGGTTCTGAAGTTGGTGAAACACAAAAGACACCCTTGGTCTAACTCTGAGCGCAGAGTTCTCGTGCTCAGTCCAGAAGGGACAACTTCACTCTTTGCAAGGCAGGAAGGTTCAGGTCTTTTTTGCCCAGTGAGAGTTGTGAAGACCTGCAAAACATTTAGGATTGTTGTCATGTCACACAGCTAGAAGACATTCTGGTTTTCATTAGTTTCCCTTTACAAGTAGTCAAATGTGCTATGTACACCTACAAATTATCTTAAGCTAAATTTATTCGTGCTTACCCAGGGAATTTATCAGTTCTTGTGAAAACCGTGCTTGTGGATTAATCTGTTATTTTCACTTGGAAAGGTGTTTTCCCCCTCCTACACTGGGCTATACAGTAAAGTGCACAATGGCTCACTGTTACATCAAGCCATGATCGCCTGTGGGTAATAATGCCTCAGTGCTGCCTTCTATTGCATGGTAGCACAGCTTTTTGTGTTTGGCATCATTTTTTATTCCTCTATTTAAAAATTCCCAGTGCCATTAAGTTCTAAATATGTCTTTGTAAATAGCTGAATTTATTTATTCATTTTCTATTTGAGAATACATGCCTTTGACCAAGTTTGTTTCACCTATATTGATAGGGATTTATTTTTGGTGTTCTTTCATGCTGATGTGGGTCCTTTACTTCTTTCAGCTACCTTCTTCCGGTTGCATTGCTATCCCTCGCTTTCTTCTACTGGTTTCAGTTCTGAATCTGAATTTGAATCATCATTTTAAAATAATGGCAGAAATGCCATTTTTGGATTGAATAGTTCCTCAAGTGAGGGCTGGCCTCTGTGTTTTAAGAGGACAGTAGCCCATTCCTTCCCTTTCAGGTGGGACAACCAAAATTGTCTACCGACATTGCCAAATGGAGACAGTTTTCCTGCATAGAGGAGAAGTCAACCCCACCGGCAACCACTGTTAGAAAGATTTCCTGGATACTGCTGCTACATGGACGTTACTGATGTTTGATGTCAAGATGCACCTATATGCTGCCCAGCGATGAGTAGGGTCTTCAAACACTATATCAGAACCCCTTCAACTTCCCGTCTGGTGAAGCACTTTCTTCTGAAATGGTTATTTCTGTGGCATGCAATCTGTTAGTGTGTGTGTATCTGAAAACACGTTGCTTTTATCCTTGCTCTCAAGTGAACATGAGTTGGGAGCTAGAAGGCACTGCTGTATTGGGTTCAGCATGGAGTGCTGTTCCCAGAGCCAGCCGAGGGTCTGGTGGTCATTACTGGGAAGAGATCTGAATTCTCCAACGTCTTCACTGTTTTCTCATGGTCTTTGATGTTCTGTCACTTTATCATGATATGACTAGTTTCCATGTGGATTTGTTTTTAAATTTTCCTCCTCAGGATTGAACAGGAGTTTTTAATCTGAGTATTCATGTTTTTCTTCAACTCTGGAAAATTCTTCCACATGATCTCTTCAAGTGTTGCTTTTCCCTCATTTTTTGGAATTCTTCCTGGAATAGTATTAGAAATAAGTTGGACCTTCTCATCATCTATTTCTCAACTTTCACATTTTCTACTCATTTATCTGGCTATGCTACATTCTCAGAGATTTCTTTATTCCTATCTATGATTTCCTCCTTAGCCTGTTCAATATAATTGCTTAAATTTGGGGAGTTTTTGAATGTTAATGCAATCTATTGTTTAACTTTAGAATTTGCATTTTCTTTTTCATATCTGACTCCTCTTGTTTCATATATTTATGTTTTTTTTCCCTTAAATTTTGGTTACATGACCTTCAGCCCTGAATATGTTTAAACTTGTTTTTAAATATCTCCTGTAGATTTGTCTGAAGGGGTTGGTATCTGACTCTTCCCATGTCTGCAGCTGCAGCTCCGGGGAGGCAGCTGATTTCTTTTGTGAATGCTGAAGCTTGCATTACCGCCTGGTGATCACTGGGAGCTATTTTTCTGTTGCAGGACTGAGTGGCCCACCTGGTGAGGGTGTGCTTCCAGGTTTTAGGTGAATGACTTGGCTTCATGCCCCCGACTGAGTATGCTTGCAAACTCAGACAAGGTGTCCATAAGCTTTTCTTTCTGTTTCTCTCAGCTCACAGTGATTCCTCCAGTGACTGGTGGAGGTCACACGCCCTTGGGCTCATGTCCCAAGGCCACGGGCAGTCTCATCTTTCTGAATGGACAAGATAACTCTTGCAGATTTTCCTCTCTACTTGGGGAGCTCAGTTCCACCTCCACACACTAGGACAGTGACCATCACAAGCATCTTGACAAAATTGTCCAAACTCCAGCCATTCAGACATGTCCAGTTCAGACCCTGGTAGAATATTTCAGTTCTTACTCAATAATTTCTTTAAGTTTTCTCTTATATTCTAGCACCAGAGATCTCTCAGTTTTACTTTTAAGCTTCTCCTTGAATTTAAATGTGATCGGCTACATTTTATCAGCAAAATATTAATATAGACATTTTTAAAGAAGAGAAGTTGCTCACACCCACAGGATTTCCACAGTGACTAGAAATCATTTGATTTTCTAGCCTGTCAGTTTTACAGGCCATTACTTTTACTACTATCCCTTCAGTTATTTTTAAATCATTCTTTCTTGATCACTGAGGGAACTCTGCTTACCTCTCAGTTTTGTTTTTCTCTAATAAGCCTCTGCTGTTTCATAGTGATGGATTCTTTCCAATTCTGCTGAGAATGCCTAAGACACTTTAAAATGCACTTGTGATTCCTATAGAAAATACTTTTCAGAAGAAGTCTGCTCTGCCCTCACCCAGGCCCCCTTAGGATAGAGTTCTCTCCTCCTGCAGGAGAGTGTTCATTGGCCCTGCTCTGGGCCCTTTCCCGATGGACCCTCTAGAACCCTCAGCGTGCCTGGTGGGGCTTGCCTGTGTGGACTCTGCCAGCAAGCTGGAGAACCTTCCAGCTCAGGGTGGCTGGGAGGCAGGAGGACAGTGAGGTGGCAGTATTTACGTCCTGGATTCATTGCCAGCTCCTGGCTTGCCCTGTGATGGACCCTCTCACCTTGCTACCCTCTCTGGAATCCCAGGACCGTTCTTACTCTGTCCCTTGCAGACATCAGGCAGAAGGGCTCCCTGCAGAGGTGATGCCGTCTTCCCCTGGCTTCCCAATCCTGCCAGGCCTGGGTAAGCAATGCCTTTATTGAATTATTATTATTTTAAAAAAGATTTTTTTTTTTTTAGTCGAAGATGGACACAATATCTTTATTTTATTTATTTTTATGTGGAGCTGAGGATCGAACCCAGTGCCCCACATATGTAAAGCAAGTGCTCGGTCATTGAGCTACAACCCCAGCCCCTTTATTGAATTATTTTTTGCATTCAGTTTGATTATTTATTAGTTGTTTCTTTCTATTATTTAGTGAATCTTGAATAAATAAAAAATTCACTTTGGATTTTATTTTTCCTCCTTCTTAGACCAGCCAAAGGGTGTTGGGGTGTCCATGATTATATCTGTTATAATGTGTGGGTCTGTTCCGTTTTTCAGGTTGCTAGCTTGAATTTATTGCATTCATTTTATTTTAATTTATTAGATTCAAGGGGGGATTTTTTTTTTTTTGCTGTCCTATTGCCTGGTTCTTCAAAACTTTTCTCGGCAACACCCAACACCAGTTGTGAAGCACGTGTTTGGTTAGCCATGCGACGTCTTATGTCAGAAGGGCATCATGGGGCTTACTTGGATTCAGAAAGTGTTCTGCTCACATCTGCATGTCGTGAACACAGTCACTCAGAAAGCTACTGCCTCTGACTGCGAGGTCAGAACCAGGAGAAGGGCTGGAAGCTGAAACAGGCAGAGGACAAAAGGACTTGCTGACACGTTCTTCTTCTCCAGCTCTGAGTAGGTCTACCAGGCCAGACCTTCTGGGGCTGATAGATTGGAAACCACCAACCCTTGAAAAAAAAAAAAATAGGAAGAGAACCACCCACTTATGACATTGGCGAGTGAGGAAAAGGAGGTAGACCTGGAGGGAGATGGCACTGGAGGAGGGAGCAGCCTGGTGAGGTCCCCTTCCCCAAACTCCTAGCAGGGGAACAGGCTCCAGCTTGCACCTCCAGCAGCAGATAAAAACTCTAATGGAAAATCTGCAACTTGGCACATCTGGAGATCCAGAAGAGGGGTCAGCAAGCCAGTGCAGCCACTGAAAATGGAGGGAGGGACACGAGAAAAGGGGAAAGTTTTTATAGATCAGGGGAGCACAGATTCGGCGTATGAACTCTGCCCAAATCTCCAAATCAGGAGGAAGGACTGTAGAGGAGAGGGCAGGGGAATGGTAGGTGGGGCGGGGTAGGGGGGAGGACAGACCTGAGAGAGCCTGCCCCTCCCCAGGAAAGAAGGTTGTGGGAACCCCCCACAGACCTCGCAGTGACTCTGCCAAAGAACTGTGCTGAGGTTTGAGGCATTGTCCAAGCAAGGGAAGCTGTATTTTGCAGCTAGTGTTCAAACTAACTGGTTGCATTAAAGAGTAGTATTAATAAAATAAATATGAGAAAAAAGCCCATCAGCAGCTCCTCTTTGAACTCCACCACAGCCCAGGGCAAGGCTTCTTTATGCAGGGAGGCTTCCTGCCCTCTGTTCTGCTCCTTCTCCTCTCTGTCTTCCTCTCCAATCCTTGACAGGGTTTCTTGAATCCTGACTCACCTTCCACAGTTCAGATAGATCCCCGTGTCCCTTCCCGCCTTGCATCACGTTCAGTCCTGACTGGCAAATAGCAAAAACCCACTGAAAGAAAAGTCCCTGGGTCTACAAAGGGAAGACCTCTCTCCTGAAACTCCACGCGCTCAGCTTGTGCCCCTTTCTGCACGAGGTCCACTGTTGCAATCTTGAGCAGAGGCCTCCACCCTGAGTCCACATGACCACTTGGCCCACACAGTGACATGACTCATGCTCTGAGATCAGTTTCCAGGAAAAATAAAATACTAAAAAAACAAGGGAAAGCCCTTCATGTCCTGGCCGGCTTTGATCTTTGGAGATTCTGGGACTGGCAGATGGTGCTGGCAGCAGTGGTTGGCGAGATGCGCATGGGTGGGGCGGCGTAAGGGAGAGGTCGAGGAGTTACAGGTCCCCCAAGCAGGACTCCAGACTGTGCGCCTTCCATGAGGGCTGGCACACTGCACCTCAAATCAATAATTGGTGATGCTTGGGTCAGCACTTAGTAAAAATAGCTAACCTATTTTCAATGTGGGGATACTACCAGGAGACTTATTAGACCCAAACTTCTTTATTTTCCATCTTCAAAAGAAGAGTGGGATGGACCAAGGTAATTTTGACCACCATGAGTCAAAATTAGGGTATGAGTTCCTTTATTTTTAAAATTCATATACTGTGATTTGATTGATTGACTTAATTTCTAATGATGGCAACAGATCCATAGTGAGCTATATTATGATTAAATAAATACTTCCATTTTATTCTACCTAGAATCTCTGAAAAATACTTTTGTGAATTTTATCAGATAGATAGATAAATAGAAAATTTCACATACTTTGTCTTCTGGGAAGAGGTGTTCACATGCAGGAAAATAAGGGAAGAAGTATTTCACAATTTAATGATTTTTTTCAAAAATAAGATTTGTGAGTCATTTTTCTTTCATTTGAAAAACATGTTAAGTATTCTATGACTAATTAGTATTGACTTAAGAATAGAAAGTTTTTACTTTGTAAAAAAAATAATCCCAAGTGCACAAGGGAAAATATTTTTGTAAATGAAAACTGTAGGTAGAAATAAGTGATTTAAGTTATATGAGCATCTCAGTATAGATGAGAAAAGTGCAGAAGTGAAAATCAGACCAAGTTAGAGAGCGTGCTGGGACATAGATAAACCTATGTTTACAGTAAAGAAGAAGTGAGAAATCAAGGTCATCAGAAGAGACAATGAAGGAAAGCTGGAGGCAGACTTTGAAATACACCTTTGCGGACCTGTGGTGGAGATGCGGGTGAAAACGGCTCCGGTGACAGAGAGCGCAGGGGTTGAAGAAAGGCACGCTGTTCTTCCCACTGGTGATGGGCGTGTTCAGGAAGCTCTCAGTGGCCAACAGGATGATCAAAATGGGAACATGAGTAAAGAAGGGCAATTGTGATTTGGTTTCTTAAAGATCATCCAGATGTGTATTTTATCTTTTCTCTGTGAAAGACTCAGGGCAGGAAGGAGGGGATCCAAATAAGAATAGAGTGGGGAACCTCTGCATACTGACCTGCAAGGAACAGACTGTCATTTGATCAAGGCTTGTAGCCATCACAAGACCCTGTATCCCACTCCTCAGTCAAAAGAGCCCAAACCAGCATACTACAGTGACACAGGAATATCCATGTTTCTAGCAGTGCCACTCACAGCAGCCAAGTAGTGGAACCAGCCCAGGTTCCCGTCACCGATAGATCAAGAAATTGTGGTATATACACACAATGGAGTGTTATTCAGCCATGAAGAAGACTGAAATTATGGCATTTGCCAGTTAATGGATGGAACTGGAGAACATCACGCTCCGTGAAATAAGTCAGAAAGTCAAAGGTCAAATGCTTTCTCTTATATGGAACCTAGAGCAAAGTTAAGGAGGAAAAGGGAGGAGGGAATCCCATGAAAACAGAGGGGAGATCAGTGGAGCAGAGGAAGGGGATCAAGAGGAAGTAAGGAAGGATGTAAAAGGGAGGAGCAGTTAATAAAACTGAGCAAAGTAAGCCAAGTACGTATTTGAATATTGTACAGTGAATTCCATATTTATATCTACAAAGCACCAATTGAAAAACAATAAATAGGAAGAAAACCAGTAGAGTAGGGTAGGGTAGGGAAACAGGGGGAAGGAGGAAGGAAGGGAAAGTGGAAGGATCAGGGACTGAGATGGAGTGAGTTCTCTTCCATGTGTGTACGATTGTGTCAGAATGAGACCCACTATTATGTATAACTGTAATGCACTAATAAAAAATATTGAAAAGAGAATACAAAATATTTATTAGTTATTTTTAGTTAAGAAAATAAAAACAGTATAGAGAGCTTCACATTAAAGTTAAGTCGATTAAAATTACATGAGATTATGTCCTTCGTCCCATTGTTAAAATCTCCTTTCTCAAGAAAGAAAAAAAAGTCTCTTTATCTTATAAAATGATATACATAACAGATGGTTGTTTATTTTTAATGTATTTTCAGCAAAAAGAAAATCTGAAAATGATTCGTAATCCTGAATTTACAACTCAGTCAGATCCAGGAGTCAGAACCGGAGCTTCGGAGATTTGTCTTTGTGCACGTCCTTTAGGAAGACATCCATTTGAGCAGGAGGACACGAACCACCAACAAGAACAGCGCCAGGCACCTTGTGACCATGTGACCCAGAGCACAGTGTCAGGGGAGTCCTCTGGGTGGAGGTGAGACCACCCTGGCACCTCCACAAGTGAGGTTTTAAGTGACAGTTGTGGAGATCAGGGTGCGCTGAGCAGAGCCACCAGGAGACTGAATTCAGAACACCCAGGACAGGCCCAGGTCACAGGCGGAGTAGGTGTTCGTGTTGGACTAGGAAGGAAACTATGGCGAGATGGACAGGCTTGGTCCAGTTTGAGAAAAGCCATGCACCCAGGGGGATGTTTAGTTGTTGTCTGTTAAGGAATGATAATCATTCAGTTATTTTAAAGAGAGGTGGAAGACCATTTGAAGTTATTATTGTGAAATTGTTCTTGTCTTTGGTGTTCTTCTGCTTCAACTCCATATCTAGGTTTGCATTAATAATTCACATTCTGTCCAAGACGTGGCGGTCTTCTTGGTCTGACTTTGTTTTTGTCTTCAGTTTGGGATATTGTCAGCCATTCAAACATCTTTTGTCATTTTCTTTACACCTCCTGTCTACACCTCTTATAGACAGGGCTTTGAGCATGTCACTGAGTGCTTCGTGTCTTTGACAGTATCTGGCCTTGCTCTACTCCTGGCTTACCCATGGCGGTCTTGCCCAAGGGTCCCACATGCAGTGCTCAGCCCAATTCAAAGCCTCCTGTCCTTGGTCTGCTCTGATGTCGCTGGTGTCACAACTTCTGTGTTTTCTTTAGTTCCCGGGGTTGCTCTCCATGGACGACTGGGTTGTTATATATCCACTGTCCCGAAGCTGAGCAGCATACCAGGAAGGAAGGCACATTTGGGGGTCTGAGCGTGGCTCCATCTGCATCACTGCAGGTACCTGGGGCACTCAGGGTATGGGGTCTTTGAGTCTTTCTACCTTGAAAGTTCTTCCCCAAGTATCAAGCAACTATTCCTTACCTCTGCTGAGTCTTTGTTCAAATTTCAGTCAGTGGGAACGCTGGTTGACATCTTATTTAAAATTGCAGTTATTGTGTATGTCAATCTCTTTGTTTGACAGGTAGTCAAAACTTGAACCCTGAACTTCATGAGGTGCAGCACTGTGGTCTGGGGAGTTTTCAATGACCCTCATGCTAATGGAGACACACGTCCCTGTTACCTTCCATTGATGGTAGCTGGCGTGTCCTGGCCTCTCTTTTATGGAGGACATGGCCTTTAGGGTGGCATATTAACTTGGCAGTGTGGCAGACCAAGAGCTTGAACAACAGAAATTTATTTTCTCACGGTTCTGGAGACTGGAAGTCTCCCATCAAGGTACAGGTGGTTTGGCTTCTCCTCCGGCCTCTCATGCCTGTAGGTGTCCACTTTTCCCCATGAGGTCTCTCCTCTGGGTGAGCCTGGTTGTCCTTTCCTATGCCTTTTTCCTTCTTGTAAAGACATCGGTCAAGCTGGAGTAGGGCCACCCCAAGGACTTCATTTTCATCTCTCTATAGGTCCTGTTTCCAAATGCATGCACACTCAGAAGGACCGACATTAGGGCCTCAATGTTTGCATCTGTGGGTATGTGCTGCAACCCATAAAGGGGAGGGAGAGTCTCAACCCTGTCTGGACTCTGTTTTCTAACCCTGTCTTAGGTGAACACTTCGCCTTGTTTCTTGGCAGGGCCTGGGCTAAAAACCTCAAACCCATATTAGTACCAACCCAGCCCCAGATACCATGCCTCAGCTCACTGCCTGCCACTCTGGTTTGCAGACAGTTCTTCATTTTAGGCTTCTGGGGATTTTTTTTCCTTTTATTCCTATGATTTTCCCCTGTGTATTTATAAGAATATTCATTATATATTTTTTTCTCACAATTATAGGTGTTTTATAAGAAAAATGATTATAAAAAATTCCATCTACCTCATTGCTGAAAATGGAAATGAAAATTAGTGCATTAAAATATTAATTGATGGTAATACAAAGCAAGAAAGCAAAGAATAGACAGATAAAAAGTCCGTGACACAGCAGTTAGAGACTAGTGCAATGAACATTTTCTCCATAACAGTTTTAATGAAGAAATGAAGCTGAAACAGGAGTAGTGTGGGGTGGGCACCTGAGGGGAGGGAGACAGCCTATGACCCGAGAAAGCCACTGTGGCAGAGTGAAGGCATTTTGGACAAGCTTACAGGATTAAGAACTGATTAAGATCTCCTACAATAACCTGCTTGGATGGGATCTGTCTACATATATAAACACTAACTAAAATCATATTTAATGTTTTATTGGAAAACCCAACAAGTTACAGTATTAAGAAAATGTGGCACATCCCAGGGCAACTCCCAGGGCAGCAGGAACTAGGTTAGGGAGAGCAAGGAGCCCCTGACCTGTGGAGAGAGGACGGTGCCTGAGTGGAGCCAAAGCTTGTAGTGCATGTTTTCAGGAACACAATTTCATGTCCGTGCTGACAGCTTTGCTATTCATCCCATTTTTACCAGGTGATTTCATGCCTTAAGTCACCAAGGGGATGTGGATAACTTAGGGGTATTTGTTTCCCAAGTGCTGACTGCACGAGGGGGTTTAGATTATGTGGCAGATATTTAAGGGAAAGCTTTACAATTCAGAGTTGCAAAGTGAAGTGGAAGCAATCTTATTTTCTAAAAAAAAAAAAAAAATCTAGCTCCTGTTGGACCACTTATTTAAAAATAGAAGCTGCTTTCATGAAACAATAAATAAATAAACACCGTCGTAGCATGTCACTGAAAGCTCAGGAAACACTAGAAGTCAAGAGGGAGGTGGATTTCCCCTTGACTTTTCCTTCCTATGCTGACCAACAAGGGATTTAAATTGTTAGCATGTGACATGTGAATACACTGCTAAAGCCATCAAAGAGTCATTAATTATTAAAGTATCATGATTCTGGAGGACCACATACCTACCTCTCTTTACACACTTTTTTGGGAAACCTTCAATTACCTCTCCTTTTTTTCTGAATCAGGTTATAAATAACTCCCATAATAATTTGGGACTTCAGATTTTGACTATATTGGAGGAACCTGGACAAACATTCTCACTGAGGACAACGAGAAGATGAATTCAACTGCACATGCATACTCAAACCTGACCTGTCTGAAGTTGTTTGCTATAGTGATTCTCAGAAAGCCAGCCCTGGCCCGAGGTCTTCAGAGATGTCAGTGTCATGAGGAGAGTCCACCACTCTGCATACCACGGGACTCCCAAGCATGTACCAGTTCTGGGTGGAGCGAGAGGCTGAGCTCAAAGCCTAAGGGACAGCGAAGCCAGCAGGAGTTCCCTCCATCCATGGCTTGGCTTGGAGCCAACACAAGGCACAAATAGAGATTTGTGAGCCCAAGAGTTTGAGACGGTGAGGTTCAGGGAGTGTCTTGGAAGTGGTCACAGAGAAGGGGGCTATTTCTCCACCAGGTACTGGTTGATTGGTAAACTGCCCAGAAAAAGAGATCTGAATGTACAGTGAAGGTCAAGCAAGGATCTCAGCAGTCTCACTTCTTCACTGTGGAGATGAAAGTTAACATGAAGGATGTCCCAGAAAGGGAGGCCTGGTCCTACCCTGTGCTGGAGATTCTCCACACTTAGTATCTGAAATGGATCAATGTAGATGGCATCAAGTCAGAGACCACCAGCCTGCATTCTGCTGAAGAGGAGACGGATGGCCCCTGCAGGATCATCACCCAGAGCCTCTCAGAGTTGACATTCACAGAGAGGAGAATTCATAGACCATCAACAGGCGCACGAGGAAACCTGTCCAAGGGGGAGACATGGAGGGATGAGCCTCCCGGCTGAAGCAGACTGTTCCTGGAGACGAACCAAGAATTACCTGCAGGTGCTGTGTTCAGGACGACCCAGGGAGATGGGCTCTACAATCTAAAATCAGAAATTTCAGAACTAGAGGGATAGGGCAAAGGTTGGAGGACGTATTCACCAGCCTATGAACACAGGGTTCCTAGCAAGGGAGATGAAAAGCATAGAAAGCTCAAGAATGGGCGATAGGAACCATCGTGAATGACACACAGCCCGGCAACACGTCCTATGTATGTAACTGAAGTAAAGAGGAAAATGGAGAAGATAGCAGAAGCCACATTCAAAGGCAAGTTGTGGATGATATTTCAAAACAGATCAGAGACTCCAGGTTGGAGCCTCGTGAAGACCTGGAACCTATTAAGGATAAGTTAGAAATATGAGCAAATATAAAACCACCATGACAGTTAAAAAACCACCAGGATAAGAGAATAAAATATGCAGAACAGTGCAGCTGAGCAAAAATTATCTCAACCTTTGCAATATCAGTGGTAAAATGAATGACTGACTTTTCAAGAGGCTCCCCAGAAATGAGGCAAGGGGCAGAGTCAGCGGCTTGTAGTGTTGAAAGAAAGTGAGGGCTGACCCGGAATCCTTCACTTGGTGAAAACCTTCAAAAGTACAGGTGAATCAAACATATTTGCAGGCAAAGATCCTGAGAATAATTTACCAGGAAGCCCTCACTCTAGGACATACTAATGGGAATTATTCAAGGAGAAGGAGGGAAACCACCGCAGACAGGAGCAGAGACATGGAGGAGGGACAGAGAGTTTGGACATGGTAATGTGTATGTCACTTAATAAAGAGACAATACTGATTTCCCAGGAAGCTTGGGAAGTTTTTAATTAAAGCAGTCCTCTTTAGAAGTTTATCTTTCCTTTCCAACTTTGAGGTAATGGTCCTTTTCCCTTGCTTTAAAAAGTTTCCCATGTTGAGGTGAGTTTTGTGCAGGGGTTATATTCCATTCTGCTACATGTGGATCTCCAGTTCTTCCAGCACCATTTGTCCAAGAGGCTCTCTTTTCTCCAATGTATGTTTATGGCACTTTTGTCTAGCATGAGGTAACTGTATTAGACAAGAAACCCTACTCCTGCTCCAACACATTGGCTCAGGAACTGACTTCCTTAATGAGACTCCTAAATTGCAAGAAGTACAATCAACGATGGATAAATGGGATGGCATCAGACTAAAAAGCTTCTTCACAGTGAAGGAAACAATCAATAGCATGAAGAGAGAGCCTACAGAATGGGAGAAAATCTTTGCCACCTGCATCTCAGATGGAGCATTAATCTTCAGTATATAAAAAGAACTCAAAAAAAAAAAAAAACTTAACAACCAAAACCAAGTAACCCACTCAATAAATGGGCAAAGGAACTGAATAGATAATTCACAGAAGAAGAAATATGAATGGTCAACAAATATATGAAAAAAATGTTCAATATCTTTAGCAATTAGAGAAGTGCAAATCAAAACTACTCTAAAACTTCATCTCACTCCAGTAGAAATAGCAATTATCAAGAATACAAGTAACAATAAATATTGGCGAGGATGCGGGGGAAAAGGTACATTCATACATTGCTGGTGGGAATGCAAATTGGTGCAACCACCATGGAAAGCAGTATGGAGATTCCTCAGAAAACCTGAAATGGAACCAACATTTGACCCAGCTTTCCCACTCCTCTGTATACCCAAAAGGATTTAAAATCAGCATACTTCAGTGACAGAGCCACATTAATGTTTATAGCAGCTCAATTCACAATAGCTAAGCTATGGAACCAACCTAGGTGCCCTCCAACAGATGAATGGATAAAAAAATTGTAGTATATATGTACAATGGAGTATTATTGAGCTATAAAGAAGAATGGCTTCATGACTTTTGCCGGTAAATAGATGGGTCTGGAAACTCTAATACAAAATGAAATAAGCCAGTCCCCCAAAAACAAATGTCAAATGTTTTCTCTGATATGTGGAAGCAAACCCATAATAAGGTGGGGGGAGGGGTAAGGGGAAGGATAGAAGTACAGTAGAATAGACAATGGGGAATAGGGGAGTGGGGAATAAGGGATAGGAAAAATCTAATAAATCTGACATAGTTTTCTCATGAATAAGGGATAGGAAAAATCTAATAAATCTGACATAGTTTTCTCATGTACATATATGAAAACAACATGGTGAATCTCACCTCCATGTACATCCATAAGAATGAGATTCTACTAGAATAAGATATACTCCATGCTTGTATGATCATATCAAATGGATTCTGCTGCTGTATATAACTAAACAGAACCAATACATTTTTAAAGAAGTTTTCCATTTCTAGCAGTTGAAGGCTGGGTCCGCACATGAGCCTACTTTGTTTTGGCTAACAGGTATGGAGCCTGCAATGTCCTGCCCCTTTCCCAGTCCCCATGAACTCTGGGAGGACCCTTGGTCAGGCCCACATCTGTAAGGCTGCTGTGGTGCAGAGTGGACCTTGTCTTAATGATGGTACCTGCTTTGTCTTTCTGTCCTGTTTTTATTTTTAGTGTTGAGATTGCTCTGCCCAAATGCCATGGCTCCCAAGGCAAGTTCTGAGAATTTTTCTCTTTCTGCCCTTGCATTTCTGCTTGTTTTATCCATACCTCAGGATAATATTTGCTAACACCTTTATCATGTATGAACCCAAGTGCTTCCAGACTTGTAAATTTGAATGACAAGTTTGAGAAATACTTCCCTTGTAGGAAAGAGAGTATTTTATTGGATTTATAGCCAGAGCAACCCCAGGATTTCTGAATTAGACACTAATACTGAATTTAAGACACAGTCTTAGTGTTTTATCATCTTAAATATCTATCATCTATCTACCTGTCAATCATCTATCTACCTATCTGCCTATTTACCTATCTACCTATCAATCATCTATCTATGTATCTATCTGTGTATCTATCATATATCTCCAGCCGTAACCTCTGAGCTAATTCAGCAGGTTTGGACATACCTAATAAATGCACAGAGTCTGCTTGGAACATTAGGATTGCATTGCTATCCTGACTAACAACATATTGCCGTTTTAAATAGGTGTTCTTTAAATATTTATTTGACATTTATTTAGTGTGGACAGGAAGAGACATAACTTCTAAATTAATGATCTACCTACCTCTTTATTTATATTCAAACTATGCAATTTATCTTGGGTACTGAACACAATACTTTACTTCTTAGAGTCCTGCTGCTCATGGCTGGTGCAGTGTTAGTTGCTCTGAATCATGAAGGTAGAGGAACCTTGGAATAATTACAGACTTGTTCAAATACCTTGAAAAGTCCTTGTACTCACTTTCATGGTGGGAAAAAACCTCCCCTCCTTCTCTATGGCCATAGTTCTCTCTGTTTACTTTTGAAAGTTCCTGAACCAGCTGCCTTTCTGGAAGGGACGTGAAATGTTTCAAACTTAATGATAAAACCTGCCACTCACTCCGGGTCGTTGCTCAGTGCACGTGGTTCTGGTGCAGACCTAGTGCTGACCCGACTGCTGGGGCTGGCTGGCCGTCAGCTGGCTGGGCACAGTGGAGGAGGCTTGCAGCAGCCACCATGTGCACACAGCAAACTTGTGGTGTGACTTGGAGCCACTCAAGCTAGAGAGTCAGGTGCCAAGGAGGGGCGTTTTGAAGCCAGCATCCACTGGAGGGCACTGTCCACTTCAGTGGGAGTATAACCAAGTGAAGTTTCAGCAGTTTCCTAAGGAAAGCCCAGTCACCTGGCGCCAGTGTCTAAGTCATGGCATTATCACATGGTTTATAAGGGGCTTTTCCATGGTTGAACCAATGTGGCTCCATGAATGGATGCAGGGGGTGGAATATGGGTGTTGGTTGGTTTCCCCTTAAGTATCTAAGATAAATTACACTCTGCCAAACAGATTAATTTGTGTATTTGCTCATCTAGTTAACATAGGAAATGTACCTCCTTCCTAGGGGTGGATGTACTCTGAGTGTATGTCTGAGCACACTCAAAATAGCCACTTGAGCTGTGCTGACTTAGGATCCATTGTGTTGCCTTTCTGCATTGTGCTACATTTTAGTACTTCTTGGAATTCAGTGAAAATATGTGGTGCTATCCCTGTGACTGCCTCTTTCTAATGCCCAGGTCATTCCCTTGACCACAGGGATGGCAGCAGAACCAGACAGAGAGGAATAAGTTTCAGTGCACTGCAAAGAAATTTAATGTATTTAAAAATTATCTACATACATGCCTATAAAAGGTACAGCATTTTGTAAAATGGGATTGTCATTCTTTATTTCTTCCTCCATTTTATCTGTTTTTGAACATTTGAAGCGCTGGGGATATAGCTTAGTAGTAGAATGCTTGCTTGTCTAGCATGTAGGAGGCCTGGGTTGCACCCCCAGTCCTGCAAAAATAAAACAAATAGATAAAGACTAATTTGAAATAGTTAATATTTGAGGAGTTAAAGATGTTTCAGGTCAGAAATCCATATGCAACAAAATGAAACTAAACCCCTGTCTCTCACCATGCACAAAACTCAACTCAAAATGGATCAAGGACTTGGGAATAAAACCAGAGACCCTGCATCTAGTAGAATAAATAGTAGGCCCTAATCACCATCATGTGGGATTAGGCCCCAACTTCATTAATAAGACTCCAGTAGCACAAGAATTAAAATCAAGAATCAATAAATGGGATGGACTCAAACTAAATAGTTTCTTCTCAGAAATGAAACAATCTGTGAGTGAATAGAGAGCCTACATCTTGGGAGAAAATCTTTACCCTTCACACATCAGATAGAGCACTAATCTCTAGGGTATATAAAGAATCAAAAAACTAAACACCAAAAAAAACAAATAACCCAGTCAATAAATGGGTCAAGGACATGAACAGAGACTTCTCAGAAGACGATATACAATTAATCAACAAATATATGAAAAAAAGTCCATCATCACTAGCAATTAGAGAAATGCAAATCAAAACCACTCTAAGATTTCGTCTTACCCCAGTCAGAATGGCAGCTATTATGAAAACAAAAAACAATAATTGTTGGTGAGGATGTGGGGAAAAAGGCACACTCATACATTGCTGGTAGGACTGCAAATTGGTTCAGTTAATATGGAAAACAGTATGGAGATTCCTTGGAAAATTGGGAGTGGAACCACCATTTGACCCAGCTATCCCTCTCCTCGGTCTATACCCAAAGGACTTAAAAATAGCATACTACAGGGACACAGCCATATCAATGTTTATAAGCAGCATAATTCACAATAACTAAACTGTGGAACCAACCTAGATGCCCTTCAATAGATGAATGGATAACAAAAATGTGGCATTTATACACAATGGAATATTACTCAGCAATAAAAGAAATAAAATCAAGGCATTTGCAGATAAATGGATGGAGTTAGAGAAGATAATGCTAAGTGAAGTCAGCCAATCCCAAAAAACCAAATGCCGAATATTTTCTCTGATGTAAGGAGGCTGATTCATAGTGGGGTAGGGAGGGGGAGCATGGGAGAAACAGAGGAACTCCAGACAGGGCAGAGGGGTGGGAGGGGTAGGGAGTGGGTATGGGGTTAGAAATGATGGTGGAATGTGATGTACATTGTTATCCAAAGTACATGTATGAAGACACAAATTGGTGTGAATACACTTTGTATACAACCAGAGATATAAAAAAATGTGCTCTATATGTGCAATAATGCATTCTGCTGTCATATATAAATAAAAAAATAATTAAAAATAAATTTTAAAAAGGTGTTTCAGGTCCATAGCATGTAAAATGAAAGTAAAACATTTTCAATATATCTATATCATGGAGAAATACTTGGTCAAGAAATGCAACATAATTCGTAGAACAGTCCATAAGTAAAGTGTATCCAGACTGCACATCACAGATTGTACTATGAATCTGGTATTACTGACAGAAATTGACTAATCTTTTTAATTGAATAAAGTTTTCTTTTGCTGACTAATTTGATGATAATATGAATAAAATATTAAATAAAGCCAATAAAAAAAAGATTTCCATCCTTCCCATATATCCCAAAGTTGATACATAAAATTAAAATTAAAAGTATCTTAAGAACTGAAAAATTATTATACTTTATTTCCCCCAAAATGTAAGATGTGAAGAATAGATTATTTAATATATATAAACACAGTGTATGGAGGTTTGAATAGTTAGAAAACTCCTTTCAGGAAAATGGTTTTGGGTAAAAATAACTTTAGGAAGAAAGGTCTATTCCTGTGACTATAACATTAACATTTCTAAATTTAACATAAAATTTATTCACCTACATGTGAATGATGTACAAAACTATTTGGAAACATGTCCTTCCTCTCCAATATATTTCTAAGTATTTATACTGTGATGAATGCATGTATTTATGTGTGTGTTAAATACCACCTGAACACACAGATATCACACAGTGGAGTCACATGACAGCCACAATTCTTTAAAGGCTCAAGGCAATGCAGTACCTATCACTCTGTCTCATCATAATTGCTCTGGTTGAGCTTCTTCATGCATCTTCAGGCAGCTGGGGTGACCAGGTGGCTCTGCTGGGGTCAGGTGGGCTCACAGCATCTTCAGGATGGACTGGTGCTGGTGTGGTGTGGTCTTGGATGGACCGGCTGGGTCCATGCAGTCTTGCTCCAAGTGCTTCACAGCACTGCCAGGCTGACCTGGCTGTGTTCACAGAGCAAGGAATGGGGCAGACGCACAGGTGCTTTCTTCTTAAGTCCTGTGTGTGCCCCCCACAGCTGACATCCCTCTGATGAAAGCGGGTCATGTAGCTGAATTCAAAATGAAGAGGTCAGAAATATATTCCACCAATTTGGAGCAAAGTCATATGGATCAAGAGAGAGGTGAAAAACTACAGATATTAAAGTCATTAATCTATTCTAACTTTGGAGTTTAGATTTTTAAATAAGACATTAATGGGAATAAGAATTTTGATGGGCTAGAACTCAAACAATTAAAACAAGTGGTCTTGAAATTTCTGTGACTTTAAGAGAGAGGAGAGAGAGAGAGAGAGAGAGAGAGAGAGAGAGAGAGAGAGAGACTCCCTAACAATAAGGGAACTTAGTTTTGCCATGACAATTTGATACCAATTTTTTAAAATTATAAATAAGTCAGATGCAATTAATGAAGATGGAAATGTCAATATACTAAAAGGATTTAAAGTGGAGACAAATGGTAAAATAACGCAATGCGAGTGACAGCTCTGACATTTCCGTGACATCACTGTTCCCTCTCGGCTTGTAAAATGCCTTGTATTTCTCCTCTTCCCAACTTCAGACCCCAGAGAAACACTAGCGGTCCTCAAGTTGCACCAGGCCAAGGAAAACAAATGAATGAGCTAAAACTGGAGGAGTGCACTTCCAGGTTCAGAGCAGGAGACTGAGGAAGAGGCCAAGGGCTGGAAGTGCATCCTGGCAGTAGTGGTGACAGGGTGCTGCAGGGGCATTTTAGGCCCACCTCAAACACACTGAAGAAGGAGAGAAGGAAGAGCACAGACCAGGTGCACAATCTCCACCCTCACAGTGCAGAGGTGGGATGTAATGAGGGAGCTGAATCAAGTCAGGAGAGGCTTCATCTCTCAGGACAGCTGAGCCCAAGCCCCACCCTCCCCCACAGGTCATTTCCCAATGTTTGTCCTTTGTCCAGCGGTGCTGGGATTACACCTGCCAGTTCTTATAGCCACTCTTTTATAGTACTTTGGAAACCTCATAGGTTGCAGTTGCTTCCCCCTGGAAAAGCATGATTTCTTTAATGCTAACTTGAGAAAGAAGAAGGCTAAGAGGACTTAAAGAGGAAGTATGCAAAATTTATCTGAAATATGATTTTATTTATGAAAAACACTCTTACAGAAGGGCGTCCAAAAACAGAAAACAAATTGCTATTAAAAACAAAGGAGAAGGCTTCTATAAATTGTAAACATGTAGAATTATCTGAAAAGTTCAGTTCCGACTGCAAGAATACTTGACACTCAAACTGTCTCCATGAGAAACAGTTTCTAATTAATTGGTCTGAATCATTTATGCTTGGCATTGTTCTTAGGTTGAAGCTGCTATTTCAGGAAAGAGGGAAAGTTCAAGGATTGAGAGATAACAGTATAAATCTGAATTTGCCAGCACATGCTTTTAAAGTTCAATGCTCTAATCATAAAAACTACCTCCCAAAGCTGGGTAGACAATCCATTCTATTATCATGGTCCTTACAGTGTTTGAGATCAAGGTCACTCTGAAGGTTGATGTGAACCCTCCTCCCATAGAAACTTCAGAGATCAGAGTTTTTGAAATTCATTGTAGAAAGAAATGATTTTTAGAACCAATAATTTTTAATTCAATTGAAAAACAGTGTAACCCTGTTGGATTTAAAAATTTAAAAGCCATTCATCGTGAGATAATCAAATGGACCATTTTTTTTTTTTTCTTTTTGTGGTACTGGGAATTGAACCCAGGGACTTAGGCATTCCAGGCAAGCACTCTACCACCTCAGCCCCTCAAATGGAGCATCTTTACCACCTGGCATTATTAACAGTAATACTAATAAATTGGTATAATGCCTTCAAAGCATTTTTAGGTACATTCTGTAGGTTGATTATTAAACCAACACTGTGAAGTAGACATGACTATTATTATTTTGTTTATCATCATTATTGTTGCAACTATTATCACTACTTTATAATTAAAAGTACTGAAACTTCAGTTTAATCTTAAATGACAAAATGCAATGTGAATCTAGCTTTCTGTTTCATGGACTAATATTGATGACCTCTTCCATAGGCACTCAAGTACTTAATTTTCGTCATTTTAAAAAATGTGTTTAATGTTGGTACTACTTCATAAAGAAGGGAAGAGAGTCAAGACAATAAGTATAGAGTACTTAGAATAATGCATGGCTTATAAGAAAAAGCTTGACAAATGTAAGTTATTACAGCCAAGATATATTTAACCAGAATACAGACTGTAATGGTTATATAATCAGAAATTTGATACACAAAAAAGTACAGAGACTGAGCTTATTTTAAAAACGAAGAAATTTCCAGTTTGCCTTGAATTAGCTAATATTTATTCTGGTAACTTCTACATAAACATTATTTTAAAGACCAACAGTAATTGAGGCTTGGAATCAGCAAACATCAATTTAATTTGATGTTTGATTGAAGATTCAGTTGTATTTAAATACACTGAGTGCATTTTAGGAAACTCTTGAGCCACTGAGTCTTGGAGCCCTAATAAATTGAAACTTCTTTTCCCTAAGGGCTTGAAGACAATCCACAGGAGAGTGTTTTCAGAGCCTAACCAACTGGGCTCCAGAAAGCTCACGTCTGTGGGACTTGGTCACCCTCCTGTACACCTGGCACTGGGTTCAGTTTCTGAGAAAGTGGACCATGGGGACCAGCGATGTCCAGGCTCTACCACAAAGGTCAGAGCCTCAGTGGGCCACCGGCCTCTTTCTTTCCTGATGATCTAAAGGGAACAGGACCACTATAACTCTAGCTTCGTATATCACACTGTCCCTCAGCTTTGACGAACACCTGAGCCCCCTGGATTTCCTGCAGATGAGACACGTCCTTCTCCTTACTCTGAGAAAGAGACCCCACAAGGAAAGAGTCCTGCTGGGGTTTATAAGTTTCACATTTGTTCTGCAACCATAATCTCTGCAGTTGTTTAGCCTGGGTCCTGGAGTTCAAGGAAATCACTATTTATCGCTAGCCTTTTTTTGAACGATGTCTCTGGTTATTTCATGGGTGGCTGAAGTTTACTTAAGTCGTTTCTTGAGGAGCATCTGAGGAGCTCTGTAAGCCCTAGCTCTTGCATGTTTAAAAATGCTTGCTGCCTTTCTCCTGCGCTAGAATTCTGGTGGGTATAAAATACTGTCACGTTCTTTTCCTTGAGAATGCTGCAGGCGTCCCTCTTGTCTTTAGCGTCCTGTGGCACTTTGAGAGACCTGCCGATGTTTTACAGCTTATGAGTATCTTGATGCTTAGGCTTGTGCAGGGGACTTTCTGCCTGACATTGAGATCCAGTGATTTTATTATTCTCAGTGTTGATTAACCCATCTCCATTTCCCCCCTGGGATGTGCTGTGCTCTCTATATACATTTGTCTGTTACTCTTTTTAAAAATTCTGGCAAATTTTCTTACATTTTATTTTAAAATGATTTTTTGGAGATGGCTGTTTTGACCATGTCTACTCAGTCGCCTTCTCTGGTGTCCCTCATCCTCCTGCCTGGCTCTTCAGCTTCACTCCTGCTGTTCTCTGGGTGCCCTCCAGGTCCCCTGCAGTTTTTCCTGGGTGACTTTGCTCATCCATCCTCACTTTCACTAATGGCTTCTCTACCTCAGTTCTTCCTGAGCTCTTGCAGTTCATATTCCACTCCTTTGGTTATGCAGACGCATGTTCCTGGGCTCTGCCTTCATCCACGGTGCTTTCTGGGAACGTGGCTCTGCTCAGCCTCGCCTGCCCTGGCTCCCAGCTGCTGCAGTGGTAGTGAGCACGGCCATAATTGCCCACATGTCCTGGTGCCTCAACAGGAGAGGGCTGGTACCCCCAGGAGAGTCACCGGTCAGCCTGCGATCTGCATGCACAGGCACCTCCCCGGATTCATTTTCCACAGTTACCATCTCTGAATTTGGACCCTGACTCACATTATTTTTATTTTGACTCCCAGATGCATTTCTCGGGTTGATCAAAAATAGTTTTCTTTATGTTTCTTATTCCCTTTATTTCCTGGGATAGTGTCTTCTTTACTGTGTTTTTTTCAAAACCAGGGGTATAGGCATGTGATTTTTTAAAAACAATTTTAAAGGCAGTATCTGAAAGCACTGTGAAGCCGTACAAATTTGAATTAATTGCTCAGCATAATGACATTATTTCTACTATTAAACACATAAGTCTTCTGTGAGAGGAAATGCTACAAAGCATACTTGTAAAACATAAGCCCCTACATAATCGCTCAAATCCACTTGTTCATTTGATAAAGGAGAAATATCTTTAGCAGGCTTTGAAGAGATTATGAAACTGAAACAAATTAAGAATCTCATGTCATCTTTCCTAATATGGCCATCAGTGGGAGAATCTTCTCATTAATTAGCCTGGCTGGAGTCAGATATCCAGTGTTTCCGAGGCGGCTCCTGGTTGGGGGCTTTCTTGGGATGGGTAGGTGGTGATTTCCTGCACTTTCCCGACGGGCTGAAAAGCAACAGTCCATTTTTGTAGGTGAGGAAATAGTGGATTTTCATCAACAACGTTCTTGCCCAAGATTCTATTAAAATATTTTGGGAACAAATCTATAAAGATAAAGGTAGAGAGGATCTTAGAGGTGAACATATGTCTTCAGAGGAATGAAATGCAAGTCCATAGCACACCTGGAAGCTGCCTTGGGGGTGAGACTCTGCCTTCTAGGTTCCCAAAGTCCAGGGTCATGGTTTGTTTGAATTCCTGCTCCTCTTTGTAGAAAGCTTGCAGCTGCCTATTAAATGCTTTCTCCGACACTTGGAGGCCACAATTGTGGAACAAACACATCATGTGCCGTAATCTGAAAACACACTGTAACCGTGTCCAGAGTGTTCTTTGGTTCAACCATAAACTTTTCTATACCAGTCTGGTGATCACTGGCCTAGTTTTAAACTGATTAAGAAATACATTTGCTGAGACTAAAATGAACAATTAAGCTTGTTTTTTAAAAAGACACTTTTATAGAAGGAGACTCAAATAGACAGGATTTTCACAGTGACCCTGGGCCGGGCAGTCTGACCTCCTCATGGATCTGAAACATTGTTTGGCGATTGTAGGTTTTGTCTTGTCAAGAATTTCACGCTGTCTGAGTTAATTTTGCTGTTCTATGTTTTTCACATTTAATATGTTATCTTGTATTTCAGAAAGGCAACTAATACAGTGTTTCTCCAATGTTCAGGTACCTCTTTATTCTAAAAAGACATTTTTTAGGTTATTCAGTGACTTAATATTGCTCTCAATGAGATAGAGATGAAAAGTTGCTAGAAGAGTGCTTGGATATTTAATAACAGCAACAAAACCCCCAACTATTTATATGTAAGACCTATAGATCTTAAGAACACTATATCTTTCCTACTTTTTGAATTTCATGTTCCCTGACCTTACTTCCACAAGATCTCATTTTCTTTCTTTACTTATTTTTTATAGTCTGCCCTACTTTAATGTGAATTCTTGTCTGGGAGCTCCTCAGAGCCTCAAGCCAGTTTAGGCTCACCATAAGACTGGGAGGAACAATGCCTTATGTCAATAATTGTCACTGGTAACCATGCTTCCTAAGATGTATGGGACTCGGACAATTATGGGAGTGGACATAGGCTTTAGACTTTTGATTATGTAATTACAGAGAGTTAAATTTGTATGGTATTTAATTAGGCTGCTAGTTCATGGGAGGTATCAAGTATATTAAGACTTAGTAAGTTTGAAAAATTAGTTTTAGAGTTAAATGGGTGTCTTATTTGGGGATTTTTCAGTGTTTTTTATATAGAAAAGGTCTGAGAGACAAAGAGAGACTTTGTGAGCTAGGAGATGGTTTGCCTGCATGAAATAGACACCCAGTTTTTCTGGCTCAAATAAAGAGAAATTATTTTCTTTTTCATATGAACAGAAGTCTGGGGGAAGGAGGTTGGGGGGATGGCTCACTAAGGGGCTTGTCTGAGATCCTTCAGTCTTTCTGCCCAGCTGCTGTGCTTAGGTGATGTTCAGCCTGAAGTCCCCAAGCAGGCTCTGGGGCTGCAGTGCAGAAGTTCCACAGAGGCTTCCCCGACAGGTGGTCATTTACATTTCATGGCCAGAGCCAGGACACATTCTCCTAGGAAGCCTGTAGTCCATGGAAGTGAGATTCTAAACCAGGAACAGCTTTACTCCAACCCAATTCAGGACTCCACAGGTCAGGAGACAGTGGGCAGGTGGAGAGGGACATACCAATTTTGTCACTTGGCATTCTCTGCCTTGTTTTCTTACTCACTCTCTTCTGCCCCTCTTCTTAATGTCCTTCTAAGGGGACATACAGGATGGACAGGTTCTAGTTCAGCTCTGATACACAGTAGAATAAGTGAAATCCAGATACACAAAAAGATTTGGCTTAAGAGTATGTACTTCTATGGTTTTATTTTCAACAGAATTACAGAGAATTTGAAGTAAATGTTCAGGAAAATAGCAAGTAGTTAAAAATATTTATTGGCCTCCAAAGGTTTGTGAGCATTTCTTTGAGATGTTGTACTGTTAGCCATTTTAGAATCGTCTCTATTCTCTTTCACAATTCTGAGTTTAAAAATCATCTTAGCATTTATCTTCATTTGCAGATTGAGAGGTTTAGTTATTAAGATCATCATAAAAAGGAGCAATTTTAGAACTTTGAGCAGGCCTTTTTAATGTGGGCCATTTGTCTCTTGGTATCAATTTTATCTGATTACTTGATTTCATATGCATACTGCAAGTGACAGATAGTTTTAATATCACCATGATTAATGGAATATTTTTGTAGGTTCTCCTGCAGAGAAGAATACCACAATGAAATATTGATAAAGTTCTTCCAAGAACAGCAAAATTGTTATTCTACTTAAGGAAGTCTTTAAAACTAAGATTGCATTTTGTCTGACTAAACAGATAAGGTATTTTACAGCTGAAGCATTAAATAGTCTATTGATTTTGTTCTGGGTAAATCAGGAGATTTCTGTGTTTACCAAAAGTCTTTCTGATGACCTTGGTCCTCTGAAATTAGGTCATAGGTGATTGAATAAGACAAGATTTGCCAATGACATCAAATTTGGAGATTAGAAACTTAGCAATTGATATTATAATCAAAACTTCTGCAGTCAGTTGAAAAGAAGAGGCATGTTGGAGTCCATTCAATAGAAACAGAGGGGGGCCCTTGACACAGGGGAGAAAACCTGGCAGGAAGGTCAATACCAGGTTGCACCTGATATCATTTCTTAATTTTTCTGTACAGCTTTATCCTCATTCTCACAGAGAAAATAATAAGAGTGGTTTAATAAATGTCCTAGAATTGTATCTGCATATATTCAAACTCTTTATCAAGTGACAGCTATTGCCAGTCACACCACTGTATACATACCAGAGAAGACAGAAGTCAACAGAAATGACGAGTCCCTGTCCTCTAGGATTTTAAGTGCAACCAGGAAATGCAAATACTGTGCAAATCAATGTATCAGTGACCAAAGTTATGAAATAAAAGCAAGCAGGGTAAAGAAAGGTTCTGTGGTCCAGCTCTGGGAATGGGTAGAGGAAGGTTAGTTGACCGGGCTGCCACCTCCAGTGGCTCCAGTTGACTGTGACTGACCTTATGTGCATGGATCAACTGATAGACATCTTCCATGTTTAGCCTAGGACATCACTGTTCTAATTGGCCTTGTTCTTCCAAAGAAACAATTTAACGGATCAGAGTGGGGCTTGGGGATGTAGCTTAGTGGTTGAGCACTTGCCTTGCATGCTTGGGGCTCCCATCCACCCCAGCTCTTCAAAACAATGTAACAAAGTAAAAAAATGGCAACTTATCAAAGAAGATTAGGGTTCCTTAATTATCTTAGGTTTTATCTCTAAAATTACTTTGTGTAATTTTATCAAAAATTAAGTGACAATATGTATTTTTTAAGAGAGAGAGAGAGAGAGAGAGAGAGAGAGAGAGAGAGAGAGAGAGAGAGAGAGAATTTTTTATTATTTATTTTTTAGTTTTTGGTGGACACAACATCTTTATTTTATTTTTATGTGGTGCTGAGGATCGAACCCAGGGCCCCGCGCATGCCAGGCGAGTACACTGCCACTTGAGCCACATCCCCAGCCCCAACAATATGTATTAAAAGCTTATAAACAGAAAAAGTCCTATTCAAATATATTTACTCCATTTCCCCCAGGGGGGAAAAATGTTCTTTCACTCATCCATTCACATTAACACTCCCTAAACACTCATCGACTTGGGTGGACACGATTCCTACCTTTGAAGATTCTTCAAGGGCGAAACAGGGAACAAACAAGCAAACTGGTGTCTTTTATTGTAAGAGAGAAAGGAAGGATGGGGGTGAGCTGGTGAGAATAGGGATACTCCCTGTCATTTTCTGTGTTGGGACACCTACCACTGTCCCTCCCCTTCAGCCCACCCCAAAGCAAGAACATGGCCACCCAGGCAGAAGAGCCTGTGCACAGCTGGAGGAACTTTTCTTCTTTCAGATCCCAGGGGGACTCAGCCTGCGGGCGTGGAGGTAGGAGTGGCAATTCACAGGGAGAGGAGGGACAGAGGGACATGGAAGCACCACCATGGTCCCTGTATCAGGGAAAGCATGCAGGAGAGGAGACAGAAAAGGTCAAACTTCTGTGAATAAAAGAACTGGACAGAATTGTGTATTAACTATCACTTTTACAGTTAATTCTTCATCTTATCTTTCCTTTAACCTATGGAATATTTGCAAAGCTTCTTCTGTAATTTCTTTTTAAGTGTGTGTGTGTATGTGTGTGTGCATGGGTGTGTGTATGTGTGTGCAAACACATGTACTTCAGTTTAAATGTGGAAACTGTGACAAATTTAAACTTTGGTTTCCATTTAAGAAGGCTTTTGCCAACCTGAGAAATCCACCATCTAACAGCAATGATCACTTCGCCTCTTAGTATTTACTAAGATTGTTACATTTTAAATACACGTTTGCTTTCTAAGTCACAAATCTAGAAAACAAAGTCTCAGTTATATAATGTCAACAACTAGAAAACACTTTCCAGAAAGACTCTGAGTAAACACACATTGACCTCATTGCCTCTACACAGGTAACACCCACACAACACTGTCCCCTTCAATGAAATACAGCAGATAGAATTTTTACATGTATGCAAATATGCTACAATGAAATCCCACCATTCAATGTAAATAACATAAAAAATAAAACAACTCCCCCTCCACTGGACCTTTGCACGTTCCTCATGCAGCTGCCACCTGCTTGTTGGTGCACATTGAGAGGCCCCCAGGAGCAAACATTTCACTCTCTTTAAATGGAATTCAGTCCTCTTCCAAAACTTGATCTCCATTCTCTGCTTTCTTGGAATGTTAGTCCTGGTCACAGGCCTTGGCCTTGTCTTTTCCCAGTCTTTCCCTCTAGTCCAGGAGCAATGTCCCCATCCTGTTCTGTGTGGTACCGGCCAGTCACCCTCTGTGCATGCTGACTCCCATGCTCTCGCTATTTCCACAAAGACCACAGCCTCTCCGTGTCCCCCTCACCTGCCAGTGTGGTTCTGAGACATACATCCTATCAATCACCCTTGGAAGCTGCCAAAGCCTTCACGTTGTCCCAGCCCTGGTTCTCAGCATCATGCTGCCCATGGTCAATCATGCACTTGGCAATGATAATCAACAACAAAAGTTCTAAATGTATTCATTTCTGTAAAAAGTTTGGATAATCTAAAATGATCTACAGTGATGTCGTTCACATTTACTTGTGTTTCAATATTCTGCCTTGGGTGGGGACAGGAAGGTTAAAACATCCAGGGTCACACAAGCATTAGCCATGACCCACCCACTGGAGTATCACAATGTGATTGTCCTTGTCCATGCAGGATGGGGTCTTGTCCTCCGCTCACACTGTGAGCCTTACGGGCTGCACTACTGGGCTAGCCCTGTAGCTTGCTAGCCTCATCTCCAACATTTGTGTGCAATGTTCCTGCTCTCCGCTCTCCCTACACCTGGGGCCATGCTGCAGTGCATAAGGGAGCTACCACATCAGTCCCCTTCTAGAGGACTCTTTCCTAGAAAGCTCCTGGTTTCTGTGCTCACCTCCAGGTATTTTGCAGTCAGTGGCGAGGACAGAAACAGGTGATTTTGGATTGCCTCCCTTCCATGCCCTGGTCTAGCAACACACTTGGAAATTTTGGAGAGGTTGGCACCTATTTTCTTAGGGATATCGAAATTAAGGCAAATACAGTTTCATTTTAATATCTTCTTATACTATAAATTATAGAGGGGTCAAATTTTCCTGTGATTTCTAAATGCCAGGCTGTGAATACTCATCTATTTTATAATAACTGGGTTGCTGTTAGGGTCTGTAAACAAGTCAAGATGGCGCCTGGCATTTTGCCAGAGGGAGTGGTTTGTGATGTAACGCCAGTGAGCCATTAAGTGTGGAGATTCCTTATTGGTTGACTGCTGTATCTAGTTTATGTTAATTAAGATAAGCTGTGTAGAATGTATATATACCCCTCCTGTCCTACAATAAACGGCTCCCACTCCTGTTGTATCAATCTACACAAGTTGCTCGTCACCCCCCCCCCCCCCTGGTTATTTTGCCCAGCCAGCCAGACTGCGGCAGGTTGCTGGGACAAATTTTTCCTCTGATCCTTGTGTTTGGCTTAAATGAGACATTCTTAGATTTATTTTCTTTTGGAGACTTCAGCTATGCCACTGTGCATCAAAAAAGCTAACTACTACCCTTTCCAAGTCCTGCTTAAAACATTAAGCCCTGTCAGGGAACTTGTATTTCTGGAGGATCCCACCATTTCAGAACTCATAAGAGTGGTTCATGAAGATCAAACTGTAACCCAACGTGGCCTATAACGAATCCCTGCTTCCCTCTGGGATTGTGTAAGCCAGGTCTGTACTAGGAGAAAGCTTTACAAGTAAAATCTCTTGGTTCTGAGCCTCAACCAAGCACCTCTGGTTGGTGACATTTCTCGTGTCTTCACAGCTCATGTTTGGGGGAGTCAGTCATGTCCTGTGTGACTGACTGCACTGAGGTAAGGCCAGCGGAGCTTGCCCCAGGTCTCCCTGAGTCCTGCCCAGCTCCTTCTCCCTTCATTCACCTTCCAAGTATCCTTTTGCTGAAACAAACCTTGTGCATTAGAATGATCAAATTCTGAGTCCTGCAAGTCCTCCTGCTAAATCACAGAACCTCCCCCAACACAACCGTCATTCCTCTGAAGGTCATAGAGTTCTTTCTGGAACAATCAGGAGTGTGCCTTATTTTCTCAAATATTTAAAATCATTTTCAATTGAAGATGGAGTAATTGAAGATGGATTAAAGTGCCATAGGTTTCACCTCCTCAGCCATGAAGTATCCTCCACAGCAGGTGAACAACTCGCTTCTTCTCTTGAACTCACTGTAAGTAGATACTGCTGGCTTCTCTCTCTGCAGTGAAGAATTCAACTTTACGCAAAGAGAGATCTGGCTTTTGCCTTTGGCTGCAGGGAGATAATCATGGTAGCAGTTTGTTTTAGACAGGTTCCTTCATGTCAGAAAGAACAACCCTGTAATTTAGGAATGGAGCTTTGAATCAGATGGTATTAGTTGATCTGGAGGCCAAGTCCAACCTAAGGGTAATCAATCAATCATCCATCATGACTGTGTAATAAAGCCCTGGTGAAAACACTGGACATCAGAGCTTGAGTGAGCTTTTGTGGTCTGCGATATTCTTTGGGAATGGCCTATCTGGCTCCCAAGAGGAGGTAACAGAAGCTTCTTGTCTGAAACTCCTAGCCTGCTCTGTGTCTCTTTCTTTGATTTGTGTTCTTTGTGTTCTTTCCTTGTTAAAAACTGCAACTGCACAACAGTATTTGGTGAGCTCTGTGAGTTCCTTTGGCTCTTAGGAAAGCCCCACTTCTCCTCCAGCAAATCCTCAGACCCTGAACTTGCAGCTGTTGTCAACAGTGAGGGGCGTCTGGGGACCGAGACTGAAACCTTGCAGTCAGGTCAGCTCTGACGACTCTTCCTCCTCCTTCCCTGTCTTTGCTGGGCTAATTGTCAGGATCCCCACAATGTCAAGTGCTGAGGTCAGCTTTGTCTACTTACCTTGTTTTGAGTATTTCCTATGTGATTGAGTTCTCCTGTAAGACTAGAAAATAGTGGGCAGGGTGAGTTTGAGATGCCATCAGGAGAAGCTTGTGAACACGCATCAGTAACTGGCTACCAGCAGGGGGCGCAGCATAATCCAGCCCTCAGGTCACAGGTGTGTCCCAACCACCAAGTGCCAGCCCTGAGATGGAAAGTAGCTCTAGAAACATTGCTCCAAACTTTATATTGCATCTGACATTTTTTTTCTCTGGCTTTTCCAACGTCCTAATAAAAGTGGACTCATGTACCTGGAACATTTTGGTTTATCTATGGCAGAGGAAAATCCAGACTCCTAAGAGCACATTTTTGAATATCCCATATTATCCAACAAATAATAGCTTGCTTCCCTTTGGCCTCCTTGGAGTGAGCTGTGACAGCTTTGAGTGCAGTGCTACAGGCCCAGGGCAGCGGCCCATTATTACACTGACCTGAGGACATCAGTGAAGCAGTCTTACTAGTATCGTGTCTTGGATAAAAATCATTTAAAGTTATGTAGAATGGAAAGAATATGAGCCCTTTCCCCTGGAGAAAGTTCTAATTGTCCCAAACCTAAATACACTATGAGTATTTTATTTTCTAAGGAAAACATCTAAGAAGGATTTATTACCAAAAATGTATAGAAGCCTAGAATGTGGAACTTATAATTTGTTTCCCCATCATTTCTCCAAATATTTGGAAGGGGAGGAATTTCATAAACTGTTTCTGTCCACATTGAAGGACTTAAAATTTAGAACCTATAAGAAATAAGTAGGGGAATCTTTCTATATCCTACCTTAAGGTGACAAAGTCAGGCTCTGAATTAAAAACAGGAGACAATCATTTCCAAGCACCTCTATTTACATTGAGTTCCAGCTTCTGCGTGGTCCCTTCATGGTCCCCACCATATTGAACACTCCTCCAGAGGTCTGACTGCGTGTACAAGAGGAGATCAGAGGATGACCTCCAAGGAAATGATGACTTCTTGCTCTAGATTTTTAGGAGAAAGGTTTATGGGCAGAAGGAAAAAGAAGGGGGAAAAAGTGAGGAGACCCTTTTCCTAATGTTAGTGTAACTAGAAGCACTTCCTTCTGTCCAGATAAACGATATAAATTTCTGACAACCCATTTCATGGGTTACCTTCATCTTCTAGATGGCTGTTGCAATTCATGAGATGATTGTTGTTATAGACAGCTTCCTTCTCTCTTCCCACTTTGACCTCACCATGGCAGGGCCAAAGCAGTGGATGCCAGGCAGGTTTGCCTAAGCTCATTCAACTCTTGTAGATGCTCCTTGCTTTGGCTCTTAGGAAAGCCCCACTTCTCCTCCCACCTCTTGCCCTGGCTTTCCCAGACTTGCCTTGAGCCACCCCTCAGTCTTGCGCTGCTGGCTGTACATACCTGCTGGGTGTTTCCCCTTCTCACCTTCCATTCATCATGCCCATGTCAACAGCATACTGGCTCCCTGAGCTGGTCATATTTTCAGTCCCTAGAACAGTATTTGGCATATGATAGAAACCCAGTTTTTGAGTGTATTGAAATTGTAAGTTTTTTCCATCATAATTTAATAATTAAAAAAATAAGGCTAATGTATCTGATCTTCATGATGATAGGCAAAGAGATTATGACCATGGCCATTGCATACTGTAAGTAGTAAGATGTCAGAGAATGGGGCTCTATTAGAATGTTATTTATGAGTATGACTTTATAAAAGCACCTTGTATTGAGTGGATGCCATGATCTAAATCTAATTAATGAGGTGGAGGCATCCCTGAGAGAGAGACTTTCTCCAAGACACATTTTTCAAAACCACTTCTTTTGCTTACAGTTCTCCCACTAATTTAAGACAAACTTCTTACCTCACTACTAAAAAAGTGGATGGATTGGGATGAAGCGTCAGATGTTCTTGGTGCATTCTAATAGGCTACCAAGCAGTAAACATGTTTATACTTTAAATATAGATGTGTGGGATCACCAGGGAGGGCCCATGCCTTGGCACAATGGGATGCCCCCCTGAGACTGGGCATCACGAGGCTGCGGCACTTCCCTTTCTCTGAGGAAGAATATGGTATTAATAAGCTGTGACTAATAACCAAGCTGCAAAAAGGCTGCTGGGCCCTTTTCCCATTAATTTCCCACAAGATAAATTATACATACTGTAACAAGGACAGAAGACAAATTGCACACGTCGCAAATTCCTGTGAGAAATACCTTTGTCTGGCAGTTACACAGATCTGCTGCTTGAGATTTCTTTTATAGAATAAGAAAAAAAAATCATTGTCCTTTAGTTCTCAAATGAAGTAAGGAATGTTGTTATTCAACGTCACCACTGACCCTGCCTCAAATGAACTAAGGACCCCGATTGGATGTCACCTGGGGACCTCCTTTTCTGCTCCAGGCAAGGTAATAAAATAAGCTAGGATTTATTTACCCTTGACATAATTGCTTGGTAATGCCCCATAAGCTCATCTGTGAATGTGAGGCAGAGCCCTCTGTGTGTGCCCAGGACCACGTGAACTAGAGGAACTTGGCTGTTTGGGACTCTTGTTCCCTACATTTTTTAATTGATGCATTATAGTCGTACATAATGGTGGGATTTGTTCCATATTTGTACATGCACACAATTTAACAATCTAATTTGGCCAGTATCACTCCCCAGCACTTCCTCCCTCCCTCTCTGCCTCCACCTCTTGGTCCCTTTCCTCTGTTGATGTCCCTTTGATTTTCAAGATATCCCAGACCCCACCTTTCTTCCTTTCTTGACCTTTATTCCTCTCTAGCTTCCACATATGAGAGAAAACATATGACCCTTGACCTTTTGAGTTTGGCTTATTTCACTGAACATAATATTCTCAAGTTCCATCCATGTTCCTGCAAATACTATAATTTCATTTTTTCCTTTATGACTGAATAAAACTCCACTGTGTATATATGCTACCATTTCTTTATCCATTCATCCATTGATGGACACCTAGGCTGGTCCCACAGTTTGGCTGTTATGAATCGTGCTGCTGTCACTCTAGTGTGACAACTTTAATTCTTTAGGATAAACACTGAGGAGTATCTGGGTCCTAGGATGGTTCCATGCCTAGTCTTTTTGGAAAACTCCTTTCTGATTTCCATAGTGGTTGTACTAATTCACACTCCAACCAGCAGTGTGAGAGTGTTCCTGTTCCTGCGCATCCTCTCCAGCACCTACTGTTGTTGTATTCTTGATGGCTGCCATTCAGACTAGAATGAGATGAACTCTCAGTGTAATTTTCATGTTCATTCTTCTTGCTATAGAGGTTGCACATTTTTCCACATATTTATTCACCATTTGTATTTCTTCTTTTGACAACTTTCTGTTTAGTTCATTTGCCTGTTTATTAATTGGCCTAATTGGGTTTAAAAAAATTTGGGGGGGGGGTATTTTTGAATTCTTTACCTCTTCTAAATGTTAATCCTCTGTAAGAAGAGTAGATAGCAAAGATTTCTCCCATTTTGATTGGTTCTCTCTTCACATTCCCTGTTATTTCCTTTGCTGTGCTGAAACTTTTTTATTTGATGCTGTCCCATTTATTAACTTTTGTTATTATTTCCTGAACCTTGGGGGTCCTATTGAGAAAGTCATTGCCTGTGGCTGTGTGCTGGAGTGTTGACCTCTGTCGTCTTCTAGTTTCCAGTCTAATTCTTAGGTCTTTGATTCATTTTGAGTTGATTTTTGTGCAGGGTGAGAGACAGGGGTCTAGTTCAATTCTTCTATATATGGAGAACTAATTTTTCTAGGACCATGTGTTATAAAAGCAGACTTTTCTCCAGTGTGTGTTTTGGCACATTCATCAAGAATCTGATAACTGTGTCTGTATGGATTTGGCTCTGTCTTCTATTCTGTGCCATTGGTCTGTGTGTCTGTTTTTATGCCAGTACCCTGCAGGTTTTGTTATTACAGCTCTGAAGTATAATTTGAAGTCAGGTATTGTGGTGCCTCCCACACTGCTTTTTTGGCTTAGAATTGCTTTGGCTATTTCAGGTCTTTTCTCTTCCAAATGAATTCTAGTTCCATGAAGAATGTCATTGGTCTTTTGATGGGTATTGCAATGAATCTGTATATTGCTTTTGGCAGTATAGCCATTTTAACAGTATAGCTATTTTCTTTGTTGAGGCTTTTTATTTCATTATTAATTCTGCCTACCCATGAATATGAACATGAGAGGTCTTTCCATCTTCTGAGTCCTTTTCAAATTTTTTCTTCAATGTTCTATAGTTTGTAGGGTTCTTCCCTTCTTGATTAGATACATTCCTGTTTTTGTTTTTTGGGGGCTATTGTGAATGGAATTATTTTCCTGATTTTTTCTTAGCAGCTTCATTGTTGTTATATAGGAAAGCTATTGACTTTTGCATGTTAATTTTGTAACCTGCTACTCTGACAAATTTGTTTATTAGCTCTAGCACTCTTTGGATGGAATTTCTGGACATTCTAAGTGTAGGATAATCTTATCTAAAAACAGTCATAATTTGACTTCTTACTTTCCTATTTTTAACCCTTTTATTTTTTTCTCTTGCCTAATTGCTCTGTCTAGAATTTCTACCACTGTGTTATATAGTAGTGGTAAGAGTGGATATTCTTGTCTTGTCCCAAATTAAAAAAAAAAAAAATTCTTTCCCCAGTTTTTCCCCATTGACTATGAGGTTGGCCTTGAGGTTTTCATGTATAGCCTTCATGATGTTGAGGTAGGTTTCTTCTATCCCTAATTCCTTCTGTGTTTTTATAATGAATGTGTGCTGAATTTTATTGAAGGCCTTCTTGGTATCTATTGAGATGATTGAGTGATTTTTGTCCTTAATTCTATTTATGTGATGAAATTATATGTATTGATTTACATATATTAAACTATCCTGTATCTCTGGAATAAAACTAAACTGGTCACAACGTATAATCTTCTTAATATGTTGCTGAACACAATTTGCTAAAATTTAAACAAGTATTTTTGCATCTAAGTTCCTCAGGGATATTGGCCTGCATCTTTCCTTCCTTCATGTGTCCTTATCTGGTTCTGAGATGAGTGTGATACTGGCTTCATAGAATGAATTAGGAAGTATTCCATCCCTTACTATTTCATGGAATAACTTGAGGAGTATTGGCATCAGTTCTTCTTTAAAGGTCTGGTAGAATTCAGCTGAGAATCCATCTGGTCCTGGGATTTTCTTTGTTGAGACCTTTTATTTCTGCTTCTATCTCAATGATAGTTATTGATATATTTAGGTTTTCTATGTCTTCTTCATTCAGCTTTGGCAGGTCATATTTGTCTAGAAATGTATCCATTTTTTTTAGGTTTTCCAATTTATTGGAGTATAATTTTCAAAATGGTCCTTAATGATCTGATGGATTTCTATGATGTTTTTCATGATTTCTCTTTTTTAATCTCTAATTTTACTAATTGGACTTTTCTCTGATTTTCTGAGTTAGCTTGGCTAAGAGGTTATCAATCATGTTAATCTTTTCAAAGAACCAACTCTTTTTCACTGATCTTTTGGGGTTTTTTATTCTCAATTTCATTGATTTGGGCTCCAATCTTAAATATTTACTTCTTTCTACTGGTTTTGGAATTCATTTGTTCTTCTTTTTCAAGGCCTTGAAATGCATCATTATGTTGTTTATTTGGGATCTTTCTGATGTTCTTATGGAGGCACTCATAGCTGTAAACTTTCCCCTTAGAACCGCCATCTTAGTGTCCTAGGGGTTCTGATATGTTGGATCATCATTTTCATTTGAGTCTAAAAAGTTTAAATTTCTCTCTTGATTTCTTCTATCACCCATTCATCATTCAAAAGTGTATTGTTTAATCTCCAGGTATTTATATAGTTTCTGTAGGATTTTGTCATGTTGATTTCTAATTTCATTCCATTATAACATGATAAGATGTAAGAAATTATATAAGCTGTTTTGTATGTGCTAAGAGTTGCTTTATGGTAAAAAAATATGATCTATTTTGAAGAAGGTTCCATGAGCCACTGAGAGAAAAGTATATTCATCTGTGTTGGCTGAGAAAGTCTATAGGTATTTGTTAAATCCATTTGATTTATAATATTTCTCATTTCTAAAATGTCTTTACCACATTTATGTCTAGATTTATGTTTGTTTATTTTTCTGATCATGGTTACTTATTTTCTTTTCTGAAATGCTGTCTGAATGTAAATGCTGGCCACTTTGTCTTCTAGTTCTGAAATTCTATCGTCAGCATGGTCAACTCTATTAGAAAGACTTTCAGCTGAATATGTTATTTGGTTTATTATGCCTTTTATTTCCAAGATTTGTTTGTTTCTTTTTTCAATATTTCTACCTTCTTATTGAATTTATCATTCATATTCTGTCTAATGGTGTCTAATTCATAACCGATCTAATGGTGAGAGAAGGGGGTTGACATCACCCAGTATTATTGTATTGTGTTCTATGTGAGTCTTCAGTTTGAAAAGTTTCTCTTTTATGTAATTAATTGCATTCATGTTTGGGGCATAAATACTTGTTATTGTTACATTGTTATATTATTGTTATATTGATGATTCATTCTTTTTACCAGTAAGAAATGACCTCTCTGTCTCTTCTGATCAATTTTGTTTTGAAGTCTGGTTTGTCTTATTTTGAAGGCTGTTTTGTCAGATATGAGAGTAGCTACTCCTGCTTGTCTTCAGCCTCCATTTGTATAATGTATCAATTTCCATTCTTTCACTTTTAGGCTGTGGCTGTCTTTGCTTGTAAGCTGTGTCTCTTGCAAAAAAACATATAATTTGGTCTTATTTTTTAATCTGTTCTTCAAGTCTGTGTTTTTTAATTCAAAGGTTGCAACCATTTTCATTATTATAGAGAGATGTTCATCATTTGCTTAGCTACCCTTCAAATGAGATTTTTTCATTTGTCGGCTCTGGGGTTTGTTTTCTATTTCCTCTGCATGGAATATTTATTTAAGTTCAGTAGTGCCCATCTAGTAGTCATGAATTCTTTTAGTTTCTACTTATCTTGGAAGGTTTTTATTTCCTCTTCGATTCTGAAGGATAGCTTTGCTGGATATAACTTCTTAGTTGACAGTTCTTTTCTTTCAGGTCTTGGAACACATCATTCCAAGAGCTTTTGACTTTTAAGTGTTGGTGCTTAAAAATTGGAAGTGATTTTGATAGGCTTGCCTCTAAATGTACCCTGAAACGCTTCTCTTGAGGTGTTTAGAATTCTATTCTTATTCTATATGTTAGGTGTTATCATGGAGAGGTTCTTTTTTGAGCTTGTCTACTTGGGGTTCTGAATGCTTCCTGTATGGGAATGTCCATCTCATTCTCAAGATTTGGAAAAATTTATGTTATTATTTCCCTAATGGGGTTATCAATTCCATTAGCTTGCATCTCACAACCCTCTTCAATTTCAGTGATTATTAAGTTTGGTCTCATTGTTGTCCCAGAGTTTTTGTATATTCTGATCATGGTTACTTATTTTCTTTTCTGTAATGCTGTCTGAATGTTCAATGCTGGCCACTTTGTCTTCCAGTTCTGAAATTCTGTCGTCAGCATGGTCAACTCTATTAGGGAGACTTTCAGCTGAATATATTATTTGATTTATTGTGCCTTTTATTTCCAAGATTTCTGTTTGTTTCTTTTTTCAGTATTTCTATCTTCTTATTGAATTTCTCATTGATATCCTATACTGGCTTCCTTAATTCATTCTTAATTCATTCAACTTGTTTTTCTGTGTTCTCTTAGCATTCATTGATCATTTTTATAATGATTCTTCTGAATTCTTTGTTTGACATTTCATCTACTTCAATAACTTTGGGGTGAGTTTTTGGTAAATTATGAGCTTTAGGAGGTGTTGTGTTACCTTGTTTTTTCATATTTCTTGTATTTCTGTGTTGGGTTTTATGTATCCCTTGGGAGGAATTTTTCTTGGTCTTATTATTTGGCTTTCTTAAGGCTCAGTCTTCACTTCCTACGTGTCCTAGAGGGATATAGATTGAGACCTCCTTGTAGGAGTGGTAACCACAACCTCTGTCTTAATTCTCTGTTGGCTATATTAGTGGTTGTCTATAGACAGGACTGGGGGAGACCACCCATATACATTTCTATTTGGTGCCTGGTCATTTGGGTTTTTGACTCTTGTATTCTTTGTACTGAAGTATAGCTGAAGATCGGGTATCATCAATTTGTGTGTGGAGCAAGGTGTGATGTCTTTTGGTTGAGTTTAATTCATCAGCAGAGTCTCTACCCTGTGTGTACCTGTAGGCTCCCAGCACCTCACAAAAGAGGGAAAAACAAACAACAGCTACAGCCAATGCATATAATATACAGTATTAGAGCAAATACCCCATTTCTACTAGGACACAATAACATTATTATTTTTTTTTAAAGAGAGAGAGATGAGAGAGAGAGAGAGACAGAGAGAGAGAGAGAGAGAGAGAGAGAGAGAGAGAATTTTTTAAATATTTATTTATCTTTGTTCTCAGCGGACACAACATCTTTGTTTGTATGTGGTGCTGAGGATCGAACCTGGGCTGCACGCATGCCAGGGGAGCGCGCTACCGCTTGAGCCACATCCCCAGCCCCGACACCATAACATTAAATATCACAAAAAGCATGAATGGTGGGGTCAACAATTATCAACAGTAAAAATGATGACCACAGATTAAATCTGGCTTTAAAGCAAACAGCAGGTGTCACCTCTGTCACCCACAGCAGTTATGATTGTAGTAGCATTCATGGTGGTGGCACGAGTTGTATAAACCAGTGAGTTCCAAGGTATGAAAAAAATGCAACTAGTGAAGAAAAAAGAAAATGTGCTGTGAAGGCAGAGAAGAGTCTACGATTTCAAAAAGTGAACAGAGAGGATGCAGAAGAGATGGAGCAGGTGATGGATATGAGAAAGGAGGCTAAAAATAGTAGAAACAGAGTAAAGGGAGAGAGGAAGACAGAACAGTAGAATTGGACTATTAGTCACAGAGGAAAAGAGAAAAAGAAGAGGAGAAACAAACCAGGGCTGGGCTGGGGCTCAGTGATAGAGCGCTCACCTTCACATGTGTGAAGCCCTGGGTTGGATCCTCTGCACCATATAAACATAAATAAAATAAAGATGTTGTGTCCATCTACAACTAAATAATATATAGTAAAAAAGAGACAAACAAACCAATAAAAAGAATACAAAAGAAAACCAAAATATACAAACCCCAAATCCCCAACCATCAAAGAGCAAGGTAAGGAAAAACAACTGTTAAAAAATGTTAAAATTGATAAAGATTTGGAAAAAAGAAACAAATATGTATATCTTGGTACACACATATTATATATAAATATATAGTTTATATGCCCTTGAACCAACCAGCACAGAAAACTCTCTCTCTCTCTCTCTCTCTCTCTCTCTCTCTCTCTCTCTCACACACACACACACACACACACACACCACATGAAAGAAAGAAAAAAAAAAGAGAAAAAGTTTTTAAATGAAAAATGAAGGAATCCTCTTTACTGAAGTGGTCAACATGGTCTATGAGGGTAGGTGGTCACTGTCTGTGTCCACTGTCTTTCTCCCAATTCTTCTTCAGCCGTGTACAGAGAGGCAGACAAGGGCAGTGTGCAAACAGTGCTTCTCCTGGCATTGCTCTGCACACTGCCTCTTGGATGGCCTAACACTGAAGCTGGTTGAAATATGTCTCAGCTTCCTTCTCCCTGCTGTGAGGTAGGGTGAGGTGGGAAGTACTGTCATCTGGAATTTTCTGCACAGACCAGATGGATGTACACCTGGGGGAACCACTGTGGAGTTCTGTGAGTGAGGTTCTGGCAGGCTTAGGTCTAAACAGGCCCCAGGGCCTTTGCTGGTGGCTTCGGTTCTGAAGGGGTTAGATCAACCCACTCTGAGTGCCCGGCAGTTGCTGACCTCCTCTGGGAGTCTGCATCTCAAGAGCCTCCCTAGGATTCTACTTATGGGGTAGGAGATCTAGTTCTCCATACACTTTGCTGCCCAGGAACACAGCCTTCCCAGGCTCCGTCCCTGAGCTCACACCTGCCTGCTCTGAGTCCCAGCCCACTTCAGCTGGTCATGTGAGCTGCCAGACTTAAAGAAGTGAGCTGGGCTCCCTTTGCTTTTCTGACTTGAACCCCCCTGGATAGAATCTTTTCTGTCTCTTGCTTCACTCCTGTTCTGCTAGACACGCCCTAGGCCATACAGTGGTGCTTGCTGGGATACACAGCCCTGTTGCTGTGATCTCCTGTCTCTGAAGCAGCAGTTGCAGCATGGCCACCTGAACAAGGCTCTGTCTCAGCTCTCCACAGCCAGCTGGAAAACACAGAGCACTTCTGAGCACCAGTGCACAGTGAAGACTCTGGATCAGCCAACTTCAGGCCTCTTCTCTGGTCTCAGGCATTTCCATAAGAAATCTGTGTTTCTTTCTGTGTGAACCAGCACTGCTCGAGCTGCTGCTGCCCCCATTGGTTTGTTCTAATGTTGTCTTTTTTGTTTATTTGTTCAATGCACCCAGATTTCTGAGTCTCTAAGGCACTCTGACTGTCCCTTACTGAATTATAGTGAGATCCCTTTTCACCCATCTTGACGAGAACTAGTACCCCACTGCTCCAATCCTGAGCTATGGAGCAGCTAGGAATGCAGCCTTCCTCTTGCCCCCACCTTGAATCTCCTACAGTTTGGACTCTGAAGCAACAGCACATTTACCTGTTACTTAGGGTTTTCTTGATTAGGAAATAAAGGAGTAGTGAAACTTCTTTGAATGGTCTGTTACCAGTTTGGTTCTACTCTAATGAAGCTAAATAAAGCACAATCTGGCGAGAAAAATGTCAGCTCCTGTGTGTAGACCCTCGGATGCCAAAAGAGGCATCCCTTTGCCTGGCACGTCAGGAGTGCACAGGGGAGCACTGCCTGTGTAGTAGGTACCAGGTGCTGTCCTGGCTCCTGGGCTGCCTGTTCCATACATCTACATGGAGACATCTCAACTGTACCACATATAAAGTGAAAGGTTTTGAGAGTGTTATCCATTAACAGCGCTCATTTGTCTTCTAGATGTTGGATTCTGATGACATAGTAAAGTTTCCCAATGCTGAGGCATAAAGGTATTTTATTGTATTTTCTTAATAGGTTTTGCTAATTGTATTTTTAACATGAGTTTAGTTCCCATATAGTCTGAGGTTTGGGCTTATAGTACTATATTTGCTTCATAATTATGCCTTTTATTATAATATATTGTGTTTCTGTCCTACTTAGTTCCTTGTCCCTATGTTTTTATCTGGAATAACATTACTGCCTCTCCTGATTTTTAAAATTTACATCTCTTTGCCTCCCTTTGGCCATCTATATATTAAACAAGTCTATTCATCACATTAAATTAACTATGCTTATTATAAATATCAGATAACTCTTTTTAGCCCAATTTGACAATATGTCCTTCTGTAAGTGTATTAAATTAATTAATATACTCATGGGGAGGGGGCATGAGGGCAGGAAAGATGGTGAAATGAGATGGACATCATTACCCGAGGTACATGTGTGACTGCACATATGGTGTGATACTACATTGTTGTGTACAACCAGAGAAATAAAAAGTTGTGCAGCAATTGTGTACAATGACTCAAAATGCATTAAATTAACTATGTTTATTATAAATATCAGATAACTCTTTTTACCCCATTTGACATCCTGTCCTTCTGTAAGTGTAACAAATTAATTAATATACTTGACTTTACCCCCTTTTAACTTCCGTAATAATACTATTTAGTTTCTTAGGTTTTTAAAGATACTTTGTCTTTTGGGGGTGTGATAAAGCATTGCAGTATACATCACAGATGTGTCTGAGCCATGCTAAGGGTGACATCTGTCTTCTTCATACTATTCCAGGGTTGATACGTAGGCTCCAAAGGATCCAGGGTCAAGTGTCTTAGTGCTTCTTTTCCAAATGCAGACCTTCATCTTCCTTCCATAGCTGTTCTGAGCTTCTCAAGCCAGGAACCTGGGAGTCAGCTAATTCCTGCCTCTTCCTCACAGCCATTTCTAACATTTTAACACGTTTTCTGTTTCATTTCCAGAATATCTGCCGACCTGTCCCCATATCCACGGTTTCCAATCCAGTCTGAGCAGTGGTCACCTTCCACCTCGTGACTGATCCCCTATTTCAGATAAAGAAAGAGAGCACTTGGAAAAATGTCGCACAAGTTCCTCTTTGTATTGGTATTTTGTATTTCCCACCAACACATTCTCCACGCCTTTAAAAAATATGCATCCTGATCACGTTGCCTTCTCTGCTCAATTTTTCATCAGTTTCTCCTTCCATCTGTGATGAAATGATGGCTCTCACCCATATTGGTTTCATTGTGACAAGACAATAACATTTTTTTTTTTCCTGAGTTGAGAAAGCAACTCTGGGACTGCAACATTTATGATTGGGAAAGGGAGGCTTACAAGAAAATTTATGACTAACAGCTTTTTTTTTTTAATAGAAGAAAAGGCAATATTACCTAACACTTAAAAGATTTATCACTTAAGAAGTAGTTGATTTTACACTTAATGTAGCTGATGAAAAATTGAGAAATAACACAGCAAGATGAGAAATGACACAAGTTTGACTTACAGCTAATGCATGTCCAACTCTCTTCTGTTTCCTGCCCACAAAGTAAGAGGAAAAGTCAAGTGTTTAACATCCTAGTACACTTGTAATTACAGGGGTCTGCATGGCAGTTTTAGCTGATAAAACCAAAGTGCAAGTCTGCTGGGTGGTTTTGGGAAAGCATCTTTTTTTTTTTTTTCTGATAAAAATATTGGTTACCAGCAGCCAATGGTAGAACCCTCACCCCACTGCTACTACCATGAGCTGGCATGGGTGGCCTGCAGCACAGGAAGCTGTCTTGCATTTGACCAGCAAGACTGAACCCACACTGGCATTGAAGGGCACCAAATCTACTCCAGAGCCTGCCTCACTCCAGGCATCTTGTTATGTGAAAATGATGTCCATGATTTTAAGCCACTGTTTCTTCTTCTTTTATATGCACCCAAACCTTTCTCACTGTAACATGAGAATGCAAGTGAAATTAGATTTCTAATAAACAGATCTCAGCATTCAGATGCAGATTCAACTTTATACATATTTAATACATTCCAAAGATTTCAATGTGGCTTAAAGTTTAATGTGTCAATTTATACATATAGGTACTATAAGCTTACAAATAAGAAAATTTGAGATGGTAGATTACTTTTATTTCTTCCTTATTTGATTTTGTGAGTTTTAGATAAAGATTTTTAGTTCTTTTTATATTTTTCAATGCTTACTACATTGAATTAGAAGAACTAAGGCAAACAATTAAAATGAGGAGTCTATTAATCAAAAGCCATAAATAAATAGATATACATGGAATTGAAACATAGTTAAGGTTACAAATGCTTTTATAAATCAGTATTGTTCATGCTTCTGAAATTATTAGTTTCATGTTACTATACCAAAGTACCTGAGGTAACTAATTAACTATTTTATAGAGAGAAAAGGTTTATTTAGCTCACAGTTTTGTGGGCTCACAAACACGTGGCCTCCTACAGGCTCCGGAAAGGCTGAACCTTGACCACGGTGTTCACAGTGCGCAGAGAGGTTGTCAGAGCAAAATGCTAATGTTGCTTAATTGAAGGTAAGAGTGAGGGAGAAAGGGCTGACTGGGGTTCAGGGAGGGCATGACACGATGGCCTTAGGGCCTCCCGCTAGACCCCAACCCCCTAGATTCGGCCAATCCTCTACAGGAGAACAGCTGGGGGACACTCATCCCACGCACAGCAGGTGTTAAATCCCTCACCTTCCCTGTGACTTCAAGGAACCCTGCGAACCTGGGCTGCGGGTGGGGTGGGGGTGGGGGGTGGCGAAGCGCTGCGCTAAGAAGTGGAGGAGGCGCCTCTCCCACGCTGAAGCCTTAGGGGAGGCGCAGATGCCCTCGTGGCACACTGCGTTACAGGGCGAATCCAAACACCGCCCCACAGGGCCCGCAGTTCCCAGGCCTGTGGTTGTGCTGGAATGGGGCCGGGCCTGGATGCTGGCTTTAGAACGCCGCTCCCCGTGATCCCAACGTCCAGCCAGAGGCCAGCATGGCTAATTTGAGGGATAGACATTTATATCCACCTTGAACTAAACCCAGGAGCAACGCGTTCCCACCGGACTTCAATGAAACAGGGCAGAACCGAGCATTTGGTGACCGGCCCAGCACAGGACGCAGGACTCAGAGCGCTGATGAATATGGGCGAGGTCCACCAGGCGCAAGTCAAGACCCTCCGTGTAAGCCGTGGGGAGCCCTTTCCCGGTCTTGTTCAGAATCACCTGAGATGCGCTGGTCCACACAACGCTGCCCCTGACAAGCCCTGTCCTGGAAGGACAATGACATGGGGCCCGACAAGTCAGCCTGGTTTCTGGCTTACTTCTTAGCTCATGCGCTTCCATTTCTAAAGTTGGAGCTCAGTGCGGCTCAGAACTTTGGTTAGCTCATGTATTTGAGGTCGTTTCCTGCATTGCATTATGTGGCTGAGCAGGAAATACAAAGGCACGCGTTAAAAAGTGTGTCATATTCAGTCTTCTCCTCCAGGTATGCAGAAGAGAGAGGCGCAGGGAGTGGAGGGGCCCATTTGCAGTGGCTACCTGGGGAGTGTTGGTGCAGTAAGTACCCAGAGCGGGTCTCCAGAGTCCAGACTCCCAGGAACACAGCGGAGAGACGCAGACGGCTCCTCTGCTGGGAGCTCATAGTGCAATAGAGTAATTCTGTTTTGCTGGAATGATTTGCTTAAAATACATAATTTCCCAATAAATTACATTTCATAGAGTCCTTAGATTTTTTTATACTTGTAGATGGACAGCATGCCTTTATTGGTTTAGTTTTTTATGTGGTGCTGAGGATGGAACCCAGAGCCTCACACATGCTAGGCAAGTGCTCTGCCACTGAGCCACAGCCCCAGCTCTAGTTTTTAGATTTTTAATGAGTGGTTTTATTTATTTATTTTGACAGAACTTTTTTCCCCCCAAGAAACAACAAGGATCTTTATTTGAAGTTTTTTCGTTTTGAGGCAAAGTGTCCTATATTGTTAAAGAAAAGTTAAAATACCAGTAAGCACAAAGACAAGTTTAAATTGAAAAAACTCAAAAGTCCAAAAATTAATGATGGGGAATGTTTTGAAATATTTTCTAGAAATTTTCTATACACATAAATACTCATTTCAGAAAATGTAATCTATTTCTATAAAGTAGGTTAACACATTTACAATTTTAAGGATGCATTCCTAGTCAAGTACTATTTTTGGCATAACAATCATATCAAGCAATTTTAAAAATAAAACTTTTTTAAAGCAACATCCTTGTGAGGAGGACCAGAAACGAACTCAGGCTACAGTTGAAGCTAAGAATTTATTTGAGAATGTCGTGTTGCAATAGGAACTGGAAATCCCTGTGCCTGGGAGCTGAGGGTCTCTAGGTTTCAGCCTCACTGCAGAGACGAGGAATGGGACACTCCCCCAGTGAGGCTCAGATTCCCTTGCCTTGCTCTCCATCTTGGCCTTCTTACATCCCTGCCTGCTTCTAACACAGCTGTTCTTCCCTAGCCACACACACCTGCTGTGACACCGCCCTTACACCCCCTAACACTACAGAGGCCAAGTTATTCTCACACACTGACACACACACTCACACTCTCACACTCTCACACACTTCCCCTCCATTTGGTCACCCTCTTTTGTTCTCAGTCAGTAGAAACTAGTTCTGTTCCACAGTCAGGACTTTCAACCCTGACCCAGCGAGTTTTCTTCTTCATGGGGGCCCTCGAACTAAGAATAAGTGGGTTCTGCAAACTGTGGTTTCCAACTTCTGATCGCAACACTTGGAAATTGCTGTTCATATTTCTGTTCATAGTTCAACCCTTAATGGCCAATGAGGTGTGAAAAGGAAATGAAAACTTGCAGACTGCTTGAGACGCCTTCAGGGACGTGGCCAAGAAGGCAGAGACCATCTGGGAACTAGGGGGTGGGTGGCTGGATGTCTTTTGTCTTAGGCTCCAGTTGCCTCTTGTCACCACAACTGGAGGAACTCATAGCAGGAGGCAGGTCATGAGGTCAGGTGATTGCCAATGTCTGATATGAGCCACACCCAGATAAACCAGGGATCCTTCATGATAGACCGTATACAGACTTCCCTGGGGCGCAGTTTTGGAAGGATTCAGGGTACAGGGTCTCATGTGCCATGGGTACAGGTTCCTGAAACCGACCGGCCTGAGTGACGTCAGTTCTTTTTCTTTCACGATTGTCTTTGTCTGACTTTGATGTGCACCTTCCACAACTGAATCTCTTTAAGAGTTTTAATAGTCTGAAATAACAGGGAAACATAAAAGGACAGTATCCTTAAGAGGTTCTTCAACCAGGACATCCTAAGGTAAGCCTTATCTTTCCCTTCTTAGTTCACTTACTGTGCCAAGCAGGGTTCTAGGGTGACTCCAGGCCCCACCTCTGAGGTTCAAGCCTCACCCCTGAGGCAAATGTGATGAGATGGCCGCCCACCCACCTTACATTATGCAGGACCAGCAAATTGGAGGGAGAGAGTCTCCCTTGGCCTTGGCGACAGTAGCTGTCACGTAGTGAGAGGGCTGGGGGACAAGGAATCATGGAGTCCTCCAGGACTGAGAGTGGGTCCTGGATGGTGGCCAGAAATAAAGTCTTAATGCTGCAAGGAACAGGACTCTGCCAGGAATCACCTGGGAAGAGGAGGCTGAGGTTCAGAATGTCTGAGGTTCAGAATGTACCCAGTGGGATTCCTGCAGCCCTGTGACCAGAAAACACAGTTGAACCAGACAGGACTTCTGAGCCACGGAAACTGCCAGGGGAGAAAGGAACTGGTTCCCAGATACCACGTCTGTGCTCCTTCGTTTTTCTGCACAGAAAACCATTTCGGTGTCCAGCCAGTATCTACTGAGCACACCTGTCCTCGGCTCCAAGGTGCAGCCTTTACTGACACTTGACAAAAATCCTTGCCTTCAAGGGGCTGAACTGTAAAGGAGATTAAAATGTAAACTATCTAGCATGTTAGAGGTCATTGCTGAGCTGAAAAAGTTAAGTAGGAAAATGGAAAATGAATGACGGGAGGGGCGGGACTTGAGAGAGGGAGGCACTGAGGCTTCAGCCTCCCAGAGAAAGACCAGCATCTCTGAAGAAAGGAGGGAGAGTGTTTCCAGGCAGAGGGGCAACCAGCAAGCAGGCTCTGGGGGAGGGGGTGCATCTCCAAAGGAGGAGAACCAGAGCAAGCGCTGAGGTCGGAGCCACCAAGGGAAAGCAGGCAGAGCGTCCAAGATCCTGCTGAGGTGTCAGGCTCTCCTGAGAGATGGGAAGCCACGGGGAATTTTAAACAGGGGAGCGATTTGACTTTTAACAGATCACCACCCCTGTTACATAATGTGGGTGCAGATGCAGGGAAGCAAGGGTAGACGCAGGGAGACCACCGAAGAGCCCGTGCATCATTCTGGTAAGCGGGGAGATCACTGGATCTGGTGATGGCAGGACAAGAGAACCAGCCAAGTTTGCATCTTTTCAACAGCATTGAAACCAGATGCTGTTGATTCACAATAAGACTCTGTCATTCCTTCTGGTTATTTTGGCAAAAAATGTTCCATGTTCCCAAGAACTTGATCATTAAAAATTGAATGTGTAAAATAGACTGGATTAAGAAATCCAATCCTATTCTAACAACAAGTGATATCCATGGAGTGATTAAAACATGTCCAGTTATCTCATTAGGAGAGATTTTTTTTTGCTTCATATTTTTATCAAAAATTAATATATTTTATTATATATTAGTATGTTACTGATAGTTATAACAAGTCAGTTCATAAAAAAGTATTTTAACATACAAAGCATTAAAGTTACAGGATATTGAAATCCCATTTTATATATTTTTTGCAGAAAATAATGATAGAATACTAGTAACAGGCCTCCAAGAACATACATATTCACTAGGAATATTATATTAAAATATACATCTTTGGGAAAGTAGAGCAGAATTTTGAGTTCAAAGACTGAAGGGAACAATAAGGTTTTACTCTTAAGAAAAATGTGATTTTTAACACATAAATAACGGTGCTCACTTTAGCCTTTCCACAATGTGTACATATTTCATAACAACCAGTTGTACATGATAAATATATACATTTTTTATTTATTATATAAGTAAATAAAATGTTTAAAAGTGGAAAAGGGTGAGCATCAAATCACTCTGATGTTGAGACTTACTAGATACTTTCAGACTGGTCTGACCCCAAGCATGAGCCAGCGTAGACTGGGACCTAGACAAGCCTAAGCTTAAGTTACAGATCAGGCCAACAAACTGGTAAAGAAGAGTGTTCTCATGTGGCAGGAAAATGTGGAAAGTTTTGGAGTTTTTAAATCTGAAAATTGGCAAAATATTAATGAATACTGGATTTATTTATTAGCATGTGTGTTTGGGTGTTCTGTTGGTGAACTGTGTGGAGTACACAAAAAATAAAGACATATGCTTTATTTTTGTTCTTCCATAATTTAATTTTTTCCTTTGCTTAGTGAATAATTATGCTGTCATGACAAAAATGTCTATTTTATTAACAATAATAACTAAGAGGATTAAAACAAATTAGAGTTGTATTCAAAGCACCAAATTTGTAAATATGTTTATAAAGATTTACAATAAATGAAAAAATAATAAAAACCTTTAAGTGTTTTTAAACAAACCTAATTTTACTAAAATATTCAAAATTGTTCTTTCAAATTAGAGAGTATATAAGATATAAGCAATGAACATTAAACTTTTACATTAAAACCACTTAATTGTGAATACTGGATAAAACACGACTAAATATAAAAAGGAAAATTACTTCCAATTCTACTGTTCAATTTCCATCTAGTTGCCAGTGCATGAAATGGTGTAGATAGTCTATATACAAATATATGAGTTTTATGAATTATTACTGATAGAAATCTCCAGCTACTATGTATACATTTTGCAAGTACCACTGTAATCAGAATCCAGAGAGGCAAGGAAACAGGCATTCAGCCTTCAGGAACTGTTACTCTGTTACTGCAAGAATATTCTGGACACATGCTGTCTGGCACAGGGATTTGATGAGTTAATTAATTGATCCATTTCTTCAGCACTTCCAATCTACCCTTCTCAGAAGGAGTGTCTGACTCAGAGAGAGCACAGCCTAGAAGCATTAATGACATTTAAATGTAGGTGTGTGTATGTATATGTGTGTGTGTGTGTGTGTGTGTGTGTGTGTGTGTGTGTAGGACAAGCAGTAGATAAGGAAAAATGATTAGTTGGTATTTGAATGGAGTTAGTATTGAAAAGAGGAGTTTAGAGTTATAGGTCTTTCTCTATGAGTGTTAAATGCCAGATAGTGAGGGAAGGGCCTCAAGTTTATAAAATGTTTATAAGATTTTATAAAATAAAATGTAGCTTCAGGATGTGCAAGTTCCTCTTTCTCAGGTCTAATAATTCTACTTTATTTAAAAGATTTTAAATTTCAAATCTCAATATTTATTAATGTCAGAAAAATGTATCTTTTGCAAGTATTTAAATTTACAATAAAAATTGTAAGTTGCAATTTAAATTGGGCCATAAGATACAAAGGTATAACATTTCCAAAATTATTTTAGAATTAACAGAGTTGAAAAAAAAAAAAAAAAGGTTTGAGATGGGGCGCAGTAGCACATACCTGTAATCTCAGTGACCCAGGAGCCTGGAGGCAGGAAGATCACAAGTTCAGGGCCAGCCTAAGCAACTTAGTGAATCTCTATCTTAAAGTTAAAAGCAAACAAACCAAAAAGCCTGAAGATGTAGCCCAGCACCAGAGCACTTGCCTACCACAGGTGAGGGCCAGGGTTCAATCCCCAGTACTACGAGCAAAAGAAGACAAAACCCATGAGGAGTCAGATGTCTGGCATAGCTCTGCCACCACTCTGGAGTATGACACTAGACAAGTTGCTCAGCCTGTCTGTCCATCTCATTGGCTATTATTATTGGATATTATCAGGAAGTTACTATTACCATTCCTGAAAATATTGTGAGGATTCAATGAGAAGGTCATTGTCAGTCACTTTGAAAATCTGAATAGTGCCTGATACAGGTTAGAGTTAAGAATCCAATCTATAATTTGATTTAAAAATAACTTTCTAATTTCTAGAAAGCTCTTCTAATTTCTAGACTTTGTGATTTCCAGTTATCTAATGTTCGATTTTCTTAAAACTACTTAGTATGATGATTAAGAGGTTTCTTACAGCCATCTCATGTGATCATGTATTTTTTGATGTAACATATGAGGTAGCAGAATTATCAATTGGTCTGCATCTCAGGAGGGAGGGTGGGGTGTTCGTGGCACACACAACCAGAAACTGAACTCATCTTTCCACTTCTGGAAAGGATTATCAGCTTTTTAAAAATAACTTTGTGCATCTTGTATAGTTTTATCTTTTAGAAAGTATTCTCATTAAGACTACAGAAAAGCAATAAACATACAATGCAATGTGTTCCTAGAATGGCTAAAACTACGCCCTCCTTTGCCAACACTACCACTAACTCCTATTCCCCCAGGAATCATCTGAGTGGCATACATTGGGCAATGAATGGGCTCCAGTCCTGCTCCGAGGTTATTTAATATTCACATGGATGCCCCATGAAGACGGCAACAGTGTGAGTGCTATACAATACAATGGAGCGAGTCCCACATTTAAATTTAAAGTGAAAGACATGCATGTTTAGCAGAGTAATACCAGACACCACATGGTTCCCTTATCAGCAGTGATTTCCAAGAAGGCTGGATAGAGTTATTATTACTCAATAGACTTATTTTATGACCCAAAGAGGAGAATTAAACATATTTTAGTCCTGCTAAGCTAGTATTTTAATTTGTGAAAAAAAAATGCCACAGTCTGGCTGGGCACAAATCATGAGCCACTGAAGCAGGAACAAACTTTATTTTTGAACTCCACCAGCAACTCTTCCTGAACGCCATGCGGCTCCTCCAGGAACCAGCCACCTGAAAATATCTCCTCTGGAAATCCCTCCTCCTGCACTTCTCCAACCAATGGGAACTCCCGGGGAATCCCTGGGAATCCCCATGAGAACTCCAAAATAGCCCGAGAACTCAAAAGTAGCAGCCCAGCCAAGGCGGATAGTAATTCCTCGCCTGTCAATCAATACTGTTGGCAAAATGCCAGGGGCCATACAGATTGGGCCATGGCTCTCAGCAAAAAAATCCCTCATATTTCTTTTTTTAAATTTATTTATTTTTTATTTATATATGACAGTGAAATGCATTACAATTCTTATTACACATATAGAGCACATTTTTTCATATCTCTGGTTGTATACAAAGTATATTCACATCAATTTGTGTCTTCATACCTGTACTTTGGATAGTAATGATCATCACATTCCACCATCATTAATTACCACATGTCCCCTCCCTTCCCTTACCACTCCTCTGCCCTATCTAGAGTTCCTCTAATCCTCCCATGCTCCCGCTCCCTACCCCACTATGAATGAGCCTCCTTATATCAGAGAAAATATCCCTCATATTTCTAAATCATAGAAGACATCACATAGTTTTTGTGCATATATGCCTACACTCACACACACACTTTAAAGCCAGGTTGCAAACTATCTTTCTACTATGAATTTTATAGAATAATTTTTTTTTCTAAAAAGGTTTGTAAAATGATGTCCATAGTATATTACTTTATTGAAACTCAAGAAACAATTACTAGACATTTTTAAAAAATACAAGCATATGAGATAGAAGAAAATTAGTCTGGAAATCCTGGTTTGAATTGTAGCTACTACAGAGCCACTAGGAATCTGGATTATAAATGTGAATATTTACTATAGTTTTCATTCTCTGTGAAATGGTTTGTGCACAGTTACTGCATTTCAGATCCATATCAAATAATATAATAATTTTTAGTTACAAGTAACACAATAAGGAAGATAAATAATTATTTAGCAAATGCTCAGAGAGACAGAGAAAATTTGAATTATCTTGACATAAGGTAGCAAAGCATATTAAAATCTTATTTCAGAATTTGGGACAACTAGATATGGCCCTGACCTTTGAGCAACAAAAAGGGGGCTTGCATCTTACTCTGCATTTGGCAATCCTGAGTCTCTTGAAAGAAATGTGATGCCAAAACTTAAAGAGCCTGGTTTCACAGTGGACTGGAAACGGAGTTGAGTCCTAACACAAAGGTGGATTCCTGACTGCTTCTCATCAAGTTGTTGTTGTTGTTATTGTTATTATTATTATTATTATCATCATTATTTACAGATGAAATCTTTCTTTTGGAGCACCCAGCTCATACAAAAGAACTGTCTTTCAGCCATCTTTGTATCAATATGAAATGAGCCAAGGGACTGTGCTCAATATCCATAGAATGAATGAAGGAGCACAGCTGACTGGATGCACATTGCCCAGGGTCTAGGGGGGTACTGGAGACTGCAGCTTGTGGTTCTATCTGGGCTGCTGCTTGTTTTGTAAATAACGTTTTCTTGGGGAGTAGCTGTTCCCCCTTTGTTTATGTACTGTCTTTGCTTTGGTGCTGGGTGGGAGGGTCGAGCAGTCTCAATAGAGGCTGTGTAGTTTGCAAAGCCTGAAACACTATCAACCTTTGCAGAAGAGAGCCTGATGTGCCTGCTCTAGGGAGAATTTTCCTTCTGTGCCTGTGGAGCAGATAGAAGCCTCCTAGCTCAGCACAGGGCAAGCTGGGTGGCAGAAGGAGGGATGGTGTGAGCTGACACTTTCCCAGCCTCTCTTATGATGGAAATATTTGGAAAAAGCTGACATTTTATCCCTAACATTTCACCTTGAATGAGCTCAATATATTGCTCTGGATTTCTGAGAGGTCTAGGATGGTGAGGCCACAGGAACACTGTGTGGGACATTTATCCTTGGAGAGGAGGGGATGGATGGGAACTTGGGGTGGGGAGTACAGGGGGGGATGAAGAGGAGGAAAAAGTGGAGGAAGGCCACGCCATCAGAGAGGAGCCTTCCTGCTCTACAGTGCTGCTCCAGGCGGACCCTCCCTCACTAGGGCTTAGACACAGCTTGCATTTGGAGGCCACACTGCACCTGCTTGGTGCTGACTGAAACCTGCAGGACCTGGATCAAGTGAGCACAACTTCAGGGAACAGCTAGCTCCTCTAGGTAGCCAGGACAGCAGGCATGTGTCCTGGCAAACGGGAAGGAGTGTTGTGTGCCATTCTGTAAGAAAAAGTTTGACAGAAATGTGCTCAGATAATAAAAAGGACACAGGGTTCTAAAAACAAGTGTTTCCATTCGGAAATATAACACTGTTTCTGGAACTCTAGGAATACAAATTTGTGAAAAACCTTTCTTAAACAAATATTCTGAATGTCTTCCCGTGTCAATTAATAGGGACTTTATGGAATGAACAAGGTTGACATTTTTGAGAAATTAAAACTGAGCAAAAAGCCAAAATAACAATAAAACTCAAATATTTAGAAATCAACATCTAGGAAAATGTGGGGCTACCTCTACATGGAAAGAGTTACCACGCAGGTTTGTCATCCTTCTATTCACCAGAGGAATTGGGTGTAAAGTAGCTTGGAGACTAGTTCAGTCTAACGGTTTGAATTTGCTTAACCTTTAGTCTCTGGCAAAACACACACAGTGGCTTTCACCGTCACAGGCAGCAGCATGACGCTGGGTCTGTCTGCACTTTTCCTTCTCGTTGCACTTTGTATGTTAATGTGCCCTTTAATTCTTTCCATTTCCCACTGACAGAGTATGTTTGTTTTAGAAAGAGTCTTAGCACAACTTGAAATCTAAAATTATTTTCCTGAATTAGCTAATTTAGGAAGATATGTGAAGAGCCTCTATCCTGTCAACCTCCAACGCTATTACATTATTATTATTATTAATATTTTGCAAAGGAAATTAAAGCTGATTGAGTGTAGGTTTACTGTTTTAACTTTGTTACTTATGTTTACTTCACAGTATACTGACAAAAGAATGAAAATTCTGTTTAGGATTCAAATCATTTTCAAGTTCAATGGTATATTTTTGTTTATAAATGGGGAAAAGGCCTAGTTGTAGGGATTCTTACCTGCAGTAATTTTCAGTCTCAATCATCAGGAATATACCTAAACCTAAAAATAAAAAAAAATCAATAATCTTCAAGAAAAGGCAACAAAACCAATGGAAAATTGGCAAAGAGAAAGGCAAGTTCCCTGAGTGAGAATCCAAATAACCATGGAACACGTGAGAAGATGCTCATCCTCGGTGACAGTCAAGATAATACAAGGAGAACACCAACCATTTCATGCTTTCAAACTGAAAGCATGCAATATTTTACCGAATGAATTGGTCTATGAGGGAACGGCAACCACGACAAACTGCCACTTTGAGTGGACACAGTTGTCACCTTGGACAGCACCAGGCAATTCCCAGTGGAGTTTAAGATATGCAAACTGGTGCAATCCTAGGTGTAGATTCCAGACACTCCTGGGCACGTGTGCAAAGAGGCAGGGCTGCAGATGTCCAGGGCAGCTCTGAATATGTACAAAATATTGGAAACAAGCAGGTGGTGAGCAGAAGAATAAGAAATTAGACTGTGCAGTTGTTCACATTTGGTGGACTGAACGATGTAAGTTTATAGCTTAAGACAAATGAACTAGGTCTAGGTCAGATGGAGAGCTCTCCAAAATAATGTTTAGCTAAAAAATAAATTACATAGGGATAGTTGTCTGGAAATAAAGAGAACCTGTTTGGGAAGGACCAAGTTGAAGTGCAAGTAAATAAATAATATTTACTAGAAGTGTTTCTTTTATTTTAAAAATTCTAATTTGGTAAGTAAAATTAGTATATTATTTTTGCTAAAAATTACAGGTATTTGTTTTTAATGAGATCAAACCATTTTCATGTGTGAACAGGACCTCTTTGTGGAAAACCTATGGCTTGACTCTGCTGGCTTTGATAATTTTCCTAGTGATGTATCTGCAGACCTTCACAAAACTGTCAGCTAAAAAATACTACATAGAGTTTTTAGAGACCTCCTTTTATACTTCATTAAATTCTGAGGCTATAACTGTAACTCTCTTGGTGAATAAATTCACTCAAATGCACTTGGGACTTTATTAACTCTTCTAGGGCCCTAAGATTCTCTCTAGAAAAGATTTCAGATATAGCATTTTGAGTTAATACCACTCACAAATGTCTAAATCTATTCCAGATGTAGATAAATCACCATGCCTCTGTGCGTAAGCCTCTCAGAAAGATCTCTTAATTATAGAAGCTACCTATGCCTCGGGTTTGTGAGTAAACTAAAGATTAAGGTCAGACTTAACAAAAAATTGCAATGATTCTCTTGCTCAAGAGTGGCATAGATCTTAGTCTGAGAGAAGGCATTTCAGGTGTAATTTTTTTCTATAAAAAAAGTCAATTACAGGGGCTGGGGATGTGGCTCAAGTGATAGCGCGCTAGCCTGGCATGCGTGCGGCCTGGGTTCGATCCTCAGCACCACATACAAACAAAGATGTTGTGTCCGCCAAAAACTAAAAAATAAATATTAAAAAATTCTCTCTCTCTCTCTCTCTCTCTCTCTCTCTCTCTCTCTCACTCACTCTCTCTTTAAAAAAAAAAGTCAATTACATAAAAATAACAGTAACACTTGTTTCTCCAAAGTAATGTGATATTTATCACAGTGTTTCCTTAATATTGCTATCATTTTTTTCTCTTTTTATGAACAATCAATGCATGCCTGTTGGAAATATTCAAGGAAAAAATTTTGGGCTTTCAGATCTTATGAAGGTAGGGAATAAGACCAGACTGCTTATTCCTCAGGCTCTATCCTAGAAAAATGGTAGAAATGTAGAGAAAGCATGGATTTTCGGAATAGGCAGGAAAAACCAGGGACTTTTGAAGAGACTGCAGAGTATCTAGAATTATTGTGAGGTTAATGATCACCAGAAATGTTTACCATAGCCTATCTTTAATTAAATTATTCATTTTGTTTATGTTTTCTTTGGTTGAATTTTATCTTTAAGTAGTTATTATTGTCATTGTTATTTAGTTGTTAATGGACAGGTTTATTGGTGCTATATCTTTTAGTTTTCGTACCTTTGAAATTGTCCTTCATTTTTGTACTTGAAAGATAAGTTGGCTGGGTATAAAATTCTTGGTTGCATTGGTTACTCTCTTTGTGCTTCCTGTTCTCTAATATCAATTCTCCCTCTTTACCCTCATGTGTGCCCTAGAGGTATTCCTCTATAGACAGCAGTATCGCAGATTTTTGCTTTGTAGCTTCTGATTGAATTTGACCAATGAGAGTTTCCAGAAGAACACTGGAGTGTAGGAAGAGAAAGGAGTCGAGGTATCTGTTCCCTCTTCTTATCCCTTCATTTGCCACTTATCAGCTAGGGTGTTGCTTTAAAAGTGTTTGTGTCTTTCCATGGCCACAGTACCTCTCAGGTGTCCTTCAATGGCTAAGTGGCTTTCTACCTCTTTTTGTGGAAATTAGAGACAGTAATGGCTTCCTACTATTGTTATTTCTGGTGGGATACTTGAACCCCTTTCACACCTCTATAAGTAGTACTTTCATTACAATTTTTGATTGAACTCCTTATGTTTCATGTGTTTTCTACTGTCTCTCCTCTGTCATACTTGAGCCTGACAAAATCCTGGCTCATTCTTTACTTACCCTCAGCATTTGTAGACATTATTCTATTGCCTTCTGACTTGAATGTTGCTGAGGAGAAACTTTCTGCCAACCTGACTCCTCTTGATTCTGCCTCCTCCCTCAAGCCTTTGTTAATACTGTAATATTTCTATGTACCTAAGTAATAGTTTATTCTAGAACTCCACTAACTCTGAGGTATGCTCCAGTGTTGATACTTTAGATCATTTTTATTGGAATTTTTAAAAAATATTCAACTTCAGTTCTTCCTTTCAGAAAAATTGCCCTCTTACAACATTGCATACATTTTCTATACTGTTAATAATCTCCTTAACTTCAAATCATTACTCTTGAGTTCTGTTATCATTGCTCTTTCAGCATATCTATTATGTTTCTCAGAGAGAAATTTACCACTGTTATTTTCCTCAGCCTGACCATACCTGTCTTGAGCCCTTTCCTTCATGCATCCAGTTAAGTCTCAGCCATGACTGTGCTTTTGCCTCTGTTAATTTATGCATTCGTCTCCTAGGACAGCAGCATTCTGTCCTCGGCTGACTCACTTAGTGCTGCATTAGTCATCACATTCTGTTGGCATAATGTCTCATTCTGTTTCATCAATTTTGTTTTCTTTTTTCTGTAAAAAATATATAATATGAAATATTTTCTTTTCCATAATTGAGTTTGTCTTGTAGAATAGAACTACTTTTCTTCAATTTTCTATCTGAAAATTTACAGTTATGATGCTTTTTCTTTTTGTCATACCATATTTACAGATCTATTCAAACCTTTTCTTTGCCCAGATATAGCCTGGCTGACCTTTTCTGGACCCCTGTTCCTTATCTGGATCAATTAGTTTTCCTGTGAGTGCCCCTCATGTGTTATTTGAGGGAATGGCGACAGAGGGGGATTCAGGTGGGCTGTGGGCAGCTAGTGATGGTGGACCCAGTCTGTAACATGTTTGGTAATTGTGCTGAAAGTCTTGCACCATCTTTTATTCGACCACATAGGTGTCCTCCTGTTTATGCAGGGGTGCTATATCACTCGGCTTAGCCACAAGGAGGTACATACATGTCTGTACTTGGCCTTGTGCAGGTGGCTATGTACTCTGCAAGGCTCTTTTCTTCATGTCTGATGCTAGAACTTGGAGTGTTCAGAGCCATCAGCTGAAAAGGAAAGATGACTGTAAATTGGGGGAGAGTAAGAGCAAACTGAATTCAAGAGTAAGCATGAGCTGAAGCTCTGCAGGAAAAGAACTGAGACCTATGCAAACTTGTTCTGCTGCTGGTGTTGGTGACGTGGATGTCTTGCAGAAAATCAGGGCCTTGGTCCAAGAACTGAGCACATGCATGCAGCCACTGGTAAGAGAAACTAGAGGACATCAGAGGGGAGGAGAGAGTAGCCATGTCCTCTGTTGCTACTTTGCATCAAGATGAATCAGCAAACCAGCAGCAGCACATCTCAGCCACAAAGTGCTGTGTCCCCTCCACCCTCTGAATCTGAAGACTGTCCCTGGTGGACCATCCCAACTGCAAATGCTAGGGAAGGGGTACTAGGAAGCACAGTTCAGCCTGGCCAAGTGCACAAGGTACAGTGGCACCCTTGGATTTTGGAATGCTACTCTCTGAGAGTGTGGAACGTTTCCCTAAGACTCTGATTTTGATTAGACCCAAGTTTTACTTCCTGTTTTATTCACTTCTTTTCTGAAGCTCAATCAAAAAGGCGAGAAAAAAGTAAGCAACTGCATTACAAATTAAAGTCATGCTTGCATTTGCAATGAGAAAATAAAGAGAATAACAACCCTTATGATTCATTGCACACTTTACTTTAATCTGATATTCAGATTCATATAAATTCACTCCAACAACATTTCATTCAGGACTCGGCACAACTAGCCTTGATCCAGCTGTCTTTCCCACGTGCAAAGCCAAGTGAAGCAAAAAGGAGAGAGGTAGCCAAGCTTGGCTTCCTGAACCTCTTTCCCTCTTGCCTTTGTGTCATTTTCAACTGCAAAGTCCTCCTCAAAGAGCTTTCCTGGAATTACCTTAGTGACCAAAGGCACTCGGACTCAATGAAGAGCTTGGAAATGACACCGCTTCATTAGACTGCTGCTTCCAAAGCCACCATTAACACCCATCGTGGAAAAACACAGTAGTGACTTCAAATGAAATTCAACTCGTGATGTGAAAACATCAGCAAAACCTCATAATGAAGAAAAGGACTGCTGCCAAATGGCCGAGCTGTAAAGCCACCCAAACTCCTTACTGAGTTTACGGCTGAAAAACATTCATTCTTCTGTCAAGAGCCAAAACTCGCTCCATGGCAAATCTACAAATTGGAAATCCAAACACACAAACTGAGCATCTAGAATTGCCCAATGTTTTCTCTGTTTGTAGATTTGGCGGTTATAAGTCGTTAGCTGAATTTGCACAGCAAATAAAACCATCTAGGGATCTAATGTGCCTTAAATCTTGGTCTTGTCATTGTGAAGCTTGTCTGTGAATGAGCTGCCTAGTTCCTAACTCAGCAATGGCGTGACACTTCTTTCTATCTGTTAGAGCAGCCTAGTCATGTTTTCTGCACTGTTCACCCTGCGCAGTGGCCAAGCCCCATCAGAAGCACCTGATACGCAGGACGTGTCCAGATATGGCATTGGGCCTTTGTTTCCTTCCTTGTTCTAAAATGAGGATGATATTTTTGATACCTCATTATCTCTAGAGATTGTTGGAGTTCCCCAAAGTGATATAGTTTAAACTGCTCTGTAAAAGTGAGGAGTGAGTACTAGTGGAGTACCATGGCTGCGTCTGGAGTTGAAGACATCCTGGAAATTTTGAGAGACCCACAGTGCTCTTTATAATTTAAGTTGTCATCTCTCTTCTGAGAATTGGAGGTTTGGATCTGTATCTTCAGAGACTCGACTGAATTAATAAATGAAATCCTAAGAGATAGTGGGGGATACCCTGAAAATAAGTGATTTCCTGGCAGTCATCCCCCAAACTGTAAGGAAATGAGAACTTACTTTTTAAAGTCAAGTTGATGATTTGGGACAGTCAAGTATTGTTCAGCAGGGGAACTGTTTTTTATTTTACATATTCTTCCTCTGTCACTGAGGTAAACTGTCATGGTCATAACCTTTTAGATTGTCATCTTAGAGTATCTAAGTCCCTGTATCTGTTCCAGTGACTGAAAAGAAAATTCTTCATTCCTGTTATTGAATGGTGGTTAAATAGTTCTTGTTAAGGGGCATGGGCACCAACTGTTCAGATATCATTTTCAAAAGGTTTGGAACCATGGTGCTTACAAAAATATAAAGTAAGCAGTTGTAAAAAAAATTATTTAAATCATCCATTTTATTTAACTCCTCCATTAATAAGGGAACCAATAAAACTGGTTCAACTGAGCTGAGGACATAACTCAATGTTGGGGTCCTCACCTAGCATGTGATAGGCCCTGGGTCAGAGCCCCCACCCCGAAAAACAAAGCAAAATACACATTCAACTGGCCATCTAGGAGACAAACTCTTTTCATCAGCTTTTTATCACTGTGACCAAAAGATATGAAAAGGACAACTTAGAGGAGAAAAGATTCCTTTGGCTCACAGTGTCAGAGGTTCAGTTTATGGTTGGTCAACTCCATAGCTCTGGACCCAAGGTGAGGCAGGTCATCTTGGCAGAAGGGTGTGACAGAGGTTCAGGACAGTCATAAGCAGAGAGAGAGCTCCGCTCATGAAGGACAAATCATAGACCCCAAAGTCACACCTCAGGGATCTGCTTCCTCCAGCCATACTCTACCTGCCTACAATGATCACTCAGTTAATCCATCAGTGGATTAATCCACTGATTAGGTCACTCCTCTCATAATCAAATCTTTTCACCTCTGAATATTCTTGCATTTGTCTCACATATGACTTTTTTGGGGAACACCACATATCAACCTGTAACACAAACAAAAGCCCTAATTTACAGAGTCTCCTGATTTTAGGGCCACTGGCACTGCCACCATGGCTGATTTTAAGCTGCCAACATAAAAACAACTAGTTCTTATGAGCCAATCTGAGCTGAGCAGCACACCCCTGTCAGTGGATACGAGCACTTTAATAAAGGAATCTTCAGAGAAGCTATATTGAGTATGAAACTGGTTAACATCTCAGGGAGAAATCAACTTTTAGAGATCTTTTTTCTCTGGACAGGCGTTAGTATGTGTTTCTGTGGCACAGCCTCTTTCTGCCAGTGTAAGTTTTGAATAGCTGGTCAATAGAATTAAGTCCAGCACTTAACTGACTGAACACTAAATAATCTCCTTCGTCTTTTCCAAATTATGAATCATTTTCTGACAGAACAGATTGTCAAATTCATAATGACTTTCATGTTCCATTGACTCGTTTTCAAAACCGAGGTTCCCCTATTAATCTGTGAATTAGTTTTAGTCTTTGTTTCCTCAGCCCTTACCGAGTCTCCAGGACCCATAGCTACTCAGTGAATGTTTGGTAACTGCTGTATGGGGAAAGTGTAAGCGAATTCTTCAAAATAAACCATTTCTCTCCTCAATTTTCTCTCTATATTTAGGTGCCTGAAAAGAACTATATCCACGCCCACTGACAGGCAGTTCTTGATGCTCGTCTCAAGAGAAACTCAGAGGCAGAAAATGTCCGCACTAACGGAAGAGACCAGGTAGTCACAGGTGATGTGACCCTTTCAACTCATAGTTGAAACAGTTCTTTGAATTTTGACCTTCGCATATTCCAAGGATATCATGCAAGTGAGATAAAGTAGACATGGTCCTTCCTAGTGGGACAAGGCATTGCCAGGCCTGGTGCTGAGACCTAATGCCAAGAGGTTCACTGTAACTGCAACTAACACAAGGTCACCAAGGGGAGGGGCGCCGAGCTGAGGGGCACGTGCAGGGGTTTCAGGAGGGCAGATGTGGCCAGTCAGCTCTGTCCGGTGCGGTGCAGTTAGTAGGGTGGACGAGAGAGGCCTGGAAGTGAAGAAGTGGCGTTTAGCACGAGGGAGTCCTCGGTGAACTGACCACAGTTTCAAGTGTGGCCGAGTGGTGAATGACAGCTTGGAATGAGTTCAAAGGAAGTGGAAGGAGTAGTGGACGGGAGATTTACACCACTCTTGGAAGATGGCTTTGAACTGAAACAGAGAAAATGAAGGTGCCCTGGTTGTGGGCAGCTGTGACGCTTTACTAGACTCTGGGGCTTGTGGGCAACAAAACTTCTTTCTTACCATCCTAGAGGATGGGCCATCCAAGGCCAAGGGGCCAGAAGACCCAGGGTCTGCCCAGGAGCTGCTCCTCCTGGATGGTGCCTTCTGTGTGTCCTCCATGGGTCCCTCATCAAAGCCCTTCTTAATGCTGTCACATTGGGCATTAAGTTCTAACACAAATTTTGAAAAATACAACATTCAGACCATACCAATGAGTTTTGTTCTCTGGTTATTTTTCATGAAAGGAGGAAATGTTACCTGTTTGGATTATCAAGGAGAATGACCCACCCCCACAGAGAAAGACGACAAAGCAGGAGGAAAAGCAGCAAAGGCCCTGAAAAGGTGGGAGAGGCAGGGATATGGTGCATGGCTCAAGCCCTTGGCCTCCAGGGCTGCGAATGCCTGATGATCCAAAGTGACCATTGTGCACACAGTGGCCAGTGTGCATACAGGTGAATTGCTGACAAACTGTCAGGTCCAGACGTAGAACACTGGAGGCAACCAGACCCCCCCACAGGGTCCTTCTTGCTCTCTGTCCTCCCAGAGAGCACACTCCCAGCTTCATGGAGATCCTCATGATTATTTACAGGTCTGCTGCCATGTTTTTAAAAACATTTATGTTTTTAATAAATGAAATCTAACACACATTCTTTATGTAAGATTTCTCAGGCTCACTTCATGTTTTTGAGATTCATCTTCTATTTCTGTAGAAGGTTCATCTGCATTGCTTTCTAGTACCCCATGGGGTTGTGGACCATAAATGCCTCCTACTAACAAAGCTGTGTACAGGTTTCTTTTTAGGAATGGTATGTGGATTTGTCTTCTGAAACAGGTGTCGTGATGGGGGAGTGTGTTTCGAGGTGTGGAGCTCTGGTCGTAGGACTCAGTTTCTCTCCTTTGGTGGACAGTGCCTAGTGTCATCCTGAATGCTTCCACCAGTCCCCACTCTCCTGGGTGACGTTGAGTCACTGCCATTCTGCACCTTCACAGAGCTTTGAATCATGACTCCTAAAAGTAAGAGGGTCCTGGTGGATGATAATGGAAGATCCACATGATTTAATTTTCCCTTTCCTGATGATTAGGGAAGCACCTTTCCCCATGTTTATTGTCCTCTCCCCCTTGATGGACAGTATTTTCTCTCTTCAAAGTCTTGTGTATAAAGAAACTTACAGTTTGCATGCAGTGCAACTCATGCGCCTTTTCCTCTCTGATGCATTCTTCCTGCATCTGGGAAGCCTGTTCCACCCAGGGGCCACTGAGGGTGTCCTCTCTACTGCCCTCCGGAGCTTCCTTGTTCTGCCCTTCACTCTTCAGTTTTCAGCCCTTCTGGGATGTGAAGATATATTGATAGCACGTACTCTGTGACAAATATCTGTCAAGTTTCTTTTTTTTTTTTTTCTATGCAGACTTCAATGAACTAAATATCATTTGTTATCGTTCCTGCTGATCTTTACCTCTCTGCAGGGACGTTTTGTCATGAACTGAGTAGTCCTTCTAAGTGCAGATGTACATCCAGCTTCCTATCTGGTTCCACCCAGCTGTTCATCAGTGCTTCCACAGAAATCATAACTGAGTAGACATTGGAGCTTTACAGTAAATCTTGATATTTACCATGGAAACTCCCATCAACTTATTTATATGTATATTTATTTATTTAAATGTTCATTTATTTAAATATCTTGACTATTGCATCCTAATGAAGAATCTCTTACTTCTCTGCTATACTGACAGGCCACCGACTACTGCAGACATCTGAGCGTACATAGCCATGGCCAGCTTTTCTGGTCACTGTCAACATAGAGATTGGTCCTGTTCTTGTGTTAATCAACTTTTCGCTGCTATGAGGGATACCTGAGAAAAATAATTTAGAGGAGGAAAAGATTTATTTTGGCTCACCTTTTCAGAAGGATTCTAGGAAAATACCATGAATTTGGTGATTTGCCCCCAAAGTCTTCCTCGTGGTTTCTGTTTAGCCCCCTTCTGTCTCCGAGCCTCCTGCCACTGAGCACATCTGTCAGCATTCCCCTGGTTCTTCCCGTTTGCTCCCGACTGCTCCTTCCTCACTGCTCTCAGCTGTGGTGCCTGCCGGGGTAAGAATGTGCTGCATGCCTGGCACTCGTCCCTCAGGTCCAGCCCTTGAACTTGGACCTTTGCCTCTCACTCTGACTGCAGTAATGGTGCAGAAGTGGTGCCCGTGGCCTCCGCAAGCTCTCTCCCCACCTCCATCCTATGGATTTGGCCAATCCCAGCACTGGCTGTGGTACAATATATCCAAAATTGGAGCACGCCCGCTCTGAGTGCGTCCCACGTGGATGTTCCTCAGGTAAGGGAGTGGAGCTTGTGTTACCTTTCAGCAGGTCAGCAGCCATTGGCTTCGCCTGGGTGTTGGCTGTTTGAGGGTACTAGTGGCTGGTCTCTGGGTAAGTGCTAACATGTTAGAAGTTCATCCATATCTCATGGCTCTAAAAGTACTCACTTGTAAACCAAGAAAGCAAATAGGGATCAATCAATAGATATTCCTAGTCACAGAAGTAAGTATCCAGGAGAAACCTTTTTAAGTTTAAAATTTTTTAAAAAAATATTTAAAATAAAAAAAAATCACTGTCTTGGCAATCCTTTGCATTTGAAGTTTGAACAAGTATATGAACTATTTCAAAGCCTGTTTCTAATGATTGTTTCAAAACAAAATTTAATCTTTTTTTTATTGGTTATTCAAAACATTACAAAGATTGCAGAATCACATCGGTTAGACATCCACATTTTTACATAATACCATAATAGTAACTGTTGTATTCTGCTACCTTTCCTATCCTCTACAATTTAATCTTGAAAGACTTATTGGAACTAAATTATTTTACTTATTTAGGAATAAACCTATCAAATTAAAGTGATAATATTTTTAGAAGAAAAACCCTGAATTCATCAGAAATTAGCCTACCTCAACCAATGTTCATATGTGGCATGCCACTTGATTTTTATTTCCTTAATTTTCATTAGGTTATCCTGTTGATTCCAAAGGATGAACTTAAACCAGGACAGTAACATCTCCTTGGTATTTATATGTGAGGGCATTTGAAAGTGGTCAGAACTCAGGGTTTTCAGGTGCAGATCTTACAAAAGTAAGAATATATACACCAAAAAAATCACACTGGCTTTTTTATTTTTATTTATTTATTTATTTATTTATTTATTTATTTATTTATTTATTTATTTATGACACTGTGAATTGAACTCTGGGAGGCTTTGCCACTGAGCCACATCCCCAGCCCTTTTTATTTTATTTTGATTCAGGATTTCACTAAGTTGTATAGAGTCTAGGTAAGTTGCTGAGGCTGGCCTTGAACTTGAGATCCTCCTGCCTCAGCCTCCAGAGTCACTGGGTTTACAGGTGTGTGCCACCATGCCCAGCAGCCTACTGGCTTTGCAAGTTTCTACCCATGGTTTCATGTGATATTAGCATCCTCTACTTCACAACACCCTCTCAAAAAAGTTCACTTCCTTCTCTGATGTCATTTGTTTCCAGAATCATCAGAAAATGATATCTTCCTTTCAGGGTTTGAAAAGAAACCAGCTATGCTATTGTTATGACCGAGATGTGGTCATTGTTTTCATTTGAAAAGGAGCTGAAACTTGCAAAAGATAATGTCTAACCCCCCCACCCCTCCCACCCCGCCTCCACCCCCACTTCAAAGCTGAAGGATCTAAGTCTATTGTAACGCGAAGGAAGCCAGTTTAGTTGGAAGAAAATATCTCATCTTGAGAGTCCCGTTTCCCTGAAAGCTTCAGTTTTCTGTGCTGCAGTGTGGGTTACCCCTGTGTCATCCAAAGAGCACAAGATGATAGCATAAAAAAGTGCTTTAAGCAGAGAAGCAAGGACATGTTTTCCACAAGTGAATTTAGCAAACATGTTTGAGAATGAGCCGTGTTTCCAGCAGGGAGTCTGGAAGAAAAGTGTTTTACTGGCCTCTGAGAAGCCATCCAGTGTGAGGCCATTGAGACTCAAGTGGTTCCTGTTTGTGATACAACAATACCCCCTGCCTCGAAGCCAAGCATCGACCTACTTCCTTGTATTTCCTGTCATCCTTGCAGTTAGGCAGAGGCTGGTTCTACCTGACAGCGATGGTGGTGATGACCTGGGACACTCAGAGTTGAAGCAGGAAAAGCCCAAGTAAAATTTTCCAGTTCCCCTTGGCAAGGTGACTTAGTCTCAGATTGTGCAGCTATTACCCAATATAGCCTCTGCCGCCTGGGTCCTGTCTGGCAACGTGGACATGGAATGAAGTGGACGTGTGGTGTGAGCAGGAGATGACCTCTGTTCTGCTAGCCCACTGGGGTTTAAGGCTTGGTATTATTATGGTGGAAAGCCACCTATACGAGAAATACCCTGGTCTAGTGTGGCTGCATTTTCAAGTAAATTTTCCCTTAGGAGTTGTTAAATGTACTCCTTGGATTTTAAGACTTAAAACACACTGGAATGTCTAGATTAACAAAATTATGGAATAATTATTCAGGATTATCCTGAATACAGTGAGTATAGCTTTCATATGCTATGAACATACTCAAGGTCAGTGAAAATGAGGGAGAAGGTCAGGAAGCCTCTGAGCGTATACAACTGAAACTCGAACACAAACACTGACAAAATAGCCTGAGGGCTGAAATTCTTAATAATTGTGTTTTGAGCCTGCATAGTGTTTTGTGAGGTGCCTGTCCACTCCTCATGTTCAGAAGAAAGCCTGGATCTGGCAATGCTGAGCACAAGGACAGACATGGCTCAGAGGAGCACATTGAACTGTAAGTGGCGTGGAGTGTCAGCCATAAGCAGTTAGAATCCTCTGTATGGAAGCAAAAGGGCCCTTGGAAAGCCCTTCTTATTATGGAGGATTAGGTTTCCATCGCTGCCTAAAGAAGATTTCTGGAGGGGAGACACTCAATGAAGGTGCTTGTATAAAGTAGGAAAGAACTATATGTCACCATTTTTCAGGCTAATAAAATGCAGGGGTCAGTTACTTGTTCACTGGGAGATAATTAATGGAGTAGGATGCAGAGGTTGTTATTCTCTAGAAAGTGACCCACCCCGTGGGGGCTTAGAGCAGGTCTCCAGACACTTGCAGCACCAAGGCTGAGACCACTGACCTGCAGCAGAGGCTGGACCCCAAGCCCAGCCCTCACCACCTGCATGTATGAGAGTTGGAATCAACCACCCTAAAATGGCCAGTGGTTTGCGGTTTAGACAAGTTTACTTATGTGTACACAAGAATGATCTTATCTCTAAAGATAACATAAGAAATACATGACAATGTAGGCAAGTCATGTCACATAGCAATCAAACCATTCTTGGCAAATAAAAAATGGTAAACAATAAGTGTAGCATTTCTTCCTCAATCATTTATTGCATTAAGAGAGGTGATGAGTCCACTTTGGACGATGCAGAAAACATCAAAGCCAATGCTGTAATTACATCCAACAGGTAGCCCTCAACTGATGTGTCTCTGAATGTACTCTTGGACTATTTATTTAGCAAATAGTTCTATTTAAATCCTTTACTTTTACCTTTACATCTATACCAGAAAATTGGGACCAAGCTAGTCACTTTCATTGTACTGAGGATTCAGAGTGACTCCTCATTTAAAAATCATCACCACAAATATCTTTGTACAACTCCCCTTTTGCTTAAAAATACTACATTATGGACTCAAGGTCCGTACCGAAAGCATCCTAGAAGTCCAACTTTATGCTAAATTTGGTGTGATTTTGTCTTTGACACTGACATTTGGGATTGGTTAGTATGCTGGAATGTGGAAGGAAAGAACATTATTGTTAATTTTTTTTTTAACAGAAATCATTTACTGTTAGTAACAATACGTTGAGTAAAATAGTACAGAGACATCTTCTCTCATGCTTGGGGTGTCTGAAGGCTATGTACACAGTTGACATTGTAGTCTTTATTCAAAGGGAAATTCTTGATTTCTTGTTTTTCTGGGGCAAAATCTACTGTCTTCATGCCTATTTTTATGAAAATTGCTTTTTGTTTTGTTTTTATAGTCTCCATGACATAAATCAGAATTAAAAACTTCTTAATATAAAAATTCCACATTGCAAAGGAAGATCACAAGGCTAAGCTAATTTATAATGAAGTGTTGTAATTAATGTCTCCTCTCTCCTCTGTGGCCTCCTGTCTAATCACACACCCATTCTGGCCAACCCTCAAACTCCCCCCTTCCTTTCGATACACTATAATTTTCTAATATCGTTCCAAACACAAAGCAAAGCCACTCCAAACAATACAGACCCCAGAGGTCATCTGCTTCAGACACTTGTTTTGCACATTATGAAATTGGTCCAAACACTAGCAGCCAATGGAAGGCACCACTGGGATGTGAACTGTTTTGATTTTTGGAGAAATAAACACAAACCATTTACAATGCAACTACATTTTTTTGTTAAAAGGCCTATATCACTTGGAAAATCTAGTGTGTGGGGACTGAGCATTAAGCATGAGCATTAGGCATTAAATGAGATCCTACCATCTCTCTCACGCTGATGGTACTCTGCCCTCCATGCAGATTTGAGAAATACCAAAAAATGGAGATGACCCATACTGCATGCGCTGACGTCATCTCCTCTAACAATCAGGTCCATTCTGGTTCTCCTATCCCTTTCAGTGAAAGGGATACGGTACTGTGCCAATCAGCAGCAATAGTTTGCTTGAGGCATATGGGTCAAACTGATGACTTAGTCCCTTATATGCTTCATGTGAAATTTTGTGAGCACTCAGCTGAGTGCAGAAGTGTCTGTTGGACTAGTGGATTCTGCAGCCTTCCTAGCTCCCTAGGAAACCTGCTTGAATATTCAAAAGTAGTTTCTCAAGACTGAGAGCGTCTTGCAAAGAGTTTATGCCTAACATTTGGCAAATTTTATGAGACATTAATTTGGAGAATAGCCCTAATTTAGCCTTCAAATCTCAATGCTGCTTGCAATTCTAGTCTTCTAATACTCCAAGCTAAACTGTCAGATTAGACTGTCTATGACAGTAGGCAATCTTCTGACCTGAAGGTAGAACTGACCTTGTAGTGTGGGGTGTGGGATTCCAATAATAGGTTGTTAGAAACTTTGGCCTACATTTAAAAAATTGAGAATCTTGTCCTCAAGTAAAGTATTTTTCAAGATTAAAAAAGAAGATATTCATTAGCAAACAAAGCTAATAAATGAGTACAAGCTACATAAATGAGTTCAATATTGGCAGTGAAAGGTTTTATTGAAACCCCATAATGAACTCAGGCAATCTGAAACACAAATAGTGCATTTAAAAAATAAAACATTATTTTCCTTCCATGAGGATCCTTTTGTAACAAAATATTTTTTCACAGTGTTTTTATTTTAATTTATTACTCTAATATAATCTAGAAAAAAGTTACATAATCTAAAATGTCAGGCAAACAGATAAATGTGAAGTTGATTAGGTCTATCAAACTGTCACACTGGGTTTCATCATGGCCAACCACGTCTGTGACCTTCAGTAAGAAAGACACCTTCTGTCACAGCAACATTCACACACACACACACACACACACACACACACACACACGTGAGCTCTCTGGCTGCAACTGAAATAAAATGTCAGAAAATGTACACTTTTACTATTTCAAAATTTTCCAGGTGTGTCCATCTTATTTCATTTAAAAATGGTGGTTTTTAATAAAATAAACATTCATGTGCAGTTTTAGTGCCACATGAGCTCTCAGTTCTTGAGAATCGACAGGGAGCACGATTGCTGGTTTGTATGTTAAGCAGGTTTGTTTTTGTAAGAAACTGCCAGACTCACCCACATTGGCTGCACCTTCTTGCATTCCCAGCAGGAACAAGTGAGCAAGAGTTTCTGCTGCCCCATGTCCTTGATGTCATTTCCCATTTGTCTACGTTCTGGATTTTGGCCATTCTCAGAGGTGTTCAGGAATCTCGCCATTGTTTCAATTTGTGTTTCTCCAATAGCATGTGATGTGCACTATCTTTGCATATAATTATTGGCCACTTATATATATTCTTCCATGAAGCATCTTTTGAGGATTTTTTTTTTTGGTTCATTTTTAAATTAGGTTGCTTTCTTAGTAAATTTTAAGAATTCTTTGTATATTTTGGATAACAGATACGGCTTTTGCAAACATTTCCTCCAGGTCTGTGGCTTGTCTTTTCATTCTCTTTACAGAGCAGAATACTTGAGTTGCACTGGAGCTCATCTGTCAATCTTTCCTTTCATGAATCATGCCTCTTGTACTGTCTTCAAAGCCATCGTCAAAACCTAGGTCCACAAGATATTCTCCTATGTTATCTTTTAGGGCTTTGTGATTTAGCATCTTCCTTTTAGGCTTTTGGCCCTCTGGGTGAACTTGTATGAAGGGTGTAAGGGTGTAAGGTCTGCAGCCTGAGGAACAGAGAAAAATAAAACGCCTGCTACTGAAGCCTCTCGTTCTGTGGTCTCTGCTGCGGCAGGGCAGCCCCAGGGAAACACCATGCATCCTCCTGCCCTCTCTCATGCTCTCTATCCCGTGACACCTGACCTAACCTCTCTCTACTTACCCCCTTCTCCACCAAAGCTTTCCACTCTAGCTCCAGAGCCCCTACTCCACACTGAAAAAGCCCTCGAATGGCTAACCCCTTTTCCTATGGGACACACCTTTTCTCTTCTTGCCCTAACTGAATCCTTGGGGAACTCAAAGGCTCCCGAGGACTCAGGACTAGTTCTCTCTGCCACGGCTTGTGGTAAGCTGAATTGTCCTTCTAGAAAAGTTCTCGGCCTAATCCCAGAACCTGTGGCTATGTCACCCTCTGTGGTGAAAGAGACTCTGCAGAGGTATTAAGTTATGATCTTGGCTGAGAGACTCTCCTGGGTTTTATTTTCAGGTTTATTTATTTTGATTTATGTGATCACAGGGTCCTTATGTCACAGGGAGCCAGGAAGATGAGCATCAAGGAGAAGGAAGCAAGGAAAACAGCAGAGGTCAGAGAGGAGAAAAGATGGGGGAAAGGACCATGGGCTGAGAAGTGCATGCGGCTCCAGGAGGTGACGTGCCAGAGACAGATTTTCCTAAAGCCTGCGGAAGGACTTCAGACCTGTTGACACCTTCATTTTGTTCCAGTGAGGCAGATTTTTGAATTTCTGATCACAAACACTGTAACTTTAACTCGTATTGTTTAAGCCCCTACATTTCCGTGACTGGTGACAGCAAGAGTTGAAACTATTGGTGCATTACTCACCCATCCTCATGGACAAAGAGTTCCCGTCCTCAGCCTCCCAATCCTCCTTCCGCCACAGGAAGCACTGGCCCCTGGCTATTCTACACCCTTACTCTTCCATCACCCCCAAACCCCCAGTTTTGCTCTACTCTATAACTTTGCTTCTCTCTTGCTTTTCTTTATTACTCATCCTAACTCCACCAGGTGACTTCTAGAACTGATAAAATGAGTTTGGCAAAGGAGCAGGATATAAGATCAACACTCAGAAATCAATAGCTTGTCTATACTCTAATAGCAATTCAGTTGAGAAATAAATCAGAAAAAAAAACATTCCCTTCTCAATATCCTCAATAAAATAAAATAAAGTACCTGCGAATTAATCTAACCAAAGAAGTAAAAGATCTCTACAATGAAAACTATAGAACACCAAAGAAAGAAATGGAAGACCTCAGAAGATATTGAAGACCTCAGAAGATCCATGTTCTTGGGTAGGCAGAGCTACTATTGTCAAAACGGCCATCGCGCCAAAAACAATATAAAGATTCAATTCAATCCCCATCAAAATAAATGACATTCTTCAGAGAACTAGGAAAAAATCAATCTTTAAATTCATTTGGAAGAATAAAAGACCCAGAATTACCAAAGCAATTTTTAATACATGAAGCAAGAGGCATCACAATACCTGATCTCAAATTTTGCTACAGAGCTGTAATGACAAAGCATGGTGTTGGCATCAAAGCAGACAGAGGACCAGTGGAATGGAACAGAAGACACAGGGACAAGCCATGTACTTACAGGAATCTGACACTTGACAAAGGTGCCAAAAATATATGTTGGAAAAAAGACAGCCTTTTAAACAAATGGTTCTGGGATAACTGGATACATATATGTAGAAGAATGAAAGTCAATCTCCATCTTTTACTCTGCACAAAAACTAAAGTGGATCATAGATTTAAGAATTAGTCCAGAAAACATGCAATTGCTAGAAGAAAACAAAGGGTCAACACTCCATCATATGGGTGCAGGCACAGACATTCTCAACAAGACCCCTAAACTCAAAAAATAAAACCACCAATCAACAAATGGGATGCCATCAAATTAAAAACTTCTGCATAGCAATGGAAATGATTAAGAGAATAAAGAGAAAGCTTACAGAATGGGGAAAATCTTTGCCAGCTATTCCTCTGACAATGTGTTAATATTCAGAATAAATATAAAGAAATTTTTTAAAGACCCTCAATGCCAAAAATACAAATAACCTAATGAAAAAAAAATTGGCAAAAACTAAACAGAAATTTCTCAAAAGAAGAAACACAAAAAGCCAACAAATTCGTGAACAAATCTTCAATATCCCTAGCAATCATGGGAATGCAAATCAAAACTACCTTAAGATTTCATCTCACTCCAGTCAGAATGGGAATTATCAAGAATATAAACAACAATAAATTCTGGTGCGTTGTGGAGGAAAGGTACACTGTACATTGTCAGTGGGACTGTAGACTAGTGCAACCACTTTGGAAAGGAGTATGGAGATTCCTCAAAAACCTAGCAATGGAACCCGCATGTGACCCAACCATCCCACTCTTTGGTATTTTCCTCAAAGATCTAAAATCAGCATACTACAGTGATGCAGTCCCATCAGTGTTTATAGCATTACACAATGGCCAAATTATGGAACCAGCTGAGATGCTGTCAATAGATGAACAGAGTAAGAAAATGTGATACACACACACACACACACACACACACACACACACACATATACAGTGGAGTTTTACTTAGACACAAAGAAGAATGAAAGGATGTTATTTGCCAGTAAATGGTTGGGAATGTAGAATATCATGCTAAGTGAAATAAGCCAGACTCAGAAAATCAAGGATTAAATGTTTTCTCCCAGATGTGGAAGCTAAAGCAAAAGGAAGGGGAAAAGACAGTGTGGGAGGGGATGAGGTATCAAAAAGACATAGAGAAGATCAGCAGAGTAGAATTAAGAGAATGAGAGGGATGGGGGAGGGAAGGGAAAGGGATGTGGAGTCTATCTAGCAGGATCATGTTATGTACATATATAAATGTTCCAAAGGGAACATCTCCTCTACATAAGTGTATATACTAATCAAAAATGAATGGGGGCTGGGAATGTGGCTCAGCGGTAGAGCGCTTGCCTAGCGTGGGTGGGACCCAGGTTCAATCCTCAGCACCACATAAAAATAAAGGCATTGTGTTGTGTCTATCTATACCTAAAAAAATAAATATTTAAAAAAATGAATGAACGAAGGTTTTATAGAAAGATTGGTAGAGGAGAGGGGAGAGAAAAGGGGGGAGGGAGGAGGAGAGGAAGGGAGATTGAAATCAACCTCTTGTATGTATAATTATGTCAAAAGGAACCAGATACTATGGACAAATATCGTGCTCTAATAAAAAAAAAAGAAAGAAAAACAATAATGGAGCTTGTTAGGTACTATGCTTACAAAGATTTGGAATTGTATGTGGAGAGGGTCATTTGTGTATTTATTTATTATCTGCTAGTGCATGAGAAGATTCTCCCAGGACTCATCATTGTCTTCGCCTACAGTGTCCTGCAGGTCTGGGAATCAGACCTTCATGCTCTTTATTATCTAATGAGCCATTTCTGGTTAATTCCATATCTCTTACCACTGGATGAAGGTATCAGTTGTCATTACAATGTACATAGTAAACTAATAGTAATATTCTTGCCTTTGAAGAGTTGATTTCACTTATTAATGCTGGGCAGATGTAATGTCATCTGTTTTGCCACACAGTGAATATGGGCTTCCAAAGACTCTCTTAAAGGTTGTCACTGTTGATAATAATCACAAAACCCAGTTTTAGTGTAATTAGTTTCCTGATGCTATGCTTTGAATGTGTCACCTACAAAATTCAGGTGTTAAGACTCAATGGCCACTGTGGTGATCCTGAGGTGAGAACTCTTAAGTAGTGATTGGGGTATGGCAGCCCCTCCATCAACACTAGGATTGAGGCTCTGAAGCTGTGAAGCTATGGGTGGCGTCATATGTGAGGCATGAAAGGGTCCACACTTCATTCACACTCGGACCCTTCCACATCTTGCCACATGAGGACATGGAATTCTTTCTATATGGAAGATGTGGCAATAGGTGACATACAGGAAGAAGGAAGTAGCCCTCACCAGACTCTGAACCTGCGATCGTCTTCATTGGCTTTCTTCTTGGACTTCCAAGCTTTCAGAATTCTGATAATATGAACATCTGTTTTATGGTGTGAATTACCCAGACTCTGAAATTTTGTTATAGCAGAACAGATAAAACAAGATGTCTATTCATGTTAAATGTACTCTTTAGAACCTTTTAACATAGAGAATTAGATACCTTCCAAGACAATCTTAACTTCTTTGTGGGGGGTGTGGTGCTGGGGATTGAACCCAGGGCCTTGTGCATGTGAAGCAAGCACTCTACCAACTGAGCTATATTCCCAGCTCTTACCTTGAACTTTTTAAGTCTGTAATTAATGCATTCCAAGGATTGAATTTTTTTAGGGAAAACCACTCCCCTGATCTCCACATGTTATCACAAGTGGGGAGGATATAGGAATGACTTGTGTGAGGCAAGTAGAACATTCATTTCATGTGAGACTCTCCAAGCTTCTCTCAGTACAGTTCAGTACCAATCAAGGTGTGTCGGTCAGCTTTTCATCTCTGTGGCCAAAGTACCTGACACAAACAAAGGAAGAAAAGTTTATTTTGGCTCATGGTTTCTGAGGTTCAGTTCATGGTCTGCTGGTTCCAATGCAGAAATATCAAGGCAGAAGGGTGTGGTGGAGGAAATCGGCTCAGCTCATGGCAGCTGGGCGGGAAAGAGAGAGAGCGGGGGAGGGGGGGCAGGGAGAGGGAGGGAAAGAGAGAGAGGCCAGAGGGAAGGTAAAGCCTTCTTCCGGGGCATACTGTCAAAGACCTACCCCCTTCAACCAGGCACCACTTCCCAATAGTCCATCAATGGATTAATCCACCGATGAGGTCAGATGCCTCATGATTCAATCATCGCCTAAAATTCCCACCTCTGAACCTTGCCACATTGGGGATCATGCTTCCAGATCCAAAGTATAACACAAGGAGTCACAGTGTCTCTGTGTCAATGAGAGCAAGAGAAGCACTGATTGGAAGTCCCCTTGTTATTCAGGAGCAAGGATCAGGAAGTCATTAAGGAGATAGGAGTGGTCATCTCCCAAGACTTCCTGAAACATGGCACAGATCCTATGGAGAGGGGTGACTTCTCTGAGAATCATCAACATAAGACACGGAGCCTACTGCAACCCTGCTGCCACCCTCGCAGCCCTGGGTGGCTAATTGGTGAAGCTATAGGCAGAATCCTAAGCAGGACATCAAAGAGTCCATGGTTCATCTGAAATGTTGATGATGGACCATCACTGTTGGAAGCCAGAGCCCTGAACCTGTCCTGTGTCTGATGCAGTGTCACCAGAAATTATCAGGACAGTGCCACTGTCGCAGCCATTCTGACATAGTCCCATAGAAGAAAAGCAGTAGCCAGAGGGCAAGAGCAGTCTGCTCATTGAGCCACCCTCTTGAAACTGGGACTAATGACAAGGCTCAGGACATCACTGCAGGCATGAGTCTCAAAGCTCTCAGGGGCATTTGTAGATACCATGGGAGTTGTCCAGTGTCAGAGAACAAGAGCCAGGATCCCATCCCCTCAGGTGACCACATCTCCAACCCCAGGTATCCAAGGGTACCCAGACCATTTCCTGTTGGCCAGAAATGGAGTGGAATTTGGTTCAGTCCCATGATACCCCACTGCCCCTGGTCAATCCCAGTATTTGAGAAGGACTCAGGAATTTGGAGACACAGCTGCCCAAGTTTGGGATCTGCAGAAGCCCAGCTTGGTACTTCCCCCTGCTCAGTCTGATGGTGATACTTCCTCTAGTGCCCATTTCCTCCTTCCCATCCTCCTAGCTGCTCCACCAAGGTCAGGGGTGAGGCATCCCTTTCCCTCCATCATTGATTGCTCCTTCTGTGCTTCCTCCGAACCTCGCTCCAATGGCCTCCTCTCTGCTGTGGCCTGTCCTCCTTTCACTTACTGTGCCCATTCTGAACTCTCTTTCAGTCACAGGTCGCTCAGAACCTCCCTTCCTGCCTCTCTCTTTTTCTAAACTTTCTCTGGGAAGAGAAGTCCACGCCCATGTTTCCCTGCACTGTCTACATTTTTCCTCCACTGGCTGCAGTTTTTGCTTCTTCTAGCTGAGTGGCTCTGGCCAGTTACTGGTGACCGACTCCTTAGACGTGATGCTGTGGCCGCTCCGCTCCTGGAGCGAGATCACTTCTCCCATCTCTGGGACACCACTTCTTTTACACCCCCTTTGATTTTCTTCATGGTATTCTTCTAAAAACTTTGAAATTCTGCATTACTCCATTTGCTACTTCATTTTCTCCTCCTGCCTAAGAAATGAACACAAATTCAGTTTAAAATAATTCCCGTCTGTTATCTCACAGTTGTGTAGGTCCGAGTCTGGGTTGGCTGGGTCCTCTCAGGTCTATGGGGTAAAATCAAGGAGTCGCAGGCTTGGCTTTTCTTACTCACCTTTTGGGAATCCAAGGAAGAGGATCCAATTTATCAGGTTGGGGCAGAATTCAGTTCTTGTGGTTGTAGGAAGGAGCTTCCGGTGCCTGCCTGATGTCAGCGGGGCCATGTGCAGCTCCCAGAGATTGTCTGCATTCCCGCCCTGTGGCCCGCTCTGTCTCAAAGCCAGCATTAGAGAATCTCCCTCCCATTGGCTCTCTCTAAGGGATCCCGGATTCACTTATAAGCTGCTTGAAGAATCCCCCGTTTTAAAATCAATTACCTCTGTAAAATCCACTTCCCACGTAACATGATCACTAGAGTAACAGGTCACCACAGCCACAGGCTCCTGCCACACTCAATGACAGAGGATTGCCATGCCACGCTGCTCTCCCGCATGCAGTGTTCTTCTTGAGAGGGTTCCAATTACTGCCCACAACCTGAGGAGTCCAAGACTGCGTCCCCAGCCTTGAGGTCGCCACAGACCATCAGGTTTTCAAATGCCTTTAGATGCCAGCTCTGTCACTCGCAAATCCCACAACCACCTTAAATCCAGCGTGCTCTAAAACGGGTGCCTTCTGTTCCTCTTTCATCATCTAATTCTCCTATATTTGCTGTCTCGTTTAATTTGTCAAGCAAGGCACTGAAGCCAGAAATCTTAGTATTTTGGAGACACTTTGTTGCTATTTACCCCACATGCTCAATTACAGCACTTAAAAAAAAAAAAACAAAAAAACAAAAACAACGAATTTAACTGCTGCAGTGATTTTCTCCAACCCACCCTCTCACGTATCTACAGCCATTGTCCTTCTCAGGTTCTCATCACCACTCACCTTGAATCTTAGGGGACCTTTTCCTTCCGCCTGGCTTCCTTCCATAGCTCATCAGTGTCCTGGAGCTTTGAGGTTTACCATTTTAACCTACCCCCTTTCTCTGCACAGTCCTAGGGGGAAGCTCCTTTCATGATTTGTGGTAGTTATAGCTCCTCGCCACCCTCTTCCCTCCCTCCTTTGCTTCCTTCTTTCTCTTCCACCTTTGTTTACTCCTTCCTTCCTTCTTTCCTCTCGTCTTTTCTTATTTCCTGCTTTTACATTAAAAAAAAAATCATTTTATTGAGATGACATTTACGTGCAAAAATGTCCTCCCATTTTGACTGCATGTTGGTTGTATTTCACAAGTGAACTAGTCCACATCACTACCACTGCAACCAGGATACAAAGTAGTTCCAACTCCTCACTAAGGTCTCTTGTTCCCTGGCAGTGAATCTGTGCTCTCTCCAGGACCCAGGAAAAGCCTCCTTTTGCTTTCTTCCATTATATATTAGCTGGGTCTGTTCAAGAATTTCATGAAAATTGAATAATACAGTGTGTGCTCTTCTGTGTTTGACTTCTTTCAATGGTTATCATTTTGAGAGATTTGTTCATGTTTTGCACTCATTGGTAGTTGATTTCCTTTTATTATTGAGGAGTATTCCATTGAATAATTATGAAAAAAAGTTGTTAATATGCCTACTGATGGACATTTGGATTGTTTCTAGTTTGATGCTATTAGGGATAAAATTGCTATAAGCATTCACATTCAAGAGTTTTTGTGGGCATGTATTTTTATTCCTCTTGGGCAATACCAAGGAGTGAAATGGCTATTTCATTTGGTAAATACAGTCATCCCTTGATATTCCCAGGGAATTGGTTTCAGAAGAGATATAAATAGTCTGCCGAGGCTCAAGTCCCTTATTAAAAAGTACAATGGTGGCGGGGGGCGGGGGGACGGGGTAGGAATAGGAAGGATGGTATATAAATTTAACATAATTTTCCTATGTCTACTCATGAAATTATCAAAATGTATCTCCCCCCCCCATCATGCCTGCCCACAGAATGGGGTCCTAATTAGAATAAGATATACTCTGTGCTGGTATAATGTTATTAAAATGGATTCTACTGTCCTGTTCAACTAAGAAGAACCAGGAAAATAAAATTTAAAGAGAAAAAAGTATAGCATTTGCATATAACCTTCATACATCTTCCCATATATTTTAAATAATCTCTAGATTATTTATAATAACTAATGCAATGAAAATGCTATAAAAATAGTTGTTGTGCTGTATTGTTTTGGGAACAATGACAGGAAAAAATATGTATGTGTTTGGTACAGAAGGATTTTTTTTTTTAAATTTCCCATCAGCAGTTGGTTGAATACTTGGAAGTGGAACCTGTGGACATCGAGGGTTGACTGTATGTGTTGGATTTTATAAGGCATGGTGATGCTCTTTTGCAAGTGTTTATTTTACCCTCCCAGCAGCAATGTAGAAGAATTCTTGTTGTCTTCACCAGTGACTGGTCCTGTTAGTTTTTCAAATTTCGCTCCCTCCAGGGACCCTGCAGAGGTCTATCACTCTGATTTCACTTTTCTACCCCCCTAGTGAGCACTGAGGCTAACCATCTTTTCTAATGCTTCTTAGCCTTTTCTTTATCCTATTTTGTGAAATATCCCTTAAAAATCCTTTGACAATTTTTGAAAAGTTGAGTTTCTTGCCTATTTATTATTGAGTTGTGAAAACTCTGGATATCAGTCCCTTGTCAGAGACATTCACTGTGAATATTTTTCTCCAATCTGTACTTAATTTTTAATGTTTTAAATGATGTATTTATAGAAGCAGATATTTTTAATTTGGATGATGCCAGCTGACCACATTTCCCTTTTATGGTTAGTGTTCTCTAAATTCTAAGAAATATTTGCCTCAATAAAGCACAGCAGATTTTTCTTCTGAGTTTTCTTTCAAAGCTTTGTGTTTTAGATCTATGTCATATATTTTGAGGATATTTTTTTCTGTATGATGTGAGCTAAGGATTGAATTAGTTATTAGTTTCCTAAGGGATGTCCACTTATTCCTACATCATTTGTGAAAAGTTGTCTTTTACTGTCGGTTTCCCTCAATATCTCTGTTGAACATCAGTGGAGGTGTATGAGGGGTGCCCTGGAGAGCTGGTGGCTTTCTATTTATCCATACCTCTCTCTTACACTGCATGGTCTGGTCTCTTCCGTCACTACGCCTTTTATAGTAAGCCTTCCAATCAGGTAGCATCAGTTCAACGCTATTCTTCTTTTCTAAAACAGTTGTGTCTACTTTAGGTTCTTTTCATTCCCATAAAAATTATAGATCTAGTTTATTAACTTCCATATGAAAAAGCCTACTGAGATTTTGTTTCAAATTGTATCAAAGTTGGAGTCTACTTTGGAGCAAATTAGCATCTTAATTAAGTTTAGCTTCCTAATCCATGTGCATGACACATTTATTCATTTATGTAGGTCTTCTTTCTTTTCAGCCATGTGTGGTAGTTTACAGTGTGTAAGTTTTGTATGTACTTTGTTAAAAATTCCTGGGCATTTTGTGTTTTTGATGCTTGTGTCATGAAACTTGTCAAATCCACTTACTAGTTCTAGTAGTTTCTTTTTTCCTTTGGATTCCTTGGGATTTTCTCCTGTAATTAAAGATTGCTTTGTGGACTGTGTTCCAATCGGCATGACCGCCCTGCTGGTCTCGCCTCTCTGCCCTGGAAAGGACTTTTAGTACAATATTAATTAGAAGTGATTAAGGCAGTCTTCCTTGCCAGTTTCTGGATCTCAGAGGGGAGAGGTTCATATTTTAGCCATTAAAGGTGACAATAGCTGGAGGTTTTTCACAGGTGCAGTAGAGGTCTTCAAGGAGGCTGGAGCACCTCGCTACAAACTGGGTGGCTTAAACTAACAGGAACTGTTGCCCAAGAGCCTAGAACCTAAAATTCTGGGCCACACTCTCTCTGAAAGCCCCTGAGACATCTCTCCTCCTGTCTTGGGGCTTTGGTGCCTGCTGGCAGCCCTCACCCACCCTGGCAGGTAGCTGCAGTGTTGCAAGGTTGCCCATCTTCTCGGAACCGTCTGTCCTGGACACCACACTAGTCACTGGGTTTAGGTCCTCTCCTGTCCATTATGACCTCATCTTGACTTCGCTGCTTTCATATACAAACACCCTCGTTTAGAATAAGATCATATCACAGGCACCACAACTAAGGATTTCAGCACGTCTTTGTGGGGATACAATCAAACCCACAAGTGCTGTTAGTTAGGTTGAGGAGGTTCCTTTCCATCCAAAATGTGCAGAAATTTTATATTACACATATTGTTAAATACCTTATCTGAATTGATTGAAATGGTCACATCAATTTTCCTTTATTTTTAATATAAAGTACATTGATTAATATTTTACAGCATATTGTGATGGATATTTTAAAACGATCATCAGAGTTGAAATCACTTTACAGGGAACATAGTTATACACACTACCTCTATTCTATCATTACTATTTTACTATATTTGCTTTATTACCTATTCAGTTCACTACCCATTCCTCTCCTTTCCATCAATTTATCCTTTTTGATGCATTTCAAAGTAGTTTTCAGACACCAGTACGCTTCTTTATAAATAATCCAGAATGCATTTTATTCCTAAATTTAAACATTTATTTAACTTTTTGCTTTTGTGGAAGAATTTTAATGTGCAAAAATCAATTCCAAGAAGATTATGGATCTAAAGGTGAAAGGTAAATGTATCATTTCTAGAAGTTACACAAGAATACCTTTCTGATATTGGGATACGAATGATTTTTTTCAACATGACACAGCAAGCCTTACATCTAATAGAAGAGGATTAAACTTATTAGTAAAGATTTTATTCTAATAATTAAAAGATGCTATGAAAGAAGTTCAAAACAAGAGAGTGGAAGAAGATACTTGTAGTACATATATGCTCGATAAAGACTTTGTCTCCCTACATCATCAGAATTCCTACTCGCCCTAAGAAAAAGAAACACAGGCCTGGGACAGGCCTTCCACAAAATGGAATACCCAATGACAAAATGAAAATTTTAAAATATGCCCAATACCACTAATAATGAAAACTATATGGAGAAATGGATGAAAACCCCTCAGCATGACAAGAATTAAAAATAATGACTACACTAAAAATCATAAAGGTGTAGGACAATGAGAACTCTCACTTGGTCGGTGGTGATGGAGTGTGTAACAACTCACATACTCTCACACACTACTAATCAAAGTATACATTTTTATAAACTCCTTGAAAAACTATTTGGAATTATCCAATGCCATCAAACTATGTGTACCCTGTGACACAGATGTTTCACTACTTAGTACATATCCAACAGAATTGTATGCAAAAGTTATATTAAAAATGTTCATATGAGCAAATGATGTGACATGAACATTTGCTCTAAACTTGAAAAACCCATATGTTCACCGACAGCAAGAAACTGTATATTTTCATACAATAGAATACTGAACATCAGTGAAAGTGACATAATTAGAGCTGTAGGAAGGAACACAGCTCAGTGAAAAGAGTCTTACACAAAATAATGCATACTGTGTAATTCCTTTCCTAAAAAGGCAAAGCCAGGAAGAGGTGATCAATGGTATTGGAGAAGCGGGGGGGTCAGGACTGGGATCCAGCACAGGAGCAACTTTTCTGAGTGCTGGGAATGTTCTATTCTTCAATCTGGTGGTGGCTGCATTATTAACCTTCCCATAATTCACTGAGTTTTCCCAGATGATTTAGGCAGCTTTTTGTAGCTATTTAATTCTATAAAAACATATTTTTTTAAAAAAAAAATTACTGGTTACATAATGCCATTATTTCTTGTATTCACCACCCTGAACTTCCCTGCATCCTACAGTGAGTACCTCCTTTTTCAATACTTCTCTCTTTGTCCTCTATGCTCCAGCCACAGTGGTCCTCCTCTCTCCTTGAACCTCCCAGGATTCTCTACTGTCTTGGTTCATTTTTTCCCCCTCTTCTTTCAAATACCCTCTTTAACTACCTTCAGCCATTCTTCAAACCCCATCTCCAAGGCCACATCTCATCCAACCTGTTTCTGGTTCCTCCATTTCAGCCCTGATCTTTTCTTTCTCTGAAATCCCATGGTATTTTATATTGGTCATTATATTTCATTTTTAATGACAGCAGTTTGAGCATCTGTTCTATTTTATTGTCTATCCAAACCCAGTTAAAGTTGAAAGAGTAGAATGTGTGAAATTAAGAAGTGGATTTGGGATTTATGCTGTATTTTTATTAATTTTTATTATTTTATGTGGTGCCAAGGATCAAAACCAGTGCCTCACACATACAAGGCAAGTGCTCTACCACTGAGCTACAACACCGACCCCTGTAATGTATTTTAATGGAATTTTATTATGGAAAATTTAAGCACACAACAAAGCAGAAAGAGTAGTTTAGTAAGTCAGTATGCACACAGCCTATCCTCTGACTTAGTTTCCTTATTAACTGAAGGATCATGAAAATGTGAGATGCAAACTGAGATGCTACCGACAGGATGGATATAAAATATGGAGAAACAGCATAACTCTGCACCTGGGCATGGGTACATGCTCAGTAACCTCTTCTTAGTTGCATACATGAATTTTCACTCTGCATGTTTATACCTGTAATATTATTGTTAACAATTTGTTCTCACAATTTTTAGTCCTCCCTCACAGGTGAGAATCCAGATGGTTCAACCAAACTCAATGGGATGAAGCAATGATGTGGGTGCTATTTTAGGGTTGCAAAAGTTTCTACCTCACCCTTGCCTACAGCCTCACATCTGCCTGCCTTCCAAAATGTTTCATGGGGGTTTATTTTTATAGTACTCAATTTTGAGAAACAGAACATCTAAGTAATTTAACACACATTAGAAATATTTGAACTTCAGAACAATAAAGTGAGTCCCCCCACACACATTCTCTTGTGTTAAATGGACTTACATATTGAACAGCAGGTACAAAATATGTATTGCAAGAGCAGAAAACAGCCATCATGATCATTATGGTCCACAGACACTAATATTAAAATGTCTATGAAAATACAATTTTACTTCCTTACCATATTGAAGATTCTTTCCAATGTAGATGAGCAATTAAAAAACATATGAGTTTAGCACTAGGGAGTTCAGAACATACCAGAATGGACAGAGATCACTCAGTCTTTTGGGGAGGAGGGCCGTTCTCAAAAGTTTTCCACATCTTTAAATGTCTGCATTCAGGAAGTTAAAACACAGCTGGAAAACAAGACTTTTAATAAATTGATGATGTTAGTTTCTTAATTTTTTTCTATGAAATAAACAGAATATTAAATCTAAAAATGAAAAGAGAAAATAAAACAGACTCCCATCATCCTCTACCCCATCTATTACTGAAGAAATGCACAAAAACATCATTTTCATGTTTCCTGCAGTGAGAACTTTTCCATTAAGATGGCAACACTTACACCCACACAAACACAAACCGTGCAAGAAATGTAAGTCAACAGCAAGCTATCTAACAAACTCTTTGGGAAATAAATAAGTTTAATTTGAAGCGATTAGCTCCTTTTAGAATCTTAAGAGTGAATTTTCTAGAGTTTTGTGGGGGAGAGTGAAGGGGAGACGGCTGAATAAAGAGCTAATAATGTATTTTCCACCATCTGTGCGCTCCCCAGCAGAATGCTAGTCTTCAGAAGTGTTAAATCACATTCTGGGCAGGTTGGGGTCGGCACAGAAACACAGAGGAGAAAGGGCTCATTGCTGTTATTCAGTTCACATAGTGAAGCTGCCTTTCAAAGCCTTTGCAGCACAACATGTATTTTTTTTTTCCTTCAAATTATTTCCATTTTCTGCTGGACGTGCTGAGGAAGTTGACATTCTGTGCCCCCCAGCCGGCTGCCCATTCTCGCACTGGCCTGCGGAGCAGCGCCCCCGCCCCTCGCAGGGCTACTCTGGCGGCTTCCAGGATTGACCAGCGCCTGCCCACTTCCATCTGCAGTACCGCAGAGGCATTTGCCAAATCATGTTAACAACCAAATTGCAGATCATGAAGAAGGAACACAAATATTAAGGCCGAATGTGTTCCAGAGCAGCAGAGGATCTTAATGTTACATTGTTGCTAGGCAAAGACCAGCTAGGGAGGCGGGGAGCTGAGAGCTAGACCGTCCTTTGGAAGCTTTGGAAAGAGCAGCTTTGAAAACGTGAGACAGGATCCTTCCTGTCCTTCACCTGTCCTGGCTTGGGCTCATCACTGCTGACGTTCTATGGCGTTCCAAGGTTTATTTACTGGATTGCATGCTAATTAAGTGAAAATATACTCCTGCTATCTTTAAGAGAAAATACCACTTAAAATGACATGAAAACAAAAGAATCTTGTTTTAATATTACATTAAAAGCATATGCTTGCTTCCCTAAGAGATTTACACTCAATTTGTACAGTTTCTTTTCCTCTTTTGTTGTGAAGATGGGTTTGAATGCATTGTGTATCCCAGACTCTCCAACAGTACAGTTGTTATTTAAATGAACTTCCAAAATTTGGAGTCAGGAGTTCATGATTTTTGGCTTTCTAGCCCCCACTGGTCTAGCAAAGCAAGACTACAGACTACATTGGACTCCATTGGGTTTTACCCCTCCAGGCCCCTTCTCTTTTTCAGCATTAGCAAGTTTTTGAAACACATCATGCTGATAGTGGCTTACTACGTAAACTAACCATTTTGATCACTATAATCCATTTGTGCTTTATTCTATGCCTTTATTGAATGCAACCAGTGGAGTCTATCCATTGCATGGTCATTTTGTTTTAATAATTCCTATATTTAGCGAGTAAATCACAATGGCAATGTTTCTTATAAGATTATGGAGGACATTTTATTTGGTTTATTTTTCCCCCAAAAAATAATAGCAACATGCTGTCACTTCCACAATGAGGAAATTCAATCATGTACCATATTCTTCTTGAAAAGAAATACTTACCCAAAAAATGTGCAGCTTCAAATTGCTGTTGAGTTTCATCAGCTGCCTCATGGACACCCATATGGGAGGGGCCATGACAGAACAGTTTCCTATTTTGTACACTCTGCCTAGAAGTCCTGGTGATCTTGAGGGGGACCATAGTACAATATCCCTGTCCTCTTAACCCCAGTCCTGGGCATACTTCAGAAGCACAGTACAGCTGAATAGAGTATGAAGGGCCTTGTTATCTTCATAACAGTTAACTTAAGGAGCCATTAGACAATTGATCATTATGCATCACCTCTGGTCATTTTGACAGAAGACATATTTCACCATACATGGCCATTTTATTTCAACAGTGCAGAACACAACAGCCTAATTTTATCATTTACTCCCTCTATTTTTGTCAACTTGACTTCTCAAGTAAAGGAAGTTAACATAATATTGCACTTACCTAGTATTAATTGCTATTCATCAGTGTAGATAAGTAAGATACGATTTGGTAAGAGTATAATTAAGAGGACAGATTCATTTGATATTTTTGTCATACCTTATCCTTCTAAACAAAGGGGAATAAAACTTTCCACTGAAAGAAATCCCAGAAGGATCTCAACTCAAGGTGGAAGAGACATGCTTTCCAGTCCAATGAAGCGTGGGCAGCCTGGGGGTCCAAAGGTGAAATGGAAGGTCAACCCCTTAGGTATTAGCTCCAGATCACCCCCAATACCATACATAAGAATAAAACCAGGCCATTCAAAACATGATAAAAATTAACCCAGAACCATTCCAGCCTGTCTTGGAAGTGCAAATGATGAAGAGGAGAGGAAATTTGAATGAAAAACTGCCCTTGGAAAAGGAATGAATAATTAGAACTCGAATCACATCCGAAAAGAGTCCTCCAAGTGAGACTGGCCTTCTCCAGCTACCCTCATACCATGCACTCATTTCTTCATTATGTGAAATCAGTTTATATCATTTTCAATATATTCATTTATACTCTAACCATAAGTAAAAGCGCTATTCATTATTGCAACTGTCCCAAGAGATTGCTATCCAATTAGCCAGCTCTCTCCATATTTCAGAGAAGCTTTCAAAATGCTGTTCTTGCTTCATAAGGGCTTTCCATTGAGTGAAAGGTGAATTGCAAGCTTAGCCCCAGATGGGGACCTGTTCCAAATGTTTTGTACCAAATTCAAGCAAATTTATTTCATAATACAATTGGCAAGAACTATGGTTTCAACTCTTAATGGAATATTTTTGCATCTTGCTGAATTCAGGCGCTCCTGTGCCCTCTTATTGGAGGAGAGAACTAGTGTGAAGAGAACAGGAGCTTCAGGATCAGGTTGTCTCGGGTTCAAATTCTGGATCACAATTCACTAAGGAATTTCATTTCTCTAACTTCTTACACTTTCCCTGCACTATCTTTGATTCATATTTTCTTATCCCCAGCTAAATCGTGTTTTATGCTTGCATTATGCTGAACATTTTAAACATATTTCCTCATTTAAATCTCACAACAACCCTATGAGGTAGGTATTATCATTATCTCTGTTTGTAGATGAGAAAACTTATACCCAGATGCTAAATGGCGGAGTTGGGATTTTAATTAAGCCTTCTGTGAGAATGTGGTTGCAGGAAAGGAATGATGTGATATAAAAGACCTGTATGCTCCCATTCAGAGCTCAGCTGGGTTCTGATTGCCCTAAGTCTCCAACTACTTCCTCTGGGACTCCAGTTCCTACCAAAGCCCTTTCTAAGTACTCTCCACCTTTCCTAGCCAAGGACTCCTCATGTCCTCTGTCATTCTGAAGTCAGCTAATAGCACCAGCAACTTCTCTCTGACTCTCAGGGTTTGTTGCCCAATCCAAATCATCTCTTAAGCCCTTCCTTTCAATGGTTTCTCTTTTAAAGTCACCAAAATCTTATTTTTGCCCCCTTTCCTCTAAGTTCAACTGACATATCTTATACTTCTGAATCCCAGTGGTGGATAAAATATAGTTCATGGAAATCCTCAACTGGGAAAAGGTCTGCTAGCTCACTGCGAACCAAAATTTTCAAACTGATATGTGTAGGGAGACACACCAGGAAATACACTGGATGTAACTAAATCTCAATATTTAGCAAGTCAGGACTCTGATACACATGCATGCTAATCAGGTCGCAGTGAAGCACTGGAATTGGCTAACACGGGCTCAGGAAATTGCTGAATTTTCCAAAATTTTGCAAGCTAGTTGTTAAGCCCTCAATAGGTTAATAGCAGCCACGAGGGGACTAAAGCTTCCATGGAAATCGGCCATGCTACAGATCAGGGCTCCCCCATGCACCCTTCTCAGCCCAGAAGTGCTGGTCATTAAACACTTCCCAGCATACCTCTGTGCCTTCATCTTTTTTAATGGAGTGCCCATGGAATGAAGGGCGGGAGGTGCTCCAGACGCTCTTCAGCAAAGAGGGATGTTGAGTGTTGAAGTAGGACTAATGGGGAAGGATTCATCCATTGGCAAATCCAGCTGAGGAATTTCTGAGCAGCTGCTCCTTCTGTCTTCTGTTAGCTGTGTCCTTTGCCTTCTGATTCTTGTCATTACAGGGTAAAAATGTAGGTGAGTTTTTCTGGTTCATTTTACATGTCAATTGACAAAAAAGAAAAAAGAGAAAGAAAGGGAAGGAAGGAAGGAAGGAAGGAAGGAAGGAAGGGAGGGAGGGAGGGAGGGAGGGAGGGAGGGAGGGAGGGAGGGAGGAAGGGAGGGAGGGGAAAAGTCTGAAATCAAGGATACCAATTTTGTGGCTTGATTTAAGCAGCTAAGACTTTATAAGCTTTTTTTTTTTCCCCATGTAAAAATTATCAGTTAATGTCAGAGAAGTGAAGAGTCCCACATGCCTTATTTCAGTTTTGTTGCTTTGTGGGTTTGGAGCTGTGGTTCTCAGCCCTGACCACAGTTTAGAGTCACCTGGGGATCTGGAAGAATATTTCATTGTGAGGGACCCTCCGCAGATCAAGCAATCCAAACTTTGGAGGTGGGTCAGTGCTACAGATTGTATCTGAAACGTTGCCCAAGGGCTCATGTGTCAAGGCTTGGACGACAGCCCATGGTGCTGTCAGGATGTGTGGAACCTTTAAAAAGTGGGACCCAGTTGGAGGCAGTTGGTCACTGGGGGTACACTCATGCATGGGCTTGAGGAACCCAGCCCCTCACCATGTGCTCCCACTACCGCATACCATAGGTTCAAAGCAATGGACCCCATTGACCATGGACTGATACTTCGGAATCCTTGAGCCAAAACAAAACTTTCCTTGTCTTAAGTTGACTGCCTCAGGTATTTTCCCACAGGGACAGAAAGCTAACACTAACAATCAGTGGCTGCCTTTAGGAAAGTTCTCCTGGTGATTCCAGTGGGTATCCCTGCTCAGATTTTGCTGTGTAGAGGTTGGGCCTTGGAATTCCCCCACGAGATTAAAGACCATAAGCAAATTAAAGCAGTGCCCGGTAGTTTCTCTGAAGTGTTTTTATTTTCAGAAGATGATCACAGAACCATTAAGTATTTCAGATTTGATTTTGTTGCTTTTGAATATCTTTATAAGAGACAACTTACTACCGGCACCCCTTGAAACTGTGGTCAGGACATTCACGTAAAACAATTGAGAGAGACTGGAAAGTTCAGGCAATCATTTACCTTGCATATTTACTTGATGAGTGCAAAAATAAATACCAAGTGAGAAGGGAAATAACACCCTGGTTATTTCTCCTTTTCAGTGATTTCTATTCATTTGCAGAGATTGATGCATGGAGACTGTAAAGTCATGCCCAGTTCTATGTTTTCCTTGGTGCAAAATTTCTATTTGCAAGTGTCTTCTCTACTTGCATTGTAGAGTCACCTCACCGTGCTGTTGTTGGGAAGCACAGTTAAGCAGGCCTGAGGAGGCCCCTTCTTGGCCCTAGAAGTATTGGTTGTGGGGAGATGATGGCATTCCCACCCCAAATAAATATGTTTAAATTTTTAAGTAACCCAAACTTAAAGTGTGAATATATCCAAAGAAGTCCTGATCTTTTCCATAATGAGTTGAGCCCCCTTTTAAGAACAAATATAAAACTCTTTCAACAGCATGTTCTGTGCGAACTCCAGTGCACAGGCTGCCCACCAAGTACAGAGCAACACCAAGTTCAAAACGATGCTTTGGTTTTTGTTAACTTCTTTCTCAGATATTTATTAACCATAAAGTCCTAACTTTCAGTAAGAAGATTCAGTGACTCAGATTACAGGCTGAACATGACAAATGATCACATAAACATGATGGATTTTGAAAGGAAAAGCATGAAAAACCAAAATGATATTAGAATTCTGGTCCAGATGACAAACCCTGAAATAAGAAGCAGCTTTGCCTGTTAATCATATTTATTGAAAAAGCCATGGAAACGTCAAAATCCACTTCATTATAAAAACAATCTATTTTGTATCTTAACAATTACATGACATTAATTTATATGAGATCTCAGCAGTTTTCCTTCCAAGAGTATATTGAGTTTCTATTTGATGAGCTTTCCCTAGAACTGACCCTTGTTCGCATTTTTTCCCACATACGGAAGAATACCAGTTAATTGGCAAAACCAGAAGATGCTCGTAATAATGCTTTATTATAAAAGCAAACGTATTTTAGTGCAATTATCACATTCACTTCATACAGACTAAAGGGGATAAAGCCAATTTAGCTTAATAGTTTCTAAGATTAAGTGGTTTTTCTGTTAAGAAATTGGAAAGTTACATTAAAATTCGGTCGCATTGAGAGGAGAAAGGGGTCAAGAGAGTAGTTTTCTAGAAACGATGTAAAAGTATTCTTAGGTTGATAGAATGTGATTTTCAAAGTTTTTTGTAATGAACATTAATAAATGTAAATGATGTGTTGAGAGGATGTGAGAGGTAGCTTTGATACCGGCAGATTTCCTGTAGTCCTCCATTCCTGAAGTCATCTGGAATGTGAATAATTAGTTTATTCCAGAATTCATCTTGGATGTGTATATGAAAAGTTTTGTCTTACAAAGTTATTTAGCAAGGTTGACAATCATGTGACAGTTATGTGCCTAAAGATCCATTCTTCTAGAAGAACAAAGAAATCCCAAAGCCTGAGTAATAATCAAGAGCACTCAGGATTCTCAGAAGGTAGTTCACAGGTAGCATGGAAACACATTTGGAAACTTGAAGTACCTAGGAATATGTCTGATAAATTTTAGATATTCTAATTCATGTGTAACATAAATGCAAATGGTAAATAAGTCTCATGTGTATGTACTTTGATGAAATTATGTGAAATGGACACACTTGTGTGACTACCACCCAGATTAGGGGAAATTTGCTGGTATCCAAGAGTGTCACTCATCCCCAAAAGATAATTGCTGTCTTGACTTCTCTCATAATCGACTTGGTTTGCCGGTTTGAGGCCTTTATTTAAATGAAAGCATATGGCCTGTGGTTGTCTGTGTTTACTTTTTGCTGAACACTTTTTCTATCAGATACATTTGAATTCATGCACACAGTGGCCCGCTCTGTTTGGATGCCGTACAGTATTCTCCTGGAGGAGCAGACCACAGATTTATTTATCACTTCTAATTATAGACACGTGGGTTGTTTCCAGCTTTTTTGCTGTAATAGTTAATGCTGCTCTGAACATTTTTATCTACATTTGGTTCACAGATATACACACTGCTATTGTGAATATGCCTGGAAATGGGATGCTGAGCCATAACTTAGGTAGTTATACATTCGGCTTTTCAAGATACACACACAATTTTTCCAAATGAGTTGTATTAACTTATACTCATGCTGCCAATGTGGGGATGAGTTCCAGTAACGAAGTCAGGAAAAACCAGTGTGTGGGTGGCCAGAGTCAACCTTCCATGTTTCACTGAACTAATCGTGAGATAATGGGCACGGGACTGGGATTGGAAATGCAGATTTGAAATATGGATTCTCCTTGGGGCGGAAGCCAGGAAGGAGAGGAAACCTGTAGGAAATGCCGCAATTCAGGGGCAAGTAGAAGACAGGCAGAGAAGACAGAGATACCAGGGTTAGAGCAGAGAGCCCCAGCGCTGAAATGGCTACAGAGTGAATCGCCAGTCCCACTATGACATGGACCAAAGACTGAAATGAGAGCGCATTCAGATTTGGCTTTGACAGTCGGGGCTCCTGGGAGCATTAAAAGAAACAGCAGAAAAGTGAAAGGGACAGAAACCTAGTGCAATGGAACAGAGTGAGGGACAAAGAAAGGGAGAGGTGCAGTTCCAGAAAGACTGAGGAGCTGCAGAGACGGAGAGGGCTCAGATGACCTCATGGATGAGGAGGAGAAAGAGACAGGCCTTAAGAACCACAGTGCAGTGGGTTCTGGAGAGGCCTGAGGGGCAACCCATGTGTCCGGTCCACTATGCCCTTTGGGCCAGGGTCCCTAATAGGGTGGGATGAAAAAAATATTTTGCTCTGCAGAGTTTAGTAAAGACCCTCCTCCTGCTGCAAAAGGGTATTTTAAGAAAATAGTCTTTAAGAAGGGACCTATTTGAAATTCAGTGAACGTGTACATGGGCTCCTCAGGAGACCACAGAGCCATTCAAATGGCCCCAGGCCTCCTTTCAAGAAGCCTCTTACCTAGTTCTCATCTTCACTGTCCGCTGCCTTTGGCTAGAGTCTCTTGGCAGCAGAGTCATTGACATTTTGTCCCCCTGAGGGTGGGCCTGACCTGTGTCCTTAGGCTCTTGGCAACACCCTCAGCCAGGACTCACCAGGTGCCCAGGCCCTCCTTTTCCTTTTCTTTCCCTCAGGTCAGGAAAGCTGAGTGAAGAGGCTGAATTTACACAGGGCTTGGGGAGCACAGGGCCCCACACTGGCAGATTTCAGAGGCAGCAGGTGTCCAGGGAGAAGCTGGCCTTGGTGTGGCAGCAACATCGTCACCGGGGCTGCTGATGGTAAGACGGAGCCCTTCTTGCTCTGTAGCTGGCTCTGCTGTCACTTGTTACAGCCCCAGAACTATCCCCCATTTCCCAGCAGGGTAGGGATTTTTTTTTTTTCATTTTCCACAGTATTACGTCCTCCAGTTTATGAAGAGACTTCAAAGGACAGAATTCACATTTCACCTGATAATCTTCAGGGTTCTGAAGGCTGCTCTGCGTGACATCGATGGCCTGGTGTCTCCCCAAGTCACTCCTGAATTTTCATTTTAAATAAATGTAGCGGTCTTACAGCGACGGCCTTATCAAACTGCTCATTGGGTTACTCAATATTCAAAGACATCATGGAATTACTTATTTAAAAAAAAGAATATCTGACCATCTTAATGGTCTAATTGTACGTGAAACCTGCTCTTAATTCTATTCTGATTCAAGTCAGCATCATGCACAAGGCAATAGAATTAAATGAATTTCCTTTTTTCCTCTTTTCTTCTTTGATGTTGACTATTTTATCTTCTGACATGCCATGTGCATTAAAATCATCAAATGGGAAGGGTGTTTCATGTTTCTCTTTCCTCCGACTTATCTATGTTGGGCTGCATCACATTTTAATGATAAGGAATATTTTCATTTTTAAGTAGATGTCTGCTTCATGGAGCAGGTGGGGAGAGGTGTGTGTCAAACTCTCTCTTGGGCAACAAGGGGCAATTAGACGTCATTTTTTTTTTTGGCCCAAACTTTTCTCAGACAAAAGAGATCGTATGTTCCTTGCTTCTGCTAGAATTTCTTAAAATGTGGTCCTACTCCCAGCTGCATTGGTGTCACCTGGCCACGTGTTTAGAGGTGGATCTCCAGTCTGACGGCTCCTTTATATACCCCCAAGAAGCTCCATGCAGACGAACCTGATGCATGCTACAGTTTGAAGACTATGGCCAGACGCAGTGAAGTCAAAGGTATTTATTTTATTTCTTTTTTTTTTTTTCTTCTTCTTCTTCTTCTATTTCTTTAGCCCTGTCCACACAAGGCACCAAGGGGTGCGGATTCAGTTTAGGTGATTTCATAACAATCCCATGCTCAGTTCCCACAATCTGTCTCCACCCCTGTATTTCCACAAAGCTTAATTTAATTTAATTGATTTCTTCCCATCTCTGCAGGAGCTCAGGATGCAGCTTCCCATCTCAAGGAGGAAACCAAGTCTCAGAAGGATGATTACAGCAAAGTCTGAGCGTGAGACCCGGCCAGCTGGGGAGAACACGACCAGACAGCAGCCTCTCAGCCCAGTGCCTCCTGGCAATATCAGTAAAAAAGCAGCTTCAATATATGTTGGGGGGAGACACTTACAGCAATCGTTTTAAAGAGATGTCTCTCTTTTTTTAATCTTTACTGAGCAATAGTTTTGAAATCCTAAACACAGAATGGGCAGTCGATTAAATATGCTGGTTAATTGATATTCTTACACTGTGTGCAGTAGATGGCCCTAGATTTTTAAAACACTGGATAGAAGCTTTGCTGTAAGTTTGGACACATCGCCTCTTTAAAATTTCTTGAGAATTTGCTTCCTTGTCTTTTAGTTCATGGTGTCAAGGGGAGTCTTTGGAAGGGAAGAAAGTGGCTTTGTTCCTCAGGCGGTGATCACGGCACCCTCCTCTAAATGGCTGACATACCTGAAATTGAAGGTGGGTATCTGGAGGTTTGCTGACTTAATCTAAAGTGATGGCTCCTTCCTAAGCCTTATAGGGTCTAACCCTGTTCCTGGCAAAACGTTCAACAACTAAAGCAAAAGTCAATCAAAGATCATTTCGTTATAAACTCTGTGTGCCAGATTAGCCCCACTACACAGGCAACTAGCTTTCAGAAAACCTGAAAGTTAAAAAAAAAATCTCCATTTAACTAGGGACTGGCTAAATGATGGACCTATTTTTGGTCTATGGACCAACCCATACTAAATTGAAAGAAAAACACGAAAGTCAATAAAATAAAAGTCTACAAAGAATCTTTCCTCTATAGTCAAAGGAACATAAATTTCTTCTTCTACCTGCTTCTGTATTTCAGGAGAAAAACACAAGCTCGTTCTTTATGCTCCAGCTCATCATGTAACAGAAGGACTGTTATTTTCCCTTGAAAAATGAGCTATGGATCCCTGGACAGAAATCTTTTAAAAATCCTACCTAATTAACACGGAATTTTGGCATTTTCTTAAAAGGCTTTGCCAGATTTATTTATTTATTTATTTATTTACTTACTTATATCTATGCACCTGTCAATCTATTTACCTTTTGTGTGTGTGTGTGTGTGGTACTGATGATTGAACCCAGGGTTGGTGTACCCCTGAGCCACACCCCCAGACCTTTTATTTATGTTTTTTTTTTTTTTTTAAATTTTGAGACAGGGTCTTGTTAAATTGCCCAGGATGGCCTTGAACTTGCCTCCCTAGTTGCTGATTGACTTTGTTGGTGTGAAAGCTCCTGAGAACTGGGCGAGTCCCATTTCCTCAGGGAGACACTGTAGCCTGTGGTCTGGCAGGATTTCCACAGCTGCCACCCACAAAGCCTGATTTTAGTTGTCTTCCTGGATGCCACAGATCAGTGGTTTATAACAGCAGTCTTTTTCTCCTTTTATAAGCATTTTACTTTAAAATAAATTTAGATTTACAGAAGTGTTACAAAGATAGTACAGAGATTTTCTGTATTTGCTTTGTTCCTTAATGTTAAGATTTTGCATTACAATGGTATATTTACTAAATTTAAGAAATTAATGTTGGTACTACTAACTAGGCTCTGGGTTTGGTTTGGCTGTTTTAGTTAGCTTTCCTTTACCACAGGGTATCTGAAGCAATTAACTTATACAGAGAGAAAATTTATTGAGCTCACAGTTCTGGAAATTCCGGTTCAAAGCCAGGTGGACCATAGCTTTGGGCCTCTGGCCAAGGTGGCCCATCATGGCAAAGCACACAATGGAGGGAGCCACTTACATCACCAGCCAGGAAGCAGAGGGAGGCTGCAAGACTGGGGTCCCATGGTTCCCTTCCAGGGCACACTCCCAGGACTTAAAGACTCCCCAGAGTCCCACCTCTGACAGGTTCCCGCACCTCCCAACAGCACCACCCTGAGGACCATGCCTATAGCTCATGGACCTTTGGGACACTTATACGATCTTAGCAGTGACCATTTTACTCCCTGTGTGTATCTCATAACATCATTTTGTAAACACACACACACACAAATTATTTTAAAAAATAGATTCATCTAAATTTAGGATACTTTCCACAGGAGTTTTTTTCTTAACGATTTTGAAAAACAGTAGCAAAGCAAACCTACATTGGATGATAAAAAATGCAGCATGAAACAACTAAGCAGGACTTGGAATAAGGCCTTTCGACTAGTTTTCCTGCTCTAGAATTACTGTTTTCCAATCCAAGAGATGTATCCCAAACAGTGTTAATCATTGGCAATAATCTTTCTAATACGTGAACTTGTTGTGAGATCACTGGGTGAAGGTTCCGTGATTGTAAAGCCCTGATTCCTCAGTGTGGCATACTAGGGTGGTCCTTTCTGCTCTGGCTGTGCCAGTTTCTCAGGAAGCACCTCCAGCTGTTCCTACCCATCTGTCAAGCCTTCTGTGGGGTCCTGTGCCCAGGCCAGTAAGGAAGCCTAGAAGCAACCCTCCTCTACTGAAGTCTGTGGATGGCTGCTGCCTGGACCCACAGTGTGGCACAGTTTCATGACAGGCCTGAGTCAGCATGCCCCAGGGAGGAAGGACTGAGCTCCTGACTCAGGAAGGATGAAGGCAGTGTTCCTGGCTTTAAGCTGCTGAGTTTGGGGATAACTAATATATGTTTTGCCCAGCTGGACTAGCTGGAACACCCCACATTGGCCATATTTTCTCGTAAACTGGTGTCCTGGTATTTAGTCAAAACGGTTCTTTTATACTGTACTTTATATTCACCAAGTCCCTACCAAGCACCGGGCTGTGTTCTAGGTGCTGGCTTCAAAGACACTAAAATATGTGGTTTAAGAAACTCACAATTAAGTAGAAAAGGCAATAAAGATGGTAATTAGTAATAATGCTTGAGAAGGAATAAACATATCTCTGTGAGTTTACTGAGAGAGTGGCTATATTTAACCTGGGAAGTAAGGGTACACTAAGAGATTGGGGCGAGGTTTTGCAGGCCAGCAGCTGCACTTCTGGGAAAGATGGCCGAGGGGAGAAGAAGAGCAATCTGAGCATGGAGTGAGAGTCGTGCTTGGGGATGGGGAAGGTGCCGTCGGGTCCAGGGTGGAGGAGCAAAGAGCAGGCAGATGTGGAAGAAGGAAATGTCCTCACTCTCCCCGCTGCCTGTTATGGCCTTGTCCATCCCTAAGAATCAGCTCAAATCCCACTGACTCCACCTCTGACTGTTCTTGCCTGTGGTCCCTGTGATTCAGCTGTTTTCCATGCGCACATCTAGAACGTGGCTCCGTACAGGCAGGTGTATACACACTTCATGATGAGTTGAAGGCGAAGTTATCATCTATGTTCTTGAAAACCCAAGTTCAATCATCAGACTTGGTTTACACACACACACACACACACACACACACACACACACCCAACAACCCTAAATCAACACTGAGATACATTCCTGATAATGGTGCAGATAAATGAAAACACAGGGAATCATTAGTAAAGTTCCAGGTGATATTTAGGAGCACAGACTGCACATCAGGAGGTGAATGAGGACTTGGGTGTGGCAAGGCCACAAGAAAAAGCACACAGGGGACTGGGCCCCAGCAAGGCAGGTGGGAGGCCTTAACCTGATTGGAAGAACACCTTGTTCTAGAGGTCAGTCTGGGGGAAGGGAGGCTCCTTGCATGTTGGGATGGACAAGAGAAGAGATGGTCCAGATGGATTCTGCTGGTCACCCTCTAGATATTGAGTGGAGAAGGTGACCCCAACTGAGAAGACATAAGTTCTCATAAATACACTACAATGAGACCCATTATTCTGTGTAATTAAATATGCTAATAAAAAAAAGATGCCAGCTTTGATCTATGGAGAGACTGCAGTTTGGTACTAACTAGGTGGGTGTGTCCCAGGGAGCTCAGAGAGGAGATTTATATAGCTCGACACTGTCAGTCTCTTCTCCTAAGCCAAAGTGCATATTCCAGAAGATACATATTACCATAAATGCTTATGTACTATCCTATTAATGCCGGATCAAACGTCCATGAATGTCCAGAAGAATGTTGTAGAACACTAGCGGGGTTATCCACGAGTTCAGGAGTGGGTGTGGTCAGTGTCCAGGTGGCATCGTGTCTGCATTACCGGTTCTCATTTCCCACACCACCCACTTCCTCCCCAGAGTGAAACCGTCACCCATTCCCACGGGCCCTGCCAAGCCTGCTGAGCACCCCTCTCATAGCAGAAGGAGGCCGGTGCTGGGCTGCCTGTCCCTGTCGCCTCTGACAGACGAAGCCCCAGCACTGGCTTCATGGGATTTGGTCGGTGTCCTTGCAGGTCCCTGACTGTCCTCATAGTTATAACTAACCATGACAGTTACCTTCTCCATGTCACAGACCTTTGCAGTCCCGATGTGCCATAGATTACAAGAAAGCTATTGCCACCTTCATTCCTCTCTCCCCATCCTGTCCCCACCCCTCTTGGAGCTCAATAGGACTCCAGCCAGGGTGAGTGGAACAGGGGAGGGGCTGGACTTGAGGATCCATCTTAGCAGTGGACACGATGCCATATGCAGAATCTCTGTTTCCTCACTACAAAGACACACTATTAAATGTGTTGAACATGCTGTTCTTTGCTAGGGGCCTCCTCCTGTATGTAGTCCTCTGGTGAACTGACCTAATAACTCCAGGCATGTCTAGAATCCTCTTGGTTGAGGACACAGCTCGGACCTGAGCCAGAACCTCAGCTACACTACCCTGTGTCTGAAGAAAGGACACCACACTGGGAGGGAGTTGTGTAGCTCCAACAGGGAGAGAGCCACAGGGGGGAATGCTGACTGCATGTTGGGCTGGATGAAAGGAGAGAGGATCTGCATGAGTTCTGCAGTCATGGGCTGGTCACCTTGCTAGATAGCATTTCACCCGCTTTTGCATGAGCTTGTTATGGACAGAGCCATTTAAAAGTGAGGAAAAAGGAAGAGATTGCAATTGCTAAAATTATTATTTTTAAAATGATATCAAAGAGGTCTGCAGCTGTTTAGACTAGTGAAGCAGAGGCAGTCTTAAAGTAATGCATGTGTGAAGTGCAGAGCCGGTTGCCTACTCTCCTTGCCTGCTAGGAGACTCAATTTTGCACTGACTTGAGGTGGCTATCATTTGCCTACACTTAGAGGATGATTACTTTTCATCTGCATATTTAAAATAGAATACTTGCTTCCTTGGTCTTATTGGTCTTCGGGTTTTATTTTACTTGGTTTCCTTCACATCTTATTTTCTAGAATTAGATATTAAGACCTGGAAATGCACAAGTGAAAATGGTTTATTGGTGATAATCGGGAGGCCAGAGACAAATGCTGTTTCCCTGACATGAAGATTTCCTGAAGAGCTGAGGATTTTACAAAGTACTGGGTGGAGAGGCAGCACCCAGTAGATGGATGTGGGGTGACTGGCAGGTGGAGCAAGGTTAGGATGACACAGCACTTGTAAGCTTTAGATGGAATTGCTGGAAACCCTAAGGACACTTTGTGTCTCCACACCCGCTTTAAAGACCAGGGGTCAAAACTGGGTGATGGCTCTGCTTCCTTGCAAGGCGGGATGGATGGGAGGGATGGGAAGGGTGGTGTATCAGGGCTTGGCAATGCACACCGACTGCTTGTCCTCACCCATGTCACAGGTCAGTAGCTTCATGGGAACACAATGATGTTCATGACAGAGGAACTTTTTGATTAGTGAGGACTCTTGCTCTTCAGAAGCTTAAGAAAAAAAAAATACAACAAACAAACAGAGAATGGTATAAATACCAAACCCTGGATGGTGTAGCCCAGAAGCCTGCAAACCCAATGCCTCCACAGCCTACACTGGTCAACCAGATGAGTGAGCTGGGCAAGCTGGGACCCCAGCAGGTGCAGCAGGGACCATGCAAATGTCCAGAAGAATGTTGTAGAACACTAGAAGAACTTGGTTGAAGGTCAATTCCAGCTTGTCTTTGCATGTGGGAATGTGCTTTCCATAAGCCCATAGATGCCAGTTATTCTGGAGAAGCCAAAAAAAATCAAACTTTTGCTAGGACAGTACTAGCTTAATTTTGCAATACAGTAAACGACAAAACTCTTCTGTGACTGCTTTAAGCCTGTGACTCTTGCTTGTGGTCTCTGGAGGAGGGCTTTTTGAATCTTGTCCCTCTGGATATGGAACACAGGAAGCTCCTTGTACAGAGAGGTTAGCTGGGAAGACCTAAGGGGAAGACACCAACATTTGGGGTGGGCCCATGGAAAGGGCTAAGGAGGAGCCAGAGGCAGGAATAGGATTCATCTCTGGTGGCCAAGGTCAGGAGGGAGGGGCAGGGGCTCCTGCCTGAACCAGTCCCTTTTTCTTGGTGTAAATCTACCAACTCATGGAAAGATTTCAGCAGAGGCAGCTCCTTAGTCCATGCAGAGCAGAGAGTAGGGTGGGGTGAAAGCCAGGAGTCTGGGTCGACTACCTGGACATGAATAGGGCTCCTGGCAGAAGGTCCCAAACCAAACCAACACAAAAATGGCTTCCAAGGCCTTATGTGACAATTGATCTCCAAGTAGGGGGCAAGTCATTCCACATCTACTAGGTATGGAAAGAAGGATTATTTTTTAAAAATCCCAAAGTTTGGATTATGGGATGTGAATTCTGGTTTGGGTTTCCAATCCATTTTTTTTCTTTGTAATAAAAATTTAAATGATATTTATGTAGTTACTGAGTTCCCTGCATGTGCCATCTTGATTGGTCCTCACCTTTGGCATATTCCAGGGTAGTTGGACTCTGGCAGCTGCAGTCACTTGCCCAGGGTTCCATGCTGGGAAGTGGCAGGGTCACTTTCTGGGGCCAGCCTGGGTCAACTTCATGCATGTGCTCTGCTCTGCAAATATCCCCCATTGATTCAACCACAGCACTTCCCCAACTGTGAGCTGCAAAAATCAAATGTGATGATAACACGTGATGAATATTTTTATAAACTGTGAGACGGTTGCTTTGCTTGGTATTTACCAAGCATCTACAAAGCTCTAGACGTTTCACTATGGATGGCTGTCACTATCATTCTGTACAGCTGCTCCTCATATGAAAATCCCCCTGTTAATTGGCTCCCTCTTCACACAAAAGGAAGGGTTCTTTGCCAGATTGTCTGTGTCCAGTCACTGTTTTCATCCTTAGGTGTCTGTTTTAACCTGTCATGCGGGGTCCTGGCACAGCCGATGGAAGAGGGGAAGAGACTCAGCTCAGTGGAGGCTCTTGTTTGCTGCATGACAATTTTCTGCAGCTTCATGAGCCCAGTGCTGAGGAACTTTTCCTCCCAGTATTTTCTCCACTGGCTCTTAAAATAAAAAATCATGACCCACTGCTGAGAGTATATCCAGACGCTGTTAGTTGAAATCCCAGCAAGAACTATTGCAGGTCGTGAAAAACTCTGTCCTGACACAATTTCATCAGAGATTTTATATTCTTTGACTCTCTAGGGAAGAAATAGAAGGGAAACAGAAACAAACAAGAGAATGTGGACAGGCGTGAGGAGGAGCCCTGCCCTGCAGCAGTCACACAGAGGGGGAAGCTGTCTCCACCCGTCCAAAGAAACCCTGTCACAGGCTCAGGAATGGTGGAGGTGGATCCAGAGATAAGCACCTGACATCATGGAAGATGAAACAAGGGAGAGGGAAAAAGTAGGCCATATATTCTTCTTCTTCTTCTTCTTCTTCTTCTTCTTCTTCTTCTTCTTCTTCTTCTTTTTTTCTTTTGAGAGAGAGAGAATTTTTTTAATATTTATTTTTTAGTTTTCAGTGGACACAACATCTTTTATTTTATTTTATTTTTTTATGTGGTGCTGAGGATCAAACCCAGTGCCCCATGCATGCCAGGTGAGCCCACTACCGCTTGAGCCACATCCCCAGCCCCCATATATTCTTTTCTTTTCTTTTTTATTTTTGGAGAGGGTACCAGAGATTGAACTCGGGAGCACTTGACCACTGAGCCACATCCCCAGCCCAATTTTGTATTTTATTTAGAGACAGGGTCTCACTGAGTTGCTTAGCGCCTTGCTTTTGCTGAGGCTGGCTTTGAACTCACAATCCTCCTGCCCCAGCCTCCCGAACTGCTAGGATTATAGTCATGTACCATCACGCCTGGCTGGGCCATATATTCTCCTTCCTCAGTGGCTTGATAACTGTGTCCAGTGGGCAAAGAAAATTACTTCTATGTGTTGGTCTGTACAGTGACAGCAGGTGACCACGAACACTCCCCTCACCCTTTCCATCTTCTTTCTCACATGTTTAGGAAGAAAAATAGATGCAGGGAAAAAAGAAGCAGCAGAGAAGATTGCCTGCAGCAGCAAAGAGCTACTTCTCTGGAGTCTGACTTTGTGCTAGACTATTAAGTGGCCTTGAAATCACTTGGCAGATTTATACCTGAATGATGGAAACAGTTCAGTACCTCAGACTCAGGCAAGGCTGGGCCTGGGGTGGATCTCATAATTAATAACATGCAGGCAGAAGAAGTATAAATTATTTAAGTATGGTGGGTGGCATTTTTTGATTGTATTGCTTTGCATCAATTAGTCATATCTTTAAAATAAAGGGCAACTTGAATATGAAATACAGGAATCAAATACAGTGTCCTTTCTTCAGTGCTTATTATATAAGGTGCAGTGTTAGGTGTGGACTTCAGACTGGGCCAGCTGTTGCCACATGTCAGTGGCTTTGCACTGAAGGCAGAATGAATTGCATGCTCTTGTCCCTATCGCCAGGGTCCATGTGCTGTGGCCTCCTCTTCTTCCCAGCCATACTCTTCACACCTCAGCTTAATGTCCAATCCTCAGACCTTCCCTAGTTCATCTTTTTATAACACCACCCAAATATTCACCCCAATGTCATAGACAGCTCTTCCCCAACGTCCCTCAGCTTCCTCCACAGGAATTGTCACTGTCTGTCTTCCTGTTTACTGCTATGTTTCCCTCACACTTATTTTCCATGGTGCCAGGTCCTGTAACGGTGCCAGACATGTTTACAAATGAATGAATCGCTGCAGGCACGTAGGATGCGGATGTCGACATGCATAGAGCCGTACCGTGTGCCGTGTGCCACGCATGTGCTGAGTGTGGTTATCCTGAGGTAAGCAGTGTTGTCTTCAACTCACTGATGAGAAAATGGGAACTTGGGTCTTTGGTGCTGCATAGCTCTGAAGGAGCCCCCTCTTAGTATAGCCATAGACCTGCTGTGTAGCAGGTCCAATTGTGTGTCCTTCCACAACAGCACAAGTGGTTGGATTTACTCTGCTCTTCACACCTGTGGTGAATCATGCCTGCCTCTGTGGGCGTGAATGTGTCTTTATGAAATTAACATATTTTTGGAGAGCAGATACCGTCTCATCTTCCTTAAAGTGAAATGTCCATTCTGTCAATACTTGTGATCCTTTAGTGACGATTCTTTACATTTGTGCAGCTCTTTTGCAGAGAGTTCCCATCAGGAGAGCTCCTACCTGCCTTTGGTGACCCCAGGAGGCCAGGGCCGGTGCTACTTATCCTCACCCTCCTGCTGCAGAGGTGCTGCAAGGAGCTGCCTAGCCCAGCAGAAGGTCGATCAAGGTTACACAACTGGTTCCTAGTGGAGAGCCTCTTGACCTTGACAATGCCCTTGCCCCCACATCTCTGAAATCTCCCTCTCCCTACTTCTGCCCATTCCCCCACACCCTTCCCTTTCTCTTGTTAGAGTATTTCCTGAAAGTGGGAACCATGGCATTCTGAGGGCTCTACCTGAAGGTCAGGTTCAAGGGGGCTTCGCTGGAAAAGCAGCTGAACGTGCAGAGGTGTCTCTGCCATCTCTGCCTCTTCCTAGTCCCTCCCCCTCTTCTAAAGAAACACAGAGGGTACCTCCAAGGGGTTTCAGAGTACAGCTCCTAGGCGATATATTTTTTTTTTTTTAAATATTTATTTTTCAGTTTTTGGCGGACACAACATCTTTGTTTGTATGTGGTGCTGAGGATCGAACCCGGGCCGCACGCATGCCAGGCGAGCGCGCTACCGCTTGAGCCACATCCCCAGCCCTCCTAGGCGATATTTTAATAGGTGACAGTGAAGACATCAGTATTCCTACCCTGACCATTTGACTAGATATGCTAATGAAGCAAGCCCAAAAGGTCTCCACAATGGTTCCCTCTCCTCCGTCCCCAGGTGCCTAGTATGGCTTCAGTCACCATTCCTGCTCCCCCTTGTTTTCCAATCCTTCTAACTTGCCCCCTTTCCCCAGCCTGGCCGTCATCCAGCCGTCTACGCCGTGGATGGAGCATCCACTTGAGAACACAGGTGCCATCCATAAGCAGTCTGTAGAAGTCCAAGCACTTGGGACCTGTCCTCAGAGCCCTTGACAACCGAGTCCTTTGCTGTCCCTCCTGCTACACACCATACTCTCGTCTCAGCAGAACTGCTGTGTCCTAGGCACGGTTTTGAGCTCCCACCCTGTGCCTCTGCATGGAGCGCCCACCTCCTGCTGCACCCCTCTCTGCATCCCCATGATTCAGATCCAACACAATTTCCCACCTGAAGCTTTCCAGCCTTCTCCTCTACCACCCACCTCCAAAGTGAAGGTCATTTTCTTCCAGCTTTGCTCCCTTGGAGATTTGCTTAGGCATCCATCAGGGCTAGAGTGACGTTACTGTTTTCAATATTGTGAAAACATGGTTTGGCATCAGAACAGAATAATTTTAGTGCTAATGATATCTAATGCCTCGTGATAGTAGCAGGTTAGGGGTGTTTGTTGGATTCCAGGTTTCCTTGCACATTTCTCTTTTACTTTAGTCCTCTGAGGCAACTGTTTTGCAGATAAGGAAACTGAGGTTGAAGGGAATTCTCCCCCAAAGTGGGTAGCATTGCTATTGCAGTCTCAGCCTGCCTCTAAACGTGAGCTGTTTTCCATTACATCTTCTTGTACAACTTGATCACATGAAATGCCATTTCCTTTAATATGTAGAAAATGTTGTGTCTTGTAAGAACTACCAAAGCTTCGACAGAAATTAAATAAAATGTTTGAACATGAAAGCCAGGAAAGGAGATGGGAGGAGAGGCGTTTGCTTGGGGGCAATGAGATTGGCAGAGACACCTGGCCCACGTTAGCAGGGCTGCACAGGGGGAGGGAAACTAGGTCCAGGACTCACTGAGGTTGCTTTATGTTGCCTAAGGGAAAATGTTCCTCCAGTAAGATAACTGGGTTGCAATGCATACTGGATGAAAAAGATGCACAGCATTTTTTAAAGGGCTTAGCGCCATGTCACCCTTCAGAGTCATCATCCTGGTGGCAAGACTGGCAAAGACGGCCGCCTTCCAGTCTCCTGAGCCTTTGCCTGGTTGCATTCTACAATCTCCAAATCATGCACCATTCAGCAAATTCAACAAGAAAATACGGGCACAATTACAGCATTTCCCACCGAACATCTGGATGGATCTTATTTGGCAGTAGGAAGTGCAAGAAAAATCAGGTGAGACCTGGGCTGAGAGGTCATAAAACCCCCTAATAAATTCCCTGACAGATTGACATTGTTAGAAAAGGTTATTGTGAGTACTTCCGGGTTGCCTTGCGGCTTTTCAGAATTTTCAGAATTTCAAAGAGAACAATACATTTCCTTTTTGCACGAAGGACATTTCTGTCTGAGGAAGCTGGGGTGACCCAGTGTTCCGGAGATGAGAAAGAAAGGCGCGCACACGTTTCCCAATCACTTTAGGAATATGGATAATAATGGGGGCCAGTGCTGAGTCCCCCCCTTGAGAATGGTCACAAAGGGAGTGGAAAAGCCCTGTGTCTTTAAAGGAAGCAAATTAGCAGCAGGCAGCCTCAGACAAGTTGAAGAAACATCTGGATAGGCTGATAATAGCTGACTTCCTGAAACGCGGGTCTGACTAGGATGACTTCAGACCAGAAGCTGAAACTTCTTATCGCAATGCTGGAAAAATATGTAAAATTATAAAGTAAAGCAGTTTACTTTATAATTTTACATATTGCAATTCTGTAATTCTCTAATAAACAGTAACTTGTATTGAGTTACAGAGGTTTAAAATTGTTATCTTCAGGAAGATCTAAAAGCCATTAAACATTTAATCTTCTTTTCTCTTTCATGGGGAAATAAAAAAAAATACATTTACTTGTGTCTATGAAGTCCCCTGGAGAGACCCTCTTCTTTAAATTACTATACCCTGGAGGCAGTTTTATTAAAAATGAACTTTAATTTCTCCAAAACCAGATTATTGATATGGAAAAAGTTTTGACTGATCAAACTGAAAGCACTAACTAAGGAGAAGAATTTCCAACCACCAAAGAAATCAACCACGTTGCCAGCTGTTGGCATTTCTTAGTCTTTAAGGCAGGACTAAAGAATAATCCTGGGAGCTAGCAAATATATGTGAAATACTTTTAGATTTTAAGCATGATGTAATCGACAATGAAAGACCTACATAAATGTGTCACATATGTCAGGCCAGCCTTTCAGGAAGTAAAGGAGACCCTTCAGTTGTCTTATTCCCCTATGGCAAACACTTTGTGAGTCCCCAGTATTTTAACCAGTGCCCAACTTAGGAGGAAGTGGTTTTCTTTTGTGTTTAAAAGAATGCAAATATTTTAAATGCTTACATCTGAGTATTCTTTGGGGCTTCAGGTAGGCCATTTCTGCGCACTTGACATCATAAAACAGCTTAGTGTTCATGCTGAAGCCATGAGTCATCCCTTAGGTCCTCTTTGTCAGGCCGCACACCCAGATCTTGAGTTCAGAAAGTCAGAGTTTTTTATTCCGGAGTTAATGAGGAAGGTGCTTTTACATGAATGCCTAGAAGGCAGAGTCCGTTTAAACATGCTTGTGCATAAATGCTTTTGAGGCTAAGAAAAAATTCATGAATACCTTTAGCAACTATGTTTTGTTACATTTTTAAAAGAAAACCTAAACCTCAGTTTTCACTTGCGTGTGGCTATTCCAGCTTGTCTACACCTGTTTTCCTATGTCCAGCTCAGGGAACTTCCCAGTTGTCTGCTGACAGGACCTATGTCTGGGTGTTTGTCTTTCCCTGTATTGCTTCCCGGAAAAACTCTGGGATGAGTTTCCTTGTTTCTGCACCTTTCCCATCTTTGCAGGACTGACCTGCTCACATGCAGCTTCCTGTTTGAAGATGCACCCAGCACCTCCAGAGTGATGAGTCAGTCCATCTTCCTTCAATTGAGAATCTCCTCTTTTGCTCAGTGCACTTAATTCAGAAAACACTCACTGCTAGACTTTGCAAGGTGCTAGCCTATGTCCTAAGGGAATTAGGAGGTAAGAAAATGACCTGTCCTCCAAAAATGGAAGAGGAAATAAGGTGAGTTCAGCAGGACCCTATCCTGCAGACTGATATTTAATATCTATATCTACCTTGTTGGAATTGAAAGATCTGAAGCTCACACCCATGCACACAGATGCACATATGCACATGTAGAGTGTGAAGCAGAGGCCCCCCGGGGTGATGAAATGGAACTTTAATGGCATTCATAGATTTTTATGGTATCTGTGCTGGTACCCAGCAGGGGAGCCATTCATTTGTTTAGATCTGAAATGATTCTTTGGCTCTAAGGGAATTTTTACAAAATGTTTGATATGCCCTTTATTACAATGCAAAGTAATGCATATTTATTATAAAATGATTTAAATAGTGGAGGGTTTTAATTTAGAAAGTGAAATTTGTTTTATTCTCATTTATATTCTTTGAAGGTTTTGTATATCTTTCTGTGTGTGTACATAAAGCAGTGTGTATTGTATCCATATGAGAACACAACAAGATATTAGTGCTCACGTACACCCCCACACACACCCACACACACTCACCCCAAGCGTGTGTTTCAGTGTGCAGGGATGGATTTAAGCCTGGGAGGTCTGGCCCAAGGTGCATGCTCCTAATAGCTGCTTTAATAGTCTCCTGTGTCAGGGGTTCCACATTTCCTACTTAGAGCTTAGACTGTTCTCACTAACAAATTTCTATCATTTAGAAATCCTTTGGTCCATTCAATAAAATTCTGAGATGCTCTACATAAAAAGCAAAACAAAAGTAATCCGTTGAGAAATTCACCTTGTATTTTCCCTCATTATGTTCTATACAAATAAGTAGATATCTTATATTTAAACTTATATACACAAAATCCATCCTCTGGAAGAAATAGATAACCGAGACTGCACACAGCCTCTGCCCCTCTCTGGACATGCACATGCCCGCTCCACACTGCTGTCCTAGTGCCGTGATCCTAATACTGGAATCATGGGCAATATCCCATGAGGGACTCCTTCAGGGGTTCTTTGCCTTCCCAACTCCAGAAGTGAGAGCCACAGGTGAGCCAGCTTCTGCTCTGAACTATTTTATACAGAATCACATCATGTGCAACTTCTCTCCTCTGCAGAGGGGGCCAAGGTGTCAGAGACTGTGGGCAGGGCCACTGCTGGAATGCAGAATCTTCCCACAGGTGAGCCTTGCCCCACAGGTGGTTAATACCCTGGAGCTGTAATGGTCCCTGGCTCACAGTCACAGTCACCAAAGCACTTCACAACTCTGAAAGCTTCCTATCTATGGCCACTGTGTTTCAAGATGCAAGCAATGGATCTCACCCAAAGCTGTGGAATCAGCCCTAAGTCTGGAAGAGCCTGTATCCAGATAAAGTCACTGTATCAGTAATCCACAAACAAATCAAGGGAAGGCACAAATTATAGACACAATATCATTTTACAGATTTTCATAGTCAAAGGAATGTAAAACATTGGATTTTATGTTCAGATACCCCCAAATATATTTGTAAAGGAAGTTCTTGAATCCTTGACATATTTTTAGGTATAGCGGAAAAAAGGGCTTTTCAGTCCATTAGTTACAGAGAATACCAAATGCCAGGGTGGGTAAAGGAATAAAATGTAAGAAAATTTCTAAGGCACTTGACCTCATGCCTCAGTTTCTTCATCTCTAAAATGGGGACAACTTATGGAGTTATCATGTGGATTTAATGAGTCAGGTACCTGGACCACATACAGCACCAGGTGCATAGTAATTAGGCTCCTGCTCATCATCATTAGCACTGATGGATCCTCACAAAACCTAACAGATAGACAGACTATACAGGAGGCTGCTTTAGACACCAGAGGTCATCTCAAATGCATTTGCCACTGTTAACTGCCTCATCAGCTGGACATTTCCTTTTGGAGGTGGAGAAAATGTTCTAAACTTAGACTGTGCACAACCTGATCAGATACTAAAACCAGTGAACTGATACCTAAAATGGACGAGTTGTGTGCTATGTGAATCATGTTTCAATAAATGCCTTCATGTAGAAGGTCTGACACTCAAAACTTTTGTCCAGACACTATGGGAATTTGCCATTTGCAAAGACAAATCAGGATGACCCTCTTAAAGACTTTCAAAGATATGTTCTGTTGTTATTTGTAAAACAATACATGCAAATTGTGCACCTGTGCCTAATAACAAGAAGACCCTGAACCAGCTTCCCAATTTAGTTAACCAATCATGTAGCTGTACAACTTTAGTGTTAGACACTTACAAATCAAGGCCCTCATCAAGAGCTCTAGGCTGGTGTTTCCAGTGTTAATGGTTGCTGTCCAAGTGCTTAGTTTAATAGTCATTTACCAACACTGGCATCACTCATGTTCTGAAGGCACAGACAGGAAGACTGACCTCTGACCACCATGATCTCCTTCATCTTCCTTTAAAAAGTAAGAGATTCCATTTGGTGCTCCTCAACACAGTCAGGGGGTGAGAAAATACAATGGAACATTTCAGATGACTATAACTTTGGGTCTGAAGATGAAACCTCCTGTCTTGGCTTCAGTGAACGTGCAATCTTACTTTTATCATCTACTGGTAACAGCTGGGCATGGCATGAGCCCGGACCTCCCCTGGTGTTGGCTCACCAGCCTTGTGACCTCAGGGAGGCTGGCGCTGCCTCGGGAGGGATCCCAGGAAGGCTAGTGCTGGTCTTCTGTGAGGAAATTTGTGGAAAACTAGGCTTCAGACTCTATTTCCTGTTTTTAACCTTGCTTAGGTTTTTTAGTAGTTCCTCAGTTTTTAAGTCTTACAGAAACCTAACATTGTTTCCTGTAAAAACAGCCTCTTTGGACAGTTTTAAAGTCAAAGATGATGGGGCCTAAGTAATAATAAGAGAATCCAGTGGTGGCTCATTGAATTCAATGAACAAATTCAGAATATCTCAAGGGTGCAGGTGATGAGGAGCGAGTTCAGCTTATGGTTACAAATCAAGACAACTGGCTATGGAAGTACCATTAGCCAGCCTCTGTCCAAATCAACCCTATCCCCTGATTTGTCTCAAACAACAACTATGACTTATGTTACTATTACCAAACAAGCTGCTTCTTACTATAATGCAGTCACTGTGCTGGGAGAAAAACATAACCTGTCTGGGTTCATTCCACTAAAGACAATGTTCATCAATTATTGTTTAAAATAGTGTTTAGTTTGTATTATTGTGGCTTTTAAATATTCTCCATGAAAGAATCATGTGTCTATGGTTGCTATAGTAATTCTTCCTTTTGCCTCTATTTTTAATTTTTTCCTGGAGTTAATGATTGTCTTTGATTTAGGTTGCTTGTTTACCTTTCCATTTACCTGACACTTAAATTTACTTTTTGATTAAAACTGAAGCTAAAACTGATTAAAATTGATTTTGGAAGGTTCAGATATCATCTGTGTGCCATTCTTGTTACCTGTGACCTGGTTTTAAAAACTCTCTGGCTTCTCCTAGGATCATCTCATTATTCCCGATCTTTGGAAATTTCGTAGTGAAATGAGTCTTAAAATTATCTCCCTTTAAATCATAAATTTACATATTCTGATTTTTTTTGTGATATTTTTTTCACCCTATTCTCGGATAAAGTCTACAATGAACTTCTTACAGTATTTACTGGATGAAACCTTCACTTCGACGTTTTTGTAATTTCTTTTTCTGTTATTTCTCTGCCCCTTCTTGGGTTGCCCATCTTTGCCCTTGGCTGCTTTCTGGGAGATTCTCTTTACCTCCCTTCTTTCCTCCTACATGTATTTCTACCATATTTTTAATTTTAAGATCTTTTTCTAAGTTGTCCAACTGCTCCTCTCTTAGCAGCTTGTTTGATACTTCCTCCTGTTTCTAGGGCAAACACGTTTCCCTTCCTTCATGAGCACCTTAGTCATGGGGTGGAAGCTTCTTCTGTTTCTTGCCTTGTCTTCCCACTCTAGCTAGATTTTTTTCCTCTTCATCCTGTTTTTATTCTGAAGTTTTCTCAGATGCCTGGTGAGTCTTTTCCAGAGGACTGCGTTTATGAGGAGGCTCTCAAATCCTGGGTGGACACTCTGTGTCCCCAGACAGGGTGGTGATGGTGGGTGCCTGGATGGCAATCAGCTGAGACCTGGCCAGTTCATAATTGAGAAATTCTCAAATATCAGCATCTGACTGGTTTTGCTCGTGGATGAGGTCAATTCCCTAAACTCTTTAAGTATCTTTTCCTGTTTCCCCCTGATGGCTGTTTCACGTACAGTGTCCCGTCTTAACCATATGGCCACCTCCAGAGAGCAGGCACGCACCCTTGTGGCTGGGTGGAGAGGCCCTGCGGAGGGGTGCCACCCGTCCTGTTCTTGCCACCTCAGCTCACACCCCACATTCAGAAGTGGGTGAGGACTGTGGTTCCTGAACCTCTGGGGTGTTCTGAGTAATGGGTCAGCTTGCTTCTTTTTTGTTTCATTTCCTGTTCACCTCAGCAGCACACAGGCAGCTACTACTCCTGCATCTGCTTTTCTGCTTCCCAAACTTTATTCCTACGCCTTACTTGTGGTGCTCTTGTCTCCCATACTGCTTGACCTTGTTGATTTATGTCTCTTTAAAATTCCCTGTCATTATAGTGGAGTTTGGGGACACAGTAGAAATAGGTGCAGGTGCCCAAACTGCCACATTTAACTGGAAGCTCGGAATTCAGTTCTATTAAATGTGATCTTGGTGTCTAACTTGTCCAGCTCTTCCAAACTCCAGTATTGTCATCCATCAAACAGTTTATGTCACTAAGCTTTGTGCAACTGTATCTTTCCAGAGGGTCCAGGACGGCTAGTTCTCAGCAGCTCTGTGGCCCTCCTACAGGTGGGCTGCCCTGTGTAGAACTCCACCCGGGCTGGAGGGTAGCTCAGTGGTGGAACACTCTCCTGGCAGGCCAGTGGCCCTGGCTTTCGCCCTCAGTATTGCAAAGCTGAACTCCAACCATCAGTGAAGATTACCTTTTGTTCTTGAGTTGTGGCCAGTGCTTCTTAGAAGTTTATCAGGGTGTTTGAAGCAGGTGACACCCCCCATCTCCTGCACAGGTGCCTTGGTGGATCATCATCCGTCCGTGATTGAAGACATCTTCCACTCTGGATTTTAAACAGCACCTCGGAGCTGTGACCCTCCTGTGATGCCTCATCAGAATGTGAGCAACTGGTAACTTGATACAGGGTCTCGCCTCACTCTTTTGAGACCCTTGTGCCATAGACCTTCTGACAACATCTATTTACCAGGCATGAAGGTGACCCCATAAGGCACACAATGTTTCTAGGTTTACTTTGATTTTTACTGGGAAGGGGCTTGAATCAATGGGATCAAAGATAACAGAATTTTCTAGAGAGACTCAAGATGTCCCCATGAATGGAAGAAAGACCAAAATGGAACAAAAAGGGTCACTGTCAGATTCCATGCTGTTCAGATATCTAAGATGGAGTTACAGAAGATCCAAAAGCTGTCTCTAGAAAATAATTGTATGTTTGCCACTTTAAAGACAAAATATTTCTCGGAATTTGTGGACTTATAAGCAGTCAGTTTTCTTATAATAGTTTAATTTTGAGTTATCCCAACCTGTACCTGTTTCAGTGTTGGTATTCTGAGTTCTCTTGATTGTCCTTGAGCTCAGCATTGTATATATTCTATCTGTGTTCCTACCCAGTTAGTGGCGACTAATTGTTTATTCTTAGGAATGCCCAACACCTGATAAGTGAGTATCATGAATGCTCACAACTTTGGGCTTTTACTTTCAAATCACAAAGAAAAATACCAGTTAAATTATATACTAAAAGATTACAGTCTCCTTTTTGAATTATCTACTTTTTGAATCCATCCAAGCTAGAAAAAAAAATCCAGAAAGATTCACAACAGTCTTGTGGTAGAAATAGTGGTGTTGGAGGGAAAGTGAACTGTACCACATGGACTCAAATAGCTGTGAAAGCAATTAGACCCATGCACAGAGTGACTTCAGACTGTGTTAGTTTTGGTAAATCTTTCCTAAAATGGAGTCTGGAAGCCCCACCAGGCAGCGGCCTGCTTTCAGTCCCCAGGAGGGCAGCCCGCCCTGCTGGCAATGAGGGGTTTCTCTGAGCAGGCAACTCTGCCTCATGACATTTAGCTCATCTCTTCTCTCAGACTTTAGCCAAGACGACCCGTCCCCGTGGCATCGGATCAGAAGCACATGCGGATGCTTCAGCAGTACAGCCCAGAGGCCGAGTTCAGCAGTACAGCCCAGAGGCCGAGTGAGGCTCATCAGAACTCTTGGCAGGGTACTGGAGACTATGGTCTGGCCATCGCTACTGTTGTTCAAAGCCTTGCCTCCCTGTCTGAACAGAGGTGGTTTCCAAAAGACAGAAAGAAATACCATTCTGTCAAACCCTGTGAGCGGCGTTAGGTGCTTAGAGCCGTGTAGCATTATTAAAATAAAACAGTTCTAATTGTATAGCAGCCTGTAGTGACATACTGCAGTTAGGCTAGGGCAGTTCAGTTCAGCGGTTGTTCATTATTTCACTAATGCATCTTTGTTTTACACACACACACATATATTTGTGTATTCTAGAGGGAACTCTTCAATAGTCGCAGGGGAGGTGGAGAGGGGAAGAAATCCCTGACAATTTTTCTTTGATAAAACAATTTAAATACACAAAAGATTTTTTGCAGCAAATCTTAAAATGGAGGTTAGCACTGCTGGATTAGGCTAATCTGCATTGAAGTATTTACACAGCACCTGCAATTACTATTGGTCCAGTAACCAAGAACAGTGAGTACTGGGGGAACGCAGTAAATGTGTACTGTACTTTGAAAGATATTATGAACCTAGACATAAAGGACTTCCCCCTCCTTGTGTGCCATAATAACTGGGTTATGTTGAAGTGCACGATGTAACATTTTTAGAAACAATCCCAAAAGATGGCATTGTATTTTTAAGTGCCTGGAGGCCGAGGACAGAGGAGGGGCTGAGTTTGGGAGGACTTGAGGGAGCACTCTGACTTGGAAGTGGAGGTGAGTCACTCCTTGGAAGGGAATCAGATGGCTAGGGCACCCCGCTGCCCTTGCATCTGGTGAGTCCCTTCCTGCTGTCCCTTGGGGGGCAGTATATTCACGAGAGCATCCCAGACACGTCCACACCCACTGTAAAGATCTTAGGCAGCCGTACCCATGTGACTGTTCTTCAGCTTGTTGAGATTTCCCATGCAAAATTGTTCCCCAGCCACAGACTCTTCTGCATGGGGTCAGTGGAATTCGATGTAGCTGTAAAACCATTTTGAAGCCTCTGATTTTTGTTTTGTTTTGTTTTTTCTTTTTTTCTTTTATATCATCATTGTTTATGTTTCTCAAAAGAAGTTTTAAACATCAACAGCAGTAAACAAGAAAGTGTTTATGTCCCATGAAATTCTGATTTAGGTAATTTTTAAAGAGATTCTATTTTCCTAGGGTGGGTAGGAAGGTCTCCTCCTTGGCCTTGTCCGGTCAGATGTGAAAACTGGAATGTGCATGTTTTATAAATACAGGGAGAGTTTTCGTTTTAACTTTCTTAACAACTCTTATAAAATCACCATCAGAGTCACTGAATTCTATGATTATTTGTTGGGACTGCAGGGCCATCTGGATACCTGTATTCAATCAGGAAATCAGGGGTCTGTGATGCTGGGCCACAAGGCGAAAGGTAAAAGCAATTTCCCAGAATGCAGAGCACAGACTGGGGTGAACTGCAGGTAGGAGGGCGCCCCGCCATCGCAACTGTGCTGAAGAATCCAGGTGGGATGAAGGGAGAACGGGGCATGCTGTGACCACGGGGGCTCAAGGACAGTGCCAAAGAGGGCAGTTACTCCTGCCCAGGCCGGGACTCCCTGGTGGGTCTCCAGGGGTAGACGCCGCCTCATGTCTCACTGGCTGTCTCCAGGGGTTCTGAGATCAGTCCAGCCAACGATGCTTTTGCTATAGTTAGACTCTTCATTAAAAGAGCGACACAATTGAGTCAGTTACTATTCATTTCACCATCGTTGCTTCAATTCTGTTCAAGCTGCCCCAGAAACATTTTCTAAGAAATAGAAACATCAGTGCATACTTCATCAAAAGTCAACTGTTGTTAATTACTTCTGTGATCTATGGGCCCTTGTGATATTCTGAAAAATGTACTCAATCCTAGAGCCATTTATACTAGGAAAGAAGGCGGGGGGAGAAGGGGGAGGAGGCAGGAGGTGGAAAGAACTGAACAGGAAACTCGTTTGAAATTTTAATAAAGCGCTGTTTCTTTTTATTATGGGAAATGCCAAATGGGCCTTCTGCTCCCTGTTTCCAGAGCCCCTTCTACGCTCACAGCTGCTCTCTTCTGTCCTCCTATGTCACAGTCCTTAGGTTGTGTGACTCTCTAGCTGGTGACATCCAGTGTATGTTCTCCTTCTGAATCAGGAGTGATTTGGGATATTTCCTTCCAAGGTCATTGGTATTCTCGACTTTCCTAGGACTTCAGTGATCCAGGTTTCCGAGGATGTCAGTGGGTTTGGAACACTGCATGACCTAAAGCAACCTCTGCTTGACACACTTCAGGGGACAGCAACTTTGATTTGCTTCCCTTCCTCATCTGCTCATGGATTAGTCTTTAAAAGCCAAGAACCTGGAGATTCTCTGTCACTTTCCTACCAGAAATATTAGTCCTAACTTCTATTTTTCTCTTTTACAGTTGTAACATGAAACCTTGAGGAAAAACTATGGCACTATCACATATGTACAAGAGGTATACAACTTTGCATATTTCCACTTTTCTGGAAAATACATGGACATGACTCTTCTCTTACTTTTTCATGAGGTGTCATTTATTCCAGCCAAGTTTATAGAGTTGAATGTGACTCGTTGACAAAGACATTCAGAGGATTTTCTTGTTGCTTCCTCCAACTCATAAGACAGGGCCTTATCCTGATCTTTGTATTCTCAGGCCCAAACATGGAGCCCATAGGGCCCCAGTAGTGCTTATGAATATGTTTAAAGTTCGAATGTGAATGCCTTTAAGCAAGACCAAGTGGAGTCTTTCTGATGTGTACTCTTGAAGTTAGTTCCAGCACTGGTTCCTTCCCAGGATCTTGGGAAAGGATTGGTCTGTCCATCTCTGATTTCACTGTAGCTCTGAGGAATTTGCTGGTATCAGGAGTCCTCAAATGCCCCACGCCTCCAACACAGAGTAGTTTTCAATTCTGCAACATGGAGAAAGTGCATGCCTAGTGTGTGGATGACCTATTTATCAGGAAGGTTAAGGCAGGTGGGATATTTTGTGTTGGATTTCTTTAGTCTTTCGGTGATTTGACTAAGGTACATTGGAACAGGCGGCACCTGTCTGATGAGCCCTTCAGTGGTGATATTTGGAAATCACAGGTCAACTTCCTTCTATGTCAAACCCTTGTACAACATCATTTTAGTAGCACTCAGTTAAATGCACAACAATGTTGACAGGCAAGATAGTAAAGTCCAGAGCTAAAGTGAGCACTGTACTTCCAATTTACTTCCTCCCGCTGCCTCAACACATTTAAAAGAAGCCACACTGAGCCATCCATCACCTACTGATCTGTATCCGTAGATATCATCTACTTCTTCATAGTCAGGCCTGGACTTGAATCCCAGTTCCATGACTTTGGAATTTGGTTCATCACTCTCAGCCAGCTGTCTCCATCTATAATATGGGAAAAATACTTAACTTCATAGGGCGATTATGAAGCAAAATATAGATCTTCTAGCGCAGTTCCTGGCAAGGTATCCTCATTTAAAAATATTAGATTCTCCCCTTCTTAAACACACCTGCAAATTGTTCTTACAACTTGCAGTGTTCAAAATTAAGACGCGGAAAAAAATGAAAACTTCATCTATTTTTTGTTGATCATTGATGAATCATTTAAAGTGCTCTGCATATTAAGTAATTTGACTTCTAGAAGTTTAAAGTGAATGAAAGTGAGAGCTTTGTTTGTGAAAAATCATGACAGCATAGTGAGGGAAGTTCTGAGGGAGTGGGAAGACTGGCGTTGTAGCTCCATCTCTATCCAGAACCGTGCAGGAGAGACTCGTGTCCCTCTGTTCCTCTCTCCATGAGGCAATCTTGCCACATGATACACCATGAGGTTGTTTGTCCTCCTGCTGAGTCTTATGAGTCATTATTTTTTTGCTGTTTCTTGCTTCATTGTGGCTTTGGAATCCACTCCACCCTTCAGATTCCCACTGTTAGGCCCTTATCCTACCTCTCATTAACACACAATCACAGTGTCTCCTAATTCAACCCCTTGTTCCATACTTTTACTCAAAAAAAAAAAAAAAAAAAAAAAAGAAAGAAAGAAAGAAAGAAAAAAAGAAAGAAAAGAGAAAGAGAGAAATTGATTTCTCCTAGTAATTTTTTAACCTGTATTACTAAAACTCAAATGTCTTTATAAATAGGTGCTCATTTCCCCCAAATGTCTGATTAGAACCATCATATTAAACACCTCAAGCATGACTGTGAACTGCAGTGTCTTTAGCAGTTTCTGGCACCAGGCCTGTGTGACTTCACATTAGAGTCCTATCTATGATATGGCTGAATCAATCATCCAAACCATTCTTGGCCTTATGACCCTTCACTGACTTTCATTGTCCACGTCATGAAATCCAGGGTATCAGTGATGAGCCTGAGGTCTGCCATCTTCACCGTGTGTGCCCCACAGGCTTCCCACCCTGTTCCCCACTGTGTCCTGATGAGAATCTGCCAGACTGGCCTTCCATGACTCCCACCCAGCACAGACCAACGGAGGGGCATCTATGGCACACGGATGGGAACTGTCAGTAAAGGAGGAATCCAGAAATGGTTAGGGACAGACTACATAGTTTGAGGATGTGCCAAACCAAGGGGAAAAGTTATAGAGGATACTAATTGGGGACTAGGGGCCTAATGCCAAAAATTTGATTGGGTTACCATACCATAACTCCATTAGCTCAGAAAGGCCAATGACAGGCAGATTCTTTCAGCATTTTGATGAGACTCTCCTTAAATATGAGAGGGGAAACTGGCATTTTTACTGTTAAATACTTGAAGAAAGAAAGTCAAAACCCTAGCCCCATGATTTAAGTCCTATAAATGACCATTGAGAATACACAAGGCACATTAAGTAAAATAGGAACCACATTTTCAAAAGGATGAGAAAAAATGATTCGTTGACTTTGTTGCCAGGGTCACCATAATTAATACAGCCTGTTTGTAGTCACAGAAAAAGAAAGTTATTATTGCAATTAAAACAATCCAGAGCTCCGCAATCAGCACAGGAGGTTCTTTGTTAACCCGTCTTCTGTCGTACTAGTCCTCTGTCGCCTTATGTTCAGCCTCATATTCTTGTCAAAATGAAGGCAAAAGAATTTCAAGTCTCAGACGGTGTGCTGGGAGATTAATGAGACACATTCTGGAACAGAGGGAGGGCCGAAAAAAAATCACACCGAAGCTCCTGCGTCTGTTCTGTGAGCTGACACAGATCTTCCTCCTGCAGCTAAACTCTCCTTTTCCACTTCACGATGGCTCTCCCATCCTGCTGCACCTGGCAGAGGAGCTGCTCAGCCTCCGTGGTACCTAGTGCACAGATAGCAATGCCGCTGAGAGCAACACTGGTGGAGCCTGAGGCAAATGCAGGATAGAAGGGAGGGTCCACTCAGCGTGTATAGTATTCACCTAGGACTTTCATGTGCACTATAAGCTTCTTATTAAAATTTCATTAGACATCAATCATGTACTGCATGGTGGTGCTAGCTGTGACTTTAACTCACACTGCAAAGAAGAAGGAGATCAACAAGATGCAAGCGCAAAAGAAAAAGAAAAAAAAATAATCAAACCTTTATGAAATAAACAAAGGGATAGTATTTTAGCCACGGCTGCTGCATGGGGTGGATAATTTCCAGGGTGACTCAGACAGGATCCAGAGAACAGGGTGGGGCAGCCTTTCAGTTCACACTCCTGCTCAGGTTAAGAAGAGATGTTTATGAAACTCACACCGTGACTGAAGCACAGAGATCAAAGAATTGCCCCCAGAAGCAGTCGGCTACAGCGAATGTCTTGTGAAATCAGAGGATAATTGAATTGCAGCCCTTGCACAGATCTGTGATGTGGTAAAGAGGAGCAGGAGCATCTAGAACTGAAGCACAGATGACGAAGTCCCTGTAATTTAGAGCCTCGATGTTCTCCGTGCACTCCCAGGGGCTCTCTCCTTGTCATTGTCAGCTCTGAGCCAGAGGAGGATAGTCCAGCCTGCACTGACAATGGATTTCAGAAAGGGAGAAAGCTGGGAGGAGGCCCATAGCTTCTGGAAGCCAGCTAGGGTTTTTCTCTGGCTGGTGGGGCTATAAACACCATAAGGCCGTGGGGTGGGGAGTAAAGGTAATCTCATCGGGAAGGACTGTGGAATTTCATTATGTTTTTGATTAAGTTTTTTTGTTTTCACTTAAAATTTTCATGAAAAAAGGTCTGGGGGCAAAGAATTCCTTTATTTGTCTACATCTGGACTCTGACCACCTCAGATCATTGACTTGGGATTTCATTTGAAGATGGAAAGAGCGGACAGAGAGCCCCATTTGTAGAATATGGCATCTATTCTTTCTGGACACAATGGTAGTCTGGTAGATTTTAACAACATATATATTGTGCCCAGGGGGCTTGAAAGGAATTCTATTATGTGACTATCTAACCCTTCTCTGTACAGCAATATAGCCTTAGAATTACACCTACACCTAAGTAAGAAACATACATAAACATGTAAATAGATGCATCCACTAGAACATGTTGTACCATGTTAACAAAACACTCCTGTGTATTCCATCTTGCCTTTTTTGGTTACTTCTTTAATTTTCTCTCAGAATAACCTTTGGATAGAGCACATTGTCCCTTAGACATGCCACATCTGTGCAGCAGTTAGAAACTGTAATATGTATATCTTTTGAGGATATAGATCCTTACGTGAAAAGTCAGAAAGAAAAACAAGATCTGGCTAAAGGTAAAATTGATGGTATGAACGCCATGAAGTATTTCATTGGTTCATTGGTTCACTCACAGAATATTTAAAAAGTGCATACACTGACTAGACAGGCTGTCTTCTGGGCCCAGAGATGGGGTGCAAGAGAGACGATGAAAAGGAGATATCCTGGAAGGGGTTGTGACCCCTGGAGAAAAGACAGAGAAAATGGATAGCAAGAATTTGTTATGTTACAAGCAATCAGGAAGACCTGTCCATGAAGGTTCTTGGAGGTAAGGGCTGGGTGGTAAAGAAGGACAGCAAGGTGAGGACCAGCACAAAGGGCTCCCAAGGGTGCATGGGCCTGACATGATCAGGTGCCAGAGGCACCTTTTTTTTTTTTTTAACAATAGTTTTTGCAACAGGGCTTTGTTCTAAGGTAGACAAGGCTGTGTCACGTGAGAGGCCGTGGAGAGCAGCAGAATAGAATTGAATTAAGATCTGGCTTGCACTCCAAACTTTTGACAATGACATGCTGTAATTTTGGAAGAAGTCCAGAATCCTTATTTTGGTCAATCTGTCCACTATTTTTTTTTCTTTTCCTTTAATTTAAATTACATGTGTTTTCAAAACTCATATATAAAACATAAACTTGTTCGTACTATTCGGGCACCTGTGATGTTTCAATGTGTGTCTATATCGTGTAACACTCAAAAAAAGTTGACCTATCGGTCTGCTCATTTAGCATTTCTTTATGGCAAAAGATTTTTAATTCTTTCTGGTAGCTTTTTGAAATGAACAGTAAACAGTTATTCTCTACAGCTACCCTGCTGCGCTGTGGCACACTAGAACCATCTAATCTTAACTTGGCACAAGGGATCCACCTGCAGCCGTCTCCCGCTCCTCTGTCCAGCCTCTGGTGACCACCCTTCTGCTCTCAGTTTCAGTGGGTCGACTTTTTAATATTCCACATGAGTGAGGCCGTGCACTGCTTATTTACTTACCCGGGCATCTGCAGTTCCATCCGGGTTGTCCTGGATGACAGCATTTGAAGTAGCATCCATTGTGCACTTGAACACACTTTCTATGTCCACTCATCAGTTCACGAGCACTAAGGCTGTCCTGTTCGTTGGCTGTTGTGAGGAGTGAGGGTGTCTCTTTGACACACCTGTTTCACTTCCTCTGGGCACACTTGTCTGGCAGTGGGATTGTTGGATCATGTGGTCCTTCTACTCATACTTGTGAGGAAGCTCTGTGGGTTTCTACAATGTCCTAACTTTGCACTCCTACCCACAGGATTCCAGGGTCCTTCTCTCATCCTGGCCAGCACCTGCGGCCTTCTTTGTTATCTTTTGTAGAAATTCTTGCTGGAATGAGATACTATCTCATTGTGGTTTGGGTTTGTATTTCTCTGATGATTTGCTAGGTAATTAACTGTATTCTTTCTAATTTTGTGTCTACTTAACATGTCAATAATTGAGATTTGTATTTGTATTGAGTGATACATCAATATATACTTGTATTTATATATTTTTTTAAAAAAACCTATAACTATTTGTAACTTAATATTTGCGGAGCTATGACAACTTATTCTCTAATTAAAATCGAACGTTTATAATCTATCACTGTATCACAGTTAAACTTATCTTTTTTTTTTTAGAGAGAGAGAGAGAATATTTTAATATTTATTTTTTAGTTTTCAGTGGACACAACATCTTTGTTTGTATGTGGTGCTGAGGATGGAACCCGGGCCACACGCATGCCAGGTGATTGAGCTACCGTTTGAGCCACAACCCCACCCCTAACATTATTTTTTATGATGAGTGTTGCCTTACAGTCTGTTTTATCTGATATCACAAGGCCAAAGGCAATCTTTCCAGTGTTGTTATTCTTAATATTTTCCTTTAAACATCTTTTCAGAGATGTAATTGGCATCCAGTAAAAGGTACATATTTAAATGCCCAGTCTGACAGGGTTGACATCTGTATGCAGTCTGGAATCAAATCATCTGCACAATCAAAAAGAGACACACATCCTCGGCCCCCAAAGTCTCCTAATGCATTTCCCCAATTTTCTCTCTCAACAGTTAGATCCTCTATCTTATTGAGGCGCTCTCAGAAACAGCACATAGCCATATTCCATAGGTCTGACTTTCTACTCTCCTTCTCTTTTCATAGACGATGGTTGATACTTTTCTTCTGAAGTACTTATATCCTAAAGTACTAGTTCCACATAAGGGTGTGTTAATGGAAACCCCTCTGTTTTGTTTATATGAAATGGATCTATTTTGTTCTCCTGTGCAGGGTGGAGGACCCTAGGTGGAAGGTTCTTTGTCTCCATTTTGGCTATTCTTGCTTCCATCCTTTTCATTTGGGGTCGTTTCTCTCAAATGTTAATTGTCCCCTTTTGTCCTTTGTTCTCCTTTTGCAAATCCTATTTGAGTGTTAGGACTTGTGCTGGATTTCCTGTCTCTTAACCTCTCAATTCATCCTTCAAGGATATCTAAGCTGCTATTTTGCCCCACATTATTTTTTTTTTTCCTTTTCAAAGTTTACGGTTTCTAAAAGTTCTATTTGTCATTTTCCAGATCCACGTGGACAATTTTAACAAAGTCCTGTCTTTCCTCACTATTGTATTCTACCCCCATTAAAGTGTCAGAAATAGTTATTCTGTAGTCTGCAGTTCGGTGTCTTAGAATTTAATACCTGGAGTGAATGCAGGCCAGGCTTTGCCGGGGGACTTCCCTTAGGGCAGCTTGAACACTTTGTCCCCATGGGAACTTCGCAGGCTTCTGCTTGGAGCTTGGAGGTGCTGAGATCTGGCACCACTTGGCTGTCTTGATTATTCTACTCCACAGGGTCATATCAGGTCCCGTTATCTCTGGGGCTGCAGCCTGAAGGTCCCTCTGTTAATCCCAGAGCTGTGGTTGTTCCTGGCCCCTCATTTGCTCCTGGGGAAAACTGGATCCCTGTTCCCTCACTCTCAAGGTTCTATGTCAGCCAGGGTCTGGTTTTGTTTCCACTTTCCCTCCTTGGAGAGGGCCTAGGCTACCTCAGGATACCAGCAACTCTCTGTAAAACCTGTAAGATATCAAAACATCCATCTACTATATTTTCTGGAATTTATTTATTTATTTTTGTTTTGAGAAGAAACTTTAGCCTGTATCATTATCCACATTTTAGATGTGGAGGCTCCATCACTTTATGGTTAATCTCTCTTTCCTTTAATTGTAGAAATGTATTTCCGCAATAGCACATAGCAGTACTGATTTTTAAAAATATAATATGTAAATCTATTTTTGAAGGAAAGATTTAATCTACTTCTACATGTTTATTATATTTGGATTTGATTCTACTTGCCTGTTCAGTGTTTTCTCATTACCTTTTTTTGGGTTTCTTTTTATTTTATATCTTTTAGGAGATTGTTTTGAGTTACTTATTGTTTAATTGTTGCCTCTGGTTTGGATTTAATTGTGTTTTATTTAATTGGTAGTTACTAAATTTATAATATGTACCTGAAGTCTTAAGTTGGAATCTCTACTTTCCTCTTGAATGTGTTTTGAAACTACACAGCTTTCGTTCTTACCTACAGCCTCCAATTATCTCTGTTATTGTTCACCAGGAACAGATATTGATGCACACCAAACTGCCCCAAAACGCAGTGGCTTTGAACAACAATCCTTTGTTGGTATTTTATGAAGTGCGGCTCAGTGGTGTGGAGCTGCTGACTGGGCCACGTGGGGCTGACAGTAGACCCCTTAGGTGCCTGCATCCAGCTGCCAGTCATCTGAGCAGCTCACCAGGCAGCTCGCCAGGCTTTGCTCAGCCTCAGCCACGCACTCTGGCAGTTGGCCCAACAGGACTGGGGTGCAGAGATGCTGTTCCACATGTCTAACATGTAACAGACCAGACCAGCTGGCTCATGTGGCAGCAGCAGAGTTGCATGGGAACAGGTGAAAGCAGGCATGTCCTGTGGTGGGAACTGAGGTCCATCACCACACCCTGTGGCCCAACAAGGGACAAGGCAGCTCAGAGTCACAGGTTGGGGAAGGCATTCCTGATAGGTGACCAGCAGCTGTTCTTGTGATCACACTGCTATTCCAGTTCCACCTGATCTCAAGTCCAACTCAAGAACTAAACTCTAAAAATATTGAATGGATAAACACCTCTGTCACGTCTTTGTTTATTACCCTCATATTTTTCATTCTTTCTGAAGCACATCTTCTATTAATTCTCTCAGTTAGGGTCTTTAGATAGTATATTCTAAATTTTCATAAATAATTCTTGTGTATTACTTTAAAATGTCAGCTTAGTTGTGTTAAAAATTCGATGTTGCATTTTTTCCCCAAATATTTTAAAGGCATTCTATTGTGTTCTGGAATCTCCTTCTGCTAATAAGTCAGGTTCATTCTTTGGGGGTAATCTACATTTTTCTTTTTGGTTGGATGCTTTTATTATCTTTCCATTAGCTTTTATGGATTATTGTTTCCCTACAATGTTTCTAGGCATGGATTTATTTGTGCATGCATGCTTTGTTTTGCTCTGCAATTATTGAGCTTTATTAAGATGAAAGCTCACATTTTAATCCTTGCCCTGATGATTGAACCTTCATGGTCTCATTTAGCAAGTTCATCTCTCCCCTGTATTTTCTATAAATTCCAATTAGATTGCAACTTAATGCCATCAAATAAATATTCCATTACTGGAGGAGAAAGTCTACTTTGTAGAATATGATACATATTTCATTAGAAATGCATCATGTTTGGTTACATATAATATATATTTGTTTTATTTTAGCAGCCACTGAGGGTCATCCTTGATGCATTAATTCATCAGGAATTACAAAACATTTTAGTTCTATCATTCCTAATTTTTTATTGAGTAGGATATTTTTATTAAAAGAATCTGCTTCATCACCTGAGTTGCCTTGAGGTACAGTTGGCATAGGAGAGGTGACTTATTTTTTGCTCATGTGTTTGTTTTTAAGATGAGGTCTTGCTATCTTACACTAGCTGACCTCACACTCCTGCTCCAGAGGCCCAAACAGCTGGGATACAGGCACTCACCACTGAACCCAGCTGGGAAGACCATTAAAATGTTCTCTCTTTCTCTAAATGATTGATTCATTTTCTAGCCTCTTTCAAAATTCACAAATGTAGCCTTTGTTTTCCTTCTTGTTTGCCCAAGCTGTTCCAGCTTTGGCCAGTGGGAGGCTATGAGAGAAGTTCTTGAGTTGGTCCCCAACCCCATGATATAATTGTCTTCACCAGCTTTTTTCATTCCAGATGTGGCAAGAGGTTTCAGAATCAACTTTCAGTTTCTCTTCCCGTTTCAGGGATGAGCTAATATCCCAAGTGATAGGGAGCAGACAGATGAGAATGCTGGGCACACGAGGTGAAGGGAATAGTTCTATAAAGTGGGCCCACTGGGCTGACACCCACATGCTTTCTTTTCCAAGAAGCAATTGACCTGCAGCCCCGCTTGACCTCAGTGGACAGGATATGTATGTCATGTTATTGAGGCTCAGCAAACTACCTGTTCACTGCAGGAGGAATCCAGGCCCCAAATAATGTTGATGAGAGGAACCCAAGTTACCCTGAAGGAGGAGAGTTCTGGGACCCTTTTCACAGACCATATCCCAGAACTCAGGGAGAGAGCTAAGGATAGTTCCTCCTAACCATAAAATCTGTAAGAATTTGTGGTTGAGAATCCAATTAGAACTGGTCGTCATGGGCCAAGGTAGAGTTGTCATGGCAGTGGTGACTTGAAAGTCAGATGTCATCCTGCTGTCAGTCAAAAGTCAAGAGGTGGCCTGGGCAGGACTCCCTGGTAACTTCTCTAGGACCCCAGTAAAACAGGAGTTAGAGGCACACTGTCCCTCTCCTCTCTCTCCCTTGGTGGTGCCTCCTTTCCTTTCCCCATCCCTTCAATAAACTCACGCCTGTTACCCTGAGCAACGTGTCTGAAATATTTCTGACTTGATCACAAAAATCAGGGTTTGAAGTGGGGGTTGCCGGATTGGGGAGGTCTTCATGCTGCCTCAGTTTCCCAGAAAGCCTCAGCCCTAAAAGACAAGGACCCCTATTTCCTTCACTTGGAGATCACAATCAAAACACTAAATATATGCATTGCTAGGGGTTTATTCATTGTCTTCAGACTTTTTCCATGTGTAAGCTGGGAATTTTTTTCACATAAAATACATTTATACATTTATTCTAATAATTGAAATTCAAATGTAAGGCAATTTGCAGATTTTAGATAAACTCATGATCTTACATTTGTGTTTCCTTCTCATTGAAAATCTCTGTTTTCAAAACAATTAGTCATTTCCCTTATCTTCAGTTCACATACAATAGTCTCAGAACAACAATGCAGACACTAACACCAACAGAATGAGTTCTGAGAGTCTTGAAACAATTTTTTCAGTTCTTTTGCTTCTTTAAGTATATGCCTCCAGAGACACAGATTGCTATAATTTAAAGTCATCCAGAAAACTTATTTCATGTATACTTATGTCATCAGGGAATACATATTTAAAGTTACTTTTTGAAAAAATTTTACTCTCTCCTTTAGGAGTCACTTTATTCCTTATTGGAGCTGCTCTCAAGCTGCCTCTCTACACTCTCTCACGGCCACCTCTTGGTGACTGGGCACCTTCTGTTTCCATGTTACCACACAGCCACGCTCCTCCAAGGCAAATTTTTTTCCTGTGTAGATGTGTGTGTGTGTGTGTGTGTGTGTATGTGTGTGTGTGTGTGGTGTTTGTTTAATTGCGTCCACTATCTTGGTTTGTCTTTTCCCGCTGGTGTGGGTAATTACACCATCTCCTGGGTTAGTATAAATGCATAATTTTCCAAGCTCCATCTAGTCTTAGAAGCCTGGAGTCAATGACCCCTTGACAGTAATGAGGACATCCAGATCTACATTGTGGCTTTTGATTACTGTTCTCCAAGAGAAGCAGCCAAGGGTGCTCAGGGACCCACAGTGCTCAGGGCTGCAGTCTGGGTATTTTAAGCTCATGCTCCCTTCCAAATTCATGGGGATCATATCATGGAGTGCTCAGAGGATGGGGGAGGTCAACAAGGACCTGCAGCCAGTGCCAATGAGTGCCAGTGACCCAATGTGGAAGGATTTAAGAAGCAATAAATAATAATAGTATTGCACAATACCCAAAGAATAATCTCCTATAAAAAATACCCTTGAGCTCATGCTGATGTAAACTAAATGGTTTAACTGGGCGTGGTGGTGCACAACTGTAATCCCAGTGACTTGGGAGGCTGAGGCAGGAGGATCACAGGAACCTCAGCAATTTAGCCAGGCCCTAAGCAGCCCACAGGGAGCCTGTTTCGACATAAAAAATAAAAAGGGCTGTGGATGTGGCTCAGTTGGTTAAGCACCCCTGGGTTCAATTCCTGGTTCTAAATAAATAAAGAGTTGAAAAAATAAATGTGAGCAGAGAACGAGCAGCTCTTCTTTACAGAATTCTAGTTAATAAATGATAATATTAAATATTGAACAAATGATTGGAATAAAAATATCACCATTAGAACAGAAAAGTCAATATTATGGTACCATAACACCAATTTATGTTAGAATTAATGTGTAATAATTGAAGAAGGAAAAAAAGTAACTTTGTAACAAACAAATAACAATTTAACGCATGGATTGAAGTTGATGTTACCAGGGAGGAGATGGATAGACACCATGTGCCCTTGATAGGATAAAGTATACTAATTCTGTGGTCTTTTACCAGAAATGATTAAACTCAACCCAGCATGAAGCAACACCTTTCTTTTCCAAATAGAGGAACATTCCTCAAAGTAGCTGGCCAGCACTCTCTAAGAGTCAAGGTTATGAAAACAAGGGAGCCCTACAGAGCTATCAAAGGTCAGAGAAGACCCATATACAGGAAAACTAAGCACAAAGTGATTTTGGATCCCAGAACAGAGAAAGGGAACCAGTGGAAAAACTGCTGAAATTTAATAAAATGTGTATATTAATTAATAGTATTCTACCAAAGTGAATTTTTAGTCTCTATGATTATATTGCAGCCATGCAATATGTGAACACTAGAAGAGGGTGTTTGGAAATTCTCTACTGATTTTGCAATTTTTTTCTAAGTGTAAAATTATTTCAAAATACAAAGTTAAAAAAAAAAAAAAAGATGTAAAGCCAACCTGGGCCACTACCGCAAACCAAACTTGCCCCTTGGTACTTATTCAGACGAGATTGGGCGCGTTGAGGGTGGTATGGCCGTAGACCCCCTTGGTACTTATTCAATTGCTACTTATTTTTTCATTTCTGCAAGTGTATTTGATTGTTTTTGAGCTACTTATTACCCTTGGGTTGACTTTTTCTGTCATTTTAATTTTATTCTTTCTGCATCGTGCATTACTCTCCAGTTTTACTTTCCCGCAGTCTTTATTGGTGGTGTGGGATCGTGCTCACTCCTGTCTACTGGTTCTCTTTCATGGTGTTTGGCTTCCTTCTCCAGGCTGCAGTCTGGGTATTTTAAGCTCATGCTCCCTTTCAAATTCATGGGGATCAATTGTTCCCCAAATAGTAGTGAATAAGGAGAGTTGATTTTGCTTTGCTGAGGCCCTAGAGGTTTCCATGCATCCTGTCCATTCTTACGTAATTGCCCTGGCTCATGTTCCAGGCCCATACTTTGCATGTTTGGACACTTACCCCTGGACCCTACAGGAAGAGTTAGTGGGAGGAGTTTCCCAGCTTCCCTCTGGTAGGTCAGGGGCTTTCTGATCCAGCCCCGCCCCCCACTGACCTTTCAGGGCCTGAGATAAAGAGTGATGTCCCTATGCAGGACCTGGAGGCCAGCGCCTGGCCCCTCACCTGCACTGGGCTCCAGAATCCCTCTGGTGGTCACAGCCTCAGACCTGGAGGTAAGTCAGGCTTCCATGTCTCTCTTCATTTCTGTCACCTGAGAGTTTCCCTTTATTTTAAAGCTTTGTTCAAACTTGGGGGTGGAGGAGGTCAGGTCTGAACCATCATTTTTGTGTTTAGAGGTGAAGGGTAGTTTTGTGACATTTTAAAATGCCGGGAATCTTTCAATTTATTTCTTAAACTGGTCTACCTATATTTTCTAAGGTTTTTAACATGTTTTCCTATATTATTTTATTTAGTTAGTTTTGGTGCTGAGGATGGACCTTGGTGCCTTGCACGTGCCGGATAAATGCTTTGCTGAGGATCTCCACCCCCAGCCTCAACATATGATTTTAGAAAAAATAATTCAGTGTGTTACTCAAAACTGTAGATGTTTCTCTACATGCATAGATAAGTTATAAAAGCATATCTATGATTGCAGCAAAATGTAAATTTCCTTGGAAATCATTCCAAGTAATATTTAAAAGACAATTTTTGCAGAGCATATCTGTGTGAGCACAGAGATTCTCACATCCTCAGGCTCCTTCCTATAATTTGGGGGAAGAGGGGAACATTGGCTCTTCTGTTTGATAATAGAGTCTTTCCCTCTTCCATCACACATTTAAAATTTCTTTTAGCAAATGGGAAAATAGCACTTTTTCTATTGCCATAAAAGTCAGGAAATGCACCATTTCATTCTAAAACAAGTAGTTACAGTAGGTCACATGTTCATAAATTGATTTTCTCAGAGCTTTCCTGCAGTGAAAATGCTTTTTGTGTATGTGTGGCATGCATGTGTGGTATGCATGTGTGTGTGTAAGTGTATGTGTATTGTGGGGTAAGGGAATTCGGGTGCCAGCACATACCCCCAGGAGGGAATTAGCTCCCTCATTCCTGGGAGGAAAGCCAGTTTCCTGAAGCAGGTGTGGTGAGATTCTGTCAGCTGAACACCAAGGAGCTGAGCACTATCTCACAAACAAGTTCCTGCTTCGCAGGTCTCCATGTGGGCTAGGCCTCATCCCCATAGGCAGAGATGTAGGGACCTTGGCTTGCTTGGGTTGCTGGGCTGTTGGTCCAGCTCTGGAGTGTGCACACAGTGCAGGTGCTGGGCACGGGGGTGGGGGGGGGGAGTTGGAGTCACCTTTTACAGTCTCAGCGTGAATATCCAACCCATTGGTCTTAGGAAACTTTTCTTCTTATCAATGGAAAAACACAAATCCTCCAGATACTTGTGATTGTGCCTGCCAGACCCAGCTTAAGGAACCAAGTTAGCCAGTGGCAAAGGACTTTGCCTGTCACAAAGAATTCCAATGACAGGACCTGAAATTATGTCCTCAGTCCAACAAGAGGCTGAAAAACTGCCACACAGGGACTCGAATTAGAAACAAGCAGAGCGTGGGAAGTTGGAAGAATGCTGGGATTCAACAATAATTTATCCAAAACCACACAATAAAATATTGCCTTAAAAGGTACCTAAACTAATAAGCTACTTTTATTTCTACATTCCAAATTTAAAAACACAGACACTGGGAAAAATAAATTCAAATTCTTAACCACCAAGCCATAATTCTTAAAAGGATCCTTATTCATGTTAATGGAAAAAGAAACAAGTTAGAGTATAGATTATGTTTTTTTTTTTCTCATCCCTAGTGTTAATTAAGTGGCTAAGTGTGCAGAGGCTTGAGGGGTACATGTGCTTGGGACAGGAAAGGGGAGAAACAGTCTTGTATTTTATATACGTGTGTGTACATACATACACATATATACTCACACATATGGCTCTAACTCAACTGTGCAAGGAAGGAACTACCATTATTTCTCTGTTTTACAGGCAGGGAAACTGAGGCACGCAATGGTATAAGCACCAGGTCCCCTGTGGACAATGGAGCCAGAGTGCAGCTCTCCGGTGTTCAGTGTTCGAGGTAGGCACAGAGCCAGGGCTGGCTGATTAGTGTCACACAGCTTCCTAAGTGACCCCGGAAGTTATAGTCAGAGATTTTCCTAGTGAAGTATAAAGATGCCAATACAGAGGGGACTTTCCCCTCCCAAAACTTTCCCCTCCCCCTTCCTCATGCGGCCAGTCCCAGTGATTGTCCAGGGGGAACGTGAACAAGCCTCACTGTGTCCTTTCACATTGGCTGTCGTCTCATAGCCAAGAACTGGGGTCATTTAAAACTGAGCAGGTCCCTTGTACCTGTACATGGGCCATGCTGCAAATCAGAACACAGGCGTTTAGTCTTTGATCTGCTGCCCTCGACCTCTCCCTATGGCAAAGGTCTCTTTATGATCACACCTGCTTTCTAAAATCATATGTGAATTTTATATTTCGTCCTAATAAGAACTAAGAATGATTCTCCCGATTCACTAGGAAATATTTTTCCACCTAATTAACCCTGGCTTTGCATTTTCTCTGTGACAAAAGCAATTCCAGGCTTGTCTTCTCTCTCTTCAGCGGGGACACTGTGTAATAGCTGTAATCTAGCCTTTGATTTGGTTTACAGGCATTCCCTGATCACAAGAAGTTTCATTTCCTTTTTTTTTTTAACAACAATGCTTAGGTCATTGTTTTCTCATTGAGTTGAAATCTCTCAACCATTTCCATTCTGTCTGTTAACGTGGCCCCAGAATCCCTGTCAGGTCTGGGTGGCCTTTCCTAGCCGGGGTAGATGTTCGCAGTCAGCTGTCAGGGAATGTCTCACTGCTTAGCTTCGTGTTTTCAAGAAAATCCCTAGTTTTTTCCAATCGCTCTTCAGGATGCGGTCTTCCTGCCTGCTCAGGACCTTTACTCCCTCTTAGTCTGTCCCACTTAGCAGCAGCCGCCTGTGAAGGCTTCTGGGTGCCAGGTGCTTCTGTAGGTCGGGTCTGACCAGCCAGAGTGCACAGAGGTGAAACCGCCCTCCAGGTTTCCTTTCTCCTGGGGCATTTAACTGAAGGTGGCTGATAGGGCCATTTCTGCAAGAAAAACATGCTAGGGAGACCTCATAGGCAGTTAGAGTTAGAAATGGCTTCAATATATTTTTTTTCCTCTTTCTTTTCTTATTAGCTGAGAAGGCCAGAATGAAGAAACTGGTCATCTAGGAACCAGACATCAAAGACACACATTTCTGTGATTCTTATCTGATAGAATGATCTCTACCTCTCCCATCAATTTGGCAAACACCTGCTTATCACTCTGGTCCTCCTATGTGATACCTGCTTGCCCCTGTGAAGTCAGTCTTCCCTGAGCATAGCCCTGAAGGGGACAGTGACCTGCCTGCAGTCATGGCAGTTGGGCAGGAGTGGACACCTTTTTTAAAGATGTGTCTGTGTGGATGCCCATCAAGCCGAGTGAGGCCTGGTGGCCTTCTTTGGGAGACTAAGCAATAGACTAGCCAGGTCGGGGGCTCCGTGGGAGTGACCCTGCCCACCTGCATAGTCCCACTGTGGCCTGATGTGTACCTCCCTGATGACACCTGCTACCCGTCCTGGCCTCTGCTGGATGTCAAGCTTCCTATTGGTGCCTATTTCTCGGTATAACAGACCTTCGTTGTGTGCATTTGTTATTAGATAAAAGGGCATTGTAGAATTCTGTATTTTAGATTATGATTTGTTGCCTGCATTTATTGGGTGTTGGTTGTGTTTTTTGCATTCCTACAAAAATCATTGCACTTTGTTCTGGAAGGTGGTACTTGGACGTAGTTTGACCCTGCAGAGTCTTACATTTAGGTGGAACCAGAATAGTGCTCAGTGCAGGGCTGATCAGTCCCCATTCTGAGGACTCAATTGTTGCCTGCAAATGATGAGACTGTTCCAACCTGACTGAGGAAGCAGGCCCCAAGGCTGGCCCTGTGTGTCTGTCACTATGTTCCCACTCTGTTCCTTCAGATGCTTCTGATCTTGGTGCAAAGTTCTATTCTTTCTTTGCATCTGTGCGCTACCCGTTCTCTGCTTACCCTCTGACAATCCTGAGCCCTCTACCCAGCCCCCTTTCTTCTGCTGCAGATACCCCCTGCCTTAGTCTCCCTGTGCTGTCTGTCAGCTAGGAGCGTCCAGTTCCTGTCTCTGGATGCTCCCTGCCCAGCAGCCTGGACACTGCTCCCCAGCAGAACTGGAACAGTCGTTAGACACATCCTGCTGGTTTGCAATTTCTGAGCTTATCCTCTTTCATTTCCTCCCACCTAGTGTCTTTTTTTTTTTTTTTTAAAGAAAGCATTAAGGTAACTTTTCCAAATACACATTTTTGTCTGATTGTTATTTCATCATTTGAGGTAAGAGGATAAATTTGGTCTATGTAATTCCATCTTGGCTAGAAGCTAAATTTTGACTTCCTGTTCCTCATGAAAGTTTGGTAAGAGATGTGGTTGGTGTACCTGTCTATATTTTATCCATTTGGAGGATTTTCTCTAATTTTCTTAGGCTGTTAGGCAAAGGGAAGTATGTCATGCTGCCCGTTTACAGCAGGCCTCTGACATGAACTTAACCTGTGCTCGATCTTTGGTCTGGTTGCTGCTCAAGTTAAAGGCAATGAGTTAACAACAGATGAAGATGCTCTCACATTTCCTTTAGAAGAAATCCATTCCAGTGAACCAGTTGAGTAAAAATAGTTTCCCAAGAGGAACTTAATTCTGGAAAGATAATTATCTGCTGGAGATGCCTGTAATTTTCAATTACGTTTGCTTAGCTTCTGAATTGTGTGGATGGGGAGCACTGCAAGTCTTAGAAAGTGAGTTGATGCGTAATTCATGCAATTCTTTTCTAAAGCTCAGGAGAGCCAGACTGACTGAGGAAGAGAGCGCCAGCCTGCAGTCAGGAAAGCCTCGCAGACATATGCATGGGCAGCTCTGAGCGCTTGCAGCTGCCCAGGAACGACCAGGGCCAGTAGAGTCGACCACATGATGGCCAGTGTACCAGGGTTGCACCTGCACTTTCTCTGAAGACAGGGGAATGACAAAGTTATGTTGACTTTCCCCAAGAAGATCATCTGCGAGGTACCAAAGGAAAGGAATTCTTCTTGTCTTTGGTTTATGTCTATGGCTGAAGCCCAAAGCCTCACGGTTCTTAAGCTGGGGCAGCACCAGGGCCAGGCACAGTAAGCCCCTCCAGGCAGAAGAGTCACGAGGCTCTCCTATGGATAAAGTAGAAGCCCACACTCCTTGCACCCTTGAGTAGGAATACTAGTGCGGTGGGAAGGAGCAACTCAGGCAACTACCCTTACGGATGAGAAAAGCCCAGGGGTTGGCAAATGGTAAACAGAAACTACTTCTGAAAATGAACAGGCCTTTTGATCACAAACAACCCAACTCTTTCTTCCCCAAGGACCAGTGTTGGTGGTGATCTGAGTCGTCAGCCTCTGCTGAGTCTTGCTCTCCTCATCCCGTGGTGGGTCTCTGCTCTGAGCATCACAGATGCTGCAGCTTTCCTAGGGCTATCAGATTTAAATTGCAAAACAAAGCAAAAACACTAAAACTTTTGGAACTATGATTTCTTTCTTTTATTAACTCTAGAACTAAAAAGTGATTACACTTGTAAAATATTTCAGAGCTATATCTCCTTTCTTGAGGCTCAGAAATGAACACTCAGGTCCTTTACTATAAATAGCACCATGTAGGGGTCAGTTAGAGCCCCAGAATGTGTACTTAGACACCAGCATGTACCCTCGGACACCAGCATGTGTACTTATTTATAATCTGGGAACCACAAAGGCCAGCCACATGAGGTGGTGGTGCTGGCCAGCCACACGTTCTTTCCTGTGGACTCAGAGGAGTGGCAGAAGCCAAGGAATAATTTGTTCATGGGGAGCAGAATCAAAGGGACAGGGTGAGGATTTTTGCTGAGGGGCTAGGGACTTTGCTAACCAGTATATACTTGGACTTGAAGAGTTCTGGCCATGGGCAGGAGAATAAGCGGCAAGGTCACAAACCAGGAGTGGGATGGTGAGAGAATTCTGCTTTTTTTGTCATATTATAAGATTGAAAATGTGTGTTGTGAAACATACTGGTGTGTGCTGAAGTGGCCCTGAGCACCCCAATCTGTCTGGGGCTCCATGTGATAAAGGACTGTTCTTGCTGTGCACCAGCCGGAAAGGGCTGTCTCTTCAGTCTTCCCCGAGGGCTGGAGGTGGTTCTTCATGGTGGATGGTGGCCACCACGTGGGCGACTGCTGGTTCTGGCCAAGGTGGCTCTCACCTGGCTTCTAAACCTTGCTTCTTACTGCTCCTTCTCCAGTCATGGATGCCTGAATTTCCCATCTGGAGCATCCTTCTGAACGTTATTGGACATGCCAACCTTCAAACCTCACTTTATCCTGCGAGTGTTTTGTGTCATGGTAGTCCTAGGTTCCACTGGCTTGGACAATTCTGTGGGGAGTGGGACTGACAGAGCTCAGCTTGTCACATCCCTGGTCTCCTGCTGCTAAAGGCCAGTATCACCCTGTCCTTGTGAAGCAAATAGACCCTCAAATATGTTTAGATGCTGGATGCCCATCAAGTACAATACCCTGTGGTACTTCAGCCTGCACCGCTCATCCACGGCCTGTTCTCTGACTTCCAAACCCCGGGAGGAGATCGCTGGCTTTCTTTCTGAACCCCAGGACTTTGCCTTGGGTGCATGATTTTCTCTCACTGAACTTGCTGTCCTGCCACAGGCATCCAGTTTTCTAAATCTATTATTTGCTATAACATAGGACTTCACAATAATGTTTTTAATTTTTGTTAATATTCAGAAGGGACTAATGTTCACTGTGTCATGTGGTTTGTTTGATTTATTTGTGTGGAGTCAGAACCAATAACCCTCATGATTTTGAAGGACTCTAAATATTCCTCTGAATTGGTCAGCACTGTGACGTTGAAAATATTTATCTGTGAAGGAAATTTGTGTACTTGTGTGTGTAGGTATATAGAGAGATAGATAAACATAATAAAAATACATATTGGCCTGCAAGAACATTTGAGTCTAGAGTATAATGGGCTCATTCTCAAGAGGAAGGAAAAAAGCTAGAACTTTAATTTTATAAAGAAAAATGTCCACAGGAGGTCACAGTCCTTTCCTTGGTCCATTCATGAGCACACATGTAGGAGAAACTTCCCTTGCAGCAACTGGGAAGTGGGTGGACTATGACAGAATTGGAAATAGATCCTGATGGAGCTTTTGTCTTTTACCATGCACAATATACCCCCATATTCTGATCTGCACTCCATAAAAGGAGCACAGAGATTATACGTTCCAACATTTTCCTAAACAGACCAAGGATATTCTGTTTGAATTAATAAACTTGATTCCACCAATGCCACATTTCACCACCTTCCTTTTCTCCTAAGCCTTTGTGTATCTTATTGAAAAGATTGAAAAATCTTGGCTGTGAGTAATAAATAAAGCTGGGGTCTGAATGTAGGCTCCAGACTGGCATCCAGGATTCTACCCAGTTACCCTAGTTATAACTGAGATTAAAGGGCCAGAGAGACTGAAGGGTTTATTCACTGCTCTTTAGTGGAGCAATAATTAATCTCCATGAGAGGAAAGGTTTTATAGTAATGGATGAAGATAGGAATAGACCAAGGCTGTGAGCCTGCCAAAACATCTTGAACTGCCTGTGTTCACCTTTCAGACCACCTTCAATCCTGAGAGCTGTACTTGGCAAAGACATGAGCTAACCATCCACATCTGCCCAATGTGGGTGCAGAACACTGCTCTCTGATGAAGCTGAATGGTGACTTTGAGTGTGTTTATAATATCTCATTTTAGATTTCAAGGAATGGCAGGCACGCAGTGGCTGAACCAGCTAACAACCATATTCTGTAGATGTGTTTATATTGTCTGCATCCACTGGGCTACCTGGGTAGGAAAGCTTGCCAAGCATTGAGCTAGAAGATCCCAAAGTACATTTCCTGATAAACTATAAATGCTTCTACGTGGAGCCACTTGGGTAAGATGAGAGCCTTTATTTCATCCAATCAAATCCATTTGATCTTGCAGAGTGAAAAAGGTACAATGAAACCAAAATAAAATCAATAAAAATAATCATGGCATTTTATCTATAGACAATTGTGTTCAGGAAGCAGTGCATCAGTTACATCTATTTAAAAAACCTCCTGCTCACTGTGGTAGAATGCTACATCTAGAGTGTGTCTTGTTATCTTGACTTCTCTGTCATCCTGCCAATGAGTCACCTTGAGCTAATGGATACTCTGGCTCCAAGTTTCCATCGGTAACATTAAAACTGACATTTTGCCTACCTGTCTCGTCAAGATACAGTGAACAGTAAACGTATCCCATGTTGGTCTTTGACCTGTAACAGCAGCAGAATTATTTGCTTAGCGCATGTAACAACTGACAAGATATGAGTTTTAAAAGTGTGAGCTTTTTACTATGTATAACATTCCATAGAGGAGGAACTATTGACAAGTCTATGTGCGCTATTCAATTTTCCACTGTTATTTATAAAGACAGTCTGTTAAAAAAAAAGATTGAAGAATGAATGTTTTATCATTTGGGAATATCTGACTGAAATGAAATGAATACTGGAGTGCAATGGTCTTTTTATTTAATTACAATGTGTCAGTAAGAATTTCAAAGCGTTCTAAGATGTGATTGTGTGTCAAAAAAAAAAAATGCTTCTGTTACTTCTGAGTACATCAAAGTTCTCTTTTTTGCCCCCCAGGCAGGAAGTGATTTCATCTCCTGATTTCTGCTAATTTTACTTACTACTAATAAAGATAAAAAAAAAAAAAGTCTTGCATTTTGGAAGCAAACTTAGATACTTTCTGTGAAAGTAGAAGACAGAGTATACTACAATTGAAGTTTCCTTCTCTTAATTATTAACTCAAGAACTAAAATTTACATTCAGTTTATGCATAGACTTAGCCTTAAATTTTTAAATGTCATAAGTTACCTATTAATGCATTTATGTGATTATTTTGATCATACAAAACATACTGCCTTTATTCCTTTAGCATTAACAATACCTCCAGGATTCTTTTGACAAAGTGACACATTTTTCAACTTGTCATGGCTTAATATAAGTCATATAAATTAAATATATGTGATTGCTTTGGAAAACACCAAAATTTCTCTCAGATGTTTGGTTCTTACTTTTCTTGAATGTTGTGTCTCTGAAATTGAGTGTCAGGTTTTTCTCAAATGACTGCTGTTTGACATTCATGTCAGGATAGTACATTTCTGAGCCTGAATAGGAAGTTCTCTCAGCGAACTCTGTCACAAAGGAGCATCTCCCCGACTACATTGTCTAACTGGAGCATTCCATTTTGAATCCAGTCACAGGAAAGGTCATTCAATGAGCATATGGAAATGAGCTTTGAAGGCCTAGTGCAAAGTCACAGATGCAGAATACCTAGATAAATCATGCGGCAATGACCCCAGTGAAACTGGCTCCTTTAAATCATGAGGTCGCATGGCTACCCAATACCAGAGACCTCCAGAAGCTCATATAAAAGCTGCCAGTGCCGCTCAGGTCACTAATACATTATGTGAGTTACTGAACTTCAGGGCACTAAGAACTGAAATGATAAAATATCTCGCATCGGCAAGTAACATGCATGGATAGAGTGCTGGAGGGTAAGAAGGACTGTGCTTAGTTTCCTTTGATCCAATATGAGCAAACACTGTTTCAATGCCTTGGTCAAGCCTACCTGAGGTCTATCCCCCAGTTCTCTGAACCCCAAGGAGTAGTCTTCTCAACCTCAGTGTACCTGACATTTGGGGCCAGAGAATTCCTTGTTGGGGGCTGTGCAGTGCATGGGGGAATGTTCAATGTCTCTGGGCTCTGTGCACAGGTGCCAGTAACTGATCTCCCTGCCACCCTGACCCAGGAGAAAACCAACACACCTGTGAACATTGCCATCTTCCCCTGGGAAACCACGTCATTCACTCCCGTAGTGCCAGGAAGGAAGGGAGCACTTTCTTTCATCTCGTTCTCTTTCAGACCTCTTGGCAGAGACCCCTCATGATCACGTGGCACCTACATTGTTATCCAGAGGTGTCACAATTCATGCTCCTAGAAAATATAGTTAAATTTACTGAGGGCTCGGGAATGAAAATTTCTCTCTTGGGATAACATCTAACACTTTTGCATTGAAAACTATTAATGCATTTATAGTTTTGATTTTACACAAGATTTTTCAATGGAGAATAGTACTTCTCTTTATCTGTACAGAGGGAAAATGGATTACTGCTCAAAAGCTTAGCTGTTTGAGTTTAAAATATTTGGGGACATTAGAAACAATGGGTATACGTTTAAAATTTTTCTTCTGCTAGATATTCGGGGACATACGTGAGCAGCTATTTGTCTTGCAGTTTCTTTAGCTTTCTGTGTGTGTGTCAGATAAGAATGTGTGCTTGCAGGTGGCAGAACTCCCAATGTGGCAGTCAGAAGTGAAGGCCAGCTTGGCTCTGGTGTAACTCAATGCAAGAGGGTAGAGCAGCTGCCAGACCCTATCTCCAGGCTTACCTGGGCAGGACGAAAAGTGTGCTGTTGGCTTCCTTTCCAGACAGGTTTTCCTGTCACCCTTGTAACTGAGTGGCTGAGTCTGGAGATAGTCTCCCAAATTCAGGTTGCAGGAGTATCCCTTAAGAACCTCGGAGGCCCACAGCTTGCTGGAGAAAAGTTCAGAGGTTTTCAGGTTCAAAAATAGCACGTGATCATGTCTAGGTGTGACCACTGGTAAGCTGTTGAGAGCAGACACCACATCTTACACCTTATCTGAGTCCCTTTGGGACCTTCATGCTTTGAACTCGGCAGACATACAATATGGAATTTGTAAGTTAATAAGGGCTTGTAAATCATACACCTTTTTTTTTTTCACAAAGAGATCAAAGGATTTTTTATGTTAAAAATAAGGCACGATTCTCATCTGGGGAATAGGAGGACTGGGGAGAAGGACACCCCGCTATTTTAAAGAGATTGCATGGTGCCATAATCATCCCAGTGGCTTACCTGCAGTCCTGGATAACAACCTGGTAACATTTCCCCACGCATAATGTCTTTCTGAGGCGAGGCAGATCAAAGAGTAGCCTCCAAGTAAGGGGCCAACATAATGTAATATGTATTATTATTGCTGAAGTTTCTTTCCATTAAGTTTAGTTCTACGTGCTACAAAACCAAAAAGAGTGGCTTCGTGAATTTTGAAATTCTAAGATACAGAAAAAAAAAAGATTGATGTATCCACAATCAGACTAAGTATAGAAAAGTAGAGCTGATTTACTACATCACATTTGCTTTGAGGTTTGTTTAGATGAAAAAATTAATCTTAAGAAATATTCACTCTAACTTCAGATCCAGTTAGATAAATTTGGAAGCAACATTATTTTTTAATATGGCCCCCAAAATAAATAAATAAAAACAGTCACTGAATGCTTCATCAAGAGTCCTGGTTTTGATCAATACCATGCTTCATTCACCCCAAAGAGTGATAGCAAGGTGTCCTATCAAGCTTCCTAATGACACATCTCTGTATGTGAGAAATAATTATCATTTCACAAAATGCAGAGCACATTATGTTAGATGAGGTCTGATATTTCCACATATTTAAGAGAAAGCAGGAACAATCTCATTTGCACAACAAATGTGCCTAGTTTTAAAAACAATGATTTCTTCTAGTGCAATGAAGATGGGATTTAAAGTAATTAATACTGAAAGCTGCAAGTTTTTATATTTGTGGAAAAACAGCATAATTCTAAATTACTTATGTAAATATGTTCAGCTGTCTCTCTACACACACATCCAATGTGATTCATTGAAAACAATACACTAAATTTTTTGCCAACTCAAATAACAATAAATCCAATGCTGTAATATTTCATAAGAATTCCTTTTTCAAGTTGAAGATGATTGCATGTTTATAACTTAGAGAAGCAGATACTAATTTACATACAGAAACAATTAAAAAAACAAACATCCTATCAGAAATGTCAGCAGAAAGCATTGTAGAAGCACCTCTTGTACCTTTTAAATAGGTTTGATTTTTGGTGAATGAAATGTGTTCTGGTAAACCATTTTGTAGCAGACATTGTTAATGATTCGAGGAAGCTTTATTTGCAAAGATGATCCCTGTGTTGAGTTCGGGTTTGTACAATCTGGGCTATGTGGGTAATCAATAAAAGAGTCACAAGTTCCTTAAGGAAGTATATAGCATTTACTTTCTGAGCTAAGTTGGTGATCTCCAAATGTTCAGGGCCAGGGTAAATGTAATTCTGGCTATTAACTACTTTTTACTTAAATTATTAAATTTTTTTATTTTCTAACAAGATCAAATAAAAGGGAGGTTGGTTATTGTTTGATGTTTTTGATACTTATAAACAATTGAAAGTTATATGACTTCTGATCCTTGTTTCCTAGACAGTAAAGTCGAGGTAATGATAGTTACTTATGGAATTGTTCAGGGGGATTATATGAGAAAAGGAATAGGAAGGAGTTGAGTGCAGTCACTGGGACACTGGAACCTCTGTGCCCCTTTCCCTTTCAACCTCTAACCCATCACTACACCCTCTGGTTACCTCCAACTTCTGCTTTGAATTTGCTCCTCATAGCCCAAACCTTCCAAGACCTCCTCTTGGAGTTATCTCTGATTGTACTTTAGATCCAAGGTCTCAGTGAAAGATGGTAGACTCTCTGAGGAAAACCATAGGGATTAGAACCTAGGTAGGAAGAGATGTTGGGCTCTCCTTGACCTTCTTATTAAGTAAGTAAGTAGACTTGACACTGGCCGGATTTCTTTTGGATTTGGTCTACCTGTTGAGGTTACTATTGCAGCAGCTATACTCAGGTCCCTGAGAACACTGCAGACAGAATCACAGCTTAAGATAACCTTGGTCCAGACCTTAGAAAAGAGCATATACTTGCTAGACCGGGTTCACTGAATTCCTCTGTTGGCCATAAAACAAATTTACTCTCTCACCTTGAAACCCCCAAGTTGTGGTGGGAGGGCAGGGAAGCCGTGGACATGTGTTTCTCTGCCTCCTCCCCAGGACACTAGAGACTGTGGGCAATCTGTATAGTAAATAGGGCAGAAAACTTCTTGTCCACCCTGCTAGTGTCCATCGAACTCTTCACAAAGGGAAGACCCTGCTGATTTATCCTGCTGTTCCATCCCATATGCTTTCCTTGGAGTGGACCCAATGTTAGCCCGGAGCTTGGTGTCCTGTGACCCACACTGGTGTGACGAAGAGCTTCATTGCCTCTGAAGTTACCTCTGCCACCAGAAAACTATCGAATCCTGTTCCCAAGCCCCTTGGGAGGAATACTACCAGCAGGAGAGATTTAGAAAAGCTCCCCTGGGCATGGACTGTGGTGGAAGCAGCATGGACTTTGAAATCAAATGGACCTATGTTGAGTTCTTGTACCGCCTGGTCTGAGAGTTTGCAGACCGCCCTTTGAGAAAAATCACTTAATTACTCTTGAGTGTTTGTTTTGTTTATTCATAAAGTTGGGAAATTTATACAACCATGCAATTTCTTGGCAGTGATTGAATAAGTAATGTAGAGTGAACACTTGGACACCAGTAGAATTTCAAGAGGTGTTAATTTTTGAGTCATTTTCGATTCAGCAAAAGCGACATTATTAGATTCTCTCAGCACAAGAATCCCAGGTCACTTTTTCATTTTTCTCTTCACAGTGTTGACCAACCTCAATTCCTAATGGACATCTTCCTTGTCCATATTTTGTTGTCCTAAGGGAAATAAAATAAAGATGAAGTGACTCGTAGAGAAATTCCATGTTCCCGTCTTTCTCTCACTACCTCCTCGGGCATTCTTTATTTTCAATTCCAGCTTCAATGACATTAGACGCTTAGGACTACTATGAAACTCTTGTCCCTAAAGGAGAAAAACATCTCCGATGCCATTACACTTTCATTTCTGCCCATTAATTTCTCCATGGTTGGTACTGCTCTGATTACTGGATGTAATTGTTTTAAATCACCAGAAGCAAGAATTTCAGGGATACATAAGTGAGGCAATATTTTCTCAATCTTCAGTTTTTTATTTCTTTGAGTGAAATTTTGCATAATACTAATTAACTTTGATTCATGAATTATATTAGATTCTATATTAGAGGAATTTAATATTAGTTGATCCTAGCTCATGAAACGTTCTAAGTCTCCCCTTTTCTTCCTCCCTAGCCCCACTCCCCCCGATCACACCATCTATCCTACCACTTTCTCCTATTCCTGTTTTGAATATGATGATTATTCACAGGTTTTATATTCATGAAGAGGCTATGAACTCTTCGGGGCCATACGTTGTTGTTTGGTTTTCTGGATCTCCCATGAGTTTGAGCTAGTACACAGTAATAGAGACTGAGTAGATGCATGTAAAATGAGGACATCAAAATTTCCTAGCCATTCACGTATTATAAACTTAAAATTCTTATACCAGTCTTTTTCCTGAAACAAACTATTCTCGATTTATAAGTGATTTTTTTTTTCAGGAAACTTCTTATAATTTGGTTGTGGAAATTATAACTTTTATTATTACAAGAATATTTAAAATGGTGTTTATAGTCTCAAAACATCTCTTTAAAACCCTGTCATTGTATAATATATGTTGTCCTATATATGTATATATGTTATCTATGTTGAGCAGGAGAGCAAACACCCTCCAATGTAACTTCTGAAGCCTGCTCAGAGTTCCTCTCTTTCCTTTCCTTTCCACTGCCTCAGTGCAGAAGGAAGTTTTAATGTTAATTTGGTGGGGGTTATACAAATAGACTGGGGGTAGACATCAGTGATATGTTAGTATCATGTAGTTCCTGAAATAAAGCCATCCTAATTGATTTATGTAGTTCTCCAAAAGAAGAACGTTATGGGGAAAGATAGAAGGAAAGGAAGTTACACATGTACCTATGTATAGAACTTTGGAAATGCTCATGGGATTTCTGTAAATCCTAACACTCTATAAATGTTTCCTTGGTTATTTATAAGAGTATTCATAATATTTTCTGATGTGATCACAATAATGATTACAAGGATGGCTAATTAAGAGTTTCTCATTATTGAAAGGGGGAGCCCCACAGAATCAGCTGTTATTTAGAACTTGAAAATTATCTTCATCATGGAGAACACAAATAGAATATTTATAGCTGCTTATATAGTTTTTATAGGTAGGTGGCCATGACCTTTAACAGGAACTAGTCAAAAATTAGATTACAGGTATATTGAATTTTCAATAGTCAAAAAAAATTAGAATGAGTAGTATATATTGATTGTTTAATGACAAATGTTTTCATACAACAGGGCACCAAAATTATTTTTAAGGTTATCTAAATACTTCATGAAAATAAAATGGAAATACGGGAAAATACTCATTTGACCTCAAAGAGAAACTATTTCCTAGATATTAGGGCTTATTGTTTTCAGTGAATTTGGTAACAAGTTTGGTTTTTCTAATTACTAAACATGATGGCATACCATTCACAATTATGTATGTGTTGCAAGGCTGGATAGCTAGGAAAGCCAGTTAACATATAACTGGACAGAAGAAAACTCTACATGGTTATTGCACAAAAAGAACAGCTAGAAAGAATATTGGAAAATCTTCCTTTACTTCATGTCTAAGGCCCTCCGAGGAATAAACAGAAAAAGATTCATATTACCCAGGGTCCATGTGAGCCCAGGGGCACAAACAAAGTTTGATCTATGGATTTCTAACTTTCCATGGTAAGAGCAAGTGAGAGAACTAGACTTTCAAGTTGAAAGGAAATAGGAAAACTGAAAATCTTAAGGCCATCTTTATTACCTCTAATGCTTTGACAAAACTGACTACCAAATTCTTAAAAATACATATATACGTATATGGTAACCAAAGGAAACAAAAGATGCAAGGTAGAACACTTGAAAATATAATAATGAGAAGAAATAAGGTCAGCAGGGAGACTAAGATGAAAACGCTCTATTTTCAGACAGTGGAGAGCCAGCCATATTACCTTTTGGGATTTCACCAAATGGGATTCAGAACTACTGTTTGTTTACAAAGAAGAAAAAGCAAAATGGAAAGTGGAAATAGATGCTCCAAGGCTGTCTAGGAGAAAAGTATTATTGTATTTTCTCAAAAGTGTGTGTGTGTGTGTGTGTGTGTGTGTGTACACAAGCTTGTGTGTGTGTGTGTGTATACACAAGCTTGTGTGTGTGTGTGTGTGTGTGTGTGTATGAGCTAGAGAGAAAAATACACTGTGAATTTCTTAAGAGCTCATTTCTCCCCTCATAGGAACACAGATGAGCAGGATGGATATAAAAATAACATATTCAGTTAGAAAAGTAATGCTGAGAATAACAGTGAGTACTCTTTCTCTCGGCCACCCCCCAATCCCAGCCGGTAACAGAATGTCAGAATGCCCAGGCTTGGGGCAGTGTCACTGTGAGCTGGAGGGACAAAGACTTCTGGCAGCAGCTACTGTGCTGGCCCAGGCAGGAAAGGAGGCGAAAGTTATCACCTAAATTTAGCTAATAAATGGGGAGGTGGACAAAAAGGTGAACAACGTCTAGAACAACACCCTGGGCCCTGCTTTGAGCAGGAACCAGCTCTGCCTAGTGGATTGACAGCAGCCACTCAGCAACATGCGGTGCACTCCTTGGGGTCAATGTTGACCCACCTGTGCGCAAATCCAGGAGCCAGGCGATGCTTCCTGCTTGGTCTCTTGGCTTGTGTGACACACACTTGACATATTGACATTTCCTAGGATTCTCACCAATGCTCAAGCTCTTTCAAGAGGCAATACTTAGAAGGGGCAGGTGGAGGAGTAGGCACAGTAGTGGACTTCCAGGGTAGTAGAGGAACTCAGCTGATAGTGCACACTGCAATGGTGGACACAGGTCATCAAGCGTCTGTCCAAGCCTGCAGAAGGCACAGCACCAAGAGTGAACCCAAGGCAAACTATGGACTGGGGGTGCCAGAGGTCCATCCCTTGTAATAAATATCCTGACCTGTGGGCATGTCAGCCTTGTGCTTGGCTGTGCATTTGAGTGCGGGATGAGTGCGGGTGTGTGGGACCTTGTCCTTCCCACTCCATGTTGCTCAGCACCTAAGAATGCTCTAAAAAGAAACCTTAGGTGAGAGGGTGCATGCTGCTCCACTGGAGCTGATGCAGGTGGGTATCCAGGAAAGCCCATGAAGCTAGTGTCTTCAACCCATGTAAGGGCAGGTGTAAGGAGCGGGCATGAGGGAACAGTCCGTGGCATGTGCTAGGAACTGTAATGATTGCTTCACATTCAGAACAAAAAAATGCTGTTTAAGCATCAGAGAAAAGAGCGATGTTTTAGAAGAACCCCAGAGAGAATCTGAACACCATGAGTTGCTTTTGTGCCTCTGAGTATCCAGGGTTTGCAGCTTTTCCCCCAGAGAGGCACCCTAGTTCCCATGTTCCAGGGAATCTCAAGAGCCTTCCAGCACTGGCTGATCCATTGCAGGGTATTTAGGATTTGTCATCTTTTTTAAAGGTGTTTTTATAAATTCCCAGAAGGTTTTGCAAATAGGCTGGAATGTGTATATGAGAAGCAGATTCTCTATTTTGAATCCCTGTGGAAGAATCTCCCAGAATTGAAAGCAGTTCATTCAACACACTTTTAACTGAGCACTTATTGTGAGCCAGGCACTGATTTTCGTGGCAGATAAATTAGAAACAAAATAATATCTCTGCCTTTGTGGACTTCTCATTCAGGGTAAGGAAGAGAGAAAATAAATGTGCCACTAAGCAAGAAAATAATACATCACAAAGACGTGGTCTAGACAGTGTAGGAAAGCAGGAGATGGGGTGAAGGCTGGTCGGAGAGGGAGGGGCAGGGACGGGTTGGTGAGCGCGGTCCTGTGAACCCCGGGGAGAGGGCTCCTGACTCAGTCAACAGCAGTGTGAGCGTGGCAGGCTGAGGAGGGAAAGCTGCAGAGGTGAGGGAGGTGTCAGCGTCCAGGTCGTCCAGGGCTTTCATGCTCTGTTACCTATGAATGCTAACAAATCACCGAAGCCTGATGGGCGAAGACAGCGCCTTGCTCCCCACAGGTCAGTGGGCTGAGGTGGCAGCTTGCTGGTCTCACCTGGCTTCCTCTTGGGGCAGCCTTTGGCAGCTCGGTGCAGCGCTTGGCCCAGGAGACCCTCACTCACCCTCCCAGGGTCTCAGCAGAGATGGTTTCCTTCTCGGGCTGCTTCATACAGTGGCTCAAGAACCCCAGGGAGTGAGAGTCCAGGTTCAGCCTCCTGAGATCCAGGTTCTTTCCAAGCTTGCTCAAATCCCCTTCAGAATAATCAAAGGAACCTGCCCTGCCAGCTGGGAGTCCAGGGGTGAGGAAAGAGATTCTTCCTCTCCATGGACTGAGCACCCAGGCATTTGGGTCCTCTTAAGGAAACACTTCCCAGGGCTGGGATGCCGCTCAGCCATGAAACCCTTGTCTAGCATTCGCAAGGACCTGAGTTCAAAATAAATAAAGTAATGGTAATAAAATAATAAAAAATGGAAAGTACTAAAAAGCAAAGACCACCATGCAGGCTGCATCAGAGGCTCCAAATTCTACCACAAGAGTCCTGAGAAGTGAAGCTAGGGTTTCAAATAGGAAAGTCATTGAGCAGATATGTTTATCAAGACCACACTGGTGCAGCAGGAAGAGGAAAGGAGACCAGTTAGGTCACATTGAAGAGAGTCCCCCTGTCATCCATTCCAACTCCAGAAGGAAGCTGACAGCTCTTCATAGACCGAGTCGTTGGGTTGGAATCCAATGCTTCTCTCTGGTTTGGCTTGCAGCAAGGTGGTCTAAATCAAATAGGATGTAAAAATAAAGGTTTTTCCTCCCCTTCCCCAAATGACAAACTCGTTCACGCCTACGTTCCCACCACATAGAAATTGCATTAGGTTCTCCTCGCTGCCCTCCCCTTGTTTAAAACAGAAGATCCCAGTGATCTCACGTGAGGAGCTGACACTGTGTCTTTCTTGAAAGTGCTCTGCTCTGTAGGGGTCCTCTGTGTGGAAACAACTGATTCATTACCCACCATGGAGTCCTGGCCTGAGGTCAGGGTGCGACTCATGAATGCCTCCATCACAGGACAACATGCCTGACGTCCCTCTTCCCAGCTCTCCGGGTTGGGGACGATTGTCATTTCCTGATTTTGTCTTCATTCTCATGCTGCGCTAATGGTAGTGGGTCTCCCCACGCTCATCTGGGACAGGGTTCTGGCTTGGAGAGAGGCGAGACCCTTGGACCTCTCTGGAGGCTGCATCCATGCTCCAGGCTCTCAGAGCCGAAGGACCCCACTGATGGGTTACTTGTTGTATTTCACCTCTGATGCATTTTGCTTTTTGTTGAATTTAGTCCCCAACATTCCCACAATCGGGAGGTTTCATGTGCATCTCTGTTTTGTGGCCTTCTTGGAAACTCAGGTCGTCCTAGGACCCAGCTGTTCCCCACCCTGCCTTACCAGGCCTGCTGCCCTAGTCTCCACCTCCAGCTTGAAACTAGGCGATATTTTCTTGCAACCTCTGGACCACAAGACTTTGTGGTGGAGATGAGACCAGATGCTCATCCTATGTTCCTTCTAGCCCTTTCTTCTTCGCCTTTCTTTGTGATTGGAGTGTTTCTGATGTTTTTTCAGGCAATAAATATCCATTAAAATTCTACTTTGTCCTCCAAGTGCAATAAAGACATTTGTGAATAGATATCTTAACAAAGCCACTTCCCACCTCTTTAAATTAAATATATATATATATATATATATATATATATATATATATATATATATATATATATATATATATATATGACTCATGGCAGAAAATGCAGGCAGGCCACATGAGGGTGGGAACAATGGGGGCCATCTGCTGACAGTGACAGGGGCTGAGCCAGCCCTCTGAACCAAGAGGTAGGGTGAGAGAGGCTCCGGCAGAAGGGAAGCTGTTAGGAAACTCACATAACAACCATATCACTCACGTTTTGCTTCAGATGCCGCTCATTAGCAAGCACCACGTCCTTTAGCCCTTTATGAATAAACTATAAAAAACACGGGCTTCCTGCTTGTGGAGGAGAGCGGGCCATGCCGAGCAATCAGGCTCCCGCTGCCAAGCAACCAACCTGAGCAAACAGCAGCCGTCCACTGGGGTCTCACAGGCCTCTCCAAAACCATCAGGTTTGATAATGTCAGCTAATGCCTCCAGAGCACACAGGGCTCACTGTAGACTTGCAAACGTAAGGCTCCTTAGTAGGCTTCAGACCGTCTTGGATATATTTCCATGGGAGGCTCACCACCTTCTCCCTTGAACTTTCTTATTTTGAATGACGCATGTTCATCTCAGACAGGTCACCCTGCATGGGTGGTGGTTGGCGATTCCACGTCTTTGACTGGGGCCTGTGTGAAACAGGGTAGAACGGCAGATTTACTGCATGCACCATGGAGAGGGAACCTGCCAACAGTGTGTTCCATGTAGCGCCTGAAGCATTAGCTGCCTGCATCTCATGTTAGCATGGTGAGCCCTGTGGAGTACCATGGCGTGATCACGGTTAAATGACTGTCTTCTATTTCTCCAGAAAAATTACTCCAAGCACTTAAGAACCATTAAGGCCGTATTATTGACCAACAAGAGTAGTCAGTGCCTAAGAGATATAGTCAGAATGTATTCCAACAAAAATGCTCGCCACTTCATTGAAATTCATCCCCCCTCTAAACAATGTTAGAATTAAAATGCTGTCAATCTTTGCTTTCTTGCTGTAATTGAGGGGACTAATGGCTTGTAAACATCTGTCTCAGAGGATGTCTGAGATGCCTTTGGACAGTTACTTGTTTTAATTGAAGTCCTAAGTGGCGTATAATCAGACTAGATTTCCCTGGAGGCCACACCCTGGGGCCTCCCTCACCTACCCTCACTGACCGCCAGGCACCAAGCCAGTAGTCACCTTCTGAGACCTGCTGTCTCCTTCTCCCTCTGAAGCATTGGTTACTAAATCAGCGTCTACGTGGCGGGCAGAGTCGCGCTTTCATTGCAAGCCCTCTGGTGGCTCTGAGCTGGAAGGAAGTGTGCCTGAGCATCAGCAGGGGGAGGGACGCAGGTCCTGCCTAGGAAGGCACTGCGCTCCCCTGTGGTTGCAAAGGCCCCCCGAACTGCCCCTGTGCCTTATAAAGCTTGTCTTCATTTAACACTCTGCCCCAACCAAGTGGCCCTGCCCACCACAGCCCAGGGCGTCTCATCCTCCCTGCTTCTCAGGCACCACCTGAAACCCCACCCTGTCATCTATACTTCACTTTAGCTCCCAGTTCAAGATGTGCCTCGCGTTCCTCCCATTTTGTTAATGAGGTCTCCCTCTGGGCCACCCAGCTGATATCATCGGCAGAATCAGTTCTGTGCTTGAGCCCCAAAGGCGGCTGTGTTCCAGGGGGCCACGCCACACTGCACTGGGGACGGAATGCCTGGAGGACTGTGTGCACTTGACCAGGGGCTCTCCAGACAAGAAGAGTGGAGGTGAAGCAGGGTGGCCAGAGGCTGACAGAGGAAGGGCTGCATGTATCAGAGTAGAGTGGACAGGTGGTGCAGGCTGGGAGCTTAGTAAGCATGGAACATGCAGGACAAGGGCAGATCCTAAAGTGAGAGGGGAGAACTGCTGGGAGCTTCAGCTGGAGGTGAGTAGGACTCCACTTAGGGAGTCAGTGGGCTTCCTGGAGGGTACAGATCTATCCTCGGTCAGCAGGGAACACGGCACTGGAGATCAGGTCCAATTCCTCTTCAAGCTTGGAGATTCTCATCCTCTACCCCAAGTCTGCAATACCACTGCCTGTCTCTTAGAATACTCTCCAAGATTTAACTAGACTGGATAGCACTCTTATTCACATTTACAGGGCCTCCTCTGTAATGGACTTGGGCGTAGCAGGTGCTCAAACACCACATCCATTTTCTCTGTTTTCTCTAAAAGTCTGTCCTGAGAAAGAAGAGATCACCTCTTGCTGGAGTTTCACCCCCGCTGTGCCCAGCACCATGGTGTTGAGTGGTGAGTGGAGGCGTGGTGGCCCCAGGCTAGTGCAGCACATGGCCCAGGCAGGTAGCACCCAGCACCGTTCTCCTGAGCTTCCCTCGCCACCTGCTCTCCTCACTCTACACCTTTTTTTGAGTTCTTTATATATTCTGCTATTAATCCTCTGCAGATAACAGCTGGAGAATACTTTCTCCATTCTGCAGGTTGTCTCATTCTTAATTAATTTTTTATTTATATGTGACAGCGGAATGTATTACAATTCTTATTACACATATATAGCACAATTTTCCATATCTCTGGTTGTATACAAAGTTGCTGTCTTTGCTCGCAGAAGAGTTTTAATCTGATGTGATTTCATTGGTCAATTCTTGCTATTATTTTCCGAGTTCCTGAAGTCCCATTTGGGATATCATTGCCTGTGCTGATATCTTGAATTGTTTCCCCTGTTTTCTGTTCGTTGTTTCAAAGTTGTAGGTGTTACATAAAGGTATTTGATCCATTTTGAGTTGAATTTAGAGCAGGGTGAGAGATAGTTTCAGTCTTCTACAGACAGATGTCTAGTTTTACACCACCATTTGTTGAAGAGGCTGTCTTTTCTCCAATGTGTGTTTTTGGCTCCGTAGTTGAGGGCTGGATGGTTGTAGGTGCTTGAGTTTGTCCTGAGTGCTCTATTCTACTGTGTTGGTCTCTGTGTTGGTCTTTAGCTGTTTTTATTACTATGGCTAAAGAGTATATTTTGAAATCAGATCTTGTGATGCCACTAGCATTACCCTTTTTCCTCGGGATTGTTCAGTGTTCCAGAATCTTTTGTTCTTGCATATGAATTGTAAGATTGTTTCTTCTAGTTCTATGAAGAATGTCATTGGCATTTTGATCATATCACATTGAATTTGTTGATTGCTTTCTGTAGCATGGCCTTTTTAACAATATTAATTCTGATCTGATCAATATTAATTGCACATCATGTTACCTGTATTTTTATTGTTGCTACCAATACACTTGGTATGGTGGGAAGAACAGAAAATGCAGTTATGGACTGAATATCATGTCCCACCCCACTGTGCTCTTTAAAAAAGAAGCCAGAGGGCTCCCTCCTTCTCGGGCTGCATGTGGATTCACTGAGAAAACAGCCACCTGCAAACCGGAAGAGGCCCTCCCAGCACACAGCACCTTGACCTTAGACTTCTCAGCCTCCGGGTTGGGGAAAAATAAAAGTCTGAACAACCCAAGTCTGCAATATTCTGTCACAGCGGCCTGGACTGCAGAGGACAAAGACGAGACATGGGAGTGGACCTTCCACCTGCTGCAGACTCCGCCTTTCTCCCCTAACCCTGCTCAAAAAATCGAGCCCCCTGAGGTGGTGGTGGCATGTGTCAGGTGTTCTGCAGGCGTTCACTTCACACTTTTCTGTTTATTTCCTTTATGATGACCTTGGTTTAGTCATGGAGGTGGGTTGACAGTTTGGCCATCCCAGGTCCCTCTGGGTTCAGAGGTCAGACTGGCACAGTGACACCAGGCCCAACTCTATGCTGCACAGCAATGAGGAGATGCTCCCATGGGTGTCAAATCAAGTGGCTGCTGGTCGTAAATGTTGTATCTCTTGTTGTATCTCTTTTATTGCAGGTGTCCTAGAGTAAGCCTGAGAGGCAAGTATTACTCACTCCCATTTTATAGGTGAGAATCTGAGCCTCAGAAAAGCCACTGTGTTCAAAGCCATGTAGCTAGTAACAACCAAGCTGGGATTTGACTAAAAGCATATTTGACATCAAAGACTTCTGAAAGAAAGAAGCAGAGCACACTACGTGGATTATAAGCAGCGAAGTGCCGTCCTACATGCTCTGGTCGGCTACCGACTGTAAAGAGGTGACTGGCAGAAACTTGTGTCCAAGAGCCAAAGAAACAAATTGTGCTACAGAAATTATGCTTCAAAGCTCCAATAATGGGCTGGTTCATTTAGGCTGAACCCTGGCCAAGGAAACATCTTGAACAGCTGTGCTAAGGGGCCTTGGGTATATCAATGGTTTGGTCAAAACATTCGCCTGAACACTTGACATATTGTTTTAGAAGCAAAAATCCAACAGGCTTACCTTGTGATATTGCCTGTCACAAGCATTTTCCATTCTCGTATTTTGAATTATAGCATATAAAGTGTAGTGAACTGTCTTTCAGAACTGTCTTCCTTGTTCTTACCTACTTATAAAAAGGCTGAGATGGGCCCATTCTTTATCAAATGATGGAGAAAATCAACTTGGAATTTCGTCCTTTAGTTCTTCCTGGAGGATCCTGTTCTCAGCCTCCTGGCAGTTCCTGCACTTCCTTGGACAGAGCCCTCCCTACTCTGGATTGCAGGCTACCACTTCTCCCTATGTGCATCCATGACCCCCAAACCCCAGTCAACTATCGCATCTGCCCACAGTAGCCCTCACCCCAGAATTACTATCTATGCCAACCTTCTCTGGAGCTGATGTGGGGCCTGCTCAATAAGAAGAATTTATGTTCAGATTAATGCTAAACTGTGTGGTATGAACAATAAACAGCAACCAATGGTCTTCCAAGCACATGAGCAACCAGAGAAGAAATGTCAGGGGTGTGTGGAATAATCTTTAGACACCCTATTATAGTTTAAAATGCAAGAAGATTTAGAGATGAAATAATTGGATCATGAGAACCTTAACCTAATCCACTTTAATGGACTGAGTGCTAACCATAGGCAGGAGGGTGTGGCTGGAGGAAATGGGTTGCCAGGGGCCTGATTTTTGCTTTTGGGGTGTATAGTTGTCTTGGGTGAGCTGAGCCTAGTCTCTCTCTGCTTCTTGATCGCCATGTCCTGAGCTATCATATCTCTCTGCATGACATGCTGTCTCACCTCTGGCCTAAGCAGTGAGTTGGCCATCTATGGACTGAGACCTCTGAAACTGTAAGCCCCAAATAAACATTTCCTCCTCTAATATCTGTCACAGCAGGGAAGAAGCTGACTATGCCATACCCTTGAGGGAGCGCCCACTCTGGTAGGAGGGAGATGCTTCGATGAGTGGTGGGTGGTCCATGGATCACAAAGAGAAAGAGAGGAGGTAGCAGCCCCTGATGTGATTTTGCTAGCGCTACGTGTGAGAGAGGAGGCCGAGGAAGACAGATTTGGAAATCTGAAATGTGTGGACCAGTGATCTCGTTGTTCTCCACTCCAGGTAACGTGTCTCCAAGGAAGCGCTGGAGAGGCAAGCAAGGAATCCCACAGCAGGGCCACTGCAGCTGCACCTCAGCCCGTGATGATCTCCCCTCCACTCCCCCTCTGCCTGGGAGGACCTTCCATGCAAGGAACTCTGCTCACCCCCCAGCTGCCCATGTCTGTCTTTCTAATATCTGCCCTTGTCCTACAGCGCCCGGTGAGTTGGCCTCATTAGAGGAACTGTCTTCTTGTTACTGAAAAATGGTAGCTTCCAGAGTCTACGATGATGACTGATTTTTAAGCCAGAGAAAAATCAGAACTCCAGGGTGGTTTTAAAGAAACGGCAGTGACTTTACATGATGCTGGGCCATGCTTCCTCATGGCTGTGCCAGCGCCAGGAAATTGCTGCACCCTCGTGCTGTGGATGGGGAGGGGAGGCCACTTTGATTGGCTTACCCAACTCAGCCTCTCATTTTAAAGCCTCTTGCAAGGTCAAATACTTAAATGTGTAGAAAACCCCCAACACTCCACCGGTCACTTAGATTCCCTGTGCTGCACAGCCCACAATGCACACAGACTCCAGGAAGACGGTACACAACTGCCAACGGCTCTTCTCATGCCATGTGCACCCCCTTAAGAAGCACCCGCTGTCTGCGGGCTTTGAAAGGCAGCCAGTCCAGGGCCGCTCATGATGCCCCTGGCTTCTGGATGCGACGGAATCTTCTGTCAGCTGGATTAATTTACATTCCGACTGACAAGGTTCTGGTCTCAGAATCTTTGTTTTATGCTGTGTTGGCTGTTCAAATTAACAGTGAGCTCAGTTGTGCTCCTCTGACCAAGGGTCACATTCTCCTCTGGTGACTTGCTCTGAATGAGTACAAATTGCATTGCCACAAAAGCCACGGCCGTTAATGCCCTGTCATCACTCGAGAAAGCCAGAGTCTGCTTTAGGCATAAAAATGATTCCATTGATGTGAGTTTGTGGACAGCGACTTTATTCCATTTTCATCATTATGAACCTTCCCCCTTTTTATTCTTATTGTTAGAGTTAAAAATTTTATGCCAAGGTGTGGGGCCACTGGAAGCTTGACATTTTATGTGGTTTCTTTAAAAGACAACCTTTGCAAGTGTTGGCATTATACTTTACCTGATCCACATTACTTGTAAATTACAATGCAGATGATTATGATTCTCCCAGTGGAATTGTTACTGCTGTTGGCCGGTGACGAGTCCTTGCTTCCCCAATGTTGAAGAATAACACCAGAGAAGCACGCCCGAGGCAAGGTCAGAGTAGAAATTAGAGGTTTATTAAAGGACAGCAGAAAAGACTTCTCCCGGAGGAAGAAGGGGACCCAAGAGGTGGAATCCGTGGAAGTGTGGTTGTCTCCCCTTTTTATAGTTTTGGTGATGGAATGTAAGGGGAAGGGTTGGGCACAGGTGGGCCAAACAAGTAATCTGGGCAGGAAGGACTTCATTATCACTTCTTTGGGATGGGCTACTTCTTTGGGATGGGCTATCTCCAAATCTGTTGCGGGCTGTTTCCTGGGTTTCATTAACATTTCTTTGGGGTGGACTTTGGCCTAGGGCCTTTCTGGGACTTCATTATCAGCATGGCCTCCATTTTAGATTTCACTCGATATGATATTAGACCCCATTTACCTAACTACACTGACTACCTAATTTTAAATCTGGCTTCAGAATAAGGGCTCTGAGATGTTCTGGTGGCCTCATAACTTGTACCACCTTTTACAGAATGGGCACATGTGACAGGCATGTGTCAGGTTGATGATTCTGGGCTCTTGGAGGTGAGGGCTGAGAGTGCAAGGGGGTACCAAGATGTCACATGGGTAACTCACTAATATTGCTGAGACTTTTAGGTCCCTTAACACCAAAACCTACTTTGAACCTCAAATGTATAACTTGATCCTTTTGAAAGGGGCCAATGCATTTGCATATTAACAGAAGAAACTTCTCATGTTTAAAAATTTTGACTTACAATAAAAAAGAATATTAAACTAGAAACCTTCTAGAATTCAAAAGTATTGTTATTTTTAAAAATTCCTTAGTTAGATGGTGTTATATCTATTCCGTTTCCACTCATCTATTTTTGAAATCTTTATTATCTTTTTAATCCTATCATTTCTTTTGCCAAGACACAGTGTCATAGGAGCTAAATTCACAAACATGGTGTTTTCTTTGAAAGGAGCCAGTGGATAAGACAGATATGGATGTTACTACACAGATCACATGCAGGGCACAGCTCACGGTGGTCTTATCAATCAGTTAATGAGTTGGGGAAGAAGCTGTGTTCCTTTTCTTCTTTAGACAAACTTCCAGGCCACATACCTGAACCTGCCTGGCACTGGGTACATCTGCAACACTTGGTTTACAATGAACAAAAGTGACATGCTCCATTTGAGTCCCATGAAGAAGAAAGTGTGCCTTTTCTTCTTTTCTGGTTGGGAGCTGGTAGCAGGTGGCATTGCGGAGGCCCTGGGAATAGCAGAGCCACAGAGTGGAAGGTGCGTGTTTCCCTAGTAACTGAGTGAGGGAGGTCCTCTTCGCTACCCAGCTTCGCCATCTCGGACTGTTAGATGAATCAGAAATTATTTTCTGTTGCGTTTAAACTACTACATGTTTGGGAATTTGTCTCATATGTCAAGCATTTTGTATAAATTTTCTCAGTTAATCTTCCTGTAAACCTCTTTTGACATTGATACTATTATTAGTCCCAGTTTTTAGCTGACCACGGATTTTCAGTGATAATAAGGCCATGAGTAAGAGCTGGAATTTTGTCTTATTATAGCATATAACAGCTTTATACTTCAAACCTTTGGCCATGAAAATCTGAAAATGTTTCCATACTTAGAACCTTGTTTAATGTTTGTTGAAGGCTTTGTTTTACTTTACTGGGTAAATTCTTTTGGCAAAAATTAATAAATTTTTAAAAATGACAAATCTTCAGTCGACATTATTATTATTATAGGAACTTCTTTATCTTATGTAATTTTCCAATATTTTTCTTTCGTATTTCACAGAATTCTGAAGATGCTTGAGGATATCCATAAAAAGGCATATGATGGGTTATTTTCTATTGGTTCCACTCATCTCCAGTTCAGTAATCATGAAAACCACCAGATTTGGTTAAGTTTGATGAGATATAAGACAAAAAAACGTTTTCACAGCATTGGGAAGTCATTTCCTTCCTTCCTTCCTTCCTTCCTTCCTTCCTTCCTTCCCCTCCCTCCCTCCCTCCCTCCCTCCCTCTTTCTTTCTTTCTTTCTTTCTTTCTTTCTTTCTTTCTTTCTTTCTTTCTTTCTTTCTTTCTTTCTTTCTTTCTTTCTTTCTTTCTTTCTTTCTTTCTTTCTTTCTTTCTTTCTTTCTTTCGTCAATTTAGAGTGTCTAGGGAGGCCATTCTGAAGCTACTTGACGTGCACCAGGCTCTACTTCACACTACCCATACAGTGGCCCTCTCCAGTCTTTGCCGAGTGGCCGCTTTATCTCCCTTTGCTGGAGGGAAGCTTGCCCTCTCGTCTCTGAGTCTGCTTGCCTGTGTGGATGGATCTTTGCTGGTACTCCAACCTTGCAGGCTTCATGGCACCCCAATCTGCAGGCCTCATGGTACCCCAACCTTGCAGGCCTCATGGTGCTCCAACCTGCAGGCTTCAGGAGTCTGTGGTTGGGTTGAAGGTTTGTGATCAACTCTGGGAACCACTGTGCTCTGTCCCACCAACCATGGAACTGGGTTCACAAAGAGCCAGGCACCCTGCTGGACCCGACGACACTCGGTTTGAGGCCTATTGGCCCCACTGGCACAGAGCTCTCTTTCTGCCAGTTGTACACCTGCAGTTGCTAGCGGAGCCTGTGAAATGTGTTACTATGTGCAAAGTTGGTGCAGTGGGGCAGAACTGAAAGATTACCCGAGGACCAGCCCTCATGGCATGTTTGCACCGTGCCTGGGCCAGGGGTGTCTCCAGACTAGACTGGGCTTTAGTCACTTTGGATCAGATTCTTGGAAAAAAGAGAATGAAAGCAATGTGAGTGTATCCTGTGCAACACACCCTGTCTCCAGTACCATGATCATAATTCTAAGTGCTTGTCATAAATATTTTAACTCTTCAAAGTAACTTCCCCAGAGGAGATGGGAGGATTTAGAAAAGATAGAATTAGTTCAACTCAGAATTTGTTGAGATAAATTATTTCCCTGGTACCTCTCAATTCCTTCCAGTTCTAATTATTGGGGTACAGCATTTCTTTTTAATCCAGAACTGTGCCCCCAGTTGATCTCTGGTTTTACCTATAGGTAAAATAATCTATAATACATTACATATTTATAACCCAGAATCCTGTAGCCACTGATTCAGGTGATGACAACCTTCAGTCTTTCTGTACAAATGCAGAAATTGTAAAAGAGCTTATAAAAAGAAGTTCACTATAAGGTAATGGAGAAATATCTGCTAAAATAAAATGGCATTTTTGAGGGTACTTGGATAGTCTCCAACATTCAGCTCATCACTGAATAAATGGGAAAAAAAAGCAGCCTTCTGGATGTTTCAAAAAGCTTAATTGTTTTCAATCAGCTTCATTTTATTCAAACAAAAAGTTCACTCTAGGCATGAATTCGACAAAGATTTTATTTATTTATTTACCCTGTTACAGGCTCATCACAAGAATAAAACCAGCCATAATTCAGCATTGTAACTTTAAATATTTCATACCTTTATGAATGAATAGATTTATATACAAAAATATAATTTTTAAACTTGTTATTTGCCATGAGAACTTCTAATGTTTGAAAATGACTTTAAACTAAAAACTAAGTGCTCTTGGAATTCTATTTGAGGGTAACAGTTTAAATAATTATAACAGAAAATGTTATTTGGAGAACTTTTTAAATATTAAGAGACGAATGATAAGAAGACAAGTTTGGATTTAAAATGCAAAATATGGAATAAAACTTTTTAAGTAACTAGGGGAAATCCAACTTCTTGAAACAATGGTGCAGAATCTTAGAACTGTCCAATCAGAAATTTGGTATCTTCTGTTAGTGACTATAATAACCTTGCTGTTAATGTACATGATCTTCCTAGTTAAACATCAGTATATAAAAGTGCAATTTTTTTTGTCTTGACCAATTCCTGTTTCAGAACACATGTATTTTTACATGTTGGTCTACTCATTAAGAAGTGAACATTCTTTTCATCATACATAATTTTTGATAATATATAAAATCTCTTAGCAATATCCAAACTCATTATGCAATACTAAATCTCATATTACCAAAATACTTAGAGATGTTTGGAATTCATGCCTATACAGGAATATCCGATTCCATGTATGTATGTATGTGTATATATATATATATATATATATATATATATATATATATATATATTATTTCTTACATACATGACAATAGTGGAATGCATTACAATCATAATTATCTATTCACAACACCATTTTTCGTAACTCTGTATATAAAGTATGTTCACTTCAAATTATGCCATTATACATGAGCTCTATTATTATTATTATTATTCCATTACAATTCTTAATACACCTTTACACCACAATTTTTATTAGGTAATTTTTTAAGGGAATAAACAAGTATGTATCTGATTTAATCAAGCCTTAAGTTGTAAGAAGCCAAAATTCACTTAAAATAAGCTTCAGTGAAAGAGTTTACTAGCATATTAGACCTAGATGATGATAAAACTATTGAGTTGGAAAATCCATCTTGTAAAGTATGCTTGATACAACCCAGAGAAAAGAGAGAAATGATATTAGGAAACAGAGGATGGAGCTAGGCAATCTAACGCACACCTAAATGCAGCGAAGGAAGGAGACACAGTGGAGTGGAGGAGACATTGGAAATGCAACACCTCAGGTTATTCCAGAACTAATGGAAGGAACGTTTTAAAACTCAAGAGGGAATAGTAAAAATATAAGACAACCAAGAGCAGGTCTTAAGGGGCCCAGGGAGGGGGATTGCTGTAATCCCCGAGGTCACCTGTTTCATACGATTCTGCAGCCAGGGCTCTGGCCTTTCTAACTTCCCAGGATTGACATTTTCAGATACTTCTAGGAGAACTCTGAGGCACCTCATAGAAGAAGTTCATGTTTTCCTCATGAGAGAATCCGTCAGGTGTTTAAAGACAGTAAACAATTACCACCATAATTCTTCCCTTTTAAAAATTTATCATACCTTTCAATCGTCCCACAAATGGTACTGTTTTTGAGGACCTGCATCAATCTTTGTCATCTTTTGACTGAATATTCTATGTCTTCTCGGCCCCCAGCATCTCGGTGAGCTCTGAACAGGGTCGTAGGCAGAGGGGGGATTGTCTTCTTTGTTCCGACCCTTCTACTTCTATTAAAGCCACCCCAAAGGGGGAGCTGTGTTGTAGCATCCACCTCACACTGGAGACGCACATTTAGCTAATAGACATTAAAAGATCAAAATCACTTTCCACATATGCCGTTCAGTGTTACTTTTGGCATTTGGCATTCCCTTTGGGGATGCAAGTGAGAATTCTAGGTTAATCTCTGTTAAATATTCCTTTGTCATATTTGATCTTGTTTAACACTAATCACTTTGGTTGGTAATTTCTTGAAATGAATGTAGTAATATTTTTTACGCAGATTTGAAGGACATAACTCAGTGACAGATGTATGGAAATTACTGTTATAGACATCATTACTGCTGCTTGGCACTCTGCTCATTGATTTTTGTAATGCTCCTTCACTACCATGTGTAGTAGGTAATTGTTATGATTTGGATATGAGGTATCCCAGAAAAGCTCACATGGCAATGCAAGAATGTTCACAGGTGAAATGATTAGATTATGAGTGCTGTGACCTCATCCATGGATTTATCCCTGTGATGAATGAATCATTTGAATGGATTACTGGCTGGTAATTGTGGGCAGGTGGGACATGGCTGGAGGAAGTGGGTCACTGGGAATGTCTCTTTAGGGGTTATATTTTGTACTTGGCTCCCCTGTCTCTTTTTCTCCTTCCTGGATATCATGTCCTGAGCTGCTGTCCCCTGCCACACCCTTCCACCATGACACTCTGCCTCACCTCAGGCTCAGAGCAATAGACTTGACTGACCTAGGTAGAGACTTCTGAAACCATGAGCCCCAAGAAAGCTTTTCCTCCTCAGTCATCACAGTCACAGCAACAGAAAGCTGACCAATACAGAAATGTCACCTTAGATTTACAGATGGAGGAAATGGAGCTCTGGATGTGTAACAAACAGAACATACCATTGAGTGGTCGACCTGGGATCAGAAACCACTACCTGCTGTGGTTTCAGTATGGTGTGTCCCTTCTGAAACTCATGTTGATATTTTATCTCCATAATAGGTGTTAAGACCGGAAACCAGGTATCTTTAAGAGGTGATTGTGCTTCTCTCCCCTCACATGTGGATCAAACCACTCATGTGATTAATGGATCACTGTGTAAATTGCTTATCTTGAGAATGGATCTGCCATAAAAAGCCAGTTTATCTAGGTCTCTCTCATCCTCCCTGTCTCTCGCCAAGTGGTCGCTGAGCCTCAAAACTAAGCCAGCATGAAGGTCATTACCAGATGCAGTCCTGGGACCAGAACTCTGAGCCAAAATAAGCCTCTTTTATTTATAAATTACTAGGTCTCTTGCATTCACAGTATTACCAACAGAAAACAGACTAAGGTGGCCACCATGACCCTTCTGATATATTTGTTTCATTCAGACTATAAATTATTCCTCTCACCTTTGTACTGAATTTATCTGGCAAACAAGATTTCAAAAATGTGAGTTATTAGTTATTAAACTACCTTGAGAATGCCCAACATCGAGAGCAGGATCCCAATCTCTTCCTTTCGGCTACTACCCATTGCAATGATTCCCAACAGGTCTAAGTGTGTCCCCATGTGACAGAGTGAGGGATGCTACACAGAAAACACAGCTGAACTTCAGTGAAGCAGCAGCCCACAGTAGTTCACAGCATTCTTGAAAACTGTCCATCCAAATGACAATTAGAGACATTCTACAAAGAATAATGATATTATTTGGGGATAGCAGAGCATTGCAATGGGAATTCTTGTTCCATGGTAAAGTCTGAGTGAATTCAAGGAGATGGAGGCAAGGGACAGGGCTAAAGTAAAAGAGGCAAAAATTCATGTAAGCTACTTGGATAAAGAGTTCACTGGTCTTGGGGGCATCTGTCCATTGGTGGAGATGCCCTTGTGGGCAAACACTCTGTAGACACCACCCTGTGAGAGCTGCTACTGTCTTTAAGTGTTAAAGATAAGCTTTGTTGCAGAAATATGTGCATGCATACAAGATACACAGAACATGGAGTGCTTGTACATCTGGAAAGTGTTTCTTTGGAATCTTTAGACAATTCTCAGGAACATGATTATCTCAGGCAGCACAAATCCTCTTCCCTCCTAATTTCCTGGCTTTCACTTTATCAGGATTTTAACTTGGTATCATCAACTTTCACTCAGACACTTAAAAATCTTCTCTGAGATTAAGCTCTCTGGTTGATAGTTGATGAAAGTTCCCTATCCTACACGATCTCTGACAATTTCTGGAGAGACCTTCACATTGTCAACTGGAGGTTCCTTTTATTGCAATGAGACGGGAGAGGAGATTCAAACTCACTAAACCTTAGCTTACAACATGTCCTTTATGATTCTTAACACTATACATTTGAGAGTTTTCTCAGAGTGAGTTAAGGAGGGATTTTTAAAAAGGAAGCAAATATTAATGAGTATAACTAAGAAAGCGTTCCTCACGGGTTTGTAACAAGCTTACTGCCTGCTGTGGCTGACAGACTCTGATGCCCTGTGCAATTCTCCCCCAGTGAGTATGGGGGTAATCTGTGACATGATCAACCCTAGAGTACAGCTAGGGTTACAGAAGTCACTTCTACAATGACATTACAGAGGACCCTAGCTTCACTCTTGCAAGGAAAGCTCTCCTTTGCTTGCAGTTAGGAGACACGCTCCTGCCATGCATGGTCTTGATGGAGAGGGTTGCATGAAGTCCAGGGGCTTCAGCCTGAGAACTGCCACCCACTCAGTGCTGCCCATGCCAGGAACACTCAGGAGCAGATCTGCTGAGTGACAGGTTTGACTGCAGTTGCTGCTGATGTTGATTGACACAGATCTGCTTGTGAGACCCTGAGGCAGAGGGCTTGGTGAGGCAGGCTCAGGCTCCTGGCTACAGGAGTGCTGAGGTCATTTCCAAGTGTCGTTCTAAGCCACTGAGCTCATGTTTTGCAGCAGGAGATAACTACTACACTTGCTCTTCTAAGAAGCAGCCCTTGTGCCACAAGGAATGACACTCCCCAGCAGGATGGCAGCAGTGGACAGGCACTGTCTTCAGAGCAGCCTAGCAAAGGTTTCTTTCTAAAGGCATCACATTCTTCCAGTTTATTCGAAACTGAAAATTGAGAAAAATTTTTAAATTCTGACACCTCCTGACACCCTGTATGGCATGTTGCCCAACAATGCCCTCTTAGGAGTGGGTATATTCAAGGGTAGGATTGGATATGTGAGATTCTTACCAAGCTGCCATACTTCTCCAGATACAGGGTAGAAACAGAAGGAATCAAATGCCTATTCCAAAATGTGCCACATCCTACAAATTAGTTGGGATTAAAGTTCAAGGCAACATCATGGTCAAAGACACTCTGTTCTTTACCCAGTGGGCCACTGTCACTCAGAAGGCACTGATCTCTTAAAGTCAACAGTGACAACTCTGTGTAGACATTAAATGTGGAAGGATGGAATTTTCAAAATTGGTCCATTTAGTAAGGTCTCAAATCTTGGCCCTCTGAAAGAGGCTCTGATGAATTTTCGTTCAGTAGTTTTGATCAGTTGAACTCTGTTTTAAGACTTGGATCGACAGTTAGTATGCACAGGGGCACAGCCTATTCAAATGGGACTCTAAAGTCACACTTGTTAGTTCTTCAATATTGTTCATTAAAGGATTTGAACAGTTCCTAGATGGTAAGACACAAAATTTTCTAGAATCCATTTAAAAAATGCAACTGGCACACGACATAGATGCGTTCATCCTTGGTGCAAGTTTCTAATTCCTGAAATTAATTAAACTAAAAGAGACCTGTCTCCATGTTGAGGCATCCAACTTGCACAGGTTAAGTTCCCAGCATGTTTATAAATGCCACCCAGGCATGGGGTCCAAGGGATTTATGAAAAAAAAAGGAGAGGAGGGCTCTCTCAGTTACAGAGGTACTTATTATTGTAAAATTAATTAGAGAAAGAAGCAATATTTTTCTGAAATGACAGTGGTTTCAAATATTTCTAGGTGAATAAGAAAAGGGAAGGGAGGAAAAATGGAATAAATGGAAGAGAAGAACATTTGAGTTCGGCCATGTTACCCATCCATTATTAGAATGTCAGGTGAGACATAGTAACCATCATCATGTTGCCCCCTTAATTTCCATGGGGGCCAATTAAATGTCCCCAAGGTGTTGGGTCAAAACAGGAAAACCACAGCTATGTTCTGCCTGCGGGAGCAGGGAGGGTGCATCTCCTCTGGGGACCCTTGCTTTGATCTCACGGTGACTGCTCACCCTATTTCTCTTGAGAAAGAACGTTTACAGGTAGAGTGTACTTCACGGAAGGCTTAGTTTTAGGTCACTTATCCATCTTTTATAATAGTGAGTCCTTTGTTAAGCAGAAATCATATTGCAATAAATCACATCTGTGATTTGAACCTAAGGTTTGGGCCTGGGCACGGCAGCTCTTTCTGGAGACCTAGAGTTTGTTTTGTCCCTGAAGTTGTGACATAATGGCCTGTCCCATTTAAAGTTTATGATTCCTCAAGGTGCCCTCACTTGCCCTCCCTTCCTGTTACAATCTCCTGATACACGTTTGCCCCCTCCCCAGATTGCCTCTGACCCTTCTTGTATAGTCAACCTTGAAGCTTTTAGCCTCCCTATCACCTTGGGAACAAGAAATTTTGGTATGAGAAGTGTATGAAAGGGGACAGAAAAATACCCCTGAGAGCACCATCAGTTCATCACAATTACCTAGAAAACAACCTGTGGAACTCAAGTGCTCCTGTCCTGTCCTGTTCAGAGTCCCCCTACCACTTAGCCACATCCTTCCTGCTAGGCTATCAATTTACAATGACGACTCCCTCTATAAGCAAATAATCTTCACTAATGATGATTTATTCAGAAAAAAATACATAGTTATTACCTTTTATCATAAAATAACACCACTATTAAATAGTATGAGAGAAATTTGCTAACGGAAAGGCGTGGAGAAGTGGTCACCTGGAAAAAGCCTGAATATGAAATGTTATTGATACAAAAAGGAAGCCTCTCACACACCATTCCTAGATGACCCAAAGCAAAATTAGCACATGGCTTATTTTCTTGCATCTTGAGGCCTCTGAACCTGGAGTTATACTTGAAAAGATTTGCTTAGCAAAACTGTATTTCAAATTAAGAGCATATTCTGTTTCATAACACATAAAGAATCAACTCTGAGGCTAAGAGCATACTTCTTAATTCTTAAGGAGAATATTCTGAGTGAGTGCACAGTTCTGTGCTTTGTTTTTCTGAACATATACGCATTTCTATTTTCCTGCACTCTTCAGAATTATTTGGAAAAAATGAAGTCCCCAAAGTCTGCAACCATCACCTCTGGTTTCTTCAGTAGACAAGAAATGCATATGATTATTGTTCCATCTGGGATTCACGTGGGCATGTTTGCACTGTTGCAGACAGCAGGGGTGGGGGCAGGGAGTTTCCATCAAATTTCATTGACATCTTGTCCAAAATCATCTGCTGTTGGCAGCAATAAGATACCATGTGAATGATCTGCAACAAACTTTGAGGCACATACTCCTGAAAAAAATAACAAATTCATTATGGTAAATAACTAACACTTATACATTGATTTTCAATCATTTTTAGTTTCATCTTAATTGTGACAATTTCGAAAGTAAGAAAGTATGTCCTTGGCGTGTTAAGAAGTCATTGATAAAACTGTTATGCTATTTTGTTTTTTCTATTTCATTGGCTAAATGGTGAAACTGAGTGAAAATTTGAAGTCATCAAAGTGATTTTCTATCTATTTTCACTTTCTCACCTCTGCTATTCTGTGGATCTGACGGCTGTGACAGGTTCATTGTTTAATATATTAGTTATTAAGATCTGATGCCTGAGTTATTATTTATGAAGGCTTATTATTATTCAGACATTGGATTAATAATATATATTTCTCAAAAAATAATATACTCAAAATTGGACTATCTAGAAGGGAGATGCAGATTAGTTCATAATTAATGATTTTAAAAGGGTTTGCCAATACATTCATCACAGGCTTAGTGATTTATGTAAGTTTAATCAATGAAGGGTGTAATAGATGATGTTAAGCACTGAATTCTGCACTTACATGCCTTCTCAAAGAAAATTAATGGACTTCAGGTGGCCATTCTGTTGGTGAGTCTATTCAGCACATTAGGAAACACAGAAATGAAGGTGAGGGTCTCATGTTTGACCTCTGCTGGGAGTCAGAGGACTGGAGGTTGCTGACGTGTCAGGTTAGTGATTTGCCCTAGTACTGCCTCTGCAGCCCTTGTCAAGGTTTTTCCCCAGTTGCCACCTAAAAGATCTGCTGATGTTTGGGAACACCTGTCATTTCCAATGCCTCTCAACTCTCACGTCAAACACTTCTGCCCATACAGCTGTGCAGTCTTCTTGCTTTTGAGCTTCACTCTGTTCCTGTCGACAGTTATGTTGATAGAAGTTATCTCAGAAGGCAACTGAAGTCCACCTCAGGGGTTCCTTCCTGGTGAAATGTTCCAAGAGTAAACTCACAGAGAAGATAGTAGAGCCAAGTGTCTTACACCTTGGATTCTGGAAACAGGCCCTGAATGATTTAAACCCTAGAGTGATTTCTTCCAACTAAAGCTGATGTGAGGTCTCTAAGTTTCAGTTTCCTCCTCTTTAAGAGCAAATATGACAGTGGTAAAAATAAAAACAACATAATTGATTAACAGGTACAAATTTCAGAGAAGCAAGGAATATTGTCGTAGGATAAGTGTCACATGGAATAGACTTTTATTGTGCTGCAGTTACATGGGACATGTTTATGCTGAAACTTTATCTGAAATTCAAATTGAACGGAGTGTCTTTGTATTTATTTGCTCAATCTGGCCAACCTGCTTCTCAAACATGTGTGACGGCCCTGGTGGTGGAAGGCTGGAAACTCTAAACTAGGTAACTGCATTGGAAAGACCGTTGCAGAGCAACCCCTGAGTTTGGAAGGGCGCAGAAATGTTCAGCAGGGCGTTTCACGGTCAGCCGTGGCTTTTCCATGCACTGTGTATTCTGTAAGCCACTGGGACATCTTTTTGACAATTTGGACTCTATTCTTGGTTGTGTGGGTCACTACTTTAATGCAGTAGTTTTAGAAGGGTGATTATGCATAAAGAAATACCAACAAAAACATGAGAATTCACATAACAATTTAAAAAGCTATGCTCAGAATTCATCAAGCATTTCAATTTTCCACTATTTCTATAACAGCCCCCCAAACAGTTTGCAAATACGATACTCTTTTCATTATAGAAGTTATCGCTAAGTAAATGTAAGCCTTCTGCCTATTTAAAACTTATATATCTTTAAAACATGAGTGATGTTCATATAAAAGTTTATTTATATAAAAGTTATTTCATGTGAGTCTTTTTATCTATTCTCAATGTCTTACTTTTTAAATTATACTGTATTTGATATATTGCAACAAAAAAGGTGTTTTATTTTCACAGCATGGTGAAATATTGCAAAGGAAAGGATTCTGATTTTCACACTTGAGAGACATTTCTGCCCCTCTTTCTCTATCACACGTTAAGCTAAAGATAAGACATGCCTCACACACCATGTGGAAGTTATTCTCCAAAATGTCATAGTTGAACATTAACATTCTGTGTCTTTATCTGTGAAATCATCCGTGAGCATGAATATCAGTCTACTTAGATACTTTTCTACATTATTTATTATCATGGGATTACTGTTTTAATATTGCATTAATTTGGCAAAGAAAACTAATTGTAAATCAAGTGAAAACATTTTTCTTCTAAATAATGATGAACTTTTACATAGTTAAAAAAAATTGACAATGTGACATTTGCCATTATCACTCCCAAGTTTCCTTTTTTGAAAATAAGTAACATTTGTGGAATTCTCAAATCAATTCTGTTCTCATTCATTTGCATAAGTAAGAGGAACAAGGCACAGAGAGTAGGCTGGTGACACCCTCCACACACCCATGGCCTCCCTCACCCTCTCTGACACCTCTTGGACACCCAGGGAAGAATGGACAAATGCATGTGTAAGCAATCAGGTGGTCACTACAGAGACTATGACTATCAAGGGGACTAGCCATACATAAATATTATTTTCTATGACAACTGTCCAGGATGAACTAAACGGAAGGGATCAACTATTCATAACTGCACCATCTCAGTCACCTTTCAAAAACTTGTAGCAAAAACAGTTCTCCAAATATTGTAGGCTCTGTTGAGATTTATTTTTTTAATTATTTTATTGAAGCTTGAAGCAATATCATGGCAGTGTTGACAGTTATCCTATCTACAAATTGTCTGGAATTTTTTGGTTCCTAAGAATTTTTATAAATTGATTTGGAAGAATTATTAGCCAAAACTCAAGAAAAACTGTCCTCTCCTGGTGAGATCATGACTTAATCAACTTTTTGTTTGTTCTGTTTTTACAATTATTTAAAAAGATAGAAAATGAAAGATTTAGAATTCCAAGGAATATGCAGGCAGCTTGAAAATTGTCTTGTTTTTCAGACTGAGTTTATAGTTTCCCCAATATATTACTGATTAATAATGAAACATTATCGTCAGCCTTCTTCTGGGATCTGTTAACTTTTGTTTCAAAAAATGTGAACGGTGAAAAACTCCTCTTCCTGGCCCTTACTGGGAAAGAGGATAAAAGAGCAAAGCCAGAGGATTCTAGCCATAGGTACAACCTCTTTTATGACATCCGTTAAAAGAAACTCAGACCAACTAAATTTGGCAAAATCAAATTAAACAAAAAAAGGGCTCTGGAACACAGCATTTGAGACTAAAAATGATTCAGAATACCTCCCTCCGACCACTCCATGTATAGATTAAATTTACCACCAGAAAAGAAGAAGTGACATACAGAACCTGCCCGATTGACTGTAGTAGGTCAATTTGCTTCCTATGGCCATAGTCTGATGAGCTGGCAGGCTGTGATTGGTTACAAGAAGTCCACTCTAGGTTAAGTTACAATCTGTTTACACACCAACCTAGGGTTTAGTTCACTAAGTATGGAAGCTACATTGGGTCAAACTTCATTACTTATGTGCAAAAAGTTTGGAGGCAAGTTTATTTCCGCTTAATGCACCTGGCCACCATTTCAAGGGAAAATGAGAAATGGTGACAAAAACTTTGCCTCTTATGTCCTGGGCAACCAATAAGAAATATATTCAATTATAAATTCCTCATTTGTGAGTCATTTAGAAATGTCTCCCTTATTCTCTAACAGAAAACTTGCAAAGGAGTGCTTAATTTCTCGAATAAAAAGATTAAAAAAAAGATTATAGAATATCTCAAAGCTCTTTTATTTTAAAATATACAAAATATCTTTGGGGAATGGAGTAGCTCAGTATGTGCAGAACTCTGCCCTAAAACACTAATGACATTTATCAAGGTCAACTTTCCACAACACAGAAAAATTTGTCACATAAAAGTAGCCTAAAAGTAGTGGAACTAAAAGTACAAATTTTTCCAGAAATTCCCTGGAATACTCAGTGTGGTTCCTGAACCAAAAAAATCAGCAACGCCTAGGAACTTGTTAGAAATGTAGAGATTTTTGTTTGAAAAGTTCTACCCCAGACTTACTGAATTATGAACTGCATTTTAACAAACGTGGAAGTGATTCATATGCACTTTAAATTTTGAGAAGTATTGTCAATGCAAAACCACAGTTTTTAATTAAAGCTTCACAACAAGCCCATCAGACATATTGTTATTGTCTTTAGTAAGAACAAGAAGAAACAGAGGCATTGAGATGTTAATCAAGATAGTCTCTAAAATGAATTTCTCCAGAGTGTAGCCTTTGTATTATAATAATCATAACTACATAAACAATAATTAAGAAGACTTTTAGCAGCAGCACGTGGTAGTTAGGGATGCTGGTTCTGGGATCAGAGACTCTAGGTTTAAATCCTAACTCTACCATTTACCAAAGTGTAAAATGTTGGCAAGTAGTTTAATATGTATGTGCTTCAGTTTTCTCAGCAGTTAGGATAGATTTGAAAGGACCCATAGGTCGGAGGGAGGGGAGATTAAATGAGTAAGTTCAACTATAATGCCTAGAGTCTCGCATGCATGTCAGGTGGTAGCAATGGCAGGAGTAATAACAATTGCATAGCAGCATTTTTCTAGCACTTACTACACCTGATTCTATCATCTGACTCAGTCCTCCCTCTTTCACCTCTATCTTGTGGTGGTGGACTCCAGAGACATGTAGCTCTGCCCAGAGTCATAGCTGGTGAATATGAGGTTGACTTTCAAACCCCCAGACTCAAGCTGCACATTGCAACACCCTGCTCTGGAGGTGGAGTGGGTTTGGTTTAGGCCTTCTGAATGCGAGTGTTCTGTTTTTCTATGGGACTGCACTTCTCTCCAACCATGACTGAGAAGAGCATTTTCAGATGACAGATGACTCATTAATGCTCTCTGAGTCAGAGCACAATTACCGAAGCTTTCGATCTGCTTCTCCGTGTTGCTCCGGGTCTTGTTCCTTTCCTCTTCGCTCTGGCCCTAGAGAGCACTCTGTCATTCTCTGCTTGCCTCCAAGCCAGGAGACTTTCAAATCAGCATCAGAACACTCTCAGAAGGTAATGGAATCCTGAGCCCAGCAATCCAGCTTCCCAGGATTCTGCCTAATAAATAGCCTCTTAGCTTGATGTGTCGTAGCCCTCTGAGGCCGATTTGCATTTTGATGGAAAACTTCTGAAGATGAAAAGCCTGAACTTACAGAAAGACTATCTAATGATAGCATATCAGGTACAAGAGGGCAGTGCACTCTAGGGTAAAGCAGGATTAAAGGGGAAGAAAGTCTCTCTAGAGAGCCTCTTCTATCATCCAGGAGGCATGTGGTGTCCCCAATAGCAACACCCTGCATTAGTGTCTCTACCGAGCAGCCAAGGATAACCTGTGCGGTTTAGGAGATGGCAATTCTGATCCTCAAGTTAACCTCATGAGTAGCTTTTTATAACTAAACTTGGAAAAAAATACCTGTGATCCTCTATTAAGTCGAAAATTCCCTGTCCACCCCTGCATGGGCTTGAGCATGGATGGCCTGGAGTGTGACAGGAGAATGGTCAGTGGGTGGAGGACACAGGACACTGGAGTCGGATGCTTTTACTCTTCTCTGTCTCAAAGGAAAGGCTACTGTCACAGTGGTGTGAGTGAGAAAGGCAATTTCCCCAGAACCTAACAGGGTTTCAGGAAACAGATGTCCAACTTTTCGGAATCTGGACCCAATTGGCATCATAGAAACATACATACCCGGAAGCTCTTTCCTACTGGTACTTCACAGTAGGGCTGCTAGGTCGAGGGAAGTCACAGCTGATCTTAGTGGGTACATGTGTAAAGGGTGCTAGGATATGTTGGAGGATCAGCTCAAGGATTTATAGAGTACTATTGGAGTACAACACTCTACTATCCCAATTCATCAAGATCTTGGACAAGAATAAAATTCGAAGTCCTTGAACAAAATAGAAAAATATCAAGTTAATCTCAAAAAATACATATAAAAGTCATCTACCACCCGGATCCTTTGTTGCTTGAAATGATGAGAAATGGATGAGACTAGAGGCTTAGAGGTCTTTTCCCTTCTATTGGGTAAAGGCAAAAGAGATGGAGCAGGTTGGTTCATTACAGAAAGACATTGACCTGTGATGAAAACAACAACAACAAAAAACTACTGTGTGTGTAGGAGACAGTGTTCAGCAAGGTCTATGGCAGAAAGGTCTGTATGATTTCTATAGAAACAAAGAAAAAGAGAGGATGAAAATCTACAATAAACCCAAATCAAAAGAAAACAGGACAATGAGTTCAAGAGATTGCGCTGAAGGGATCATCCGGCTTCGTCTGCCAGCTCAAAATTTGGAACGCCCAAGTAGCATGCCTGGTTTTGCTTCTGTTCTCTTGCTTTTAACTCAACATGTTTTGTCATTATTTCTTTTGCAGAAGTGAGTGGGATGTGACATAGAGGTTGCTATAGTTACTCATTTCTAATGAGTTTGGAGACTGTTACCCAACCAAACAAATAGCTCTCTCTCACGCTCGCTCAAGAACGTTAGAGGGTAATGGAGGGGAAATCTGTGGCTGAAAAAAAAGAAGAGATAAAAAAATAGTTAAGGAACAGAATTATGCTTTATTAACAAAGGTTTTTGCTCAGAATCTCTCTCGTCCAGTATGTGATTTGAGGAAATGTAGATAACACTTGGTTGAGTAAAATCTAATTCCTCGCAAACTGATTTGTTGTTGGTGTTGTGAATTCATGACATAGGAGACCTGTTAATAATTGGGAAACTATGAGAGCAAAAAAAATATCAAATATGATCTTAAAAATCAAAATGTACTGTCACTTAAAGAAGAAGAAATGATTTTGTAATATTGAGCCCTAACGTGTTTTAAGCCACCTTTCACAATACAAATAAATAAATAATGGTTTAAGTGTTCTATGCTTACAAAGGGGACTACGTGCTTTTTGGTGTAGAAGACAGTGAAGGGTGTCAGGAGATAGTGCCCAAATCTCATTTTGGGGGAGAAGGAGATAAAGGGGACATCATTCCAGCTAAAGGTGATTTAAAATCTCTTTCATGCTGATGATGAGGACATCCAGTATCAGAGACCAGAAGAAATGTTACCTAGAAAAACAGAAATGTGGCCAGGCCTGTTGGAAATATTCCTGACTACAGACAGGAGCTTTCAAGCTGTACTCCCAAGTCAACCAGCACAAGTCCTTTTGATTATCCCTCCTCTGAAATGAGCAACCTGTGTGCAGCCACGACTACCTCATGGCTGAGGTAGAGAACATTTCCACGTCTGTATTAGTGTAACTTAGAAATATCCACATAAATATGACATGCTTCAAATGGTTCTGAAAATAAGGAAAGGCTAAAAATCACGTTTAGGCTCTCAGTCAAGAATATATTCTAAAACAAAAAAGAACTCTTCTTTTACTAACTTAATGCTAATAATTACAGGGGAAAAAAAAAGAACTCATCTTTTACTAACTTAATGGTAATATCCCAAAGCAAATCATCATCATCATCATCATCATCATCATCATCATCACCATAAGTTCTCCTATATTTTGGTACAAAAGAGGCTAGAGAACAAAGTATTGCTTTTAGAGGAGAGAATGTGATTTGCTAAGTGAAGATGTTAATTTGATATGTACCTTTTTTCCTGCCTCAGGAAGATCAACTTACTTCTGAGGCCAGAACTGTCCAATCCTGTAGCCATACACTGCAGGGGTGGGGTAGTCTGAATGACAAGGTGCTCTAAGTGTAAACTCCACACCACATTTCAGTGACTTAATACAAATAAAAAAATATATATAAAAATCTCATTAACAATTTTTATATTAATTCATTTGACTTGGTAATATTTTGGATGTTTTGGATTAAATAACATTACTATCATTGATTTCATCAGTGTCTTTTTGTCTTCTCACATAAACTGCTAAACTTTGACATTGCTTATGTGGTTCGCTTCATGTTTCTATTAGGCAGTGCCAATTTAGGATACAGAGGCCCTTGACTAAGAAATTACTTGTTGGCAAGGTTAGCTATTTACCCTTTATTTTTCTTCTGACAAAAAAAATATTACTTTATACAGTTTCTAAGAGTTGGCAGATTAATTAGCCCACATTGCACTTGAATTATAGTATTCCATGTAACCACCATAGTATAGTACATAAAATTGTTTCTACTGGGGAAAACAATAATTCCAGCTACCAACACTGGCCCTCATGGTCCCAGGCTGCTCCTGTTTGGGTGATGGATTTGTGTGTGCGTGCATGGGCACATGTGGGTCATGCACATGTGTGAAGTGTGACTAGAAAAATAATGTGTGAAAAGAGACTTGTACCAAAATCATCAAAGGCAGTAGCTTTTACCTTCTATGGGCTTTGTGAGAAAGCCAGGCTTCATACCACCATTTGGCAGATGCACATCCAATCTTCTAAGAAGGAGGCAAAGGGGAGATCCCATAGGTGAGGATCCACTGGCAGAGTGTACTAGATCCCCTCTTCCTAATATATGAAAATATGTGACTCATTCATAAATTTATCATTACTCCTGCCTTACCTGCCCTGGGCTAATGAAGAATCACTTAGAAACCATTTTCAGGTTGGCAACTATTTTCTCCAGTTCTTTGACCCATGGTTGAATAGCAAGAGTCAAAACTTCAAGGAATTATAAAATGCTGATTGGGTTAAAGGCAATATAATATTTAAAACAGGACATTTACATTTCTAATTTTAACTACAGGAAATAGTAGTAAAGTTCACTAACAGTCTCTAATCTAGGGGCAATCTCTAAATTGGTGTTCTCAATCACTCCATGTCATGTCCATATTGGCTGGAGGACTTCTCAAAGCCCTGGATGCTGGGACCCATCTCCAAAGCTTCTGGTTCACAGGTCCCAGGTGGGCCTGAGAAAGTGCATTTCTTAACTTCCCATGTGATGTACCACCTGGTTCTGTTTTTGGTTATGGAAACCTCGTTTTGAGAACCATTGGTCTAATTTTTTATTAGTGATCCAAAAACATAGCAATAAAAAAAGTTTTACCATAAATCCACCAATTTTTACAATTTCACATAAAGGAATTATATTCAGAAAACTTATGTAAACATTGGCCACTCCAAAGCTATGCATTATTCCAAGAAAATCATTTTTGTGTAAACAATTAATCTCTCAAAAAATATATCCGTCTTTTTCTCAATCATCAACTTGACTTTTTTCCTTTAAAAGCTTCTTTTTATTTCTAACAATATTAGGATAATAAATTAACTCTACTTTTCACAGAACAAAATTAGTTTTGAATGTCCCATACCAAGTCCATTTATGGTTGTATCATCATTTGAAGAGATGAAATTTCCTAGAACAAAAGAAAAAAAATCAATATATTTCAGTGCCATTTTCTCAATTTATAACTGAGACTAATGACATTTTTCCCTTCAGGACTGCATTACCACTTCCTCGTAAGAAACTAAAGTTTTTACGTTCGCTTAATAGTCATGTGCTAAAAGCCTTAAATCTCTAAAACATGTAAACAAAATAAATCTGTCATCTTGAACATCAAATTCATGGAAGTTACAATATTATGCATTGTAAATGCATTTCCACTGAATAAAATTTATCTTCCTTGTAGAAAATGCTATCAGGAAACAATTTTGGATTCCTTGTAGTTTAGACCACTAATAAAGATCATTTGGAAAATTATTCCATCAATACCTAGTTTCCATGTTCAATATTGTATCGTGCATCTTTTTAGGCCTCACAACTGTGATATCTGAGCTATTTTCTGGCTAACAAACAATTTAAACTCAAAATCCTTTGTTTTTCAAGTTTCACAGAATCTAACCCTAGTCCATTTGTTCATAGTTATTTCCTCAACACAAACGTTTGGTAAAACTTTCTTCTTAGAAATCCCTGCATTTCCTGTTTTCTTGCCTTGGCCTCTAGTTGGGATTCCTTACTTTCTTCTCTCTTGCCATGTAAATCCTGCTACTCGTCTACCTATAGAAAGTCTTTACTAAATCACATCTCATTGGACATTTGACTCTTTCTACTCCCGTGTTAAGAAGGAGAACTCAAATGCAGTTACACAGCCATTAAGTAGCAGAGTGGAAATTCTATTCGGATTCTCCAAGTCTTGTAAAGTTTGTGTGCATAGAGTTCACTACCTTGAACTGTATGGCATCCCTCAAATTGTTAATAGGCTGTGATATTTTAATGCCTGAGCAATGTTTTAGCATACAGAAATGAATATCATTACTTGTGCTTTACTTGGAATTCAGCTTCAGTTGTATATTTTAAAGAGGTGCCTAATTTTTCTTAAGCTTTAAAGCTTAAATCACTAAGCCTCTATTTTGTTTCTTATTAATCTAGTCATTTTGTGTTTAAATTTTTAAAAAATCACTTTTGCTTCAGTAAATGCCTGATTAATTAATAAACTGGACAGATTTAATTTCCCTAGGTATTTAACACATTTACAAGTAAGATTAATTTCTTTAGACTTTTCAAACTACAGTCCAGATTTATCTGCTTTTTTTTCCCCCTGAGGCTCTTTCAACCACCAACAAGGCAGATTTGTAAATCTATATGCTTATATCTTTTTAAGCATGGAAACAACCCTTGAAAATACAACAAACTTGGAAATTCAGTATATCATATTCCCCCAAGTGAATGTAACATGTTAGTATAAAACCATAAACAAAACATTCTTAAAATTTAAAATGATTACTACATGAACTTCACCACCCTCACATTCATTCTTTCACCTATCCCATTTTTCATCATCATTAATTTTCAAGCTTTTTGAAGGTAGCAATATTATTTATGGAGATAGCAACTTACCAACAAGTTGGGAATGAGAAGGCAGAATTACTGCCTCGGCAGATGCAGGATCACTTGGTCAATGCTCAGAGCTAGGAAAGCGTCATTTATCCTTTAGAAATGAATGACTGAGACATGGATGTAGGAGGAATCTTTCAGGATTATTTGAGTTAGGTTAGCATTTATTGAATTAGACCTCTCTTTTTTTAATAAATAAGCATCTTAAAACTCCCTCCCTGCTGACTTTTCCTGTGTTATTTTCTCAGGTTATTCACCGCTCTTGACTATTCTTTCAACCATCATATCTTTGATAGATTTTTATTACGTAATTTGAGTTGAGATTCTGTATCTCCAAATCTCATTGCAATACTGCTCCTATGTCTTTTCTGAGATTTTGCCTTAGGGGAGTCTGCAGCCTAGGTGTTGCTTTCTCATGTTTAGAAACTCATTTTTGCCTTTTCTTTGGCACATCTCCTAGAATTTGCCATGATTGCACAAAATCAATGTCGGATTATCACAATGTAGCTAATGAGAATCTGGGTAGCTGATCTTGTTATTGCTGTATGGCAGCAAAATGTTCTAAAACTCTTTTGATTTTTATTGCACAAAATCAGCTTTTCTCCAAAGCTCTTGTTCTTTTTAGTGAAGAAGGGCATTCAAGGATAGCAGGTGGCCCCTGTAAGGGATGGCAGTGAGGCTGGTTTTAGGCCAGGTAATATCAGAGGTAGTCCACATTAGTGTCAGAGCTGAAGAAGGGCAAGCATTTTACTGTTTATATGTATAGTCAAATTTTCCAAACTTTTTTCAATCATATATTATATCAAAAACTCATTTGCTTTCCCTCTTTCAGAGCTAGAATCTTCTCCATTCATTTTTAAAAACCAACTTTAATATACCATGCCACTTAAATCTTCCATGAAAGTATATGCTTGGTCTAAACTCTTGTCCAGCCTGCCCATGACATGTCCTAACTGGCCACGCATGGCTCTAACTATCATGTGTCTTAAGCACCGTTCTTTAGAAACATTATTGGCAAGATGATTCAAACAAAGGATTTTTTAAGTAGTTGTTTGCAGTTTAACTGATTTTTCCAAAGAAAGAAATTGCTTTATGATGGAGAAGATTCCAGATAGTTTTTGGAAGTCTGTTTAACCGGAAGTGCTGCTCACCTGTACACTGAAAACAGAAGAATTTCTCCCCCTTCTCTTAGGTAAAGCAATGATCTCGAACACAGTTTTATATTCTGATAATGCTTTGGCATTGCGGAACCTTCAATAACTTACGCATTCAACAAGTACCTGTTAAGCCTCTTTCTCAATACACCTCCAGGTTATGAAATAGAACATCGCCAATATCACATTCTTCTTTAATGTCACTCTTGAATGTGTCGCTTTACCTGTTTCCTCCCAAATTAACCATTAACCTGAATTTGGAATTTAATATTTTATCATTCATATGTATATGTCCCTAAAACTTATTTTATTTTGAATATTTTTATTTCTTATTAATGGAGCAATACTCTATGTTCTGCAGTTATTTACTTTTATTGCTTAACATTGCATTTGTGAAATTCATCCACGTTGACCCATGTAACTACTTTATTTATATTCCCCATTGAATTATTTTCTATTATGTGACTAAAGCACAATTTATCTGCTTTCCTATTGGCAGATATTTTGTCCAATTTTGTTTTATTCTATTTTTTTTTCCATTTAAACAATGCTCATGGAGTTTTTGAAGTCCCCTGGAGAAGTGTACAAGGGTTTCTTTAGAAGACAGATTTAGGGACAGGAAAGCCTGTCTCTGGCTTCACTGCTTGACAGCCAGGGGCTTTCCTTGTCTTCAACCCATTTTTCTACTAGTTTGTTCATGATTTTTCCTTTTGTATGATTTCTTTATATACTAATCTTTTCAATATGATTGTGTTTTGAAAATACCTTCTCCTAGTTTTTAACATACCTGGTCACTTTCTTCACCAGTCTTTTGATTGACAATGTTATTAATTTTAATAACATCAATCTTAGTAAGGCTTTATTTTATAGTTTATGGTTAATGGCTTTTGTTGTTTTTGTTGATGTTATTGTTCATTTTGTTTTTTGTTAGAGCCTATTCCCTCTCCTAAAGAATTAACATATCCTCCCTTTCTAAGTTATAAAGTTTTAAGTCTTATGTTTAGTTCCTTAATCCACTTGGAACTAATTTTTTGCATATGTTTATAAGTAGAAATTTACTTTATTTTTCCATTTTGATAGCTAATTGGTTTCATATAATTTATTCAATAGTCTTGTGTTTTTCCAATGATCTTCTCTCACATGTTAAACTCGGGATGCATGAAACTCTTGCTATTTTGTTCTTCCTATTCCTGACTATTCTATTCAATAGGGGTCTCTCTCTGTCATTGTACTGATATTACATTGTCATCAATTTTACAGCTTGTGTAAATTTTAGTATCTGGTAGTATAAATTTCTCATTCTTTTACAAGAGAGTCTTGATTATTCTTTCATACAAATTTTTAAGTTACCTTGTTGGGTTATCATAAAAAACACTGGCATTTTTATTGTATATACTTTCCAGATCCATTGGTAGAGAATTGGCTTCTCAGTATTATGGAATCTTCCTCCTAGGTGTTATCCAAAACAGTGAACAATCACCAGAGCATAAACATCAGCCCATCTCTTGGTGCCAGAAAAATCAAGATGCACAGTGTGGGTAAGGAATTGGCACATCATGGCCAGTCACACTGGATGAAAGTCATCTCTGTTCCTGTCCATAGTCAAGGTAAATTTGTGAGGCCTCAAAAATATATTTTGGGCTTGACCAAGATTATTTATTTCTTTATATTGATTTTCAACTTATTAAAAAACTCAATTTTCCATTCTCTAGCTATGTATATATGTCCTCTGCATGTTAACTAAACTTTTGATTAGTGCATGTCCTCTTTAACTTAAGCAAATTCTTAAAAATATCCCAAGTATATGTATATGTGTATGTATACCATTCAACAACAAGTAGTGTTTAGTAGTTAAGTAATTCTTATACATTTAACAAATATGATCATTCCAAATTCTTTGACATGTTCCAATATTTCATATACTTATTTCAAATTAAATTCTGAAGTTCAAACTACCTAGAAACAATTGCATTAGAGTCACAATGTTGACGTGTCACTGAGAGATGATCTTAAAACATCAAATATATATAAAATAGCAGACATATGTTATGCCTAGAGTATAAAATATTAATATATTGGTTTTGATTCATTAAAAAGTTTATTAATTGTGAACCATTCAGATATTAAAAGATGCTGACACCTTAGGGAAGCTGGTGAGCTACATCAGAACCCACATTGTGGCTTACTGTAAATCTCCCCCTTTTTGTCCTTTGTGATTTGGCATCAAGAATATGTTCACTTTGGATATAAAGGAGGACAAGTTGGGGGATATCATGAAAATGGGAGGGAGATCAGCGGTCTGGAGGAGGGAGGTTGAGGGGAGTGGGAGGGACAGGAAAAGGGAGACACAGCACAATGAGGTTGACCAAACTCAGCTATGTGCATGTGTGAAGGTGCTATGGTGAATTCCACCTTCCTGGGATATCATAAAGTGTCAATTTATAAAAATAATAAACAGATGAGGGGAAGGCCCATGGATTAGCGGAGGGAAGATGCAGGGAGAGAGGAATGAGGTGCTGGGGCCTGGAATGGAACAAATTCTGTTCCATGCACATATGGTTATGTCAAGATGAAGCCCACGATTATGTATAGTTATAATGAATTAATAAAAGCATTTAAAAACTATGCATATCTTGTAAAAGGAGGTTGGAGATTAATCTCTATTTCTTGAAAAATTTTATATAATGTTAGTATTATCTATTTTTTTAATATTTGTTATAAGTCATTTGTGAAACTGTCTAGGCCAAATAATTTCTTCCTACGAAGATTTTAAATACTAAATGAGTCAGCAATTTAAAGATCTTCATGAGAGGTATTCAGACCGGTTGTACTACATCAAAATTTATGTTCTTTATGTTCATAATATGAACAGCTTTTTTTCTCTTAGGCAATATGTCCAGTTGATAATGATTATCAATTTACCAATTGCTTCCATTTCAAACTGCCAACTTTTAGATTTTTTTTTTTTTACCCTCTGTTTTCCTTTAATTTTCTATTTCAATCACTTTTATGCTGATACTTCTTTCTTTCATACTTTCTTGGGGGATTATTTTGTTCTTTTTTCTCATCTGTTAAAGTTGGAACATTAACTCATTAAATTTTATCTTTTTGTCTTTGTTAATGTCATGGTTTGGGTCTGGAAAGTTCCCTTAAAAACTGTGTGTTGAGACATGGTCCCAAGGCAGCCAGGTTCAGAGGTGGGGTGTCAGGCCGTGAGCAGGTGCAGTGATAGCTAAATGTGCTGCTGGGAGGTACGACCAGGTCTGGTCCCTGGAAGAATTTATCTCCCCCCCAGCCCCTTCCTTTGTCTCCCTCTGTTTCCTGGCTGCCAGGAGCTGAGTAGCTTTCCTCCACCATGCCCTTCCACCATGATGTTCTCCCTTCCCTCTGGCCCAGCACAGGAGTCAGCTGACCACACACTGAAACCATGAGTCACAATAAACTTTTTATCTTCAGGCTGTTCTCATCAGGTATTTTGGTCACAGTGGTACAAAACTAATACACTAATATAAGCCATTAAGGTGACACATTTCTATCTATGGTACACACACACAATGGTACACACAGATGGTGCATCTATTTCATTGTATTCCATGGATTCGGATATTACTTATTATATTATTTTACACTGCATAAAATTCATTGTAACTTCTTCTTTGAGGCCCGAGTCATATGGAAGTATGACTTTTCCTAAAACATCCAAATACCTGTATTGTCTCATTTTCTATGTATCACAGGTTTCTAACTGAATCACACAACAGAAAATGTGCTCCATAATTCTCTGTAACTTATTATGATATATTGACAATTATTCTATTCCCTTGTAGGTGGCCACTTTTCAAAGATGTTCCATACCTGATTACAAATAATGTCTATTCAATGACTGGAAACCAAATTCTCTGTGTGTCCATTAGAATAGGACTCTAAAAGAAGATGAGTAGTCCTTTTGTTTGGGCAGAGAAAGACTGGTAACTTTTTATGCCTGTATTTATTTTGTCCTAACTGTAAGCACAAAGTTTCTGGACTGATTATTTACTAAATTGCAGCCAAAGAGAAATACAGCCAGCCATGTGAAAAGAGACTTTCATTGGTAACTGCTAGCAGTGGAGGAAAGCACCCTTCCAGTTTGTGCAGAAGCCAGGAGCTTTAAAGGGAGCACTGGGGATGAGCAGGAGCAGGGCTCAGCGGAGCAGCACCGTGAAATCTCCCCAGGGCTGTGCGTGTGGGTACAGTGATGCAGGTGTGCTTGCTCCCTGGCAGCTACCAAGGTCAGGACTGGGAGAGGAGGCCCTGTCCTTCCCTGAGATTACATTTCAAAGGAATGGCTCTCAGGTGCTTGGGAAAGACACTTCTGAGTTGGAAGTGAAATAGTCACAGTTGCAAGTCGTTTACACAATGAAACAAGCAGGGGAGGTCAGGCCTTTGTTGGATGTGACTAAAACCAAGGTGAGTTCTCCTGGAGGTGCTGAGTTTTCTCAGGGAGACATGTTATTTGTGGCTGCAGTCATCCTGGGGACACAGACCCTCGATGCCACCAGCCATGCTGGGGCTCGGTGGTCTCTTAGTGGGGTGGTCTGCATTGTCCTTCTGTGCCCTGTTCTGCAGTTCTCAGCAGCAGTCACAGGTGCTGGTTCCCTATCCCGTTTTCCTCTCCTTAGGCACTATGGAGAAGTCCTGTGTCATCCTGCAGGTAAAGGGGTTTGCCCTAGAAAAGGACCTAAAATTAGGAATCTTGAAGCTTATACAGGAAATGCTGCAGAGATGCTTCTCCTGATCCTCTTTAATGCAGATAAATCTGTAAGAAGGGAAGAGAAGGTCCCTGAGCCATTACCACTCCTTGCATTTGTAAACAAGTGGTCCTAAGAGAGAGAATCTGCAAACCTCTCCACGATACTTCAAGATCTTAAATACCCAAAGTTTATTTTACCTTCACTTACCCTTTAACCCAGGCTGCCAGCACTGTGTGCGCAGAACGCCCTGACAGCATAGAAATACGGAGACAGCTTGGTCTCCCAATACAGGAACTGGCCCTCCCCTCAGGTCTTCTGTGACACCCGAAATGAGGTGGAGCAGTGGCCCCAATTCCAAGTCACAGGCAATGTCCCTGCCCCCTATCACAGGTGACAGCTGGACAGTGCAGTCCTAAAGGCTCAGGTACAACTGGTTCGGAGGCTAGCACTCCCCTCTCCTGCCCCTAATCCACACAAAGCATCTGGCCTCCACCTGTTGACGAGGGCAACGGGGCAATATTCCTTCAATCGCAGTGCACGTGGGCACGCTCACAGGCTTTCCTGCCAAAATACCTCCCTTCGTGCTTCAGAGGGTGACCAGAACTGTGAAAAAATGAAAACAAAGTTTAATGATTCATCTGATTTTAACTACACAAAGTAAAATTAAATGAGCCACATAAATATTTGAATTGATGAAGCCACATTTTATGTTAGCATTTATGACACCTTTTTAATGTGTGTTTCTTCCCCTCTGTGGATACTAAGATAATAAATGCAAACTCGATACAAAGTGAACTGGAATGCACAGACTTAGACAACGTGCATGGGGATATTCAGTGATTAATGTTCAAGACAAGGGAGCTACAACTCGAAGAACCAGAGAAAATGAATATTCTGTGAGTAAATGAAAGCAACCAAACATGGTTTTATTACATTAACACAAAATGGACCTTCCTCTGTTGTCTACATTCATAACAATAACAATAAAGATGCATAATAACAAACAAAATGCAAAATACTAATTTCATGGTATCCCAAGCTACACAAATAAAATTCCAAGTGATCTACACAATTGAATTGTATAAATTAAAATTTTATGTTATAAAACCTTCAAAAACAACTTGGACATTTTTACATTTTCATTTTTTCTACTATATATTCATGGAATAAATATTTAAAATAAGCAAACTAAGATGTTTGAGATTTTAGTGATCTTTTTTTAATGTATAGAAAAAATATTTATACTTTGAAAATCACAGCAGCATAATTATAGTTCAGGTTATTCTTTAGTTTGGGGAAATTACGAAACCGATTGATTTTTGGTTTTGTTTTTTAAAAAATGTATTGATGGTCATCAATATATAAATAATCTACTCTTCTTAGTTATAAGTCAGGTATATTTGATGTTTTTTGCTTGACATATCTTTTTCCCCGTATTTTCCGTTTGGTGCCTCACAGTTGTATATATGGTGGGATTTGTGGTTACCTATTCATGTGTATACGTAATGTAACAATATAACATCTCCGGATTTTATACTGGATTTTGGCACAAGGCATTCATTTGCAATTAATATTTTGTAGGTATTAAATTAAATTTTAGCTTGTGCTCAACAGATCTCTAATTAAGCTAAGGTGTGCAATGAGCTTGAGGCTTTAGGCAATAGTTTTTCCAGTCTACAGTGTATTTGGTTATAAAACAACAGGGAAATCACTGCTACCTTAGGTTAGGACTTTATGAAAGTAAATGCTGAAAAATGTGTTATGTCATAGGTGTCTCTCTCTCTCTCTCTCTCTCTCTCTTTCTCTCTTTTTTCACCAACCAGTTCAGAATCCTTAGATTTCCCTATTTATGATATCATTAAGTTAAAATAATTTATGTTCCTACACTTAGAAGACCCTAAAAGGTCCACCAGAAGACTGGAGAGCTGATAAATTCAGTCAAGTAGCAGTATCCAAAATCAACATGCAAAGATCATTAGCTCTTTGGTACACCAATAATGAATCTGCTATACAAGAAATCAGGAAAACAATTCCATTCACAATAGCTTTAAAAAAACACTAAAAATAAAACTAACCCAGGAGATGAAAAGCTTTTATAATAAAAATTACAGAACACTGAAGGAAGAAACTAAAGAAGACACTAAATTAGGGAGCCCTCCCATGTTCATACATAGGCACAATGAATTTTTTTCTACACTTAAAATGACCATACTACCAAAATCAATCTACAGATTCAATACAATTGTCATCAAAATACACCCCAATAACATTCTTCTCAGGACTAGAAAAAAAAAAGTCCTAAAATTCATATGGAAGGAGAAGATACCCAGAATAGCCAAAATAATCCTGAACAAAAAAAGCAATGCTGGAGGTATCATAACACCCAATTTCACATTATAGTGCAGAGCCGAAGTTACCAAAACAGCATGATACTGACATGTGGACAGATGCACAGACCAATGGTTCAGAACAGAAGACACAGAGATAAACCCACACAAGTATGGCCATCGGATCCTTGATAAAGGAAACAAAAACATAATTTGGAGAAAAAGAACCTTGTTTAACAAATGGTGCTGGGAAAACTGAATATTCATATGTAGCAGAATGAAACTAGATTCCTATCCGTCACCCTGCACAAAGGTCAGTTCCAAGTGAATCCAAGATCTTACTCTAAGATCCAAAACTGTACCACTGTTAGAAGAAAAAGTAGAGAAAACACTTCGACAAAATAGGTGCAGGGAAGGACTTCCTGAATAGGATGCCTGTCACTCAGGAAATGAGAGCAAGAATCAATAAATGGGATGGCATCAAATCACTTAGCAGAGAGAAGTGACACCCTACAGAATGGGAGAAATTATTTGCCAGCTGTTCCTTCAACAGAGGACTAACATCCAGAATAGGTAAAGAACTCAAAATGCTAATCAAAAAGCTCAACATTGCAAAAATGAAGGATCCAATCAACAAATTCAAAATGAACTGGACCGGCACTTTTCCTAAGAAAAGGTACCAATGGGTAGCAATTATATGAAAAAACTGCTTGACATCTTTAGTCATCAAGGAAATGCAAATCAAAACTACACTGAGATTCTATCCCATTCCAGTTAGAATGGCAGCTACCAAGAATATGGATCAATAATACAGATCAAGGATCAATGCTAGTGAGGATGTGGGGGAAAGAAACTTAGACACTATTAGTGAAAATGTAAATTAATATAGCCACTGTGAAATCAGTATGGGGATTCCTCAAAAAGCTAGAAATAGATCTACTATATGATCCATCTAGTCAACTCTTTGGTATTTATACAAAACTAAACTCAAGTCAACATATTTTTGAGATACCTGCATACCCATGTTTACTGTATCATAATTCAATTCGTAATAGCAAAGTTATAGAGTCAGCCTAGGTACACAGCAGCAGATGAATGGATAAGGAAAATATGGGATATATATTCACAATGGAGTTTTATATGGTTATAAAGAAGAATGAAAGCTGGATTGTAGCTCAGTGGTAGAGCACTTCCATAGCAAATGTGAGGCACTGGGTTTGATCCTCAGCATCACATAAAAATAAATAAAATAAAGGAATTGTATCCATCTACAACTAAAAATATTAAAAAATAAAAGAAGAATGGAATTATGCCATTAGCAGGAAAACAGATGGAACTAGGGACCTTACATTTTGAGCAAAATAATTCAAACTTAGAAAAGTATCATATTGTTTTTTTTCTCATACATGATAGATATAAGTAAAATTGGGAGGGGGACCATATGAAATTAGAAGGAATAAGTAGAGGAAGAGATCAAGAGAAAGGCACCAAAGAGAGGCTTTGAGGATTGAAATCATCAAATTGTGCGTGAATATACCACTATGAGCACAGTGGAGCCAACCATTCTGGGTAATTAATATGTACCAAAAATAATTTATCACTATGAGTCGTATTTCAGGGGAAGGTCAGTGACTCACTGTAAGCAGTAATACCACCCCACCCCAATTTCTTTGCTTGTGCAATAATGTTTTAATAATGCAGTGTACTTGTTCCCTTCATGTACATACAGAATGTATGTAAATATTCAGGCTATCAACTATTCCAGAGGTTTACAGCAGAGCAGAGCAATTATTCTCAAGCTTGCATGAGAATCATCAGAAAGTTTCATATAGATCCCCTACAAGGTACTATTTTAAATATATGTTTATAAATATACATGGTGTGAACTGGCAAATATCCCTGTGTAAAGTATCAGAATCATCAATAGAAAATTAAATGCTAATCAAACTCTACAATTAAAAATGCTGGGAGCCAGTATTTATAGGCTGTGGCAACAGTTATATAAATCTAGTGGTTGCATTGTTTTTCCATTGGCGTGGGTTTTTGTTTGAGAAGCGTGCACCTGTCATGTTGTTAAACTCTAATGAGTCTAGAGAAACTGTTCCTTCTGTTTCATTTTGATTGACTTGATACCCATAAGGACACCTGAGGATGGTGAATGTTTAATTTTCATTGATAAACTGATGGCTGTGTCAGTGATTGCTGCCTAGTGGGCCTCATCCTTTCAAACCCTTCTTGTAGGTATGATGCCTCTTTTGGGTGTGTGTAGACATAATCTAATAGTGTTCTTTTTTTCCCCTCTTGTTCTTCTGAGGGTAAATTATGACAGAGTAAATATATTGGTGAATTTCCAAATTATTTAATAAGATAATTTAAAAATCATATCGGTATCAACTGTCATTTTATAATTAGCCCGAGGAAAACATGCTGTCTCTGACTTGCTGCAGATCAGATACAACATTGTGAAAGAACTGAACAAGCACAATAATGAGAAAAGATGGCACAATAATGAAGATGGAAAACAAATAATTTGTGCATTGATATGTAAATTTAATCTATGTTCTTTTCACACTTTGGCTTAAAGTTACTATAGTAACCTGATAATTATAAATGGATCCTGAAGAAATAATTGGAGAGCCTATCAACTAGCAGTGGTCTAAATGGGAAAATTGGGCCTGCCTCAACATCAGATCAGGGATGGGCTCAGAAACAGGATGGGCCTAAGATGTAAAAAAATAAAGGTCTGTCAAAACTTGCAATGGTGATGCTGTAGAAGATGTCCCTGAGATGACCTAAACTCAGCAGAGTTCTGTCAAGGAGAGCTTACTGCTCATTTCCCTAGTGGCACATTGTCAAAGCTACCCATCTCGGGTGCCTGGGTACACCTCAGGGCTTCAAATGGTTACAGAGGCAGCATGACATTGGTCTCTTCAGCCTGGGAGGGGTTGTATGCATATGGATACCTAGATTCAGAAGCCATCTCTGTCAGTATTGAACAGACCCTGCCATTGATCTCAAGATACCTAAACACTTCCCATTCTGGCAGATGAGTTGATTCCTTGAAGTCTTCCTCTTGTATGTAAGCCAGTCTCCCTGCTGTCTTCCACCTTGCCCATTCCTGCTTCTCGGGCTCCCACTACGCAGAGCGCCTCACAAGAAATGGGATCCATGATGGAAAAGACTTCTAGAACTGTTGTTCACTGAAAGACACCACGGACAGTGTGAGAAGATATGCTGTGTGGGGGGGGAGTCTATGTGATTCTCTTTAAAAAAATAATTTCCAAAAGTGGACAAACAAGTGATCTCTAGCATTTAAAATGAAATATATTCAAATGGTCATATAACACTGATACAATGAAAAATAAAAAAGCAAGTGGGATGTTTTACCTTCTTCATGATACTATTTCTGCAAAATTTTGAAACTCCCTACATGTATACTTTAGGAATATAAAACATGCACTAAAACTGCATAATTGTATATGGGAAAGCACACCAGTTTCATGGTGGTGCTCCCTTGGGAGGACAGGGGTACAAGGAGGGGCTGGACTGAAGCATTTAATTAATTTCTTTTAAAGAAATCTTTATATATATATAGATATATATATATATGAGCAAAAAGTTAACATCTATTTATTTTCCTTGGTAACATATTATTCCTAGATCATATTCTATAACATTCCAAGTTTAAAATGTTTCATAACTTGGGCTGGGGATGTGGCTCAAGCGATAGCACACTCGCCCAGCATGCGCGGGGAGCTGGGTTTGATCCTCAGCACCACATAAAAATAAAATAAAGATGTTGTGTTCACCGAAAACTAAAAAATAAATATTAAAAAGAATTCACTCTCTCTCTTTTTTTAAAAAAAAGTTTCATAACTTACACATTTTAATTGGTTTAATTCTTAATAAAATCTCAGTTGAATTTTTTATGTGCGGAGCACTTTATCATTTCCTCAATTTGATTAGTATTTGTTAGTTTACTTTTCCCACCAAATTATATGTCATGTTATATTTAAGGATATGGATGTGATTTCCATTTTTTCCTGTCCTCTTCAGCAACAGGAACCTCACTAAGGGTCTAGGATACAAGTAACTAGTGACCGTCCCTGATGACGGAAGCATGTTTCTTATCTGTCTCTGTGGATGTCCTCAGAGATTGTGCACAGATTAAGTAAGAGCACTGTCAACTTGCCAGGTCCCAAAGAAGCTCATGTGTTTCTTTTGAGCAAAGATTTTTTTTTTTCTTATTTTTCCCCTTCATCTTGTCTTTGCTTCTTTCTCCCTCTCCTTTAACCACCCAGCCCTTCTTTTTCCCACATCATTCTTCCCAACCCACATAAATCAAACAGGTTCCTCACAAAAAGAGATGAGTTATTACAGTTCTGTTTCACCGCTCAGCCTAGTGAGGCCTTCAAAGCCCTTGGGAGGAGCCCTGAGGTTTTGGCTCAGTTATGTCAGATCCAACCAGATGCCTTGGGCAGGGGGAAAGAGTGGTGAGGAAATACACCCCCAAATAAGCATCTAATTGTCCATTTAAGGAAGTTCAACAGTCAGGGCTTATCTAAGATAAACGATTTTTGAAAAAAAATTACAGAAGGTCAAAGGTATCTGTATAGATTTAACATCTGGCTGATTGATTTTCAAATCTTCATTTAATCCATCCAATTCAATCCATCAATGTTTGCATGGGTTTCATTTCAAATTAATTTTTATTGGCAAGAGTTGATTTTATTTTATTTTAAATAGTTTTATTCACTTACATGTCATTATTATTTTAAATAGTTGATGAGTTAATTTACATAGAACAGGCTAAAACTTTTGGTAGACCAAGAGTCAGTTTGAGAATCCTACAGTTTCTCTGATGTTATCTCCAGAAAAACTTTCAGGGACAAAAATACACAAATGTTCCTTTAATTTCAAGGAGGTGGTTGGCCTGTGAAGCTCTTCTTTGGGTCCCTCATCATTCCATTAGATTCCAGGTTAAAATAACTGCCCGAAACAGTTCCATATTTTTCCTAAACAGTCCCAGTGGGAGGGTGGTGCCTAGCAACAATCTAAAATCATGATATCTTATTACTGGATAAGAACTTATTTAATGGGACTTAAATGAATTCATTGATGATTATTTAAGAAATGATTCTCATTCTTTTAAGATTAGCCTGAAGTTTTAAAATATATATAGTCCTACACACACAATTCTACACAATTTAAGTGGAGAAGAAGCCTGATTCTTTCAACTGCATTTCTGATTTTTAGAACTTCATTTCTGTTTACTATTAAGACAATTTTGCCAAAACAGAAATCCAGGGTGATGAATTCTTTTAGGCTCATTGCCTGCTTTTACTTAGACTTGAGATGCGTGGTAATTAGCAATAATGAATTTTAATGGAACCAGCATAAAGGAAAATAACCGCTTTTGAATCATAATGCCACTGTTTCCTTGGTTGAAGTCACTAATTAATGCAACTGTATTATCTGTCTCTGTACTGGAAACACACAGCTCTTCCTGGGCTTGGACACTTTCTCTGCTCCTCTGACTCACCATCCTCCAGAGAACCTCTCTCACCTAGCACCGTCCCCCATCCCCTGCTAAGAGGGAGACCCCAATCTTCACTGTCTTCCACAGGCGTCTCTGGCTTCCCAATCACTTGACTGCACACTTTTAGCTCCCTGGACTCTTATTCAACTTAATCTGAGGCTCAATCACTTGATTTGCTCTGTTCAATTAACTCAGGTGGCTTTTGACCAGTGAGTGGCTGGGGCACATCTCTAACCTTGGACTTGTACATGTAGCACAATCCATTTAAAAGCCCAGATCTTTTCTGCTTTAACAATATATGCAGCACGATTAAAGTAAAAGATTAAGAATTTAACATGGGGAGAAACACAGACCACGTGGCTGGTATCTGCAAGTAACTGAGGTCTGTATCATAGACAACGTGAAAAGGCAAAGGAAACCTGCTACTGCCATGAGTTTAAAACTCCAAAACCTGACAACGCTTTCTGTTAGCCTCTGAACACTATTATCACACGTGTCATCATCGATCTCCCCTCAGCAGCGGCCACCCGTCCAGGATGAAGGCGACGATGTAGATAATGATGACTAACACTTACTGAGTATTACATGCTAAGTGCTTTCTGAGCTGCTTCTGTTCCCATCTTCTCAACAGTTCTATAGGAGACGGCAAAATTCTCACTCTTACCTATGCTCAAGGTCAACAAATCAATTCGTGCAGAAACTGATTTGCATGCAAACATTCTGGCCACAAGTTCATGTTCTTGGTCTCCCAGCCTATGGTATTCCACGTGGGAATCAAATCCAACAGTTCCCTCACTCAGTCCTCTCCCATTTGCTGTGAGCCATGACCTCATCCATAGCCCACCCAGTCTTATGGATTTTAATTCCATCTATACTCCACGATCTCAAGATGGCTTCTTCAACCTGGATGTGCCTTTGAGCTCTAGACTCCTGAATGGAAAATGCCAATTGAATTTCTAAAAGTCATTTCACATTGTTCATATATAAAACCAAACTATTGTTTACTCATTCAACCCCTCTTCTGCAGATTTCCCAGCCTGATAAAATAGCAACACTCTTCATATAGTTGTTTGAGCTAAAATATCAGGATCATATGTGGCCAAGCCCTTCTTTAACACCTTGCTCAGTAATTCATCAGAATGCACCTGGAATCTCCCCGGCTACTGACCCATCCCAGTACCATTGTCTCTTGCTTGATTAACTGCAGTGGCCTCTTAAGCCATATCTCTGTGCCACCGATTATGCCCGACTGTGGTATATAGAAGCCAGGGAGAGTCTTTTAAACAAGGTATATGATTCTCTTTGAAACAATGCAGGGCTTCCTGTCTCACTCATACCTGGAACCTGGCACCAACTGTCCCCCATCCTCCCTCCACTTGGCTACCTGGTCCTTCCTGAATCCAACTGGTGCATTCTCTCTAGAGTGTTCTCTCTCCAGACAGCTGCGTGGCTGTTTCTTCTTTCATGGCTCTGCCTAATGTCAGACTTTGCCTAACACAGTAATGTAATAAAACTCCCTCCCACACTCGGATACCCTTCATTTCCTTTAAACTGCTTTGCTTCTTTTTTTCCCCACAGAATAAAGTACCACCTTCTATTCTATAAGGGTTTCCTTCTCCTTAATTAAAATGCAGGTTCCATGCATGCAGGGATTCTGGTTCACTTTTGTATCCCCAGGGCCTAAGCCCACGCTAGGCACGTTGGTTGGATGAATTAATGGTCTTACACTTTCAGAGTAGTGCAGTAAGTATGCCTATTACCAGCACATTTCCAGGAACATGCATGTTCATGTCATCTTTATTTAAAACATGAAAAGTAATTCACTATAGAAAGCAATTCTCTATATGAAAGCAGCATAGTCAGATAAATACTTAAAATGACTTTTGTTTTTATTTTTGACCCAACAGTAAGCACACAGCACTCTCCCAATCAGTACGGTGACCTAAAATGCAAAGAAATGGAGGCATATGATCCTTTTTCAAAATTCAGCAGTTCCCTCTGGCCTCTGATGAGGTCACCTGCTGCTCTTTACAGTCCTGCCTGATGGCCTCTGGGTGCTGCCATGGCCAAAGCAGCACAGCTCTATCCAGGGACTGGATTTGCCTGTCTGATACAGGTTTGCAAAGGAGCCTCTATTCAGATCCTCCTGGAGCCTTCTCTCCTTTTCGATAAAACAGGAGCCTTCCCCAGAAGAGTAAAGGGAATAGAGAAGGCACAGTGCAGATGAAGCCCATGTCCTGATGTTCAGAAAGAGCTTTATCCATCACCAACTCTTTGGCATGGGAAGATCAGAGAAACTTCTTGTTTTCTTTTTGAGGTGTCTAACCTTCGTGGTTGTGAAGGAGAAGGGAAGATAGCACGTCGAGTAGGAGTTTACCAACTGCAAAGTCAGTGCTATATGATCAGATTACTCTGCTAATATTCTAATTCTTCAGCCCTGTGCTAGGCACTGGGACTAGGAATGCTTCCTCGTGCACCACAATCTTGCAGGAGAGATAAAGCAAACCACAAACTTATGAATTAGATTCATATTAACATTAGTCACATAGGAGGGGTAAATATTGGCTTCACTGGTAAAGTAAGCTATGAGGGCTGTATAATGTGAAATTCTAAACTAGAGGGATTTGGCTCATAAAAGCTATCTGTAAGTTGTAGTTGACACATTGGTGAACAGATATTCAGGTAGGGTGCATCTACTCCTTGGATCTTTAGTGGGCTTACAAAGAACCAGAGCCAGAAGAGAGGGGGACACTGTGGACATTGTCCTGTTAGGAAGGAGCTTCTTGGTCTGAACATGGCCTCCTCTGGGCGTGTTTCTGTTCTCTGTCACGGTATCCTCTTGTTTTGGCTCATGGTGCTAATCATAATAGTCACAGTATGCCTGTTAAGGTGCATGTTAGATACACGTAACACTTGTCATCTACTAGCTGGTTTGTCTGTTTGCTCTGACCTGTCTCACACCACCTGCCTCTTGCAGGCAGGCACACCGCAGCCTTGTCCCCTTGGATCTCCTCCACAGAAAACAGAGCTTAGCATGTAGTTGATATGTAAGGGATATTTGTTCAATAGATGAGGTGTCCAGCCTTTGTAGCTTATGTTTAAAGAAATTCCCACAGTTGTTTAAAAATAAGATTATATTCAATGATAAAATTATAAAACAAGATTCTTATGTCAGTTTCTATTGTGTGTATATTTTATTGAACATGTGCGAAGAGTTCCAAATAATTTATGTAGCTATTTTGCCCACAAGTAGGTGTGGCCTGACTCTCTACCTGGGAAGTGTGGGGAGGTTCCCTTAGAGTAAAATTGTGGGAATGACTATGACCCTAGTGGATGCCTAAGGAAAATGCCAAACTCAACTGTAGGACCTTCTGCAAAATCCCTGAACAGCACTCCTCAAGCTGTCAAGATCTTCAGAACCAGGAATATGAGAAGTTCTAACACATGACAAGCAAATGTCATGTGATGACCTGGATGTGGTGACCCGAAGGAGACCCTGGGGCAGAAAAAAGACAGTAGGTAAAAATAAAGCAATTTGAATAAGGAATAGGCTTCAGGTGATACTATATGGGTTATTTGTTGATTGTGACAAATGTGATATTAATTATGGGAAACTTAGGACTCCATATGTAATTTTTCTGCATATCTGCAACTGTTCTAAAATTTTTAAATGTTAAATGTTTTATTATGTAATAAAGTGTTTCAATCTAGTCTTAAAAAAAATGAAGTGCAGGTGACTTCAAGCTATTCTTTTCTTATAAATCATGATGTACAAAGAGAATTCACAGAGCATCCACGGGCAAATGCTATAAAGGTACTTGAGATCAATCAGTACCTTTATAGCATCTATTGGTGAAAGTAATTCTTTGTGTTTTAAACTGCACATTAGGGAAAGAAAATCCACCTTTTCAAAATTATCAGCCATAGTCCATATAAACAGATTTTATGTTTATCAAATTATTGACTTTCCTGCAAGTTATCTTAAAAGCAGTAACTTTGATCACTGTGCCCCATATCAAAAGGATGCAAAAGTGAGAGAAAGGAAGGCATTAAAACTCTGCTTTTTCTGCTTCTTAGAGAGATGCTCCCTTAGACGTGAAGTGCACAGTTGGAAAAATGCAGTGAACGTAGGAGGATCCATCAGAAAATGCCATGGACTGGGCTCAGGGATTCTGGATCCTTTCTTGGGTGTTCAGATTACACATGGTCACGGATGCTCCCAAACTTCTGTCCCTGCACACGGCAGGCCCAGGAGGGTGAGCCTGAAGGTGTGCCTTGGATCATCAGTCAGCAGCCATGGTGGACACACAGCTGCGGATGCTCTGCATCTAGCAACCCTGTCTGGCTCAGGGGTGCTGTGACATTGCCTCAATGAGGTAAGGTGAGGTACAGGGTGACAAGAAGATTGCAGTCATTTGACAAGAAAATATCAAGTTTTCTCCTTTTAGTACATTTGATACAGTTTAATATATAGCTTATAAACTTGACTGTTCATTTTTTAAAAAGATATTTTTATTCAGAGTGACATATGTAAGGATTCCCTTATAGTTTGCTTAGCTTATATTTAAAGAAATTCCCACAGTCATTTAAAAATAAGATTATATTCATGTAGGTTTCCAAGACCCACCCTGCCCCATTGTGTAAAGTTGTTTTTAAGAGTAAAATAATATATTCATTATTTTTAATGTCATGGATCTAATTTTGGTCCAAAGCATCTGCATCACTTTGTGCCCATTTTCCTGAAAACGTTTTGTTTTAAAAGACTTTTAAACAAATTCAGAAATGTTTTTAGCAGCTGCTTGTTCATGGCAGCAAAAAAAAAAAAAAAAAAAAAAAAAAACAACTTCACCAGAAATTAGCCCAAATATTCATCATTAGAGCAGATGAAATAATTAGTAATTGTGATCACACATATGATCTGATACTCTACAACAGTGAGCATAATCAGGAAGCGCGGCTTAGACATAATTTTTTTCTTTTAAAGAGAGAGAGAGAGAGAGAGAGAGAGAGAGAATTTTTCAATATTTATCTTTTTTAATTTTCGGCGGACACTACATCTTTGTTTGTGCGTGGTGCTGAGGATCGAACCCGGGCCGCACGCATGCCAGGTGAGCGCGCTACAGCTTGAGCCACATCCCCAGCCCAAGACATAAAATTTTATGGAAAAAGTCACAGAGTATGACATCCTATAGGTAAAGGGCACTCTCAGATGCCAGCGGTGCATTGCATAGAGATGCAGAGACATTAGAAGCACAACAGAGAAAGGAAGGGGATCATTGACACACTTTTATGGACAGTGGCTCCCTGGGAGAGCAAAAGGGGTTTCTGTGGCCTGGAACTGTCCTGCTGCTTAAGCTCCGTAGTAGAAATAAGGAAGCCTACTCCATCACCATCCTTAACATGCTATCTACTACACATTGCATTCCTAGAAATTGATGCTGTAATTCACAATAATATATGAAAGAAAAAAACATTTATTGAGGGCAAACTAAAAACCATGAAAGCAAAAGTGAACTTGACACTCTGAACTTGAACAGATGATACAAAGGCCTCGGGACACCACAAACATGAAACAAAATGTCCCGCTGAATCCTGCCAGTTTGTTTATTCACGTGGGTTAAGCCACCAGAATAAATAGCACCAAGCTGCCAGGTGAGGGAACTCATAGGGTGGCTCCTTTGCAAGTCTAATAAGCAGAACTAAGGCCCTGACGACTCCCACCTGGCTGCAGAGATGGAGGAGTCTGCCCCACTTTCTGGCCTTCCAGTTCACAGGCTAGGCTGCTGAGAGGTAGCCAAAGCCGAAGACTAAGTTGCAAATACATTGCTACTGATGCTTACAAATCTCTTCAATCACAGGTGCCCTTTGTTAGGTCCAGTGTAAGAACAATCGAGGAGTAGATCTAACTTCCATGTTCCATTCAGCAGCTTGGCAGTGGAAAAGAACAGCGACTTTTCCAGAACCATTCAGTAAGTGCTTTGGCAATGCTGAATAATTGTTTTCAAACTGTTCAGAATGAAAACATATTCATTGAACTTTTATCTCATCCATTAGCCCTTGTCTCTTCCATTATCCTTCTCATAGTTTTTTTATTATTCTTTCAATACTTTTTGTAGCAGTCTCTAGGACCTTTATTTGCTTCTCAGTTACACACACCAGAAAGATTCGCTTTTGCTTTCTTGATTTTTCATTTGCAGTGAGATTTGTTTTTTTTTTTTTTTTGGAGGAAAGATGATTACTAAGTGACCCTGAAGTTAAGCATCCTTTTTTCTTAATTTCAATGATTGGTAATGGGGACTGAAGCTAGGGGTGCGCTGCTACTGCAGCTATTGTCACAGCCCTTTTTTTAAAATTTTGAGACAGATTTTGACTAAGTTGCCGAGGCTGGCCTCAGACTTGAGATCCCCCTGCCTCAGCCTCACATCCCAGCCTATCTCTGAGATAACAGGTTTGTTCCTGGCTTGAAAATAAATATCTGTCATTAAACTGATGGGTGTGATCAATAAATTTAGAGTAAAATCAGCTAAGTTTATTGTTCTTGCTTCAATATTTACTAGCTGTATGTTCCTGTGCAAACTTCTTTTAGCTTCCATGAAAAATCATGTTAAATATTATGAGCATTAAATTAGATGAAGAATAAAAACATATTTTTAAGCCTTTAAAATTCTGAATAGCTGTAAGTTAAAACTTTCTTAAGAACAACTACATTTCTCACCCACTTGAGGGTCTACATCAGGAACACTCCCAGATTATTTCTTATACAAAACATGACACATGAGATTACCGAGGTGAGACAAAACTCTCATGCTACAAAAATGCAAAACATTGACTGCAGGTCAAGATGCCTCCTTCCTTGTGAATTATGGAAGCTGTGCTATTTGATAGTTGGGCTTCTTGCTGTCTTATACACAAACTTTTGAAATCTTAATAGATCTCTCCAGAGTTCTCAATGCCAACAGATGCCAACATTTACCCTTCTTGTTCATGTTCAAAGTGGTTCTTGCTATAAAGTTAGAATTTTTTCAAACTGGATGTTGATGAAGAGTCACTCAATCAGGCAGGAAGTATGTTGTATCCAACAGAATTCCTCAGTTTTCATTTTCTTTTAGCATGATCCCAGTGAATGAAATACTTCAGCCTGGTACCAATTAAAGGTTTATGGAGATCTGCTTCACTTCAGATTGATTTTAACTCAAATCTTGTGATAACTGATGGTGTGTGTCAACTTGACTGAGCCATGGGATACCTAGCTATTGGTAACATGGTTTCCAGGTGTGTCTGAAGGCATTTCTGGGACAGAGTGGCCTTTGCATTGGTGAACGCCATTTTCCCTCTGTGATGTGGTCTTCCTGTGCACTCAGTTGTAGACCTGAATTGCTCTCTTGAGTATTATATATGTTTTACTAAAGCATAGATGTCCACGATTTTATAAGCAAAGAGTCGCATTTATATTTTAAAAATACTAATCACCTGGTCTAATAATCCTATCTTATAATAATTGATTGAATAAAAAAACAAATTAAAGAAAATTAATAGAAAATCACATTACTTAAAAAACAATAAAAACTTACAAATAATATCATTAAGTAAGCAAGAGTTAATAACCTTGAAATTAGTTTTTAATTAATGATTCCTCCATCAGTTTAAATTTTAGTAAAACATTTGTATGCCTCCACATACCATGCATGGTATATTTTATGCCAGAAGAATGTGCCTTTAATTTTTAAAAAAATTATTCATAAACACAAGTAAACATTTAGCCAAATGATCACTTTCAGATATTATTCCTAAAAATGACCTATTGACATTACAAGTTTAAATTTAAGTTGGACCCACCTCTGTGTCTGTCCTTGTGCTGTCTGGCTTTTGTCCAATGAGAAGGGAGCAGGGCAACAGGTTTCCGTGTCCATCCAGCTCATGGTCTGCAAGGCTGAGCGGGCCTGCTGCTCTGGGGGCTGCTGGCCTGGCCCTAACTGTGCTGAGGAGGGGATGGGCAGGGGGCAGAAAACAGACACACCACAATAGTGGTACCTCCTGCCACCTTCGAGGAGGCCCAGAGGTTCTTGAAGCCAGAAACAGACACAGGTGGGGGAGTCTAGAGGCAGAGTTCTATCCACACTGATAGGAGGAGAGGGAGCCAGAGAGACAAGCCCAGGCTGGTCCAGCGGAAGGAGGCCTGCAGAAGGCAGTGGGGCCCCTGTTGAGTCGGGTTAGAAATAGGAGAAGAAGTTGGAGAAACAGGGCTTTGAGAACTGGGTGTGTAAAATGAGTAATTGTCTATGTTGCTTTCTAAGAGAATTCATCAAAAGTTAGTTTTTCTTACGACATGGCTTTAACAGTGCCTCTTTGAATCTGGTACCCAGCAGGCTGCCTCTGTGTGGGGGGAGGAGAACTGTGCTTTCCCCACCACAGGAGCTCAGGTTGAGTTTGGTCAGAGTGTCCAAGCACCACCAGGGACTCCTAGCTCTGTTTCTAAACTGCTCTAGTTGACCACTTTCCATTTTCTTTTCTTCTAACTGCTGTAAAGCTTTGTCCTCTTTTTCTTTTTAATCTTTTATTGAAAAAAAAATTTTTTTTTGCAGTGCTGGGAATCAAATCTAAGGTCTGGCACAAACTAGGCAAATGCTCTGCCACTGAGGCCCAGCCCCGGCCCCTGTCTTCTCTGCTCTGCTACAGTGGCCAAATCAATTATTTTCTAATGTAAATCACATGACATCATTTCTCCAACATCAATGTTCCAGGGTGACTGATTGCACCCAAAATAAAATCCTCACCAAGCCACCTAAGGCCCCACTGGACTTACTTCTTTTTGAATTCCACTCTCAATCCCTCTTGTTCTCTTCTGATACCACACTTTAAGGGCAGGCACCTTCCCCTCCATTCTCTCCATCCACACTCTACATTTTGTTCTTAGAAACTCAGCAGGACATGAAACTACATCTTCTATGAGTCTATTTGTTTCTCACCTGTATCCCCTTCTAGAACGTTAACTCTACAGGGCAAGAACTCGGTGCACAGCTGGGTTCATGCTGAGCCAATGCCTTTCATTCAGAGGCCAAGTGGGTGAATTTCACAAGCCTACCAAGATCTGGGCACTTGACGAGTACAGAAAACTAAACAAGGCAGAAGGAACCTTCATGGAGCTCGCTCATTAGAAAAGCCAAAAGTAAAAGTAAAGTCATCAACTAATCAATTACAAATAATCAATCACATGTCTACAACACACTAATAAGAATCTGAGAAAAATAAACCATTTGAGTTGAAACCAGTTAAGTTCTTCCTTTATGTTTCATGAATGTAATTAAACAAAGAGATCGCATTTCTACACCATCTTTTTCTCTTAAGTGTACTTTGGTGGGAAGGGAAAGAGTGAACATAGAGTATATCAGAGGAAAAGCAGCATCTCCCAAAGTGAAGAGGAGAGGGGAGACCTGTAGAAACAAGGTGGCAGAATGAGGAGGACACCAGCCTGGAGGGTGGTCTTCAGTCCATCACTGTCCCATGATCCAAGGAAACACTGCTCCAGGACCTTAACGTAGCAGTTCCCCCCAAACCAATCCAGGCCTTAAACCTAGTAACTAATGACCCCCAAATAGTAAGTGAACAACACAGCACTTGTTCATTTATGAAATAACCTGGAAGAATCAACATAACCATGATGAAGATAAATGGTTCTCAAGTAATTTTAAAGTATCAGACATTTTATATGTAAACATTTAGGTGTATTTATGCAACTACTGTTGGAATTCATTATTTCCATTCTGAACTTCCTTCCCTGTCCTGGATTTCCATGATGAATTATATGTAGTTTTCCCCGTACTTTTCCTATTACCACACAGGTCTGTAAAATACAGTCATTCCTTAAAGTTCCTTACCAGAACTTCTATTAAAAAAGACAGAGTTTGCTTAAGAATAATCGCATGGGATTAATCCAAAGATGCCAGAAGTGAGCTGGGTAGTGAGTCCCGATCTCCTCACAGAAAGGAGGCGAGGAAGGAAAAGCAGAAGTGAGAGAGTTCTTAAGGAAAAAAAGCTCACAAGGTAGTCCTTCACTTAAAAGGAGAAGTCAGAGCCACACTAATAAATATAAAAAAGCAAGGGAACAAACACATCCCAAATAGCCTACAGTTCTTTAACAATAGATTTCATTGACACAGTGGAGGAAACGTCAGAGAAGGAATTCAGCAAGTTCATGGTTAGACTGTGCTATGCACTAATGGAAGATGTAAGGAGTGCAATCAGAGGGAAACAGAGGAAGTTAGATCATTTCAATAAAAAGTCAGAGATGGTTCCGAAATAGAACCATATGGAAATGATGGAATGAATAAACCAAATTAAAAATTCAATGGAAAGCATCACCAATAGATTTTGACCACTTCAAAGATAGATTTTCAAACTTTCAAGAACAAAATATAAAATCTTGAAAATAAAGTTGGACCATAAGAAGAGATGTTCAGGGACCATGACCAAAACATTCAAGAAATCTGGGATAACATTAAAAGTCCAAATTTAAGATACATTGAAATAGATGGAAATTCTGAAATAAAAACCAAAGGAAATCACAATATCTTTTCAATAAAATAGTCTCAGAAAAAAATCCAAACTTTAACAATGAGATGGAAATTCAAATACAAAAAGCATATGGGACTTCAAACATACACAAACAACCAGGATAGATTCACTCCAAGGTACATTGTTATGAAAATACCTGACATACAGAAAAAGAATAGAATTTTTAAAAGATAAAAATGCTGGTCATATTTAGAGGAAAGTCAATCTGGATTTCAACTGATTTTCTGTACCCAGACTCTAAAAGCCAAGAGGGCTTAGAGTAATATATACCAAACTCAAAAAGAAAATGGAAGTCAACCTAGAATACTATACCCAGCAAAATTAAGTTTCAGAAGTGAAGATAAAATAAAAATCTTCCATGATAAACAAAAACTTAAAAAACCCTCATAACTAGAAAGTCTGCAATACAAAATATAATCAATAAAATGTTTCACGAAGAAATGAAATATAAAATTAAAAACCAGCATAAAGAGAAATTATACTACAAGAATAGTCAATTAAAGGAGAATTAAGTCCAATCTAAACATCAGAAATAAATAAAAATGGCAGAAAAATCATCACTCAATAATAAGATTGATTGTAAATGGCCCCACAATATCATCTGTGGAGACTCACCTCATGGGCAAAGACATCTGCAGACTTAAGGTGAAGGGACGGGAAAAACATGCCATTCACATGGGTCTCATGAATAAAATGGGATTGCTATTCTCATAACAGATAAAGTGAACTTGAAGCCAAGATAAATCAGAAGACAAAAAATGTCATTTCATACTGTTTAAGGAAATCATACACCAACAAGGTATAATGATCAAAAATATTTAGCCCCAAACAACAGCATCTACATACATCAAACAAACTCTTCTCAATATTAAGAATCAAATAGACCACATTCAATAATATTGGGTGACTCATACAATAATACTGGGTGACTTTAACATGTCTTTTTCACCATGGATAGATTATCCATACAAGAACTAAGTAAAAATTCTACAGTAACATAAAATACAATTAATAATATGTACCTAAAAGACATCTATGGAACATTTCATCCAGCAATGACTGAATTCACTTTCTTCTCAGTAGCAAATGGAACATTTTCTAAAATAGACCATATTTTAGGTCACAAAGCAAATCTTATCGAATACAAAAAAAAAAAAAAAAAAAAGGAGAGAGAGAGAGAGAGAGAGAGAGAGAGAGAAAGAAAATGCTTTGTATTCTATCAGATCATAGTGGAATTAAATTAGAAATCAACAATAAAAAACAGGAACCACTCTGATACCCGGAGATTTAAAACAAAAATAAAACAAACAAACAAAAAAACACTCTTGAATGATGAATGGATAGCAGAAGAAATCAAGAGAGAATTAAAAAGAATTCTTAGAAGTAAATGAGAATAAGAGAAATAACATATCAAAATCTCTGGAAGAGTCTAAAGGCAGTTCTAAAAAGAAAGTTCATAGCATTGAGTCCTTATAGCAAAATAATAGAAAGATACCAAATAAATAATCTAACACTACATCTAAAGGTCCTAGCAAAAGAAGAATAAGCCTACACCAAAATCAGTGGAGGATAGGAAATAATTAAAATCGGAGCTGAAATCAATGAAATTGAGATTTAAAGAATACAAAAGATCAACAAAGCAAAGAGTTGTTTTTTTCAAAGGATAAACACATTGATAAATGCTTAGTGAAACTAACCAGAAGAAAGAGGGAAAAAGCTCAATTTATCAAAATCTGAAATGAAAAAGGACATATCACCACAGACACTACTGAAACCCAGAGAATCATTAGAAACTATTTTGAAATTTTATACTCTAATAAGCTAGAGACATATGACCTACCCAAATTGAACCAGGATGATACAGAAAACTTAAACAGATCAATTTCAAGTAATAGAAATGAAGCAATTATCAAAATTTTCCAACAAAGAAAAGCCCAGGACTGAATAGATCCTCAGCCAAGCTCTACCAGAACTTTAAAGATGAACTAATACCAGTCTTCCTCAAATTATTATGAAATAGAGAAGGAGGTTACACTACCAAGCTCATTCTTCAAAGCCAGGATCACACTTACAGCAAAACCAGACAAAGACACATCAAGGAAAAAAAGCTTCAGACCAATATCCTGATGAACACAGATGCAAAAATTCTTAGTAAAACATTGACAAACCAGATACAAAAACACATTCAAAATATAGTGCACCATGTTTTATCCCTAGGATATAAGATTGGTTCAGCAATTGGAAATCAATAAATGTAATTCACTACACAAACAGACTTAAAGACAAGAAACACATGATTATCTCAATACAAAAAAAGCATTTGACATGTACTTAAAACTACAAAAACTAAAATAAATGTTCATCAATATCTAAAAAAAAAAATTTAAAAATTAGGGATAGAAGAAATTTACCTAAACTTTGTAAAGGCTAGACATGACAAATCCAAGGTCATCATTATACTGAATGGAGAAAAACTGAAAGCATTTGCTCTAAAACAGGAACAAGAAAGGATGTTTACTTTCACCACTCCCTTGAAACTCTAGCCAGAGCAATTAGGCAAGAGAAGTAAATTAAAGGGATAGGAAAAGAAGAGCTCAAATTATCTCTGTTTGCTGACAATATGATTCTATATTTAGAAGAACCAAAAATCCCCACCAGAAGATTTCTAGAGCTCATAAATGAATTCAGCAAAGCAACAGGATACAAGATCAACATGGACAAATCAATCATGCTTCTATAATCTAATCAGTTAAAAAAGAAATTAGGAAAACTATCCAATTCACAATAGCCTCAAAAAGTAAAATTAAATAATCGGAAATCAATCTAACAAAAGTGATAAAGGACCCCTACAATGAAAACTATAAAACACTAAAAGAAATTGAAAAAGACCTTAGAAGATTAGAAAGACCTTTTTCCATTTTGGGTAGGCAGAATTAATTTTGTCAAAATGGCCAAACTACCAAAATTGCTATACAGATTCAATGCAATTCCCATAAGAATTCCAATGGCATTCTTCACAGGACTAGAAAAAGAAACTGCAAAATTCATTTGGAAGAATAAGAGATCAGAATAGCCAAAGCAATCCTTAACAAGAAAAGTGAAGCAGGAGGCATCACAATACATGACTTCAAAGTATATTACAGAGGTATAGTGACAAAAACAACATGGTACAGACACCAAAACAGATACATAGGCCAATGGCACAGAATAGAAGACACAGAGATGAATCCACGTAAATATGGTTATCTGATATAGACAAGGGTGCCAAAAATATATGTTGGAGAAAAGATAGCCTTTATAACAAATTGTGCTGGGAAACCTGGAAATCCATTAGTAGAATGAAATTTAAACCCTATCTCTCACCCTGCACAAAACTCAACTCAAAGTATATCAAAGACCTGGGAATTAGACCACAGACCCTGTCTGTAACTGCTACAGAGAATGTAGGCCCAACACTTTAACATGTTGATTTCCTTAACCAGACTCCTAAAGCACAAGAAGTAAAATAAAAAATCAGTAAGTGGTATGGCATCAAATTCAAAAGCTTCTCCCCAGCAAAGGAAACAATTAAGAGCATGAAAAGAGAACCTATAGAATGGGAGAAAATCTGTGCTGCCTGCTCCTCACACAGGGCATTAATATCCAGGATAGACTAAGAACTCAAAAAACTTAACACTGATCAAACTAATAACCCAATTAGTACATGGGCAAAAGAACTGAATAGGCTTTTTTTCAAATGAAGATGAACAAATGATCAAAAAATAAATAAAAAAGTTCCAACTTCTGCAATTAGAAAAATGAAAATTAATACTACATTGAGATTTCCTGTCACTCCAGTCAGAATGGCAATTATCAGGAATACAAGCAACAATAAATGTCGGCAAGGATGTGGGGGAAAAGGTGCAAATTGGTCAAACTGCTCTGGAAAGCAATGTGGAGCATGTTTTTGGAGCAGATAAAAATAAAAGAGTAGAATAAACAGCAGTGAAATAGAGAATGGGGAATGGAGAGGCGGGAAGAGGGACAGGACAGGGAAAGACAGTGGAACAAATCTGACCTCACTTTCTTATGTACATATGAATCTACCATCATGACCATCCAAGAGACACTAATTTAAAAAGCTCTAAGTAAATAGCAGAAAGATAGTAGATTAGAGGGAAGGGAACAGAGGGAAGGAGGAAGGGAGGAGATAGGGAAATTCTGAGGAATGAATTAGAACACATTATACTCCATGCTTTTATAATTATGTCAAAATGAATCCTATTGTCAGGCATAACTAAAAAGAACTAATAAAAAGTCACCAAAAAAAGAATAATCCTAATTACACAATGAGCATTAATTTTTTGCAGTACCACATCTTATTTAATTTTGATAAATAATCCCAGTTGAATTCCAGCAGCTAAGAGCTCCCTCCACAGTACCTGGGTCCTGCTCTTGACCTGCTGCCGGCTCTGCAGAGGAAGCCCTGGGCTGGAGAATGTCCACAGGCACTGGCTGTCTGCTGCTGGGGCTTTGCTGTCCTGCCTGCTCCCTTGGACCTTCATCCTGCCTGTCGTGCGTCTCCACTGTTGGAAGGTGCACCAGGCTCTGCACAGCTGGTCTTCACTGGCCTCTGAGGGCCTCGGCTCGGGGTCCCTCTACACCTCCCCATCCTGGGCGGCTCCCACAGCCTGCCCTGCTGCCCTGGTGCTCTATGAACCACGTCCACTTCCCTCACACTGTGCTCCATGGGTGCTCCCTGCTGCCCTCCAAGCACATGGCCACACACCAGAGTCTCACTTTCCTCAAAGGACCAGCGAATGTTTTACGATTTCTGATATAGTTTCCTTCCTGGGTGCCACCAGGAACATCCTTATTTTGTATTTATTGAGAATATTTATTATATGCAAGGTTCTGTGCCTTCGTAATTAATCCTCACAATAATCCTCCAAAGAAAGTGCTTATTTTTTGTAACCTCTGCTGGAACTGACAGGAATAAAATTACACCAAACGTTTGGGGTAACTGATGTCAGAAACTATCTGAAAAAAACCTACCACCTTTTAAGCTCTTTTTTTGCATAGTTTCTAAAACTTTATAATTTTTAAATTTTCCAGTTATAGTTCCTGAGAAATCTAAAGCTTCAAAATAAACCTATGACCCATCAATAAAATCAGTAATTGCAACTATTCTGTTTCAAATTTTATTCTACAATATAGTTAAATAGTTCTCATTAATTTAAAAAGGGCACACATTGAAAAAAATAACAAAAAATTACAGGGATAGATTCAACTTACTATAGCCAATGAGTAATAAAGTGTAAGTTAAATGTATACATAATGTTAGGCATCTGCACAGCCTGGTTTATTGTATGCTAATTACAAATGATTCTCATTTATTAAGCAAAAATACAACACAGAATAAAGCAACTCAAGCACATAGGAAGCCTATTCTAGGTGCATGTGATTCCTGACAATGGGATTGTGAGAAATGCTGAATGTTCTAAAATTTGTTTTTTAATGCTTTGCTAATACTAATGGTATTAGCCTTAATTAACCAGAATTATTTTTACTGTAGCAATGATTAAGTGAGATCAAAACTATAACAAAAACAATCCAAAGGAAATTGCACGTAGCACAGCAATGTTTTGACATAATAACCACGGGTATTTTTCTATGATTTTAATGTCTTTCCTCCCTCAAGCAGGAAAAAGTGGTAACAATACTTGGTATTCACTGTCCTCTGGGTCGGGGGAACAACACAGGAGAATCCACAGCAGGTGAGGAAAATTCCTGACTTTTCAAACTAGAACCCAAAAGCTAGGATAAGAGGATACCACTAGAAAAACCCTAATCAAGCCAAGTCCATTTTCATTGAGACCAAATAAGCTTGCCAAAGACGGTGGAGAGGAGAGTAGGGTGGAACAAGGGCAGAGGTGTTGACGGAAAGTGTCCTGTCCCTGTCCCGGTCTCTGGGCAAACTTCAGGACTGGATGTGGAGAGGGTAGAAGCTCGGCTGGGTTGGGCCCCAGCATGAGAGCAAGACCTACAGGATCCCTCAAGCACAGCCAGACAGGAAGCTCAGAGGAGAAATGGCTCAAGGGTCCCCTCTGACTGTCTGAGAGCCTCAGAGGTCACTGGTAACCCAAGTGACAGGAAGAGTAGCAGAGTTCTTCCCCCTGTAGGCAGGAGCAGCTCAGACGTGGTCCTGGCAACCAGTGAGGACAAGGCAAACACTAACATGGCCTAGGTTTTGATATGCTCACTGTCTGGTAGAACCAGGATGTCCATGGGTAAAATCTCTGGCTATGTCTTTTTCTGGCAATTTTATTTAAAAAAAAAAAAAAAAACAGACCAAACTCTTCTCTAACTCTTCCTTCCAACACTGTCCTCCCCTGATGTCCCAGAACCTCTAATTCTTTTTATTTATTTATTTATACATGACAGCGGAATGCAGTACAATTCTTATTACACATATAGAGCACACTTTTTCATATCTCTGGTTGTATACTAATGAGATTGAATGAAAGAACCTCCCCAAGGACCCAGAGGGTTTCAGAAGTCAATAAATGATTCAAGAAAACATGAGAGCTTACACACTATTCCTTGTGATTCGGAATGCTGCAACCCAACACACTGAAAAATTAAAATTAAATTGAATTTAAAAATAGGCTTTACATGAAAAATCACAACATGCTGGCTGCCTCCAATCAAGTGGGCTATTTATAGCAAGTGAGGAGCAGGTGGGGGGACAAATGCAACTGCCACTCCATGCATCTGAATAGGAGCAAGACACTCGCCATGTGGATGGCAGATATACATAAGATGTACACACACATGCACATATGTACATCATTAATTGTGGGAAAAGTCAACTTTCCTGTTTTCATCCAAACTTTCTGAAGAAATAAAAGGATGAGTCCTTTAAATCAGTTCCCAAGGACGGGAGCTGACATGCAGCTCATGTCTGACTTTCCCTATATGCTCTGAAGTCTTTTCAATGGTCAAAGTAGAATGATCTTATTTATTTCCACTGTTAAATAAAAACAAGTACACCCTGGAGGTCATTTCTGAAATATGTGCAGACAGTTGTATGGTGAAGATGAACATTAGTATCAACAGTTTGGGAGAGGATTCAGATATACTATCTTTGGGGGATGGCTACTTCACCAAATACTCTCTGGAATTTAGATAGCTCAATAATTAAGGAATCATGATGAGAGTCTCTGTTCACCCATTTGCCTTCTGCTTCCTAGAGAGGTACTGAATCAAGAGAAGAAGGACATGAACCCAAGATTGAAAGATGAGGCTGACGGAGCCATTATGCTTGCAGTGGGATTGTAGTCAAGGGCAAAAGCATGTTGTATGCTGATCCATTTCTATAAACCTGAGTATTTTGACAGGACCCATCTTTGCAAATTCTTTGTGTAATAAAACACCAAGTTTTTAGGTTCTATTCAGAGCATGGATCATATAAATTTAACAATCTTGTGTGGATAGCTCTTCTGAAACCTCCCATCAGATGACAGTGGCAGGTGGAGTGGCAGCCCAAATGGATACCAACTTCAGATGCGTGTTTAAAATTTTGCAGAAAAGACCTGTGGCAGGCACAGGATGCAGGAGAGATGGCAATGTATTTGCACACCACATGAAAGGTCAATGTTCGTATTCACACAGAACACTTAACAGATATTTGACTTCCAAAAAGGAATCAAAGATAGCTCCTACTTGGCAGGAAATCTAAAAAGCGAACATTTTGGAAAGATCAAATAAAATATTTTGCTATTGAACCATCTTTTGAGGATTCAATAATCTGATCTCTCTCGTTCTTCATTTTTTTTCCCCCCTGAACAGTCTTGGAAAGAATATTCCTTTTCTTCTTAAATAAAGGCAGAACCTTCTTCAGATGCCCTGTGTGATTTGAAATTTATTTTTATTTTTTGGTGTCCATATGTCCAGCCTTCATTTTCTTAAAGCAAAGTACATATGTCATTAAAAATTGAAAACTGATCCTTAAATTTTTTTTTCATTCATAAGAAGGGGATTTTTAAAAGCCTTGTGTTTTCTGTGTAGTAATTCCAAGAAAAATATAAAAATGTCCATTGGACAGGAATACTAAAAATACTCTATCATGGTAATTTTACTAATATAGCAGTATTTGTCTTGTTACATATGGATTACATTTGTGTTTTAAAATTTCCTGTTACATATTAAAGATTAAGAGAATTTTTTTTTTTTTTGTACCAGGGATTGAACTCAGGGGCACTTTGCCACTGAGCCATATCCCCCAGCCCTATTCTGTATTTTATTTAGAGACAGGGTCTCACTGAGTTGCTTATCACCTTGCTTTTAGCACTGAGGCTGGCTTTGAACTCGGAATTCTCCTTCCTCAGCCTCCCAAACCACTGGGATTACAGTGAAGCATGCACCACTACACCCAGCAAGAGAAATATTTTTAAAGACCAATGGCCCAAGTGTGTGTGTGATCAGCCTTAATGCATGCTCTGATTTAGCTAAAGTCAAGTCTAATGATGTCTCCTCTCTTAGCAGAAGGGATATTCACAAAACCTCTGTAACAAATATTAAACATGACAGAGATGGTGATTCGTATCTATTATGGTTAAGAGCAAGAGAAAGGCTGCTGTGAATACTGCTGATCAGTGTTGTCTTGGGGGTCAAAGGCAATGCAGTAACACATGGAAACAGATGAGGAATACAACAGTTAGAAGGTGTATCCATTATGTTTGGTCTCTGCCGCAGTCTGGCTGGGCACAAATCATGAGCCACTCAAGCAGGAACAAACTTTATTTCTGAACTCCCCCAATGCCACTCATGCGGCCTTCTCTGGGACACACCACACACCAACCGGAACTCCCTCTCCCGGAACTTCCCCAACCAACTGGAACTCCCTGGCAATCCTCCCAAGTAGCGGTGCCCGAGTTGGACAGTAAAGGTCTAATATACAATTGAATCAATCCAGCATCATCTTTAATGGCTCTCGCCTCTCAACCATTACTTCTGGCAAAATGCCAGGGGCCATTCCCACTCGGCTGTGGCTCTCAGCAGGTCTCCTCCATGTAGATAGAACACCTGACACTACCTTAAATAAGACAGAAGCCTCTCTGTCAGCAGAAGGGAGAGTGAAAGTATGGGAGCAGGCCTTCAGGACTGGTGTGGCAGCTGCAGTGTGATATGGTCCCTATGCTCACTGCTCCCTGTTAAACCAATTCTTCTTCATGTGGCCTCATAGCCAAGGTCACCCTTGGCAAAATGAGCTCACTTCTTCCCCCTTGAGGAGCCTTTCCTGAGAGCCACACAGAGCTTTGCTGACATCTCAGCAATCAGGTGGAGATCATGTGATCCCACCTAGCTGCAAAATTGCCTGGGAAATGCAGTCTTGTAGAAGAGTGACAGTGTGCTCAGCTCAAAATTGGCATTTGAGTTAGATAATCGGAAACCTCTACCAATGCGCACGCACACACACACACACACACACACAGTCATTATTTTCAGATACTATTGCTAACATTTAGTAATATGAAAAATGGAAATATCTTTATGTTTTCCTTTAGAAGAGTGAGTAAATGATTACCTATTCTCTGTTTATGGAATCAAATACTTGGTGATAGTTAAAATGAGTGAAGTAGGTGTATTTATAATAACACGATTAAGTCTCAAAAACATTGTTCATTTATCTATATCGTTTATTTCCTAAAGAGAAAGGGCAAAAAAATGCCAAAAATTTGCAAAATATTAACACCTTAAATCTAGGTGGTAGGTCTTCTTTTCATAATATTGTTTTACAGTTTTTCTGTGTATATGAAAGATTTAATAAAAAGTGATTTTTAGAGAGTAATGAGAGAGAGAGAGAGAGAGAAAGAGAGAGAGAGAGAGAGAGAGAGAGAGAAAGAGAGAGAGAGAGAGAGAGAGAGAGAGAGAGAGAGAGAGAACTTTCCAATTTTCCTTGGAAGTTAGAAAAATAACCTAGTGCCTGAGCTCTCAAGTCGTATATGCACCTGTGACCTGGGACAGATTGTCTAATCTCTTTCATCTATAGAATGGATTGGTGATGCACAGTTCAGATGGAACTGTGGAAAGCAGGCAAACTCCTCAGCACAGGTGTCTGGTGCAGGGTAAAGCTGAGGCGTGGTGCATATTCTCGCTGATCCCTAACATACCTGCTTTTAGGTGCACTATGGCACATGGGAATGCCCTAGATTTTTGTCCTCACTTACAAAGCTTTTCCATGGTATTCGTACAGCAAATTTTCAAAATATTTTGAGCAAAGATACAAAGCGTGAATTATTTGAACAGGCAAACAAACCTAGGGAAGTAAGAATTAACGAAAAGCTACAAATGCATTTCATTTGAGTTAAGAAAAAAGGACAGGGAAATTTGTCCTATCTGAGGAAGCTGTTAAACTCCTGTCTAAAAATGCAATCACATTGAGAATAAAGACTTCAACTCATGAACTGGGGGAGGCCAGCGTAAGTCAGTCCATACAAATGAAACAGATTATAAACTGCTGAGCCAAGGACCGTCCCTGGTACTGAACCCCTTGTGTGCCTGGCTTCTTGTACATTGTAGCTAAATACCACCCCCTTTATTAGCTCCAGTTTAAAATGAAAGAAACTGAGATCCAGAGAGTCTAATGAATTTGCTCAAGGTCATGTACCACAAAGAGAATCAAATCCATCCTGCCTGTTCTTAGAAACCCTAAAATAGACAAAGCAGGAAGTTGGATTTAGCTCAACTTTTCTGACATGGCCATCAACTGCAGCATCAATACCAAAATGGCCCTCAGACTTCCTAAACTGAATAAATCTGAAGACCAGAGTAGTTTAATAAAACTTCAGAAGGGTTGAGAACTTTAAAAGTTTGTGAGAAATAGCAGGAATAGTATAACCAGTTTGGCTGGAAATGTAAAAGGTAGAGATTGTTTGGAGAAACAGCGTTTAACAGGAAGTTCTTTCTACAGAGACACAGTGGCAAGAGGCCATGAAAGTAAATGCTCAGTAGGCAGAGAAGCTGGCTGAAGGAGGAATCCACCTTTCAACTTGCAAAGCCAACACTGTTTTCTCTTGCATGAAAGAGCTCGTGAGTTAAGAGGAGAAGCAGCTGAACGTCAAGGGAAACATAGAACATCTGGATCCCAATCAGCTTCTGCGGACCACACACCTGCAGCTGCACTCCTGCAGGACTTCTCTGAACATGCTTAGAAACCCTGAGGCAGTCCACAGTTTGCTCCATACCCAACAGGGCAAAACCAAACCCACAAGACTGTGAGCCCCTCTGTGGCAAGACTGCGCCACTCATTTCTGTTTCCCTAAGATCTGGTTCAAAGCCAGACCTCAAGCAGGCACTCAATAAGTAACTGCATAAGCGAATGAACAGACCATGATCCAGCTACCTCCATACACAGCTCGCTGACTGCTTACTGCTGGTGTGACTACAGATCACCTAGATCTTCCCATCTGTGAAGCTGGGCCACTAAAAGTTATTCTTGACTTTTTCAGACCCCCAACCGATATCTTGTATCATCAAAGTCCTCTCGAATCTTTCCTCTCCCATGGACCCCCATAAACCACAGTTTACTTTGGGAATTCTTTGCCCAGAATGATTGTCATGTGGTCCTGTGGGATTTTTCACCCTTCATCCTCTGCATACCCATTCATCCCCTCAGTGGCAGAAGGAATTATTAATACAAATGATGCCCATGTCCACTGCAGAAGGTTCTTCTCTCCAGTAAGGTGGCACCCAGGCACAGGGGCCTTCTTAGCATTAGTTGCTCTTCTGTGGGACAGTCCTGTCCTCCAGCTAGCAAACCCCATCTGGTCTTCCAAGCTCAAAAGAGAACAAGCCCTCTCCTAGCCCTCCAGATGGCTCCTTCTCCCCCCACCAAACATTTTCTATGTACTTCCATTGAAGTAGTGTTCAGATTGTGAACAGGCTAATTTTAAAACACTGTGGAATGGCTAAGGGAAAAAATTAAAGATGGATGGGGGGTGTCTATTTCCCATTAATGAGATAAGACTGAATATGAATATTGATTTGACTGACAGGTTATGGCAGAGGGGATTCTGTACCCGCTTGGACTCAACATCTAAGGGAAAGGCAATTCCGATTTGGTCTCTTGCAATCCTAAGCCACCCTATAAGATGTTTGATGACCCTAAGAGCACCAGGCCATGACAGAGTCTAGGCCAGCACTTCGAGAGACTAGGTAGAGGACACCAAGACTCTAGATATGTGCCAGCCATTTCCATTTATTTGTGCCTCCTCAGCTGAGGTCCCAGACATAACAAACAGTTCTTGCTCTATCCTGTGAATCAGGGAATCATAGAATCACAGACATAAAAGGCGTGTTGATTGCTATGGAGCAACAGATAATTAGACAGCCTTCAGCATTGATAGATGTTCTCCTAGCTTCCCTCCCACCTCATCCCAGTGAGGTACCTCACGCACCTTTCTCATTATCTAAACATGATGGCTGGAGTTTCCAAGCCTTGTCTGTCCTTACACATATCCTAGAGAAGTTCCCTTCTGGATTAAGGCTTTAAAGACCACTCAGACAGCAAATTGCTCATGGTACATTTTTTACCCCAACTTATTCCAAAACTGAGTAAAAAAAAAAAAATAGAAGACTGGGGATGTAGCTCAGTGGTACAGCACTTGCCCAACATGTGTGACACCTTGGGTTTGATCCCCAGTACTGCAATAAACAAGTAAAATAAATACGTTCTTGGGCTTACAGTTCTCTAATTCTTTTCTGTTTTAATGTCTAATAGGCATCTCCAACTTAGCACATTCAAGCTGAAGTCCTGATCCCCTTACTGAGGCAGCAACTCTTGGTGTGTTCCTCTTCTCAGTACAAGATGCCCAGAGTCAAGGCATTGCTCAGAAAGCATCCTAGGTGTTACCCCAGATCCCAGTGTTCTCCTGGGCGAGCACTGACTCTACCTTAATCACCCATCCCCAGGTGAGTGGTCCCAGAAAGTGAAAGTTAGGTGAGGGCAGCATCTGCATTCCACCACTCCACCTGCCCTCCCCCACTCCACTGTTGACCTGTGCATGCCGAATCAGAGTCTTCGTCGTGATGCTGCAGGATCCAGCTCCTGGAGACTTCACCCCACAGATCTGCCCCCCTGATCACTCTGTTCTGTTCCTATCTGCCTTCTCATTGGGCTCATCCTAAGCAGATTCCCACCTTGGATCTAGAACTCTCTTTTCTGGGTGTTTTCCATGATCATTCATGAAAGCCATTCAGATCTTAGTGGAAATGTCACAAAGATGGCCACGTCCTACCTGTCAGCCTGATGGGCAGGAGCCCCCTCCACCTGCCACACTCCCCTGTGGGGGCTCTGCTTTTCATTGTTGTGTTTCCATCACCTGGAAGAGCATGTTCCCAGCCCATGTTAATTGCCAGCTCTGTTATGATAAATAAGAGCCTGTTCCACCAGCTGCTTTATCTTGCTCAGGACAACAACCAGGTCCTGGAACGTGCCTGTGGGTGGTACGTACTGGTGGGCTCCTTAAGACGGAGGAGTGTATTCGTCTTTGGGTTCTTGCACCCGTGGCTTTGAGTATTTCTTGGTATAAATCAGATAGTCCAGGAATATTTGTGAAAGTGCTATCACCAAGTCTGGAAGTCACTCTTAACAGCTTCTGAAGATGTCTTCTGTTGATTGATGTCTTCAATCAGGCTGTTGGTGAAGATGACTTTCCATGGCTTCTGTGTTTCCAACATGGGTCTTCTCAAGTGCTCAGCCATTCTGAGTGTTTAAAGGTCACATTGCTAATGGGCTTCTGGAAAGAGGTTTGCTTTGTTTTTAAAAATGTGCAAAAAATGTGATAGTTGACTATCTTTATTTCTTTCTTTAATGAGCCATTTGGGAAGATGTGGGGACTATGCATGGCACTGTTCTAAGGGAGCCAGTCATACGATTTAGAGGCAGATCTGGGTTGTAAGAACAATGGGCTAAAAGGTGTCCTCTTGATACACACATGAGAACCTCATCTATTGGTGATACGAGGCACATTTCTAATCATCATATCACAGAATGTTTGTGAAAAGTTGTGTGTTTTGAATATCAAGAAAATGAAATTCTCAAACCTTAGCCGGACCTCTGTATGCCTCTTTTGTGCCCTGTTTTTTATTTGATTTCTAGACAAAAGAGTCTGGTTCCAGGGATTTCTTAGTATTCAGCTGACCTGGGGGAGACGGTGACAGTGCTCAGACACTTGGATCCTTACTTTGCACTGATAGAACACTCATTTTAACTATGTCCACGTCCTCTTTGTATTTCAATTTTACTACAATATTAACTACTCCAGGAGCGACAGGGCTGACTTCTCACACCCCTCTTTCATGTGCTTCCTCTTATTTTCCCAAACAAATGATTCACTAAATTCTGTGTGGGCCTCACTAATCCTCAGTGCTGTGGCTCTAATTTTTTTTCCTTTTGGAGGTAAAATGCCCATGCTGTATTTCTAAATAAAGCCCTTTTTGGCGGCTCATTGTGGCCTCTCCTCGAGGTGTATAATTGGATTCTTCAGTCATATGTCTCAAAATATGCACCTCCAGCCTAGCTGGGAAAATGTAGCATTCCTAAGTTTAAATATAACAATTCTGTGCATTCAGATAGAATATTCTACTGAGGAGATGCATTATCTTAGTTCGCCAGAAAAGCCACTTCAGTGCTTCAGACAGCAAATTGCTCATGGTACATTTTCTACCCCAACCTATTCCAGAACTGAGTAAAAATAAAAAGGTACAATTTCGATTGCTATCACTAACAATTTGCTTCTTTTTATGGCCCATTTTAGATTCTCTGACTGTGGGTGATTTCCTTTCACTAAGTACATTTTGCCCTAATGTCTCCTGTGCCTAACCCGTTTAATGAAGAGATGCCAAGGAGAACAGCCCCACCCCCCGCTCCGGCTTTGCATGCACGGGTGGTAGTAGGTTGTGGTGGAAAGTTCTCGGAGGCAGTGTTGCAGGTGGCAACAGCAGAGCCCTTGCCACCAGACAGCTGGGGTTCCCCTTCAGATCTGAAACCACCCTGACTTCAGTGGCCCCCTCAGTGAAGTGGGCAGTAACCCCACCAGGATGTGTTGAGCCTCACGTGATCACTAGATAAGTAAAAGTGAACTTGGTTTCTAAGTAACTCATTCTGTATTCAACACAGTACTAGTCGAATGCTAACTGTGTCTCTGCTCTGAGCTTGGACATCAGGGCTGCAACCCAGACAGACATGGTCTGCACATTTTCTAGATGTGCAATTGACAAGCTGGACAAGAAAGACAAGGTCATGTCCCTGACGACTTCTCACCATCGCCCTGTTCCACCACATCTTGCCTCCAAAGTGGACCCCGCTTCCCTCCAATACTTCATTCTACGCTGAGTGCAGCAACCAAAGGAATCTGCTTGATCAATTAGTCTGATCATGTTGCACCTCTAGGCAAAACTGAGCAATGGCTCCCATTAAAACCTCACAGCGACGTTCTCTCCTTCTTCATACCCATCACTTTTCGGCTCCAGCTACCCAGGTTCCTTGCTACACCCCAATCCACAGACCTTGCCATGATGTATACACTGCACTAGCTCTTTTCTCTTCCGGACACCCTCATGCCCTCAAGATTCACATGACTCATCTCCTTATCTCCCTCAAATTTTTGCAAAAATAATAACTCCTTAAACCTATCATGACCACTATATTTAAAACTGCAATCTGCTCTCACCCCCAATATCAACATGTTGCTTTTCCTCTTCTCTCAAGCACATACCACCTTCCAACATAACACTAATTTTTATTATCATTCTATTTATTTTGGTCTTCTGCCAGAAGGTAAACCCCACAAGGGGTAGGGGCTTGCTTTGTAGATGTGTCCCAAGAACTCAGAATAATGTCTGACACTTAGGTGCATATAAATCCAAGTCTTCTGTCTATGGCCACTCTACCCTGAACATGTCCAATCTTGCCTGAGATAAATCAAAGTTTTTTAACAAATGTGCTGGGTCAGAGTATTTAAATTTAACAATATGTTCTTTTCAAAATAAACAGGGCAGAGGAGAAAGAAAAGTGTACAAAGTGTGCATTACTTACAATAATATCACATTTGAATCTTCTGGACACACTTTCTCAGCCTATGTTGATTCTTTTTATTCTTTTTATAGTCAATGAGAATGGATCCTTTTACTGATAATTTTATTATCTGGGGATAGACAAAAGTTAATGTGGTAAGTTAGCAAATGGGTCAAACAATTTTTATTAAAAAAAAAATAGAAAAGATGTGACACCATGGCACCAATTGGCTTGGGCCACTGGGGAGATGGCAGGTGCAAGACCCTGTTGACAGTGGAAAGAGGACACGGGGTGCCCGCCCCAGCAAAACCTGACCATGCTTATTTAGATTCAGTTCCTGTTAACTTGAAAAGCAATGTGGTTCTCTACTGTTGCCCAGCAGAGTGGTATGAAGAGGAAGCAGCTTGCTGAATTAGCTTCAAACATTCCAATGTTTGTGGGGGAGCACCTTTGGGAGCATCCTGTCTACACTCCTCATCTTATAAAGGAGAGTACTGGGGGTCAGGGAACAGAAGTGCTCTTTAAAACCCCACACTATCTGTAAGGGACAGAACAGAGGCAAAGCCATGCTCCCTCTGTGTCTGCTTTCCCACCCAATGCAACATCCCCCAGGACACGTCTCAATGAAAGACACCTACAATTTGGGGCTCAAAATTGTAATTGGCCAGAGCAACAGGAGAAGTGTGATGAGCAGTGTCTCATTTCTGAAATGCTAAGCAAGGCCATCCTTCATTACAAGTAGAATAAAAAAACAGAAAAAAATTCCAAATACATCCACACACCCTGCAAAGCCTCCTGGACTCTGACTGGAGATACTCCACCTTGGAAGACAGGGAACTCAGGGTGTGACTTCTCAGAATTCCCCTGGAGGTGATGTCTCGGGGTGCTGTTCCTGAAAAAGATGAAGCTCAGACCACGAGTCTGACTTCCTGATACTTGAGATTGTCCAGAGAGAATCAAAGGTGTTATATCCCACTTTGATTTGGGCACCCTTGAGGAAAAGGACTAGGGGTTTCTTGCTTCCTGACACTCAGGCCTATCACTTCCTGACTTCCCCAAGTGCCTGATAATTACTTGTGGTGTAAGGAAGGGGTGGGTTGCCTCGGACTGCTTTAAACCCTCTGTGTTGGGGGGCTTCTCCATAGGGAGAGCTCTACCCTAGATGCCAGAGGTGGAGCTCACCATTGGTGCTTCCCAACGGCTGCCGGTTTCACCCTGCTCTAAGCTTCTGTGACAAGGAACTCCAACACACCATAGTCCACACTTTAAAATAATAAATTGTGGGTGGGTGTGAAAATAATTGTTCCTCAAATATATTTTCCAGATGATTCATTTAAAAATGTGTTTCATGTGATGGCGTGTGAATCAGAGTGCCTAGCCCTCAGTTAGGCCCCAAAGTATTCCAATCTACATTCTCAATAAGCACCTGGGATTTGGAGAGTCATTCCCTCCTAAGGGATTTGGTATGCCTGATCTGATGCACATCTATTTAAGGAGGTGGCTATCGTCTCAAGCCCTTTACTCCATTCTCTTTGTGGCATCAAGCCTTCCGGATCTAATTGAAAGCTCTCTTCCCTGACAACAATGTAATCAAAACTGCTTAAGAGCTCATAGCCAGCTGTTAGGTTTTAGAAAACAAATGTACAAATCCAAGTTCAATTACATTAAGGGAAAAAAAACTATGTTAATGCTTCTATTAAAATGGTTATCAGAGAGAGTTGACCTCAGAAGTCAGGATGGTATAAATGAAAATCAACAAATGGTCCCTCAAGTAAACACAAGAGCCACAAGGAGAGAAAGCCTGGACATACCTGTCCCCAAGATCAAGTGAGGTTTCCTGAAGCAGGCAATAATGCTTCTACTGTGAAAAAATAATTCAGGGATCAGCTTTTGCACTGTAGAATGAAATAATTTTCTTGGACAATTGAGCTTTTCTGGACAAATTTATGTGTCAATAAGTACCATATGCAAATTCTATGGGAAGGATTAGCACAGGGCTTTTAAAACTAAATCTTACCTGTCTTGAGATTAAAAGACATATATTTTGGTCGAAAGCACTCTTTTAATATTGTTGTTGACACTTCTGACATTGCTGATATTAATCATTGTTTCTGATATTGTACTGAACACCATTCTTTACATTTTTCCTGGGTACTTAAGATAATTTAGTGAACTTTTGTAACTCTAGAGCATAATGAAATTTGTGATAACTAATAGCTTGTATTTCATGAATATAAAATATCACCCTAAAGGAAAATGAGAACAGGTGAAATAGTACATTTGAGTTTTGAGTTCTTCAGGGGAAAAAAAAAAGACAATAGAATTAATTCCAAGCTTTGCCGGTATTAAGTGACAATATATTAAAGAATTATGTGAAAAATAGCAAAGTGTAGTCAACATTAATCCTGAGCAAATTTCTACAATTTTTTCAAAAAATATTTTTTTTTTTTTGCTCATTATACAAGGAAAATGAGCTAACATAGCTGAGTGTCATCTTTTGCTTTTGTTTTTGTTGCTAATATTATCATCAGGGTAAGAGAAACTGAGAGCAGAAGGGCGCCTTGATTTCAACTTGAAAACATTTGTCATTTATCCATCTGAACATGACAGAGGATTGATAGTAGCAGAATTAGGTGCATTCATAACTGATTAAAGAACCCCACATTTAAAATGTTGACTAATTAGTCAACGTGAATTCTGAAGGAAGTCTCTAGAAATATTCCACTGGGCTCTGGCGTAGGCTGACTAGCACATCACAGAAAATGGAAGTGGGTTTCTCATCCATTCATTGACAGAATCAGAAACCAATGATTTTCAATGGTATAAAACAATAGGCAAGATTTAATACCTTAAAACTTAGAGGATAAAACAAAGATTTCCATTTGAAACCAAATTTCACTCCCAGAAGAACAGGAAACAGATGTCATTTAAGCATGGTGTGCACAGGGACACAGGAGGTGGACGAGCAGTTCCTCAGGAGCCAGTGGAGCTCTGGTTTGCACTGAGGGAAGTACGAGGGAGGAGTGGGTCTTGCTACACCCTAATGTCACAGAACTTCCCCTCCCATGCACTCTGCTCACTGCCTGCACCAACCCAGGGAGAAGAAATCTCAGCCCAGCACATGCAAATGTGAATGGCAGGATGGATGCTGAAGCCCTTCACCCTGTTAACCCCTGAAGGAAATGAGGATGCTTAGGGGGAAACGAACAAGGTTTCACAGCTTTGCCTCACTGTGACCAAAGTACTGACAAGAACCAGTTAGAAGAGGGGAAGTTTCTTGTTGGCTCACAGTTCCAGAGGTTCAGTCCATGGTTGGCTGAGTCACTGCTCTGAGTCTCAGGTAAGGCAGCCCACCTCGGGGAGAGGGTGTGGTGGAGAAGCCCTGCCCCCTACATGGCTGCCAGAAAGCAGGGTGGGGGTACAAGTAAGAGGCACCCTACCTGGGCAGCCCCAGGCACACCCATCTCCTCCAGGCATACTCCGCTTGCCTACTGGGGACCAACCAGTCTGTCCATTCAGACTAGAACTAATCCAATCATGTCACCTCTGACTACTGCACATTTACGGGAGCTCTGGGAAAGACCTCGTGTCCAAACCATGAGGAGAGTGAGACAGGCAATGTGGGGGGTGACTTCTTTAATTTTTCTCTAGCAGTATGCAGAAACAGGGCTCAAGAGAAGATTCCAGTTCAATCCAAGCTAGAGTTTGTAAAGGCTTTGATGTTCAAGCATTCACAACTACAGCAAAGATTGAACTCTAAATGGGCGGAAATGGTACTGAAATACCCATCAAATAAGCCTATCATTTGTTCCTGAGTTTTAAGCTGGCTCTCTGGAGCACTGCACTTTCTCTCTGGAAGTGGCAGAGATGGCAGAGGTTAGGATGTGCCCAGTGGAGAAACATCTGTACCTCACAGTCACCTTCTGTTTGTTTGGATTTTGGTTCATTGTAGAAATTTTTTTTCCCTCTAAGCTAAAATGTCCATGGCAAGAACAACAACAACAAGGAAAAAAAGTCTATAGCAACTTGTAAAAGATACCTTCTTTTAAGACAGTTTTAGGAAATCATATTCCCTAGTTTGTATGTATACTTTTATATCCAAATCTCTCTCTCTCTCTCTCTCTCTCTCTCTCTCTCTCTCTCTCTCAAACACACACACACACACACACACACACACACACACACATTTTAAGCACTGCATTACTTAGTGCTATGCTAGTGACTTTGTAGATTGTGTGATGTGTCCATTACTCATGATTCTGATCCTCATAGTTTAAAGAAAACGAGTCAAAAGAGCTTTCTTGTAGCTCAAAGATGGAGGTGCACTTGGCATGCAATCATGCTAAATATGTCAAATGCCCAATTTCACCTTCAGCTTAGCAAGGGCTTCTTCCTACAACCCTCAGGCTAGTTCCAGGTCACCTGTGTGAGCCATCCAGGAGAGACTCAGGTGAGCTCACAACTCAGACCAATGTCTTCTGGGTGGAGACAGTGTGTGAGTACACACTTCTACACTTTAAAACTAAATACTATATTCAAGTATATATTTTATAACATTTTGTCTACAATCCAATCACCAAACATTACAGAGGATTATTAAAAATAGGAGCAAGCCATTGAAGACCATATCAGCACTAAATGTGCATTCTCTCAACAAATCCCTGCTGAGCACCCTGGACCAGCTGTGATGAGGAGGTTGTGTAGAGAGAGTGACTGTGTCTTTGAGAGACAATGGGATAAGGATACAAACAGTCTGTTTAAACAAGATTGATGCTTGAACTAGAAAACAGATTCTTCAAAGGTTCTACTAGGTTCAGGATGGACACCGAAGTTCATATAGTTTTCCCAACTTTTTAATGAAGGAGACTATGTGCCCCTTCTCTCTATGGCACTCTGCCCTGGGCTCTCTTGCTCGGGGCTTTTGACTACAGTGTCTCCACCCTGTGAGCATGAGTTATTTGGATTATTAAGCATCCAGCAAAGAAGAAAGGACCAAGTGATGAGAAATCATTGAGCTTTTCATATTGTTTCCAGGCACGACCCAGGGATGCTTTCCAAGGTGGACTTAAAGATCTCCTGGTGGCTGTAATTTTTAAGGCTTAATTCAAATATTTTCTGTTATTGTCATTAGCTTATTACTAGGGCTATTTTTACTGACACCTAAACATTTCACAGTTTCAGATTCATTCTGTATCTTCATGATAGTGTCTTTGGAAGGTTAACATACAAAACTATATTAGATCTTAATATAATTATATCTAAATATATTATATCTAAACAATATTATATCATAAATTACATACACGTAGACTGTATTCTCAAAGAGCTTTATATTATCTGTAGTCATAAAGTAGTTGACCTTGACTTTATTCCAACTAAATATGGATGCAAGAAGCAGATTGGAGTATAAAAAGATTCATTGGGTTAAAAGCCACTTGAGAAGCCAACATATTGAGATGAAAAGAGCTCAGAAAAATAAATGAAATAAAAATTGTTCATGGTCTCAAGGCTGGTAGTGTTGTTGAGGTAGCTCAGACCGTTCCAGCAACTCACTGAGACCCTGGAAACACACACCCTGAGGCTATCAATCAAGGATGACTGTGCAACTGCCTCCCAGACCAAGTGGCAGCTTCAGACACTGGAGAAATAGAGATGGAGACCCTGGAGAAATGGAAACTGCCTGCCCTGCCTGAAGACATTCAGTTCAAATTTTTGAAACACAGTGATCAGTGCTATATGCCTTTTAGTACCAATATTCTCAAAAACAATCAACATTCATTTATCAGTTGCATACAGTGTAACAGCCTGTCATGGCCTGAGAAGGACAACCTAAGCCTACGAGAAATGGCTTCACCTGTGAGGCATACAACGTAGCTAGATATAAAACAGAGAGGGCAATGGGATAAAAAGTGAGCACTACAGGAAAACCACGGTGGGTATTAAACACACATAGCTTTGCTCCCTCTAAAAACACTGGGTGAGTCACCCACTGCTGTAGTCATTGGGGAACAGCAATGGCCTCTAATATGAGGGATGGAGGAAACGTTTTACTGGAGAGGTGATGCTCAAGTCCACAGGTTCAAATGTGGAATCTGGACTGGAACAGAGTGGGCTACCAGTAGAGAGGTTGTTAGCTCCTGGGAGATGGTGGTGGGCAAGTTACAGAGCTGGCTTCTCTGGTTATTATTATTTGTTCCTTATTTTTTGTTGGTGGAGGATACTTGCTGGGGAAAGGAGTAATAAAAGTGCCACTTAGACTCTTCGAAGTGCTCCGGATGTTTTCTGGTATCAGCCCAACATTTGGTTTTGCTGCAGACATTTAAATGTTGGAGCTGGAAGGTTTTGCACAGATTTTTCTTAGTAAATAAATACTTTCATTGGATCACAATGAAATAAATCTATCACCATTGTATTTGCATTTTTACACCTCTGAGCATCTGTTTCCCCACACTATCATCTCTGGTTACAATCTTTCTTTAGCAGAACATCTTTCACCGATGTCCCCAAATGCTACAAAATGGAGGATCCTGAAGCAAGCTGGATCCCAGTGGATGGCTTATTAATAATGAATGCTAGAAGGATGGTTTTAACTTTACAAGCATTTTCACATGTATTTCCTTTTAATATCCAGAGTGTAGGCTTAATTATTCTTTATTATATAGTAAATAAAAGAAAGATTAAAAAGAAAAGCTACTTCACTGCCCCGGAGAGTATGATTAACACAGTCATAGCAAGCACACAGTAGGACTGCTACATAAACCAGAATTAGACCCAGAAGATGGCACAGCTGATATCCCCATGTCATTCATTTAGTAGCTACTTGTTGAGCACCTGCAATGTGCCAGGCACAGTTCTAAGTCACGGCACACAGTAGAAAATGACAAGTTGCCTTGCACATATACAAAGGAGATCTGCCCACGGTTTTCAGATTTTCAGATCTAGGACCCAGATCATCCGATTTCTAATCTGTGTTCTTTCTTACTATCCTGACTCTCAGTCCACAGAGTGTTGGTTTGAATATTTGTAATAGCAGCTCAGGAATCTGCTTTGATCCAGAACAGATGAAAAATGCCCCTCGAGAGAAGTGAAACCTCTGAAACGTGCTTAGACAAGAGGAAGGCCACCTGGACATCCATGCCAGGAAAGCATGCTCAGGGTGATTCCCATCGCCCAGAATGGATCCCGTTTGTTTCCACAGTTGTGTGGCTAAAGAACTGTGTTCTCAGCTGCGTTTTGCTATAACCCAGTCTCCTATTATGTTCTGTCTTCAAGAAAGAAAGGTAGACTTCATGAGTTAAGGACTGCACTCAAGCAACTTGAAAATGTAAGAAAAGAAGGGACTTGCATGGACACATAGATGCAGGTGTTTAGTAGGAGGGGACTTACACACATACACACACACATGTGTTTGTACACATGCGCACATATGTATATAAATGTATTTGTTTATAAACAAATATATATGCATGTTTATATTTGCATACATAAGCTCTTACACAATATTCTAGACACATCCTTGTGATCATTCACCACAGTAAATGTGCTGGGAGGTGATCATTATTATTCAAAAATAAATGACTAAGTCCTCCTAAATATAACTAAGGCTCTCTTAGGGATTATTCCTGATGATGAAGCATGTAGAAGAAACACTTTGCTACTTCAATTACTCTGGCAAGACCACACCTGCTGCTGGATGCATGGTTCAAGAACCTGGGTGCCTGAGTCTGGCAGCTGGGTTATTAATCATGGGTGTCAAGTTCTTTCTGCTAATTAACCTTAATTGAGCTCTCCGTTATGGAAGCACCATTTCCAGTGAAGCAACTTAACAACTATAGCAAAATAACTGAGCATGCACACCCTCAGATGAACATTACTCCCTGTGGCTGAACACCAACACCTAATGCACTTTGCTGTAATTCAAAATTTTATATCTTCCCTCAAAGTTTTAAAAACACACAGAGCAAAAACTGGTAGAATCATGTATAAAATTTGCATAATAAAATGATTCAGCGAAGCAGTTTTGTTACAACATATGTGTCCTCATTTTGTATTTATTTAAAAATAACTAGAATATACCCTTTATAATAAAAATATGATGATGTTTTACAGATTTAAAGATGAAAATTTCACAGTATCCATCAGTTAACATGACTCTGAACTTAGTCATGCTTGAATCCAAATCTTTATTTCATTTATGTTCGGTATTATTTCCAATAGTACCACAAAAATGTCCATTAGGGCAGAATTCTATTGAAATAGGTAGCTTCAATAATCTGCCAGCAGAAATGTAGTGCAATTAATTCTAAATTTGGTAACTTGCAAACCCTTCAAATGTTCAATAGGTTATTTATTAAAAAGCAAATTGAGAAAAAATAAGTTAGTGCTGATGAACAGAATACTTGGATTTTAAAATGGCCAGAGGGCTACTGATATTAATAAGCTTTGTCAAATTCACTTTCAGAAATGCAAGGAGGAGTGTGTAGTATTTTTCTGTTCATGTCACAATCTCTGTCAAGAAGAGAGCTCAGATACCTTGGAGACTGCTTCCTGATGTGGAAATTCCTGAAAATAAAAAGGCAAAGACAGTCATTCAGCAGATTTGCAAGGGAAAGGAAACCCCTGAAGAATTTTTAGATGAACTAAAGTGATAAATATGAATGTATTAGGAAAAGGTTTACCCATTGATGTAAGTTTTTTGGGAAAAATACAAAATTGGTGATAAAGTACTAGCCAGTGTGGATAAGGTTTTACCTGGTATGAACAAGGCAAGACAAGCCTTGTGTTTTACTGAGGATTCATCTATGCAAATGCTCAACATTTGTCTACTGTCAGCACCCTGGCTCTGGGGATGTAAGGGAGTATGATATAAAGAACATTACTCTAGGCAGCTAAAATATGAGTCCACCTACTAGTTTTGCCACTTAACAGCTGTGGGAATAAGGACAAATTACTGAAGATCCCTCCCCAGTAGAACTTTGTGTGATGGTGAACATATTCTATATTTGTGTTGTCCAAAATTTAGCCACTATTTACATATGGTTATTGAGCACTTGACATCTGCCTGGTGCAACTGAGGAACTGAAGTTTTCGTTCCTTTAATCAATTTTAATTTAAATAGCACTATAATGAGGAGAGTAGGGGGAAAAAGGGGGATGGGAAAAGGTACAGAGTTACAGTTAGCTAGGAGCAAGAAGTTCTGGTCTGCAGTTGCCCAGTAGGGTGACTATAACTAGCAATAACGTACCGTGCATTTCAAAGAGCTGGAAGGAGGGATTTTGAAAGTTTTTACCATAAGAAAATATAAATGGTTGCAGAGACAGGTCTGAAAAGATATAAACTTTTCAAGGTATATACATGCATTGAATCATCATGCGGTATCCCTTTAATATGTATAACTTTTTATGCTTTTATGTGTATCATTTAAAATACATTTAAAAATCAAAAATAAAAATATTTAAATTAATCAATTAAAACAGCGATGTGCGGCTAATAGTGCCGCCCGGGCAAGGCAGCACAGCCTCACACGATTTCCTTTTCTGGGATGTCAATTGCACTGGAGACACTCAAAACTCAGTTCAGAATGTGACTAATAAAGGGAACGTGTCAGCTCATGTTTACTCAAAAGCTCAGACGCAGGAAGTAAGGGCCTGGTGCCGTCAGGGCTCTCTAGGTTTCCCTCTGGACTCTTGCTGCTTCTTCGGGGCTCTTCCTCCTCACTGACCTCTAGCAGGACTGAAGGAGCAAGGCATTGCTCCCAACACCTCTGAACGAGAGGCCTGAGCTTGGCTCCCACAAGATCAGGGGAGAGAAGGAAGGACAGGAGAAGCAGGGCCCACTCTCAAGCTAGTTATGTGGGCAAGTGAAAGGAGATTTTTGATGAATGATAGAAGTTAGGAGAGAAGATGTGTCCTCCCAGGAAAACCTAGAAATGGATTCAGAGTTAAAAGATAAGGAGCAGAGGCTGAGGAGGTAATTGGTAATTTTCATCTGCTTTTCTCAAAGGATTATGGGAATTGCAGTCAATGATGTCCTGTGCAGCAAAGCAGAAAGCCCTGGTGCTACCTTAACTCTCCATGGGATAGATGGGTGACCACACAGCATGGGGGTTCTCTGTAACTGCTCAGGGGAAGAGGCCTTGGCGTGGGTCTCCATGGGCAAAGAGAAGTGCTGTGCCACATTCTCAGCCTCCCCGCAGCCCAGCCACCCTCAGGCTGATCACCACCTTCAGGCAGGTGAACAGATAATAAAGAAAGCTTTTCTAGCCTTCTGGCTCAAAGGCCTCACCCACTCACCTGAAACCCACTCCCAGTTGCTGAAGTTTAATTCTGCCAAGCTCCAGCATCTGGACAAGTGGTTTTAAGACATGGCTAGAGTTGAAAATGCTGCAGCCGTGACTTTCAGCTAAACAGGAAGTGAAATTGGACAAATATACCACACAATCTGGTGTATCATGATAACCGTGCCACTTAGTCATGAAGCACAAACCCGGTTAAACAGGCCCCCCATGTGCCAAGAGAAATACACGATGTTTAACACTGTGAATAGTGAATTCTATCCTTACAAATTTATTCTATCACAAGGATAACCAAAACACATACCCAACAAATAAACAAACAAATAAATAAATAAATAATAACAAGCACAAAACAAGAAAGAAGGAAAAGTGAAGTCCACGGCTTCTCATTGTATTGTACGTCCATTCACCTAGGCAGAGAAACAACCCTGAGTAAGGGTTGTTGGACAGAAGAAAAAAACCAGAACTTTTAGCAAAAAAAAAAAAAAAAAAATTAAGCTAAAATATTAGGTCACTGAAGATAGTGATACATTTAGTTGTAGATGGACACAAAAGCTTTTTTTTTAATTTGTTTAGTTTTATGGGGTGCCTGGGATGGAACCCAGTGCCTCATGCATGCTAGGCAAGCACTCTACCACTGAGCCACAACCCCAGCACCAAATGATGCATTTTTAACTTTGTTGTAAAAGGGGTTTTCATCTAGAAATTATATTCACACATTTTCAAATTGGCAAGGACTCCCTGATAGAGATTCCAGAGAAACAGAACCAGTACCTATGTTTAGAAATAGGCAATTGTACGGGTGCACATATGTATATCTTCTCTCCCTCTCTCTCTCTCTCTCTCTCTCTCTCTCTCTCTCTCTCTCTCTCGTATATATGTGTGTGTGTGTGTGTGTGTGTGTGTGTGTGTGTGTATGTATATATACATACATATGTGTGTGTGTGATTCTTGAAACCAAGAAGCACCACCATCTGACTTCAAGTGGGAGACCCAGGAAAGTCAGTGGAGTAATCTAATCCGACTCCAAAGGCCTAAGAACCAGGAGCTCAGCTGTTCAAGGGAAGGAAAAGCTCCAGGAGAAAGAGAAGAATTTCACCCCACTTTGTTCTTCTAGAACCTTCTGCAGACTGGATGATGCCCTCTTCATTGGTGAGGGCAGATCTACTGATCTAAATGCTAATCTCTTCCGAAGACAGGCTTTCATATGTGTTCAGAAATAACATTTTACCAGCTATCTGAACATCTCAAGTTGATGCTCAACATTAACCAACACAGACCCACGCACAGTGATTATCCATGCACACTTTTGTGTAAAAATTAAAGATGTACTTTGTCTAGAGAGAAAACTCACAAAAATAGAATTAAGCTTAAAGTAAGTTCTATAATCAAGGACAGGAGAAAAGATAGTTATAGACATTTTGCATGGCTTTTTGTTCAGGCTAAAAAGTATTTCCTCTACTTTAACATTTTAATGTAATTAACTATTTATTTATCAACATTTTTGCCAGTTCATCATCATTGACTCTGTCCTGCTGTCCTTAGGATTTTTTTGAGTTCTTGAATTTTTCAAAGTTCTTGAATACTTACATTGTTTTCATTATTTCTTTTCTTTCTTTTTTTTTTTTTTTTTTGGTGTTAATTGTTAGTCTTATCTCAAAGCCCGACAGAAATACTTTTACCATTGTTCTTTACTAAACACATTGCATGATATTTTAATTATCCTTTGAATCTATGATTCATTAAGGGAGAGTTTTTAATTTTTTTTTAAAGTTTTCAAGTGGTTTTCTCCCCTCTTGTCTTTATTTATTTCCACATGTATTCGTCTGTGATCTGAGAACTTGTCTCTGTTTGTGTAGACTATATTAGAAGAACTAATTGAAAGTAGCTTCAACAATAACAAGGTATGAGCTCACTTTGGTTCAGGAGCAGAGATTTCCAGAGCTGGTTCTTTGGTTTGATGTTGTAGCCAAGACTGCACACTCTTTCCCTCCTCACGTTCTGCTCACCTCCTGTGAGCACTCTCTGCCCTTGCCGACCCACGGTGCTTGGCTTGAAGCAATCTAGCTGCCATTTTATCACAAGACAACAATTCATACCATGCTGCTTTTAAAGATGTCCAAATTGGTTTTCTGTCAACCAGAAAGAGGGGTGAATTATTCCCTGGGTGGCTGTCAACCACCAATATCTTACTCACAACACGATTAAGTGGACGAATAGAAAATGTTCTGAAAATACACATGCAAGTATGTTAGCCATCATAATCACTGTGGGGAAGAGTGAAAATAAGAGAAGTAGTAGGGAGATATCACATGTGATTTTACATTGTTTTGTTATTTACAATGGCAATACAGTCGGACAATTTTTTAAAATATGACTTTGAAGACTATCTGGAAGAACAGTATGTAAAACCAGTGAAAAGAATTCTGAAAATAAAGAGCAATGTAATAGCAAGATTTTTCCCTACTATGTATTAAAGTATTATGTCTGACAAAGATATTAAGTAATTCGGTTAATGAGATCATTGAAAGTCTCAACTGTTCATGTCAGTTTAGCCAATGGATAAGGGAGGAATTTAAATTTTTAATAAGATATTATTTAATAAATAGTATTAATAAAAGTAAAAATCATTTTGAAACAATTGATCCCTCTCCGTCACCACACACAAAAGCAAAATCTGGGAGTGTCAAGTATTTGATAACAAATCAGTAGAAGGAAGTACAGCTCATTACTGTAATGATTTGTGGTTTGGAATGATCTTTCTCAATATGAAATTCAAGCCAGAAACCAAAACAATAGCCTCAAAAATGACATGCTTCCACCACAGAACAACAAAGACATTTTTTTGCATGGAAAATAACCATATGTCGGCTATTAATTTGAAGATGTAAAACAAAGTCCTTTAAAGTGTTCACAATGCATAGTGTAGAATCAACCCACATCACAGAGGACTCTCACCAGTTAATGACCGGCCACACGGGGGTGTGGCGCAGGCTGTGCCACAGGCTGTGCCCCGCTGTCTCCTCTCTGATTGCGGATTCCAGGGCTGTGTGCTCTTGGAGCCTCAGGTGAAATGGCGCCCACCCCAAGACCCAATTCATCCTCTCCCTGTACGCTTGCTCCAGTGCCCAGCAGTTAGCTCTGTCACCTGTGGGGAGAGAGAAGCCCAGTTACCTTCTTGTATGTTTTTGTAAGAGGTATGTAAATATTGATGCCACTTCCATTTCTAAGGAAGAGCATGCTACTCTGCAGAGGCTTCCTCCTTAACAATAGAGCTTGAGGACTCCTGCCACACCGGCATACCCTCAGGCTTTCCTAAGAGCTCCATTATTTTCATGGAGTGAATGAAAGGTGCCCTATGAAATCCCTGCATGTGGAAGGACACTTGGGCATTTGCAGTTCTTGTCTCTGAAAACACCTCGTATCTGCATCTTTGTACACACGTGGGCATAATCCATGAAATGCAGTCCTACTGGTGTCGTTGAAAAATAATGAAAGGTCATTCACATTTTACAGAAAACGTCACCGTGCTTTTCACAAATGATTTATTAATCTATAGTCTTATGAACATTCCTACACATCTTTCGCAATATTTTAGATCACTTTTATTAATATACATCACTTTCATTGTCATTCTGAAATTTAAATCACATTTCTCTCATTTCCAATATAAGTATGTATGATGATACAATTTTTTTCTTTTGTGAAATATATGTTCATATGCTTTACTCAATAGAATATATGTCTATTGATTTTTTTTGGGGGGGGTACTGGGGATTAAACTCAGAGGGGCTCAACCACTGAACTATGTCCCCAGTCCACAGGGGTAGGCCACTGGACCTGACTCAGACATTTTTTCCCTTAATACTTATTAGAATTCCTTGTATTTTCTGGATTTTGGTTCTGTATGTGTCCTGTATGCGATACGTACTTTTCATTCTCAAGACCTTTCAATGGTAGCAAACAGCTGTGTACTATTTACTAGGTCTCAGGGAATGTCCCAGGTACTTCCTATATTAATTCATTTTCTGCTCACAAAGATTCTGTACAGAAGCTGATACTGTTGTCTCCATTTTAGAGATAAAAATCTAAGTGAGACATAAAGCAATTACATTGCCTATTCAATGCCACATAGTAACCTGGAAAAAGCAGAATTTAACACAGGAACTCTAGATCGACATATGTATTTTTCAGCCATCAGTTATCCTCACAACATCTATTACAAAAATTGAAAAGTATTTATAAACTTAAATCAATCTGTTTCCTTTTATAGCTTCTAGGTTTTGTATATTATAGGAAAGTTTCACCACATAAAATTTATAAAAGTTACAACATTTTTCACAAATACTTTTTATAATTTTGGGTTATTTTAATGCTTACCTATTTAAATTATCTAGAATTTGATGAACTCTGGAAATGACACCATTTAAGTAGTTAGCTACTTGTTCAAGACAACTTGCAGAGTAAGCTCTTCTCCTGGTTGCCTTTATTAGATACCAACAATCCACCTACACACTCCTCTACTCTCCATTCTGGACCTTTGCTGTATTTACATATTCCTGCACTAGAATTAAACAATTTTTATTACTTAGCTGATGGTACACTTGACCCCTTGCCATAATTATCTCTTTAAAAATTTTCTTTGGAGGCTGGGATTGTGGCTCCTTGGTAGAGCATTTGCTTATCATGAGTGAAACACTGGGTTCAATCCTTAGCACCATATAACAATAAATTAATTAATTAAATAAATAAAGTTTTTTTAAAGAATGCTTTAAAATAAAAAAAAAACTTTTCTTGGTTATATATATATATATATATATATATATATATATATATATATATACTTTCTTATTTTGATTTACCTTATAAAATTTCATTTGAAACATTATTCCATTCTGATATTTGGAGAAATGCACAGACTATATTGGTTAATTTGCAGAGAATTATTACATTAGATATTCCTAATAAAATCTGGCATAAATTTCTTGTTTTTAGTTTATGGCCTTCAGTAAAGGTTTATAAATTCAGCTTTTCACATTTTTGTTAGCTTTATTGCTTAGTATCTATGATTTTGTTGTTATTGTTATTGATTTTTTTTCTTATTATAGTGAGATCCTCATTTTCTTCAATATAATTTCAAGCTAACTTCTGTTGATATTTGGGTAAGGTATGCTTTTTATGTTTACCTATTTTGTAGTACCAAAAGCATTATACTTTTTTTTCTCTTGGATTTTCTAGATAAATTGCTATATGAAATTAATGACAGGATTGTCTCTTCCTTTCAAATGTTAAATGTATTATTTCTCTACTTCAGTTTTATTGTATTAACTGGAATTGTACTAGATCACTTAAGATTATCAGTGATACCAAATGTTCCCATCACATTTCTAACCTTAATGGGGATGTTTCTAAGATGTCAAATTATTAGCAATGAAATTTGAAGTATAAACTCTCATATAAAAATGTCTCATGCATCAAAATTAAGCATGCTTGTCCTTTATATTTCTAGAAAAACACTCTTTATTGGGTAAAGGAAGTTTCTTATATATGAAACTTTATTAGATAGACTGATTGAAGTAAACTGTTTATCAAATGCATCCTGAATTTGACTACCACATTTTTTTCTTAATGTATTCACATAATACATTATAATCATGTATTTCTAATGTTGAGTTACATTCATTTCTGGAATAAAACATTCATTCATTGAAAGGGTGCATTATTATTTCGATACCTACCTGATTACATTTTCTCATCTTTTGTTTAGAATTTTTTACATTTGTTTATAATGAAGTTACAATATTGATTTCCATTTTTCATTTACTAGGTTGGAATATTTGGTGACTTCAATTATATAGGATAAAGTTTACAAATCTTAGTTCATGGGAGGGTATTATCCAAGCTTAGCATAGCTCATTTTTCATTAATTTTACTAATATGTTTTTCCTTTGTTCTCCTCTCATATTTTATTTATGTATCTAATTACTTATAAAGTGAATACTAAGTTGTTTTAAATTTAAATAAAGATTCCTTTTCTCTAAGTCTTTTTAAATCTTTTGTTAAGTCTTATGATGCTATCAATGATAATGGCTTATGTAACTCTTTTTTGCACAACTTAATTTTTTTAAAGATCTATCTATTCATCTAATTCATTTCTTTGGGCATTTCATAGTATTATAAGATTGCATTTAACATATCTTACTTATTTTATTCTACACCACTGAAAATCTGGCTGGGCATGGTGGCACATATCTATAATCCAACAACTCAGGAGGCTGGGGCAAGAGGATAGCAAGTTTGATGCAGCCTTAACAACTTAGTAAGATCCTAAGCAACTTAGCAAGACACCATCTCAAAATAATAATAAAAAAAAAGTTCTGTGGATCTGACTCAGTGGAAAGCACCCTTGGGTTAAATCCCCAAGAAAGAAAGAAAGAAAGGAAGGAGGGAAGGAAGATAGATCATCTCCATCCATTTGTATCATAAAGAGTTCTTCAGTGAATGTAGATATGTTCAAGAGGGTCCTCATGATATGTACCTAAAAACTGATTTGGGGGGTATATTACTGTTTTATAGTGAATTTCCTCAAAATTAGTAACTTAGATGCCTTTATTTTAAATCTTGGGTTTCCATGATCTGGTGTCTGGTAGAGGGGCAGGTAGGTGGTTTCTGCCTAGGATCTCTGTAAATCCGCAGTCCAGATGTTGGCTGGACCCTGGGTTTGCTGGTCAGGCTGAGGAACTTACTCACTTGGATCTTGTCCAGAGCCGTCAGTTCTTTGGCATGTGGTCCCCTCCTCAGGGTGCTCTCTGCTGCAGCTGGATTCCCCAAAGTGGGGAGTGATCTGGGCGAGCTATGGGAGAGTGGTGGAGATGGAAGCTTCTGGACCGAGAGCCTCCTCCAATGACTGAGCACCACTTCCGCTGTGTTCCCTGGGTCTCACAGACCAACCACCATGGCACTCAGGCCTTTCAGTCAGCTTTTTGACACAGTGACCAAAAGACCTAACAAGGGCAATTAGAGAAGAGGAAGTTTATCTGGGGGCTCACTGTTACAGAGGTCTCAGTCCATAGACAGCCAACTCCACACCTCAGGGCCAGGTGAGGCAGAATGTCATGGCAGAAGGGTGTGAAGGCAGAAAGCAGCTCAGGATAGGACAACAGGAAGCTCCATTCACCAGGGACAAAATATAAACCCCCAAAGCAAGTGTCCAGCGATCAACCTCCACCGGCCACACCCTACCTGCCCACAGTTACCACCCAGTCAATTCTCGCCCCAGGATGGGTGCTCTGATTAGGTCAAGGCTCTCAGAACACAGTCATGTTACCTCGAAACTTTCTTGCACGGTCTCACCCATGAGCTTTTGTAAGATGTCTCATATGTAAACCACAGCACAGGGTAATCTGCCAGGGTTTGAAGTATTCCTCAGGGTTTAAAATGTGACTTGCAGGTTACACATTTTAAGTCTGGGTCAGTCTCAAGCACGCCTAGGAAGTTGGGCATCTTACCTGGTACAATGTGGGAGATAAGATCAATACATAACTCAATAACAGGGAGAAGAAACCAAATGCCATCTTGGAAGGTAAAAATCATAACAGGTCCTTAATTATATACAAAGCGTTTCAAAACTTACTTCCAGATTGGCTGCACTCCCACCAGTTATACCTGAGGGCTCAGGACTGATTTTATTTTCTTAAGGTTATCTCAGAAAGAATGAAACTTCTGGATTGTTATCTGTTAACTTTTATTACACATCATTTATCTCTTTGTTCATCCGATACATTCTGGGAGAAATTCTCTTCTTTCTGTTCCAGATTAAGAATTCACTTTTAATTTGTGTATTTTGTGCTGTTTAGACATTCTTTTGCACAAAGATGTAGCAAAACTTACAATTTTGACTATTTTCAAAGTATAATATATACAATATTTTACTATGATTTAGAATTACAAGCCAGATGGCCTTAAGATTAACAATGGGAGGGAACAGGAGTGGAGTAAACTTTGAAAACCTATGTGAGCAAATAAATACTGGAAATATGTAACTTGAGCTATTCTTTCAAGAGGTTAGAAAAAGAAGAGGAATAAGCCCAAATAAACAAGGGAAAAATGATAAAGATAATCGAAGAAATCATTCATACAAAGCTCAGAGACAGAAGGAAAAAAAGAGAGGGGGGTGAGGGGGAGTTGGGGAGGAGAAGGGAGAGAGAGGGAGGACTGTGTATCAGAGAGAAACAACAATGGGTTTTGTTTGTTTTAATTCATTCTCCTTTGCGCTTCTTAGACACATTGACTCCAAACCCATGGCAAGCATTCTAGAAACTAGAATTCTCTGTGTGTCTATATATATCCTGCAGAACCTCCACAATTTGTCAATCCATGTCACCAGTCATCTCCTCTTCCACATAAACTGGTGCATAAAAATTCTCACACAGTCCACTATAGATACCCCCTCCGGCGCTGTCTATCTATCTATTATGTATCCATCCATCCATCCATCCATCCATCTCTATCTCTGTGAAAGGGGGTAGACACCCAGAAATAGAACTGTTGGATCAGGGATTTAGAAGTGCTGACCTGGCCCTCTAAGGTCACCCTGCTCTCCAAAAGGCTCCAGCCTGCACTTCCATCCGGTGCTTGGGGTCCACATCTCTCCTATTCTTGCCAACACTTGGTGAAAGCAAATGAAAGAGATAGTAAAAAAAAAAAAAAAAAAAAAACAGAGACAGACCTCAATGGGGCCTGAGTTTTATAGGGTTCGTAGGACTGAGTCACAGCAAAATGTGTCAGTTGGGAGCCAGGGAACAGCTATAGCTATGGGATATTATGAAGGTTCAGAGCCCACCGTCTTCCTTCTCTCTCTGGAATCCACTGGTCTTTTCTCTGCAGGGTTTTTTTTTTCCATATCCTTCACTTATCATTGACCAGTTTTTTGTCAACCTAACAGCTAAAAACTAATAGACCATTCTAAATTAATTTACACTTCTGTGATTATTAGTGATGTCAAACATCTCTTTACATATTTATTTCTTTTTATATATTCTAAGCTTTTTTTTGTAAATTGAAGATACTGAATAGCACAAAAGTCTGGCAAAATTGATAAGAGAAGATTAAAGTTAAAAAATTAAAAGGTACAATCATTGGAAAGAACCCAGAAAATTATAAAGGTTTCCAGAGAGATTTTAAAAGGAACTTATCAAGAACAAAACAAAACAGAAAAAAATGAAGAAAAAACAAAAATCAGAGTTTCAGAAAGATGAAAAAAAATCAGAATTTCAGATTTGCCTTTATCAATGCCAAATGCTAGAAAAACAGTGTAGCAAAATATTCAATGTATTTAGGAAAAAGAACTTTGAATCTAGAATTCTATTCTTAGTCTAATTGTCTTTCCGTTTTGAAGGGGGAAATAAAGACACTTTCAGACAGGGAAAACCTGAAAAGATTCACTATTCACATTACTTTACTAAAAGAATTACTTATGAGTCAGTATCTCATAGCCCCCATATAACTGAATAGAAGGAAAGAAGAAAGAAAGAAAGGAATAAGGGAAGAGACAGAAAGGAAGAAGGAAGGGAGGAAGGTAGGGAGGAAGGAGTTTCTTGTTTCAGATCTTTGACTTGCTAAATTAATACTACTGAATAGGCCACATTGGAATGGAATCTCCTCTAGGATGCTCCACACAGCAGAATGTTAATGAATGTTACAGAGGTTTTCATTTTTTTTTTTAAAGCAAAGTTTTGGGTTTGGCAAAGCCAAAGAAACTTCTTTTCTGAAGGACCTCTCAATCTTTGCTATATTTGTTCACAATATGAGTTCCTTCCAAGACGGGACTAACCCCTGCAGCACAGCGTTGGCCAGTGGGTCTGACCACAGAGCACGGGCAGAATCAATGCCTTGAAGATTACTTTGGTGCAGGAACCATGATTCATGCACCACCAGGGCTTTGAAAACTACCTTGTAAAATGATCTATAAGGTTCAATGTCAAAACACAAAATCTCCATGCTTTGTTCACCACCAAAGCCTAGGAAACAGTATATGTGCAAACAATATTTTTCAATGAAAGGACAAGTGAATGAAGGTATTCACTGTTGTAAAAATACTCTAGAAGGTGAAAGTCTCTGGAAGTCATTACTTCTATTTATTCTGGAATGTGATTTCACCCAGAAACTGAATTCAAAAGAAAAAAAAAGTGCCAGGCCACTTCTACCTGGATAACATTGCTGCCTAGGAAACAAAATTCATGAAAAGCTCTCATCTTGCACATTTGATAAGCATCCTCAGCTGCAGGTGTAGTTTTGCTTACAACTGGGGTTCATCCTCATCCAGCTTCAGTTACCCTGAACCTGGATCCTTGTACCTGATCTGCAAAGCAATCCCTATTTCGTTTCAGTTTCCTTCATTAGCATCTTTGTCTAGGAGGCAGGAGATCAGACCTACATTTGTGTAATGGTTCATTTTTTTGAGCCTTAAATGCATTTACATTCATGGGTTTGACCTACCTCAACACTTATATTTGATGTCCTTACAGGACAATATCACACATTCCATTTGTTCTCTACCTTAATTGTTTTTTTCCTCAAGTTCCAGGTGCATTTTTTTAAATGCTCATATTTGCATTGTTTAAAGGAGATAAATAAATGTTATGATCATCTGTAAAATAGAAATATAGTAAATAGAAGGGATGTGGTAAGATTTAGAGAGTGATTGAAAAAAACTCTTGCCACATCCAGTTGAAAAAATAAAACTCCTTGTCATGTGTCCATCAAAATATCTACTTTGTTTTATAAGAAATAATAATAAAAATAAATTAACAAGAAAAAAAATACAGAAATTTTCTTTCTGCAATGCCTCCCTTTGCAAAACACTAGAAACTTACTTCTCTTATCAGCAGGTGGTACGGGATCCCATAGAACTGACTTCAAGAGTTTTATACTAGCAACTTGAGAAAAAGATTCATCTTCTATCTTTGTACAAATGTGCACATTGCCACCCACCCCCTCAGGCTGACATAAATAAGGATCACACAGATAAAGCAGAGTGCATAGCAGCGTGGGAATTCTGCAATTATTCCTTCCCCGGTATCCCACACATCCTTTCCTGTTGTGCCTCCTCTAAAACAACTTCTTCACAGAATGTCTACTATTGATTTTGAAAGGTAGCTTCCTTTCCTCTAAAGAAATCTTTGTATGCATCCAACTTTCTTTTTCCACTTTTTGGAACTATATTTAGATGGAAGGATTCTTACGTAACTTACCTACCTTGTGTTTTCCATCAGACTTCAACAGAAGTCACCTCAAACTTTTATTCTATTTTATTTACAGTTCGAACAAGCTCGGTGTTCACAAAGGATTTGGCATCCTGATAATGGAGCTAAAAGTTAGACAGTGGCTATTTTCAAATAGACTCATTTCAGTCTCGGTTTCTAAAGATGATTTCTCCAGTCTTTCTTTCCTGAAACAATTGAATGCTTACCAAAGTGCACTTCATCTTAGTAAATTAGATTTTGATAAGTAGAAAAAAATTGCAGCTAAGAAAGTTTTTCATTTACTTCCAATTAGTGAAAGATTGTCACTTTGACATGAGGTTTTCTAGAGCATGTAGTCCTGGTGTTTTGAATTACGCTGCCCAATTTCAGCTCAGCACCTCCAATGACTGAAAATTCAGGGGTCAAAAATGAAAATTCAGAGAGCAGGAGATACAGTAAAGGAAGAAATGGGTGACAGGGGATAAGGAGAGCTTTTCTGCTCAGAACCACATAAATGACCAAACAGGTATCACTCTTTGTGCGTGTAGGAAAATGAAGGGCCTCTGTGCTCTCCGCACCCAACTTTGGATGGATGAAGACATTTCCCTTTAGGAAAGCCACAAACCATCTTTCTTCCCAGTAAGGGTCTTTGCAAAAATGTTTCTCTGCAACTGTTCGGTTTTCAAAATGGAAATCTCTGGAATGTCAGTTCCTTTTTTAGTTGGAAAAAATGACTGTGTGAAGCCCCCTTTAAAGCACTCCTCCAGTGCAAGCATTTTAAATAATTTCTCAAAAAAAAAAAAAAGTACTCTATTCTGACTGAATAGCGTGACTTGAGGAACCACATCTAACAAAAGATTTTGCTTCCACAAACCTGTCAATGCTCCTCAGTTCGACTGTGATGAAATGAGAATCATGTAAGCTTGGAAGAAATATCTTTCTCACCCTGATCCTCTTTATTAGCTGTGGAATTGTACTATTTTCTTCACCATGGCAACAACAGCACGCAGTCGAGTTAGCTCTCACCTCCCCTGCGGAAGGTGAGGGGGAGAAACAGCAACAAAGAGAAAGGAGGCGAATGAAGGTCCCAGGAAGACAGGGCTGAGGAGCCCAGGGCAGTGTGAGCTCCGTGATCAGCATCAGGAGCACTTTCCAGCAGATTTTACTAGACCAGGTAGCAGGACCCGGAGAAAAGACTTCCAATTTACACTCGATTAAGTCTTAGAATGGGTGACTTTTCATATCAGCCAGTCAACTGAAAAACCAACCTAAATGATCTCATTTTAGAGTAAAGCTAATGTCAGTAGAAAACAGATTGACCAGTAATCTTGAAATGAGGTTCAGAATTACTCATACACACCATCATTAAAAAGCAAAGGAAATTTGTTCTCATCAGCAACTTGTTCACTTAGTAATTTTTAAAGAATCAATGCTGATTTGTACTAGGAAACATTCTAGCCATATTTTCTTTTTCCAGAAAATGGTTTGATTTAAGATGTCAGATATTCTATATTCTGTTCAATTGACATTGTTCAAAATATTCAAGGCTATCCATCATCCGCTGGCAGTCTGAGGTTTGTAATAGGTTGTCTCCCACTAGGACATGCTGGTATAGCAAACCTACCAGATCTGGGGCTAAACGGTTATTTCCTTTCAGGGAAAAAGAAAAAGAAATCATATCAGAGTTTTTATTTTGTAATCTGAGAAGCAATGAAAAATTAATAAAAGAAACAAATACTAGCTAAATGGAAATCAAATCATTTCATTACCGTTAGAAAGCCCGGGAAAAAAATACTGAAACAAATCATGGGATTTGACTCATGTGAGATTTTCAAGATTAAAAAAAGAAGAAGAAGAAAGCAAGCAAGAAGCCAATCTGGTCATAAATCTTAAATATATAAATGTGACAAATATCAAAGTTTCAAAAATGTACATTAGAAATAAAATAATTTGGGAGGACTTTAGATGAGGAAAGGAATCTCTAATTAACTGCCATCTTTGATGCCCAGTAAAATTAAGGAAAATAACCAAAAAGAGCAACAAATACTCCATTAACAGTAAAACTACACAGTGGTGCCAGTGCAGTACTCTCTGAATGTTGAGATCCAACAATCAGTTAATGATATAACCTGGAGCAGAGGGAGCGTGCACATCAAATCTGGTACCAGCACAAAGACAAAGGTCTCACAAACAGAAGTCTACGTGGCATCTGGGGATCTGGTGAACGCTGACAACCAGGGCGATGCTCATGAGCCCCAGTGCACCGGGCACCCCAAGTAAAGGCTTCAGCTGGGACACTTCGGTGATGCTGTCTCTAAGGTGTTCTGTTCCCATGTTGCCCACAGTCACAAAGCTGAATGGCTAGTAAGTGGGTGAGTTGGGAGGTTAACACAGGTGTTTTAGTTGTTTGTTTTTATTGTGTTTTGCTTTAAAACTTCTGCCTGAGTGACCGAACTGCACCGTCTTGCAAGGAGGCCCTTCTGGGTTGCCCTACTCCTCGCCCTTAACTTGTGAGGAGAGAGTTGGATGTTGCACACAGTGGCAGAAAGAGTCCTTGGGGGCTTAAGGGTGCAGGAGGCAGAGAGGGCTTTAGCAACTTGGGGATGGGAAGAAGAGGGCAGCGGTATGCTTTTGTTTCAGTTTCCTTCGTTAGCATCTTCATCTTGGAGGCAGGAGACCAGACCTGGGGCCGGCAACTCCAGGCTGGGGAGATGCAGTCTGAGAGGCCAGAACTCACTTTCTAAGCCATAGACTGAAGTGATCTCTGGAGAGGGAAAACAAGAACCGAGCAGGGGCACTTAGGATGGCTGAGCTGCGACCTGGAGAAGATAGGCCACTCCCACTGGTGGCTGGCCTGCTCAGGAAGCCAAAGGAGTGGACTGGAAGGGAGCCCCACAGATGAGCTCATTTCCCTCTCCTGGTGGAGATGGCTTTGGCAGCAGAGTGTGGGCAGAGAACCCAGGAAAGGGCTGCTACATGTTGGTTGCTGCCTTAATTCAGACCCCAGGTCTAGAGGTGTCAGGCTCTGGACTCTCTTGCAGCAGTAGGTCCTATGAGGCCCAAGGTAGTTCCTTCTTTAAGAGAAGGACATGAGGAGTTTCTGCCCAGAATTAGGGTGACAAAAATTCACATACTGCCACGCTCCCACCACTGATCTAGGCCCCATTTTCACACCTGGAATATAAGGAAGTTACTTTTAGGCTTCAGGCCCCTTTCTAATTCAGAAGTTCCATGAACCCCTAGGACTGCTGAGTAGTTTATCAGACCCTTGGGACAACTTGAATAATTGCCCCTTCAGGAAATCCTGAAGATGAGAAGGACCAGAGCAGATAGGAATAGCAGGTGCAGGTTGGAGATGTGATCGTGTCTAGGCACGCCAGTCCTGAGGGCTGCTGCACATGCCCAGTCCCTCGTAGCTCCTCCTTAACTTGCACCCACTAGAGAGTGTAAAAGTAAATAAAATACAAATGCCTCTGCTTATAAAAGTTGTGCAAGTTTACTGTGCACTATCTAAAGAGAAATAAGTTGAATGAAAAAAATATGAATTGCTGAGCAATATCCCTTGATAACCATACTGATGTTTTGCTTTGTTTCTAAATGGTTTTTGTACTTCCTGGTATCTCCCACTTAACAGTATGGCTCTTTAGTACAGGATTGTGGGATTGTGTTTCCTGGTCTTGATATCCCTGAACTTGACATAAATAGGTGTGTGTGTATATATATATATATATATATATATATATATGTATATGTATATGCTTTCTTCATATAGTAACTTGGCATAAGTTAAGTGCAACTGTTTAATAGTATAGACCTTCTTCATGTAGCAGTAGTAAATATTGATTTATGAAAAACTCTTTCCAGGAGTTATAATGTTACAATGTCATCTGCCCCTCATAGTGGCTTCCTGAATACATCTGAATTCTGGCCCTGCCACCTGTCTTGGTCACACAATGCGAATGCAGGGGTATGAATTTATTAATATGAATACCATAAAGGGGGGTGGAGTATCATCTTAGGAGGCAGCTAGCTGGGGTGGAATGCATTGTCATTTTTCCATTACATTTAATGAGAATATTTTTAATGTAATGGCTTTTCGTTTAGTGGAAAATTTTATCAGGTATGAATTCAGGTGGACCTGTGAGCGCTCAAATTAATGAATTCTATCTGTAGGAGCCCGGTCTAGCTGAGGTTTGTTGTTTCTGACGGGTTGGCTGCACCCAGGCACATGTGTACCTGAGAGGATGTTCCTGGCAGAAGCACAGCCTGCAGGAGGAAATGTTAGCAAGTCTGTGCTCTTGAGGGATGAGGCTCATGGACAGAGAAGGGATCTCATTGAATGACTCCAGCCTGTGATGAGCAAAAGGAGAAGCTGAAGGACTGTGGGGATTTGCTGAACATCTATGGGGTGTGTCAACATCTTTATTTTAGGCCCACAAGACCTATTTTGCACTTCTGACCTGCATAGTTATGAAGAAACTGGATTTGCTTTATTTTAAATCAATAAGTGTGTGGTGATTTGCCACCATCGCAACAGGAAACCAGCACAGCTTGCAACAACAGAGGCACATGGGGTGGTCAGCAGGCACAGAGGTATCTTTGGGGATTGGTGGTAAGGCAGGAGGGGCCTGCAGGAAAGCACATCTGGGAGGTCTTCAGGGGACATCTAGAGAGCCTTGGGTGGGGAGATTTTGCAGAGGCTGAGACCCTGTGATACAGTCAGGGACAGAGATCCTTCAAGACGGGAAAGTTATTAATCATCTAGCCTTATATTTGACCATGGTCAGTGAAGTCTAGGGACAGTCCAGCTGCAGAATGATTTAAACAGACCAACTTGCAAATAGACTTACTTGAATCGCAAGGCTTCAGCTCAAAATGCCCACCTATGGTGAATGCGATGGATGTGTCATGGGGTAGCCACCACTCCTTCTCACCCTGTGGGCTGCCTCCAGAGTTAATCACCCATCCAGGGACAAATGGGACCTGGAAAGCCAAGGGCAGGCAAGATCAGTGCCTCATTGTAGAGAAGGCAGGTGGGCTTCTACAGTATTGCTTGTTTGAGGGGTACTGGGGTTCTGCACCCAAGAGGCACCCTTCTAGATGAGTATTATGTTCCCAACAGCTGGACTCCATCCAGTGTATATAGGGAGGGATGAGGTGGGAGGAGGCACATGGCCCTTGGTTGTCACTGATAATTATAACTCTGCCTTCCAATGCTAACAGCAACTGGGAAAAGGTTAGCCAACTACAGAATCTTTTCATGAGAACTGCCTATGACTCAGAAATCACTGCGATATCTTATTACTGTAAACAGACATGCCATAATTTTCAAGAGATAGGATTATACTTATGAATGTGATAACTCTTTGAATTACAAAACTTTGCAGATGGACTCCTCACTACTCTAGAATACATACTGATAATTTAGTAACTATCACCACTGTGCTGAAAAAAGGACTTCAATGTCTAGCTGCACTTTATTTGCTATGAACTCACAGGCCAGAGAGACCATACAGTTGCAATCATAAGAGTATTCATAAACCTCCCAAAATTATTAAGCATATTTAGAAAAAAAATGTTGAGAAAAGTGACAGAGAATGAGAGGGCAGTGCCTGAGATTGGGTCTTTGATGACCTCATGGCTGTGGCATGCTTAGTGCCTGGTAATGTTCCTCTGTAAGGGTGTAGGATGCCTAACTTTGGCATAGCTTTTTGCTATGGCAATGGCTGGCATGAGAAGGCTCTGTAGCAGAATCTTATTATCCTCAACCTTAATCTCAGGCACATAGTTCCTGAGAATGAAGGAGCTATCCTGCTAGACAACCACAATGTTTCACCAACTCCATTACTTCCAAAGCTGTCTGCTTAACAGTAACTTTAAATAGTGGACTTTCTTGAGAGCTACATAAAGCTCCTAATATTGCACATTGCAATGGTAAACTGCAACTACAGAAAAGCTACATAAATATTTCTAGCCCTGAAACTTTCTAAGTACCAGCAATAATGCTTGCATAGTCTTTAACCTGATAATGAGACATATATAAATAAAGATGGCTGGTGTAACTGTTTAGATCTGCTTCTCCATCAGAGAGCAGCACTCCACCTGATCCCAGCTATTTTATTTTCAAAATCGGGATGTGTGAGTCTTTATATTTCTAATCCCCCATTGCCCCTCACAGGAACCTGCTAGTTTGGTTACACTGGGCACAGCAGTCACACAAACTGTTTCACATGTAATTATAATAAAAGTCTCTAACGTTTGCTATATTGTGCAGCCAATTAATAGCCCATTCGAGCAATTAGTGACTGACTTGATGTGCTGCAAATTCCTCTTACTTGACCCAAGATACCACAAACACCTGCAATAACATTTTCAGATTAAAATAAATTCTATTTCTATATGCCTTATAATTTAAAGGCTAAATTTTTAACTTAGCTTTCCTTCACATTTTTTTCACTGACACACATCAATTGAACATATTCGTAGAATTCAGAATGAGATCTCCATGCGTACATACAGTGTGCACTGATCATATCCTGCTATCTTCCCCACCCCACCTTCCTAATCCCTGGTAACCACTAGTCTACTTGCAGGAGGGCTGTGTATGAGAGAGAACATGCAGTACTTTTCTTTCTGCATCTGGCTTATTTAATTAAAATAATTTCCTCCAGTTTCATTCATTTTTCTATAAATGACAGTATTTCCTTCTTCTTTATGGTTGAAGAAGAGTCTATTGTGTGCATGTACCACTTTCTTAATCTGTTCCTGTGTGGACAGACACCAAGGCTGGTTCCATAACTTAGCTATTGTGAATGGTTCTGCAATAACATGGGCACACAGGTGTCACTTTGATGGGCTGATTTCATTTTCTTCAGACATTCCCATGAGTTCTACCTGGATCATGTGGAAGTTCTGTTTTTGGTTTTGGAGTCCCTCCATACTGTTATCCACAGTGACTGCACCAATTTACATTCCCATCAACAGTGCATGAGCTCCTTTTCCTCCACAGGAAGCATTTGTTATTTTTTATTTTCCTGATAATCACTCTTCTAGCTGGGTGAACTGGTTTCTCTATTTTTGATATACATTTCTCTGATGGCTAATGATATTTAACATTTTTCATAGATTTTTTGCTATTTCTATTTCTTATTTTGAGAAGTGTCTGTGCAGGTCATTTGCACATTTATTAATAAGAGACTACTTGTTTTGTGTTGTTAATTCTTTGCGTTCTTTCTATTTTCTGAATATTAACCCTCTGTCAGACGAAGAATTGGCAAATATCTGGCCACATTCTGTAGGTTCTCTTCACTCTGTTGATTGCTTTCTTTGCTGGGCAGAAACTTTTTAATTTTATATAATCCCATTTGTCAGTTTTTGCTTTTGTTGCCTGTGCTTTGGGGCTCCTAAAATCACTGCCTGTACTGACTCTTGAAGAATTGCCCCTCTGTTTCTTCCTGCTAGTTTCAGATTAATTAGTTTTTTTCTATAAAAGCGCATGGATGGACTTTAGTACAGGAACCAATAATAACAAATAAAGGAAAATTAAGGTTAACATTTACTTTGGACTAAAATAAATTTAGACCTACTTCCTCTTTTTATTTTTTCACCACAAACACCTGCAATATCAAGTGGCACTGGACATTGCAGCAACACAAGTGCATTGGTACCCTTGTAAATCCTGGTGGGGACCTGGAGATGTGACAGTCACACTGTGAGCAAAATCTGAATTGCCAGACAACATCATGCCACACACATCTGTAAGGTAGGTATAAAACTTCTCCCCTTTTCTCTGAGAGACACTCCAGTGAGATTCCATCATGGTTCATTTTTACAATAATACAGCCACATGCCACCTAATGGGGTTTCAGAGAGTGGATCACATATACAAGGGGGGCCCCATAAGTTATAGTGGAGCTAAAAATTCCCACCACCCAGTGATCCTGTAGCCATCCTAACATCCTAGCTCACCACATGGCTCATGTGCTTGTCGTGATCCTGGTGAAAGAAACCCAATTCACTGCCAGGTCTGTGAAAATATGGCACACACAATGAGGCATGGGTCAGGCCTAACACTTGGTCATGATGACTGGTAACTGTAGGCCTTTGCTATACAATACTCTGCATTGTCATTTTAGAGTGTGTCATATATATATATATATATATATATATATATATATATATATGATAAATATTCACTGCAAAGCAGTGTGCTCTAGCATGCCAGCAGCCACACACCTGTGTTTACTGCATGTCTTGATCGAATCATATTTATTGTGTGATTTGATCTCATGTTGTTTTGTTCATTATGACCCTAGGAACAATACACTGTAGTACACACACTCACACACACACATACACACACACGCACAGGCACACACCATAAACCACAGAGCCTAGGTGTATAGTACACTATACCATCCAGGTTTGTGTAAGTGTACCCTGTGATGGTTGTATAATGACAAAATCACCTGGTGACACATTTCTCAGACTGCATCCCCTTTGTTCAGTGACACATGACCATACCTCTCTCTGCTCCCTGGATTTCCTGGAGGTCCACCTGGGTTTTTTCATATGCCCACTCAAGGAAAGCAAGGGGCCGTGGCAGGTCAGTAGCGCATCGCTTAGCTATACCTGGCTTAATATATGTGTGTTGAGTGAATGAATAACTGATTGAACAAATATACAGATACAAAAATAAACAGTGAATTGGCTTCCTTTCCAAATATTGTCCCACCATGTTCTGACTTTCCCCCCTTGCATCAACTTTTAACATTATTCTACTGCCCAGACAATCCAATCATACTATAGCTGGATGCATGATTGTGTGTGTGTGTGTGTGTGTGTGTGTGTGTATACTTATAAAGTATAAAACATATACGTATTCCATATATGTTATGCATAGCATATATATGCTAATATAGTTGTACATATATGCAAATGTACTGTGTATATTAAGTGTTTAATTATAATGCATGCATAAGTTGGATAAGAGTGAAGAAGAGTGCATCTACCTCCTTTCAAGACAGAGATTCACTGAGCTATGAAGAAACATAAGCTTTGAGGTCAGACAGCCTTGGGTTTGAATCTGCTGTGTCCCTAATCCATTACATGGGCACATTCTTATGTTTCAGAGTCTCAACTTCCTTGCCTATACAGTGGTGATAATAAGATATACCTTCAAGAAAGTGTATTCAAGACCTTATTTATAGATCAGTCCTAAAACTAGTAATTAGTCCTTAGAAGGTCCTTCCCAAAGTTATGGGGTATGGGGGAACAGGTAAAATGATTGCCACTGGCAAATGATATCATTTTATCATGACATGTGTGAATATGAATTAACCCATCATTATGTATAATTATGGGGCACCAAAAAAAAAAACATGGGAAAAAAGTGTAGGACATATATTCCTTAGAGAAACAACTTACTGAGATCAGGCATGGGACGGAGGATATGGAAGGAAGCCCCACATCAGCACTGGAGCAACTGAAAACTGTGAGCAGGGCCTGGGAACCCTGTTCTGTGTGTAAGTAAGGATAATCTTGGGCTGATGAAAAGATTCACTGGTAGAACCAAAATGAAGAACAAGGTTCTGTAGAGCTTGCCCAAGAGGAGCTAGCAATTCTGAGGAAGATAGAACAAACTAGCTCCTTAATCCCATTAGGGAAAGGTTTGATTGATATCAAATAAGGAAGCATAAAAATATCAGAGCACCAGTTACTGATACTACCTCCAGAATTGCTGCTCCACAGGAAAGCAAGAGAATGCCTCTGGATTTATTTCGGCCAAGTTTCCCCTGACCCCCAGCTGCAAAAATAAGATTTTTCTTCTTGCAATTTTCCAGTTTGATTAAAGCTCTGGTGTCTCCAGATGTGGCAGCCATTCCAAAGGCACAGAGAGGATGATTTATGTCTTATGTAGACACTCTCTTTTGTCAAGACCAGCTTTTGCCCTGAAAGGTGGGGAAGGGTCTGTTGTCACCAAGTGTGTGTTCATTCCAACCCCATCCTTCCAGGCTCTACTAGCATCAGCACTCAGTTATTGAGGTGATGGTAATGAACCTGCAGCTCTCCGCAATTCTATGCACTGGGGCAGTTAGTCCACAGCACCGCGATTCTCAACAAGAACTGATTTAATTTGCTCTCTCCCAGGAATTTTGGCAATATATAGAGAAATTTTTTTTCCTTTGCATTACTGGGCCATTGCTTCTGGCATTTAGTGGGTAGAGTTCAAGGATGCTTCTAAATGTCCTACAGTGCCTCCAAACAATTCCCCACAACAAAGATCATCTGGCCCAAGATATCCGTGGTGCCAATTTGGGAAACATTACATTTTAGTGACACGGTGCATTTAATCTGCAGTAGTCTGTGGTTAGGAGACACCACTATACAAATGATGCCAGAGTGGTGGTACAGCTCAGTGGTGGGGCACTTACCTCATGTAAGGCCTGGGGCCCATCTATACCACCTCAAAAAAGGAAAGAAAATTGTGCCTTAGGATGTGACTTCCCTAACTTCTCACAGGAATGGCACATATGTAGATTATAGAGATTCTCAAAGACCAGATAGTTCTCAGGACTCTCTCAATTTAGAAATAGGCTTACAGTGAATTTTGTTCTGTGGCACAATAATTTTTATATGATCTTCCAAACATGCAAACATTATATCAGAACTTTCATAATTTTTTAAAAATTGACCCCAAGATTCAGAATGCAGTCCCAAAGGGATCTGCTTGTAATCCTGGGAAAGTCTCTTAGCATCCATGATCTTCAAACCTGCATTTGCTATATTTAAATTCATTTACAGATATGTCAATCTCATTTGAGATTTTAAGCAAAAAAGAGAAAAAAAAAAAGTAAATTATGCCTGTAAATTACTTTTGGAAGTGTAAAAAAAAAAAAAAAACAAGGTATTACTGAAGCTTCATTAATATAAAGTTGATTTAAAATAAACAAGTAATTGATTTTGTAATCTTTTATTTGGTGTGTGAAGAACAATTATGCCAATTTTTTAGATGATTAAAAATCCCTATGTCTTTCTAAATTAAATACCACATTCCTTAGGATCCCAGCCCATACCACTGATTCTACATTAGTAAAAAGAAAACAGAAAGGCAAATTTTAAACTAAATCTAATGCAGCAAATCTTTTAAGTACACTGTAATTTAAGTAAATAGATGGCAACCTAGATTTTATGCACCATTTTATATTCATTTGCTTATTTGTCTTAAACTTGAACCCCAAAATCATATCAAATTTAATGTACCAGAAAAGATGGATATTTTTTAAGACTTTAAGCTAAGAATCTTTTCTTATTGTACAATCACAAATACCAATGAGAGGATTAAATTTGCAATCATAGCATGCAGTTAAAAGAAATAATGATAAGTAAATATTATTCACTGAAGAGAGGTGAGTTGTCGCACTAAATTAGAAGTCACACACTCACATGCCTGCAGGGGACCAGGAAGATCACTTGAATAAGTGAAGCCAGTGAAAATAACAGAGAGACTGGTACTTTAGGCACCCTCTTTCCAGCTACTGTGACCAAAAGACCTGACAAAAACAATTAGTGGAGGAAAAGTTTTTTGGAGGGCTATGGTTTCAGAGGTCTCAGTCCATAGATGGCTGAGTTCATTCTTTGGGGCCCAAGGTGAAGCAGAACATCACAGTGGCAGAATGTGGCAGAGGTAAGCAAGTCAGGACATGGCGAGAGAGAGAGAGAGAGAGAGAGAGAGAGAGAGAGAGAGAGAGAGAGAGAGAGCGCCTGCGTTCCATTTGACAAGGACAAAATATATACCCAAAGGCGCACTGCTATGGACCTGTTCCCTCCAGCTATGCTGTACCTGCCTCTGGTTACCACACAGTTAATCCCTATCAAGGGATCAATATGTTGATTAGTTTAAGACTCTCATAACCCAACCATTTCACCTTTAAAACTTCTTGCATTGTTTCACACATGAGGTTTTGGGGAACATTTTTGGGGACACCTCCCAACTAGACCATAACAGCTGGAGAGAGCCCAGCTGCTCCCTTCCAAGCCAAGCCTACCTAAACAACTGAAAGGCAGCAGCCCACTTACCCCACAATCCCAACCTTTGAAAAAGAAAGAAAACAAGTTTGACCAATGATCATTTCTATTGTTCCTGGGCACAGACTAGAGAAACTATGAGAATATTCCGTGGCCAGTGTGACCCAGATTGCTCCTGAAGTGTCATGAGGCCAAGGCCCTCCTTTCCTGGCAGCCTCCCAGGAGATCTGAAATCATTTGCTTTGCAATGGCGTTCCCTGTGTAGGACAAACCCCTCAGTCCAAGCCCTGTTGACTCCAGAATCATTAATCCTTTTTAAACACTTTGACTTTGAACTGAACTTAAGCAGACAGATGCTGCTGTGGGGTGAGATGAAACATTGCAAAGTTAGAGCAAACACTTCAGCAAGGACGCTTGAATCGTCTCAGAATGCGTCAGTACTCTTACCATATGCATATGTGCATAATTCTGATAATTTGCTGTGATTTTCCTAATAAGCATGCATTTTCTGTGTAATGTCTTACATTCTACTCTTAGCACCTCTAATAGTTCATGATATATTCAACAATTGAACCACCCAATACTCAACCAGAATTGTAGAAATACAATTTGGATTTTAATAATAACGATGAATTCTCTACAGTGCAGTCATTGCCATGAAGTTCTCGTTGGCTAATATTAAAAGCACTGTCTCCTAGCTTACTATTCAAACAGTTTTTGAAATATGACATCACTTTTCTACAGTCTAGGATTTAAAATTGCCCAAGAATATTCGTTGCATTAGGCTGACCTGAGAAGTTTCCATTGGCAAACCTGTTTCTTTAAAACTCTGAGGTGGGGGCTGGGGCCATGGCTCAGTGGCAGAGCACTTGCCTAGTATGTGTGAGGCACTGGGTTCCTTCCATCCTCAGCACTGCATATAAATCAACAAACAAAATAAAGGCAGACTGTCCATCTACAACTCCAAAAAATTAAACAAAACAAAACTCTGAGGCGAGTGGATCCAAGACCCATAGAAACATACACTTAAAAAACTTAAGGATCTTCTGTGTCAACCATTCATCTCAGAGTTGGAGAGGAGAACCAAGGACATTAAATGATTTAACCAAAGCCATTCAAATAACAGACACATTTAGGCCAGGATGTAAGTCTCCTGACCTCCGTGGGCCCATTTTGCCTGAAGTTCAGAGGACTTTCACCCAGACAGTGGGGTTTCTCACATTCTGGTGTCTCATTAACCCCTTCAGACTATGAAAGCCCTAAGGGCAGTGAGGGTCAGACCCACTGTGTCACAGGACCCTTAGGGTCTAGAGCAGCCAATCCATGTAAGAACTGCAGAGCAGAGGACCAAAGCGTTCAGAGGGCTTTCTGGACCTAATCCCCACCTTAAATCTGAATTTGGGTGCATTCAAGGGGGCATCCCCACCTTTCTATTTCACTTGTGAGAGGCAATTGACACATTCACGTGCTCCACGGGGCATCGACACTTGGAGACACTGAATAAATGCCACAAGAGTGATCAACAGAGCACATCCTCAGAGGTTCCCCTTAGATTAGGTAGTGGATGACCAATTCTCCTGGTTCTCCCAAGGCCGTCCTGCTTTGAGAAGTGAAATCGCTACATTCTGTGACACCCCTCATGTCTGGGCAAATTAGAACAGCTGGCTACTCTTGACTGGCCACTTTGCCTCCAGGTAAAAAATAAAAATTATCAAAACAATAGCAAAGTACCAACAATTTATATTCCCATCTCTCTGATACAACAAAGAATAATTCTCAGATAATGGCAGCACCTTGATAGAAGGTGGACAGGAAACTTGAGAAGTGACCAGGGCGACCACATCCTGCCCTGGGGTCACGTCTTCATCTTTCAGAGCACTCAGCGGTGCTATCTTTTCTTGGGAATGGGTTGTTATGCTTCCTTTGGCCCCATAATACTCCAGTTCTTTGGATCTTGGGTACCTCAAGTTATAACTGCCATCCAGCTCCTCCCATGAACAAAGTTGGATTCCTCCAGAGCCCTTCTAGTAAACATGCCTTTCTGACCCAGTGTTGCCCTGGGAGTAGCTGCCAGGGATTCTCTTCCAGGTCTTGCCTCCTCCAGAATCCTCCCACCACCACCACTCAAACCCTTACTCTCTAAACTTGCCATAACTTGTTAGTTTTGTCTTAATAAAGGTGCAGTGACTCTAGCCACAACCTCTTCTCCTCAAGATTCCAGAATTTCAGGCACTCAGGGGATAGCTGGGAGGACATGCTGTGGACCCCCCTTAGTGGACCTTTGGTTCTCCCAGTGAGTCTTTGCCTATCTCTCTTTCTACATTAAACATCTCCAGGGCTGGGGGTGTGGCTCAGTGGTAGAGCGCTTGCCTAGCGTGTGGGAGGCACTGGGTTCGATTCTCAGTACCACATATTAATAAAGAAATAAAACAAAGATCCATCAACAACTAATAGATGATTTTAAAAAATCTCAAAACACACTTAAGTTGAGAAAACTGATTTTTTTTTTTTTAGAAATTTTGCTTTTTACCCTAAAAAAAAAAAAGAATACCCACTCTGAGGATGGATGTGAAAGAATAAAATATTGTGGGTAGGAACTACACCCGAAGGGGGCTTAGAGGAGGTGCAGGGGACGGGGAGTGAGAGAGAGGCAAGAGAAGACCAAGAAGGAGGAGAACTCTTATCTCCTTGCTCTCCTCTCTGTCTCTGCAGACATCCCTGACTGTCCATCTGCTTCTCCATTGGAAATATTCTCAAGTCTCCTGTAGACTTGGACAATCCAGTCTTGCCCAATTTATTCATAACAGTAGTCACTTATCTCATATCTGATGTGAGGCAAAATTGGCTTTTAAATACCATCTTTATTTTGTGTGCCATTCTCTATTAGGATGAGACACAACAGCAAGGATTTATATTAATTAATTATACCTCTTTTAAGTATTTGCAGATAGGGCTTCCAAATTATAATGTAAATTTATGCAACAGATGCAAATCAGAAATTCCTCAGGTTTGATGTCATAAAATCTGCTACCCTTGCAAGAAGCTCCTACGATTTTTCCTCCAGCTTCACTGAAAGATGAAAGGGCCACACGCCGTCTTTTTCGGCCCTTCCCCTTGGAATTCCTGTCACTCTTATTTAGCATACCTTATTTCTTCATGGAAACAGCAGTGTTTAGTTTATTAAAAATTCATGGGACACAATTTTCTCTTGAGTACATAGGGCCTAAGGCTTTCAACCATGTCTATATTATTGCCTAAAAACTTACTTATATTTAAAAGATTCATGAATTTAGAGTTATTATTGACAGTGTCGGCAATGCCTTTTTTAGAGTTATAGGAACACAGGATTAGAAGAAGCCAGAAGAGGCCACTGATCCAATCTACTTGTAGAAAGACTTGCCTTATATAAATAAAAGATAAATAAGTAATTGGATCCTTAAGAAGGGTCGGTGCTCACCTTGGTACAAAGGGGAAGGGGCTTATTCCCCATGGAATGACATCTTCATTGCAATGGTGATTTCATTTCTCCTTACCAGATAGATGGGGTTTCAAAGTGGCCTCTGGCCTTCAAAATGCCTACTTTCCACATGTTCATAGTAATCCATGGTGACCATCCCCAAAGTTTCCATATTGCTCTTAAATTAGAAACCTGATTATATCACACTTCTCTACTCCCACAGCGGGCAGCACGTTTCATTCCTCTAGCACTGTGGCTTGTTCTAGAGCCTTAGCACCAGAGTACGGGGACTTCAAGTCTCTAAATGTTAAAGGTCACTGACCTCAAAAACTGAAGATCCACAAAAGGAACCTATCAGAATTCAGAGCCTGAAATTGTTCCTTTGGAGCTGAAGCACCAATTGCTCCAGTAAGAGCTATATTTTATATTTGGATCTCTTCTGCTGTCGGAGAATCCAGGACCCAGCTCGTCATTCGTTGGTGCTGCTCAATGGGTCTTCGTACCATGACTACTAAGAGCTAGTCGCCATTACCTACCTCCCAACCGTCTCTCAGAATTACCCACTGGACTATTCTCTGGCTCACCCCGTCAGAGCTACAAGCTGTGTGGAAGAGGACACATTGATTGACAAAGCAGAGATTTTTATCCATGTCTGACATCATGAAAAGAGTTGTGGATGACCTTTTTGGGCATAAGCACCTTGCACAGTACTGATAGCAATACTCAACCTATGAAGCACATCCGGTGTGCCAGGGCTGGGTTGAAACACCCTGCAGACGACTCCTAAAGCAGTCCTCAAAGCTTTATTGAGGAGCGATTCCCTTCCATGTGACACCTGAGAAGAGTTAAATGGCTCACTCAAATCTCCACAGCTGGACAGTGGCTCAAGTAAGATGGAGCTCACTCTGATTTCAAAGCCTCCGTGTTTTCTGCATTCACGACTTCAAATTCCCTTGTTAATACTGATGGGAAATGAAGATTCATAAAACCATAACAATGAAACTAGTAAACACCTGCCTTTTAAAACCCCGAGGGCAGGAAGGCATCAGTTAAATCAGAGAGGGCGACTTGACTCAGAGCACACAGAGGGAGGCTCCCAGTGCTCCCCCACCCCCAGACCACTCTGTCATAACAGAGCTCACTGAGGATTTCCGTTTATGTGTTATCATATATACTATCTTTTCCATATTACAAACTTATGCCTACTATTTATATTTATGTCTATTATATTATTATTTGCATATATGTTTGAAAAAGACTGCATAAATTTTTCCTTTTTAAAAAATTGTGCTAAAGCACCAATTGCTCCAGTAAGAGCTATATTTTATATTTGGATCTCTTCTGCTGTCGGAGAGTCCAGGACCCAGCTTTCATTTCATTTAGGTTTCATTTCCAACATAACATAAAATTCAGCATCGTACCCACCCCCAGTTGTGCAGTCCAGTGGCACTGTGTATTTCGGCACTGTTTTGTAACCACTCTCAGGAACTTTTCATTTTGCAAAACTGACACTGTATCCAGTAGCCATAACGCCACTTCCTGCGCCTGACAACCACCATTCTACTTTCGGTTTCTGTTAATTTGCTAACTAGAGGCCTCACATAAATGGATTAACACAGTAGGTACCTTTTCGAGACTGGCATGTCCCTGTCACCATACTCTCCTCCAGGTCCACCCATGCTGCAGCATCTGGTTTCCTTCCATTTTGAAAGCTGAGCCCACCATGTGCATGCACCGCATTTTGCTTATTCAAATGTCAACAGACATTTAGGTGGCTTTCACCTTTTGGCTATTGTGAATAATACTGTTAGGAACTAGCTGTGCACAGTCTCTCATAAACCCTACTTTCAATTCTATATGCTCAGAAGTAGAATTGCCAGGTCACAGGGTAATTGTGTTCTCGATTTTTGAAGAAGCACCATGCTACAGCCTTCCACATTCCTGCCAACAGATGCTGGGCTTCCCATTTCCCCACAATCCTGTCAACACTTGTTATTTTATGTTTTGCTGTTATTTTGATAGTAGCTGTCCTGATAGGAGAGAGGTAGTACATCACTACAGTTTTGACTTAGATTTCATTTCCAATGACTAGCCATGTCAAGTCTTTTTCATGATTTTATGATTTTATGATTTTATGATTTTATGATTTGTCCATAAGTATATCATCTTTGAGAAATGTCTATTCAAATTATCTGCCCACTTTTAAATTGGACTATTTTAATTGTTGGGTTGCAGAAGCCAACTTTATTGTTACCACAGTATCCTTCTTTCCATTTTGGCATCTGTCAGCCTTCAGATAGGAATGAGCTCTCCTGTGGCGTAACACAAAATGTAGAACCACAGGGTATTTGTACCCTCTTCCAACACTATGTCTAGACAGAAGAGAATTTTTTTAAAGACTGCTTTATAGTACATAAACATTTGGTAAAACTACAGAAGGGTACACTTAATTGTTATTAAGATTAATATTCAAAGTAGAATAGAGTTTAGATATCACTTAATCCAAGTCCATTTTGCAGATAAGAAAACACTGAAGAAAGAAGGCCATTTGCTGCATTGTTAATAATGAAAGCTGCTGTCCCTGGGGGTTGGGGTTATAGCTCAGTGGAAGAGAGCTTGCCCCACACAGATGAGGCACTGGGTTCTATCCTTAGCATCATATAAAAATAAATAAAAATATAAAATAAAGTTGCTGTCCCAGAAGGGGACACCCAGTGCATACCCTGTACCGCTCCCACTTCCTCCACTGCGGTCTCCAAGTTGAACAGAGCTTAGGGTATTGTCTTTGGAATTTACTGGATCTGGATCTCAATCACCCAGGTAACGTTGCTAGTCTGTTACTGACTAGTTGTAGGATCCTTAGGCAGTCTCCGGCAGAAACAGGTGCATAACCACTGAGTCACTCCTCCAGCCCTTTTTATTATTTATTTTGAGATAGGATCTTGCTACATTGCTCAGGGCCTCACTAAATTGCTGAGCTTGGCTTAGAACTTGTGAGCCTCCTGCCTCAGCCTCCTGAGCCACTGGGTTTACAGGCACCGTACCTAGACTAATATCAGTATTGTGACCTTTAAATGGGATAAATTATCAAAGCAATCTGAAAAATGCATAGTTTTATGCAAAAGTGAGAATGTATTACTATTAACACATAATTTTGTGAAAACATATATCAGAATGAAGAGAAAAGTTATTTGAGAATTTAGATACATATTTGAATTTTAATCATATTTTTTCTAAATGTATATAAAATGACTAATTGTGTTTGATACACATCAAAACTCCATCAACTCTTCCCTTTTCAGTTTGTGGATTTCAGTCATCTCCTCTCCAAAGCCAGACAGGTTGCACTGGATGGTTGCTACAACCCAACCCAACCTGTGATGCTGTCCCATGACATGTAGCACCTAGGTCCCTTGTCACCAAAGTCTTCTGAGCCTATTAAGTATTACTCCAGGTCACACTACTAAGCAAATGGTCATAATCTCAGCATTGTCCTATGCTCTGCATCTGGACAAACAGATGCCTCTGTTTTAGAAAGCTCTGCTTACTGCTTCTCTGAGCTTCAGTATTTCTTCCTCAAAAGTCAATTGCTCCCAAATCTATAGGTAAAATAGAAATTTCTCTCATAGTCTCATTCCCCCAAGGAAACAACTCCTCTCAAGAACATATGCTATGGAGGTCATCTGCTGTCCTTGGTATGTGTGGAGAAGGACTCACTCCCCTTGGGTCTCAGTTCTTCCCATGCATAAAATGGGAATATCACTCCTTCCTTCTACAGTCATGGCTGGGACTGAGTGAGATACTATTTGGGGACCTGGTGCAAAGCCAGAAAGAGAGCACATGCATATTAAACCTTAATTTCCTTCCTTCCTTTCCCATATAGCCACCATTAGGGAAATTGGTCCCCAAATCAGGCTGGACTTCTCAAAGTAAGTGTACTCTTCATTAGGACTGCTCACGGAGGAGGACCAGCACATATCCAGGGATTATTCTTATTCTCTTATTACAGGGCTCAAGCTACAGGTTTCCTCTGACTGATGAGCCAGGAAAATTCCAAGGCAAAGGTCAAGTCACATAGACACCTCAAATGGGGATGTTAAAGAAGAGGTGAGGCTGGAGCTCAGTTGGTAGCGTGCCTGCCTTGCATGCACAAGGCCCTGGGTTTGATCCCAGCACAATAATTGCCGCAGTCTGGCTGCAGCAAAATAACCGGGGGGGGGGGGGGGGGGGTGATGAACAACTTGTGTACATTAATACAGCAGGAGTGGGAGCCGTTTATTGTAGGACAGGAGGGGTATATATACATTACACACAGCTTATCTTAATTAACATAAACTAGATACAGCAGTCAACCAATAAGGAATCTCCACATTTAATGGCTTGCTGGCGTTACTTCACAAACCACTCCCTCTGGCAAAATGCCAGGTGCCATCCAGACTTGTTTACAGACTCTAACAAATAATAATAATAATAATAATAATAATAATAATAATAATAATGGAAGGGAATAGGAGTGCAAGCTGAGCATTAAAGTTTCTTGGGAGACCAAGAAAAATGAATCTTGGCTTGACCTATATTAGCAAGGTCTGGAAATTCCCAGTCTTAATTTTCAGAAGATAGTTAGTCTTGAGTCTTATTTTCTCTTTCTTGAGAAGCAGGTGTGTCTGCCATGGCTGAGGACATTCTTTAAAGGAGTTAATCTGGGTGCAAACAAAATAGGAGACGGTAGATATAAAATTTTGGGGAAGATAGACAGGCCAGTCATGTTCATGGGTAGCTGCTTCATGAGCACATGTCTCTATTAAAGTGTAAGTGGAGTCTGACCTGTGTCCACAGTTCTGTCTGCATCTTCCTCTCTGGCTAATAGATTAGTGATTATTTCAAATTGTACTTCATTCACTGAATCCTTCCTGGATTGAATTCTTCTTGATCAAGATGATTAAATTTGTGGAATATTCATATTGGAACAAGGACCCAGGCTGACAGGTTCCCAGATCCTCTGTCTGCTCTAAATCGGTCTTCCAAATCCATCTTTCAGTCTCTAGATAATGGGTCATTTTCACGCTGTATTAGGATTTCTCAACTTCAGCTCTGAAGAATAGGACTGGATAATTATTTGTTAGGCTGTCCTGTCCATTATAGGACCACTCTGGTCTCTGCACACGGGATGCCAGTAGCACCCTTCCCCTCACTTGTGACAATCAAAAATATCTCCTGACATCATCAAACATCTCCTAGGTTGGACAAGCCATCCCAGATTGAGAACCATGAACCATGGGCCTAGCAGAAAGATGTACTCATTTCCAGGCATAAATATCTAATTACCTGAGTGTCCATTTTCTATGAGGGACCTTCAGTTAAAAACAAGAGACATGTGAAAGGAGGAAAAAAAAAAAAAACCAAGTTAAATAGAAAACCCAGACATCAGAGCCAGATCTGGATATGATACAGATGTTGGGGCTTTCAAACAGTATCTCAGTTCATGCCTGCTGCCATAACAAAATGCCTTCTATGGTAATTTAAAAGTCAGCAAACATTTCCTCTCAAGTTATAGAGACTGGGAACTCCTGGATCAAGGCACTGGCAGATTCTGCTTCCAAAATGGAGAAAGTAGAAACCAAGCAAAATCAAATGAGTAACCTCAGCAGAAAGATGAAAACTATAGAAAGAATCATAAGGAAATGCTAGCATTCAAAAGCAAAAATAAAAAAGGGCACATTAGTCAAGTTGATACAACTATGAAAACAATCCAGGATCTTGAAGGTACATCACCAAAGACCACCCATGATGAAAAGTAAATTGGGACAAAATGGCTTTTTCTTAGATTTTTCCACTATAAAAACAATTTTCTAAATGCTAATTCTCTTTTAATTGTTTTAGTTTCCTGTATTTTCTGTGGTCTTACTAGGCTGTAATATGACTTTTATAGAATCCTTACTAATAATTTTTTATAATATGGTGGTTTTAGTGGTCGACATTATATGGTGTTTTTAGTGGTTGACATTTTTATTTTCTGTTTTATTATTTTTTAATTTACTTCTACACTTAACTGATAAAAGTCTGGGTCCAAAAGTTTTTTTATAGGGGATTTTAAACCTTTCAAAGATGTTTTTGGGAAAATTAACATCATTCTGATTCTCTTCTATTATGGGTCAGCTGTTTATTTTGGGTCAACTGTTTATCTTTTCCAGAAACTCTCAGAATTTGTTTTTTATTTTTTTCCTGAGAGTATAAGTTCATCAGGAGTTGATAAGGTATAGGTAGTTTGGTCTTAAATCTTATAACACCTTCCCTTCAGTTCAAAGATTATACATTTCTTGCACAGTGGGATTGAGCCTGTGATTTGACAAGGCTTCTTTCTTTTGTACATCATTTTATTTCTCTACCATGGCTGTCATCTTCTGGACTATCTCAGAAGGGCCTTTTCTAATCCTAGGTCTACTTTCAGAGTCTCTTAACTTCTATTTTCAGTACCTTTTTATTTGTCTTTACATGTTAGGAGATTTATTTTCTAGATCACATATTTGGCCATTAGGTATATTCAGTCTATTATTTACGTGATCCATTAAATTTACCGTTTCAGTGATCACTTTTAAAATATCAGATGTTTCTTCTCTAATCTTCAGAAAGTGACTCTTTTTCTGTATTCTTCCTTATTCATAGGAGTATTTTCTTGTTTCACTATTGATGAAAATTCTATCAAATCTCTAGAAGTATATTAATCAGAAAAATTTGAAGGTTCTCTTCTGTTTCCTAATTAATCCCCCCTCCCCTGTTCCCAGGTCAGTTCTTTGGTAACTTCTAATTTTACCACTTTTATGTTTTGGTTTTGACTATGATCTTTGTGTTGTTTTAAACTTTCTGCACTAAAATATTTTTTAAATCTTGAAGATCTTTCAGAACAGGAGGGAGGAATGCAGTCAGATCCCTCAAGAGAAGGCCCCGTGTAGGGGTGGAAAGCTCCCTGCATTCTGTCACCCTGCATGTGGTGGCCCCATCACGGGACAGATTATGGTGGTGTCACAGGAAAGCAGGGAGTTGAAACTCCATCCTTCAGTTCTTGTGTTCTGACGACAGAAGATTTAAAGTCAGACACCAAAAGTCATGCAGGAAAACTTTATTAGAAGAGAAAGTGAGCTGGAAATAAAGTAAAAGAAAAGTGAGGCTTGAGCAGAGAGCACTTTCAAGAAGAGAGTGGGCCTTCTCCAGGCAGAGAACCATGGAGAAGACAACGCTGTCCCCAATTTTATTACTGTGTGATTTTTACCAGGAGAACTGGGGACACCTTCTGAACTCTTTGCTCTTTGTTCATCTCCCCCTTCACCTTGGGTGGTGGAGTTTTCTACCTTAGTTGGTCCTCTCTGGAACTGTCAGGGTGGTCATCCTATTCAGGGGAGCTTCATCTACAAGTCAACCCATGTTAGTGTGGGCACTGGGGTCATTACTGGTCAGAAGTTACCTTAGTGACCTGTGCTACTAAAGAAATCTTCCTTCCTAGAAAAGTGGAACCACCTTTAGCCATAATTTCTAGCTTCACACCATATTGATGGACCCTGTCAAGAGTTCACCCCATGAATCTTTTCCTCTTGGGCATCTTCCCATTAGCTCCTTTGCTTCTGTATATTTTCTACAAATTAAGTACCACACTTTGCCTTCTCTCTACTGTGGAAGTAGTTTAAAGAAGGACCCTCGAGTCATTTAAAGAATGCATGTGACCTTGCCTGCGATCCACTATTCATGGCTAGCTGCTACCTAACATCTGCATGGTCCCAACGGGGGCGCGGGGGACTGGGTGGCGCCCTGCACCGCAGCTCCCCATGCGCAGCCGCAGAGATTCGGCCCATTCTCTGGCCTGGGTGCCCAGACCTCCCTTGAGTCGGGAGTGAGCCACAGCCCAACCAACACAGCCCTTCTTGCTTAAGACTCCCTCTGCCAGGGCACCTTTTCCCAAGCGTGGCTAGCCTTCCTCTCCTGATGGAAGAAACGAAGCGCTGCTGCTTAAAGCACGACTCTGGAAACTATGGGGCCCCTTCTCCAGGGTTAGGGATGCCCCTGCTTCTGGGAGTGCGAGGCCCTGTGGAAGGGAGCCTTCCCAGGCCTGGGGTGCTGGAGGCAGGGTCCCTGTGTTTGGTAAAGTGAGGGGAACTTCACCTGGGAGGGGGACGTTCAGTCAACCTCCTCTCCCTTCCCCTCTTCCTGGTCCGTGCCTACTGTGGGTCTGACCTTGGCCCTCACTCCCTCTCTTCTTCAGGGTTTGCCCCCGGCCATTACTTACAGGATAACCAGGAATGGCAAGGAGTTGAGAAGCTGGTTCTTTTTTCCTTGTATGAATTAAATCTGAACCTGTAGCTCTCTGGTGTCTTACCCTGTGGCTGCCTCTATTACAACTTCATCACCAGTTCATTCCTCCTGCTTTTATTTTAGACAGTGTTTTAAAACATTCCGAGTTGACGCTACTTCTCGATTTTCAGAGCAGGCATAGCTTGGTATTGCTATTATCATGATTACGATTGACTTTTCCACAGTCCAGTGGGAACGTGGGAGAAAGAAAGGAGGAATGAATGTTCTCAGTCTCCATCCGCTCTTGCCATTCATGGAATTTCCATCCTTCACTGAATATTCTAAGCCAATGATTCCCAATTCTGGCTGCTCCTTGGGGACTCCTTTTAAAATATCAGTGCCTGAGCCTCAGTCACAAAGATGATGATTTATTTAGTCTGGAATGGAACCCGGGCATCAGCCATTTTTAAAAGCTCCCTAGATAGTTGTAATGTGGAGTCAAGCTTGAGAATGATTCTTCTAAGCCAACCTGTAACTGTGCTTAAATGCAGAAGTGAATTCTCAAACTTCAGTGTCTGTAAGAATACTCAGAGGAGATTCTTTATTTTCCCCCCCTATTATTAGTGCATTATAGTTATACATAATAGTTGGGTCCCTTTTGACAAAATTGTACATGCATGGAATGTAATTTCCATTTCAGTCCTTGGTCCCCACACTATTTTCACCCATCCCTCTTCTCTCCCCCTACTCTCTTTCTTGTAGTCAACTGGTCTTCATTTCACTCATTTTTTAATTTATTTTTGATTAGCACTTTATAGATAATATGTGAAGGTGAAATTCGTTGTCATCTACTTATAAATGCACAAAGCATAATTTTCTCAAATTCATTCCACATTTCCTCCCCTTTCTGCTCCCTCCTGCCTCCCAATCAATCTCCTTCTTATACTCCACTGAACTTCCCTAAATCTTTATGATATCCAGTTCACCTGGGATTACAGCTGTGCATCACCAAGCCCAGAATTATTTGTATTCTTGACAATTTACGTTCTGACTGGAGTGAGATGAAATCTTAGGGTTATTTTGATTTGCATTTCCCTGGTTGGTAGAGATGTTGAACATTTTTTTAATATATTTGTTGACCATTTATGTCTTGTCTTTTGAGAAATTTCTGTTCTTTTGCTCTTTTATTGATTGGATTATTTGTCTTTTGGTGTTAAGCTTTTTGATTTTTTTTATATATTTTGGATTTTAATCCCAACATGGGAGTATCTGGAAAAGATTTTCTCCCATTTTATAAACTCTTTACACTCTTGTTTCCTTGCTGTGCAAAAGTTTTTTAATTTGATGTCCTCTTACTTGTCAATTCATGGTTTTATTTCTTGAGTTGAGTCTTGCTAAGGAAGCTGGTGCCTGCTCCAATATCTTGGAGTGCTGATCCTGTGTTTTCTTCTAGTCATTGAAAAGTTATGGTTTAATTTATGAGTCTTTGATCCACTTGATTTGACTTTTCGCCAGGGTGAGAGATAGGAGTGAAGTTTAATTCTTCTACAGATGGATATTCAGTTTTCTTTGCATCATTTGCTAGAAAGCCTGTTTTTCCTTCAAAATATGTTTTTGTCACCTTTGTCAAGTATCAGAGGACTGTAATTATGTGGGTTTGTCTTGGTGTCTTCTATTTCATTTGTGTTCTTATCTACTTTCATGCTAGTGCCATGCTGTTTTGTTTACCATCATTCTGTGGAATAAGCTGAGATCAGGTATTGGGATGCCTCCGCATCACTCTTCTTGCTCAGGACTGCTTTGGCTGTTCTGGGTCTCTTATTCTTCCAAATGAATTTTCGGACTGTTTTCTCTAGTTGTGTACAGAATGTCACTGGTGTTTTGATGGGGATAGTACTGAATCTGTAAGTGCTTTTGGTAGTATGGCCATTTTGACAATATTAATTCTGCCTACCCAAGATGGAAAGAAGTCTTTCCATCTTCTGATGTCTTCTTCAATTTTTTTGGTTTGGTATTCTGTAGTTTTTATTGTAGAGATCTCTCACCTCCTTGGTTAGATTAATTCCCAAGGATTTTATTTTATTTTTTAAAACTTATTGTGAATTGGGTAGTTTTTTTTCTGTCTTTATCCGCAGAATAACTATTGGAGTGTAGGAAAGCTATTGATTTATGAATTTTAATCTTGTATCCTGCCACTTTGCTGAATTCATTTCTTTGTTTTTTGAAGTCTTCTGGTAGGGTGGTTTGTGTCTTCTAGATATAGGATCACATCATCAGCAAACAGAGACCATTTTATTTCTTGTTCTCCCATTTGTATCCCTTTCATCTCCTTCAATTGACTGATTGGACTGGTTAGAGTTTCAAAATCTATATTGAAGAGGAGTGGTGAACATGAACATTCTTGTCTCATTCCTGATTTAAAAGGAAATGCTCAGTAGAAAGAATCAGATAGAACTTTCCTATGTTCATATATAAAACATGACCAGTGTAAGTCCACATCATATGCAACCACAAGAATGGGGAAACAATTAAAATGGAAGTAAAATTATATTAATATATGAATATTAATATAATTTTTATAAAATATTAATTTTATGAATATATATGCATATATTCAAACCCATACGAACACACACACAAAAAATCATGCAGACTGGAAAAAAGTATAAAATAGAATAAAATAAAATAAAGTTTAAAAATGTTAAAATTTAAAAAGCTAAAAAAATGGGTGAGATTAGAGAAAGAAAAGGCAACAATTCTTAATGAGAAATAAAGGGCATGTTTCTGCTAAGGTGATTAAAACTATTGGTAAGGATGTATTTTCATTGCTATGCTGTTGTGCCATTCAGTGTATTTATCTGGCAGGGGTGTGGGGGGCTCTGTAACTCTCATGCTGAGAGCTGGGTTATTAAACCCAATGTCTTTGTTCTCAATGAGCTGCCAGCCACTGTGGTCCGGAGCCAGAGCTGGTTGTAATAGCTTTCAGCCTCATTGTCCCGGTGTGGAGCGGACAGCCAGGTAGTGCTGACAGAGGGCAAGGCGTGGGTTCTTGCTGCAGGGCTGGTGCAGGTCTCACCAGAAGTTCCCGCTGTTGGGATTCAGTCTTGGCTGATCTTTGGAACTCTTTCAGGGGCATTTGAGATTTGATCCACACCCTCTGTCACGGGAGATGGGATCTCTGTTGGATGTCTGGCTAAAGGGCTTCCTCTGAGTTCCACTTTTAGGATGTGGTCTAAACCTCACAGGTCTCACATCCACTGCTGTGTATGTGAATTACCCAGGAGCAGACCTGGAGTATAGATGGTATCATCCCAATCACAACAAAGGATGCTCTGTCTCCTGGGAATCCCAAGCACCTATCACCCTAGGGATAATTCTCTCTGGGCCTCTTTCAGGCATGTCGGTAGCAGCATAATCTGGGGCCCACAATAGGTGACCACTGGGTTAGCTTGTCACTTCCTGTATGAGTTCCCAATATCCCACCTCTGCTTGCAGTCACCTGGCTCTTACAGGCGGCAACCCTGGTTCTTGCCAGAGTCTGCCCTGGGCTTAGCAATTGTAATCATTTTTCATTCAAGAATTTCCCACTGGATCAGTTAAATCATCTTCCCTCTCTATTCCACAGATACCCCAAGACTATATATGTATAGTTGCATAGTCTGCTTTTGGGCCAGTGTGACTAAATATATATATATATATATATATATATATATATATATATATATATATATATATATATATATATAGTCAGATTTGGGCCAGTGTAGTTAAAGGATCTGACCAGAACAATTGTAGAGGAGGAAGAGTCTATTTGACAGCTCATGGTTTCAGAGGTCTTGGTCCATAGATAGAAGCCAGCTCCATTCCTCGAGGCTCCAAATGAGGCTGAACATCATGGTGGAAGAGTGTGGCAGAGGGAAACAGCTCACATCACAGTGACTAGGAAGTAGAGAAAGAGAGACTCCACTTGCCAGATACAAATATATACCCCAAATCCTCGCCCACTTCCCACCTCCTCTGGCCACACCCCACCACTTCAGTTACCACTCAGTTAACACCTCTCAGGGGAGTAATTCACTGATTGGCTTTAGACTGTTATAACCCAATCATTTCTCCTCTGGGCTTCTTGCATTGTCTAACATGTGAGTTTCTGGGGACCCCTGACATCCTAACCATAATATATATATTTGAATTTCTGTGTCTCCTGGTTTAATCCACTCTCCAGTGTTGAACTTGAGGACATTCCCTTAGTTACCCACCTCACTGAGGAGCAGTCTTCCTGCTACTTAAGTCTTGAGCTAGGGAACTGCTGGGACATGCACCCATGGTTTGAAGAGTGTCCCCTAAAGGCTCGTGTGTTAAAGACTGGGTCCCCGGCCTGGAGAACTAAGGAGATGGTGCAATGTTTCAGAGGCAGGCCCTAGTGAGATGCCTCCTGGTCCCAAGGGTATGCCGGGGAAGGGGTCTGGCTCCAGACCTTCTTCTTCTCCTTCACAAACCAGCCATAGTGAGCAGCTGGGCTCCACTACGCACTCCCCACACACCTGCTGCCTCACCACAGGCCCAAAGCAGTGGAGCCTCCCGACCTGGGTGGGAACCATGAGCCAAAGAAAGTTTACCTCTTAATACTTTATCTGGCACATTTCTGTTTCTTATAGTAAGGGAAGGCTGACTAACACAGACCTAAAATTTCTTTCAGCAATTCAGGAACATTTCTGTCTCTGACTTTGTGCAGTTGGAAGGCCCTCATTCTTAGACTTGACAATGGCAGGAGAAAGATAATTTGCCACAAATTGGGCACAGTGGTGAATGCTTGTAATCCCAGTGACCTGGGAGGCTGAGGCAGGAGGACCACAGGTTCAAGGCCTGCAATTTAGCAAGGAGGCCCTAAGCAACTTAGCAAGACCCTCTTTCAAAATAAAAATAAAAAGGAAGATGGGATGTGGCTCAGTGGTTAAGCACCCCTGAGTTCAATTCCCCATATCCCCCCAAAAAAGATAGTCTAATATCGCTTCAAAATCTCCAATGTTGTAAATCAGAAAGAAGGTACCCATCGATGTTAATTTGACATGTGATACGCACCCCATATGCTATCTGCAAACTGGCTCCTCCCAAAAATTCTCAGATGCAACTGGTTCATCCTCAGAGCCACCCTAATGACTTGTTGTGAGGCTTCTCATTTTTCAAAGGTTGTCAGTTTGTCAGACTTTCAATTACAGTGATAGATAAAATAGTAGTGACAACTATAGACATAATTGTCATCAAGAAATATACTCAGGCATTCCTCGGCACATGAACAGCATCAACATCATAACATTTTGCCAGGTTTTCTTCAGGATAAAAGTCATGAAGGGACTCAATTTGTCACTCTTTACAGAGAATAGGAATTGTTCAATGTCAGAAGAAAGAGCACTGGTCTCCATGTTTTTATATGTCATAACTGAGCTTAGTATTGCCCTAAAACCAGAATATATTTGGAAGCCTCAAAGACTTTTTCAAGGATGTGAGAGGGTATAGCAGCAAATCATCCTTTATCCATTCTGGCATTGGAGGAAAGGGCTTTCAAATAGCCTGCCAAACTAGAAAGTCAAATATTTTCAAATTTTATAACAAATTACAGAAATGTTAAATTTAATGTTCAAAATCTAAGGATGCATTTCTACAAACTAAAATTCTAATTTTGTCTAAGCCAGTTTAAATCACATCAACATAAATTCAGGAGAACCAAAGTAAGTTTAAAATTTTGAATTAAAAAAAAGTGTTGCAGTGTTTAAATTAGCATTATTATGAAAAATTGGAATATGTCTTACCCCATCAGAAGCATGCATTCATGTTTCACCAAACAATGTGCAGTTCTTTTTAATTATAATCTACTTAACACAACAGCACATCTAATTTATTAACTCTTAATTATATATTACAGAAGCTGTACAAAAAAACTCTGTTTATTACTGGAAAATTTCCTATGGAGAGAAGTGGAATGCAGACTGTTTTGAAAGTGTATAATTAAGAAATCAGTATCTAAAATTTCACTTAAATAAAATGTAAGGCAAAAGCATGTGTTTATATTCTTCCTACAAGCTGCATAAAATCCTGGCTGGAAATCCCTGCCTCGTGAGCGGCAAAGTGGGAAATCCAGATGAATCTAATTTGCATCATAAAAACTAGATGAAAACAGTGTTTCAAAAAAAAGGTGAAAGTGACTAAAAGATTGGACACTAATACATGAAGGAAGAACCCATATTAATCTCTAAGGATAACCTGTGTTAACGGCATAAATACAGGTTTGGAAGAGAAACTCAATGCAGGGCTGTCATTCATTGATTCAGGCAGATCCAAGGGCTTCTGGCTGCCGGGCTAGTGCACCAGACACCAGAGGCACAGTGGAGAGTTACAGAGGAAAGTCTTTTCCCTCCTGGGCAACACGCACATGTGAAAGCAACAACCACAAGATCCATGTGGAAGTACAAGCTGTGCTAAGTTCTGTGAAGGGACCAGGTCTTATAATGGTGCAGGATTCATCGGATTATGAAGAAAGAACTCTTTATAAAAGACAGTAACAGGGGCTGGGGTTGTGGTTCAGTGGTAGAGCGCTCGTCTAGCACATGTGGGACCCTGGCTTCTATCCTCAGCACCACATAAAAATAAACAAAATAAAGGTATTGTGTCCAACTACTTCTAAAAAGTACAAATTAGTTTTAAAAAACAGGAACAATACTGCTGTAAAAAAGAAAGAAATTCAGTAAAAAATTCAAATTGTCAAATATTCTACCAATAACATGACTTATTTTTTTGTAATGAATTAAGGAAGAAAAATCATAGTAGTGTTTTTTAGAATCTAACCACAACCAACTGTGGTTAGCACATCTATTGGTGTGGAAATGGTGTAAACGTAGACATTTGCTACTGACCCTAGAACTGGCCTCTGAAAGGATTTCTTTATTTGAAGTTGAGACTTTTAGATCTATTTCAATTCAAAGAGGGAGAGAATGAGAGAGTGTTAGAGACAGAGAGAGAGAGAGAGAAGGGAGAAAGAGAGCTTGATAAGGATGCAATAATGAAAAACAACATGTCATGTTGGGCAAGAACTCTTATTTATTTATTTATTAAGTACCCAGAGGTACTTAACCACTGAGCCACATACCAAATACCCACCCCCTGACTTTTTTTTTTTTTTTGGTGGGGGGAGACTTTTTCTTGCTATTATTGCTGAGCTGAGCTTTAAACTTGTGATCTTCCTCCCAAGCCACTGGGATTTTCTGCATTTCCATGCCCTACCAGAGTACTTCTTTTCTTTGAGGATTTAAAAGATTCACATTCTGACAAATTTACTAATTCTTTGAAGGCCCAATCCCACCACGCCTGGCTAGGAACTCTTAAAACAGAAGAAAAAGATGACCATAAGCTTCTGGTTATTTGTGGTAGTTATCCAGGCTGATGCATTTCTGATTCATTCATTTCCAAGGTGCAAGATGAAGTTGGATTAAATGGTGCATATCTGTTCTCCACAGTAGGAGCAGGTATATGATGCACAATAAAAATCCAAACTACTCATATTCATCATTATTCTTAAGTTAAATTACCAATGGAATTCATTAACATGAGCTTCTAACATTTCACTGTATTATATGGACATCTTGAAACCTACCAAAAATGAAGATTTCAGGTTAGACCAAAAGGATCAAGATATAAATTCAATAGTAATACGGTTCTTAGATAACCACTTTCTCAACTTATTTCTAGAACTTAAAGGAAATCAATGAACAGCTTCCCCCGGTCATGTAATGCATTAATGATATAAATTAACAAACTAAAACAATAAATAATGATATGTACATGTAGGCATTTGCTTCACAATTTTCTTATCCGAATTCTTAAAACACAGTTTCATGCCTTAGTTCTTAAGGCAGTGAACAAATATCATTCTTGCTCACAAATAAAAGACCCTCTCTACATGAATTATCAAAAAGGCAAGAACAGGAACTCTTTAAAAAGTACCTCCCCGCCAAAAATTAAATAATACCAATCTTCTGAATTTTCATTAGCAATTACTCCCTGTGGCTAATACAAATGAAATAGAATCTGACCTTTCTACCAAATACCTCTGCCGCAGTCCGGCTAGGCACAATAACCGGGAGGTGACAAGCAACTTGAAGGTTGAAGCGGGAACTGCTTTATTGCAGGGAAACTCAGCGGGAACTGAGCGGGAAGGGAACTCAAGGTAGCAGGCACCCAAGGTAGCAGGAGCCGCTTTATTGCGGAACAGCAGAGGTATATATACCTAACTGATTACACACAGCTTGACTCAATTAGCATCATCCAGATATGGCAATCAGCCAATAAGGAATCTTCATCATCTTTTTTTTTATTGGTTGTTCAAAACATACAAAGCTCATGATATATCATCTTTCATACATTTGACTCAAGTGGGTTATGAACTCCCATTTTTACCCCAAATACAAATTGCAGAATCACATCGGTTACACACTCACATTTTTACATAATGGCATATTAGTGACTATTGTATTCTGCTACCTTTCCTATCCCCTACTATCCCCGCTCCCCTCCCCTCCCATCTTCCCTCTCTACCTCAACTGCTGTTGTTCAATTCTCTCCCTTGTTTCCCCCCCTTTCCCCTCACAACCTCTTATATGTAATTTTGTGTAACATTGAGGGTCTCCTACCATTTATATGATTTCCCTTCTCTCTCCCTTTCTCTCCCCCCACTCGTCTCTGTTTAATGTTAATCTTTTCCTCATGCTCTTCCTCCCTGTTCTGTTCTTAGTTGCTCTCTTTATATCAAAGAAGACATTTGGCATTTGTTTTTTAAGGATTGGCTAGCTTCGCTTAGCATAATCTGCTCTAATGCCATCCATTTCCCTGCAAATTCCATGATTTTGTCATTTTTTAGTGCTGCATAATACTCCATTGTGTATAAATGCCACATTTTTTTAATCCATTCATCTATTGAAGGGCATCTAGGTTGGTTCCACAGTCTAGCTATTGTGAATTGTGCCGCTATGATCATTGATGTGGCAGTATCCCTATAGTACGCTCTTTTAAGATCCTCAGGGAATAGTCCGAGAAGGGTGATAGCTGGGTCAAATGGTGGATCCATTCCCAGCTTTCCCAGTAATCTCCATACTGCTTTCCAAATTGGTCTCACCAATTTGCAGTCCCACCAGCAATGTACAAGTGTACCCTTTTCCCCACATCCTCGCCAACACTTATTGTTGTTTGACTTCATAATGGCTGCCAATCTTACTGGAGTGAGATGGTATCTTAGAGTGGTTTTGATTTGCATTTCTCTGACTGCTAGAGATGGTGAGCATTTTTTCATGTACTTGGTGATTGATTGTATGTCCTCCTCTGAGAAGTGTCTGTTCAGGTCCTTGGCCCATTTGTTGATTGGGTTATTTTAACCCAATCTTCATCATCTTAATGGCTTGGTGGCATTGCCTCACAAACCACTCCTCCTGGCAAACTGCCAGGCGCCATCTTGACTTGATTTGCCGTCCTCAACATACCTCAATTTCTTTAACCCACTAGTTACTTTAACATAGTCAGAATCAGGGGATTTTGATGTGCACATATGCAATATATTTATATATCTTTTCTCATTTAGAAGGTATAAACCTGATCCAGGGAAAGTATGAGTTGTCTCATCATATGTATTTGCTTTAATTTTAAGTTCACAGAAAAGGTGAGATTATGCAATTCAATCCTGGGATTTATCTATTTTTAAATTCACGAGAAGAACATTTCAGTGAAAATGCAAAAACATGGAGCAGACAATATTCCCAGAAACTCAGCAGGTTGGAAACTGCCTCAGACAGAGCATGAGAAGCAAATTCATTTTTGTCCAATTGACTAAATATTACAAAACTGTAATTATTGTTATTCTAAGGTAGGAACACAAATATCTGTCTTATATTCACACATGTAAAATCAAAAAATTAAATCAGAATATTTGCCTTAAATGACTCAGACATTATTTTACTAGATAAAAATTTGCATAATATTTGTAAAGTTACATAAGTATTTTGAGTGAGTGTATTTAGGTATTAGCTATGAATTCTCAATAAAGTCTACCAAGTAGTCAGTCCAGCATGTCTTGTTATATGAGGAAAAAAGTAAATTCCAAAATTTAAGCATTAATAAACCTTATGCTTTTACCTTAATGAGAAAAAGGGAAGAAAACATCTTGCTCCAATCACTAAAAAGTTTACAATGTTAAGTATAAAATGTATACTTAGGACTATATTTTGTATTTCTGTTTAACAGCAAATTTCTAGAAATATTCAACTGTAACCTATCAAGAAATGATAAAACAATGTAACAAGGAAAATAAGAAGAAATTGCTGAGTTGGAATAAGTACTAAAATTGATCACCTCTCTCAATCTAAGGCAGAGCAAATAAAGAGAACAATGCCTGAAAATACCCTGATAATGAGATTCTATTTTTAAAAAATTAACCATTATAAAAAAAAGAAGTAAATTATAATAGAACATCTCAATTCTGGCCATAAATTATACACTTTGCAAAGCACATGGGAAATACCTGGGGATTGATCCCAGGGTGCTTTACCACTCAGCTCCATCCCCAGCCATTTTTATATTGAATTTTGAAGAAGCATCTCTCTAAATTGCCTAGGGCCTTGCTAAATTGCTGAGGCTGACCTTGAATTTGGGCTCCTTCTGCCTCAGCCTCCTGAACTGCTGGGATTACAGGCATGAGCCATCATGCCCAGGTGTTCTGTTTTTTTTTTTTTTTTTTCTTAATACAAATAAAATAAAGAAATATCATCAGGGTGAATCAAAGGAAAGAAGGAGATGGATACACATGCATACAGAGATGGAGACAGCAAATGGATAATCATGGCAGAGAAGAAGAAAGGAGAGGACTGCTTAGATTGGAGAACAGACACCATAACACTGCCACACGGAATTATGTGAAATTAGGCTGGAAAAAAATGAAATAGAGAGTTCTCTAAGTAAAATTGATTCAAAAAGAATATGTTTGGAAAGACACAGGAAATGACTAAAAACTATTTTAACTAACAGAAAAGTAAAATTTAGTCGAAAAAGAAAATCTATATACCCATTTGGAAGTAAAATGAAAACTCTCTTTCATAAAGATAATAAAAATATTTCAAAAGAAATTAAAATCAAAGTATGATGAATCTATTTAAAGAAAAATACAAACTTTTCTGTTCAGTATAAAAAGCTTTTAAATAAATAGGAAGTATTTCCACCTGGGAAGACTCAAAATTATATTTATTTTCACTTTTTCAAAATTGATAACAATATATAATATAAACACGTAAATTGTATTATGATGTTAGAGAACTTGAGCATATGAAGTCAAACTTCATCTTGGTAGAGGGTGACAGACCTGAGTGGTGGAAAGAGGTTAAGGGAATAACTTTATCAACTGGACCCACTATGCTGCTGACTCCCCAATACTTTCTCTTTTAAAAAGCAATTCACCTGCAGCCTTGCCTGCGTTAAGTGGACAGAAGATGTCACATCCTTCGGCAACTACCTGTTATATGTGGGAGAAAGACCCGAAGTACTGTGGATAAGAGGAACACAGTTTCCCTAAAGACCCTTACAAAAATCAGATCCCAGATCTCGGAGATGCAGATAATTACTACTAACCACGAAATCTGTAAGAACAAGTTTCAGTTAGACCTGAGAGACCCAGAGATGTCATGGCAGTGGGGACTTGGAAGTCCAATGGCATCCCGCAGTCAGTCAAAAGTCAAGAAGTGACCTGGGCAAGATTCTCTGGAAACTTCTCTGGGACCCCCAGTAAAACTGGACAGCAGGAGGGGTGCACCGTCTCTCTTCTCTCTGAGAGGACCCACTCCCTCCCTTAAGAGAGTCCTTTTTTCCCATTTCCAGCCCTTCTAATAAACTCATTGCCTGTTACCCTGAGTGACTTGTCTGAAATCTTTCTGCCTGGATCACAAATATTGGGGTCTGAAGTCTCCTTGCTGCCTCATCAGTTCCCTATTAGACCCCAGTCCTGTGACAATCTGAAGAAATGACCAGAGCCAGGGAAGTCTCAGGACAGGAAAGTGAGGTAAAAGAGGACAACTGTCATGTTATATATTTATAGTCTATTACTCAGCTAGCTATATAAAGTCCACAGGTAGTAGCCATTCTCATCAGTGATAAATTAAGGAAAAATTAAAAGTAAATCTCTATCTTGTATTGCAAATCAAAATTAATTCTAGTTAAAACAAAGATTAAACATTAAAAACACTGTAACATTTAAAAACATCAATGTTCAATATTCTTTATATGAAAAACTAAGCTAACAGAATTTGACATAATAGGAAAAAAAAAATACTTGCAACAAATATACCAAACTATTATCCTTAATATACAAAAAAGTCACATAAGCCATTCTAAACCATGTTCAAAACTCCAATAGAAAAATGGCCCAACCCTTCATATTCGATTTGTAAAGGGAACAACAACAAATAGTCAAAACCACAGGCAGAAATGGACAGGATCCTGCTGACCTCACACGTTGTCTTCATCTCTTTGAGAAACGCTTCCCCACTTCCTGTAACTTGACAGGAGCCAAGTGGCCCTGACCACAGTGTGCATCGTGTGACCTGTCTATTCCAATCCACCCTCATTAGGAGTAGAGACATACAGGGTAAGTAGTAATTGAAGTCAAATCCTTTGATGGCAACCCCACAGGAGAAGAGAAAGCCTGCAGTTGCAGGCTGCTTTTCTATCACAAATTCCACCAGCTATCCAGCAACCCTCCAATAAACTCCATTTCATTATTTTTGTGGATGGAATATGTTTCTTGAAATCAAAGTACCTTTACTGATACAAACTGTTACATTTTGCTAGTGAACAAAATGTAAATTTAAACAACTGAATATCATTCTTTGGCCCCAGATGCAATAAATATTAAAATAAATGGTAATAGGCAAAATATTTTATGAGTATAAAAAAGAACTTCTCTCAATGATATCACATATATTTCATACTTTACATTTTGCTGTTTTTTAAGAAATCAAACTGTAAACAGAATGAAAAAGTGGAAAATGAAAGGAATCTGATTCTATTCTCTCCTCAGACTGAATACTATTTTCTTCATTAATTTTTTAAGGATAATATAATGACCATATTTTTTAAAAGTCTAGCAAAGATGATATATCAGTCAGTGACTGCAAGAGACAGGTAACTCAAAAATATGTAGAGCACAGGAAAACCAATGGAGGATAATGCAGTTCCCTGGGGCTCACAACACCTGGAAGTCAACAGACAGTGGAGGGAGAGCTCTAGAAATATAGAGAGAAGAGCTGCTTGGAGCTCTGGCCAAATACCTTCAAAGTGGCAATGGTGTTACGGTGGAATTGTTATTCATTGTTAGGACTCTGTGAAGCAGAGTCTCACTAATTTTTCAAAATAGTCCTTGGAGGCAGATGATGTTATAAATTTCCATCTTATTAAAGAGGGTCTCCTTCTAGTATGCTGATTTTAAGTCCCTTGGGTATAGATCAAGGAATGGAATAGCTGGGTCACATGGTGGTTCCATTCTAAGTTTTCTAATGGTTGCATCGATTTGCAGTCCCACCACCAATCTACATGAGTACCTTTTTCCCCACATCCTCGCCAACATCTATTGTTACTTGTATTCTTGATAATTGCCATTCTGATTGGAGTGAGATGAAATCTTAGAGTAGCTTTGATTTGCATTTCTCTAATTGCTAGAGATGTTGAACATTTTTTCATATATTTGTTAATTAATTGTATATCTTCTGAGAAGGGTCTGTTCAGTTCTTTATCCCATTTGTTGACTGGGTTATTTAAATGCATTCAGCTATCATGTATAACTAGTTAGAACAAATTAATAAAATAAAATTAAAAGAAAAGAGGAGACTAATGCCTATAGAGTTTAAAGAACTTACCGGTGGGCTCCTGGTTAAGTTTATTGGACCAGAGATATCCAACTCTTAATCTTCACATACTGCATCTTGGTTTAGTACATTGAATCATCAAATGTGGGGTGAAATGATGAGAAAATTGTCTACAGAGGTTAACAATAGGCAAAATATAAAGCACTTACAGAAACATGAGACTGGCCTTGCACTTGAGACCCTGCTGCCTCTGCTCTGAAGTTCCCACCATCGCAGGTAGGTGGCACCATGGCTAGCATAGCAATAACCCCACATCACTTGAATGATGGGTGACGACCTGAGTACCTGGTACACTTCTCATCACAACTCTTTAACCTTCAAGAAATGGCATTCAGTTATGAAAACAAAATTTAAAAATCCCATCAAGGAACAAAGAGCGTGCCATGGCTGCTTTATTCTGGGGAACATAATAAGAATTTACATTCAGGAAAACACTACTATGAATAAAAGATCAGCTCTTGTTTGATTTTGATTGCTGCTGAAAAAAAAATGGAAATATATATACATATTTGTTTTATATTTTATACTTTTCTGTTTGTTGTCTTCACTGTGGTTAGTATTTTTGGTGTGGGTTAGTATGTATCTTTCTGGTCTTTACCAAGGTAACCTAGAAAAATTCTAGTGGATATTATTCTCATATTGCAGAGTCTTGAAGAGGTTGAAATCTTAAAATTTTACATAGATAAAAGGGGATAGAGGAACATTAATTAGCAAAATCAAGATTTAAACCTCTTCATTTTAGTCAGATTTGTCTTGCTTTTCAACACTCTCTAGGTAAAACTAGTAGTTATGCTTTAAATATCATTAAAAATATTGGCTTTCTGGCCCTGCTGTGGGAACCAGGCCACTACAGTCGATGGGGCTGTTCACGCAGGCCCTCATCGGTGACAACCAGACTGCCTAAGCACTTGAGAGGCGTGAAGAGGATGTGTGTGCACAGCCACACCCAGATCGGCTCACCCCCCGCCTGCAAAGATGAGGCTGGGCATGAGAGGCCGAGCACTTCAGGAATCCCTGGCCCACATCAGTCCCAAGCAGGTATGCTCCCATGGTCTTCCCCTTTAACAGGAAAGTCTCCCGAGCCTGCACCCCCACTTCCTAGGGACTCACCTATCTTGAAACAACAGTGCTTGAGAGCTTGGTGACCTTCCAGGAATCACTGTGGAAAGGAATGAGCAGCCACAAGATACTTTCACAAAAATCTACTGGCTTCAAATGATACTAACATCACATTGTCTTAAATCTTGTGCTTTAAAGCCTTTAAATTTGTACCAACTTATACCAGGGAGTCTTCCAAAAATTTTTCTTTGCAAAGTTCTCTTCGACATTCTGGGTCCTTTGTATTTCTATATGAATTTTGGAATCAGTTTGGCAATTCTACCCTAAAATCCCCTTTTGATATTTTGATTGAAATCACGTTGACTCCAGAGATTAATTTGTTAAAAATTGACATCTTAATATTAAGTTAAAGGACCCATGTACATAGCATATCTCTCCACTCATTTGGGTTTTCAAATTTTGCTTAAACATATAATTTACTAAGAGGATGTTTATCCACTGGTCCAGTCTGAAGCAGTTTTCACAGGTAAGCTTTTTTGCCGACTCATTCATCTTTATTGATTTTAACCCTGGCTAGCCACCACCACCCTGTTCAACTTATTTATCTTTATCATTTCAGTCCAGCCCATTTTCCTGGACCACCCTTTGGGCTGGTGTCTTCTGAGAGGCTACCTTAAGCTGCTCTTCGCTCTCAGCTGTTATTCTCTTGTTATCATTTCTTTGTGAGGAGTTCTTCTGTGGAATTTTATGGAGGGAACACTAAAAAGTAAGTTATGGCTAGAATCTGCAAGTTCATAGATTTTGTGTATAAAAACATGTTTAACTTTTATCTAATAGTTTCAGCTCCAACACAATCTTATTCCTGGGGCACTGTGACATTTCTCATTACAGGGGAAGGCCCAATTTATTAAGGAATTTAAAACAAACAGATTAGTTATGAATGCTTCAGGCCCTTTCTTGGAATTCAGTGGGCATGTGAGAATTCTAGGGCTGAGAACCAGAAGCCAATTTGAACAAAATGTATACAAATCCTTTTCAGCCACTGGGTACACTACAGTGACTTTTAAAAAATGAAGCTTAATTGTTCTTCATTAGTATACAACAGAACTACATTATAATTCGTCAAAACACATAAGCTATTGGAGGACATTACGTTTAGCAAAAATGCATGAGAATGTCAAGGAGAGTGTTGCTTTCTCATAGAGAACTCAGTTCTTCCTTACTTGAAGGTTTCTTTTTTCTTTCCCATCTTGTCCCAGCTGGTTCCTTCTTTAACACTTGGCCACTATTGCTTGAAGCAGAAGTTTAAAGCTGGAGTTATTCCTTTCATTTTAATTTGTTTTTAATAACTCTTGTTTAACCTTCTTGTCCACAGTGTTTATCTTTTGGTTTAATGTAAATACTGTGTGTTTTATTTGTGTGTGCAAATGAGCAACTTATTCATCATAACAAGCCCTTTTGGCTGAGAAATACTGAGAATCTGGTTTTATTTCTGAATGTAATTTTATATTATTGAACAGAAAATTTGGAATTTAAAAGAATAGAGTTACATTTCATACTGATCACTGATATTGTGATATTTGTGCTGTGGAATGTGACATTCAGCTCTTTCATAGGGTTTGTGCCACAGAGCCAGGGCCCTCTCTGGACCTGAGGCGGCTGGGGTCCTTGGTACCTGGGTTCTTGAGATAATCCTGGAGATAGATCCAACATGCTGCTCAGAGTGGTAGGCATGAGTTTATCACAAGGGGTTGGAAAAAGAAAAAATGGGGACTGTCTTGGGGAGAGAGTGGGTCCTTTTGGGACACTCCCCTGCCCTCCTATTTTATTGGGCTCCAAAGGAATTTTTCAGAGAGTCCTGCCCAGGTCCACCTCTCAAGTTTTGACTGACAGAAGGATTCATCAGCTTTCAAGTCCCCACTGCACATGTTCTTATCCCACAGAGGGGAGATTTTACTGTTTTATTAACATGATAAAGATCCAGGGCAACTCTGGGTCATTTGGGCCCATACTGATCTTTCATAGTTGGATCTTCTTCTTACATGTTTCTTGGTTAGGGGGCTGTGCTTTTAATTATCATAGAGGTCCCCTTCATAGAGAAACTTGTTTCTTCCCATGGGCAGAGAGGGACCTCTCAGGCCTGCATTTCTCCTGCAGATAACAGGTATTTTGCTAAGGAATGTAACGTCCCCCATTGACTCAAGCTAGGTAAGATTGCAGGTAAATTTGTTTTTATAAGAAAACATACAGGGGTCAGCCCCAGTAGACCCAATTCATAGGATTATCTCATTAACCACATGTTCCCACCATTCACATCTGTTACCTATCAGTTTGGCTCAATTAAGTAAAAAATTTAAAGTATTTTTCTAAAAAAAATAAATAATGATTCTATTTTCTATAGAAGTATTTCTTTTGATGGCCTGAGATGCCAGAATATATGAAAGTATGATAGACACTCTTGCATCTAATAAAGATAAAACCAATTCATGATATGGATTGTATGTGAAGTTCTGATGATAAGCCAAATGTTGAACAAAATACTTTTACCTATAGCATTTGGATAAAAGTCCTACTGAAGAAAAACTTAGTTTTGTTGACCCATTATGATTTTGCATTTCTATGACTGGACTATCTTCTTTCTGTAAGTTCTTTTTCTAAGGAAAAGTATTGCAAGAAGAATAAATACCCATACTGCATGCTTGATCTATACTTGCATGCAGAATTCAATCCCTATTAATGAAAACACTCTACTCAACAGAGCAGGAAGCAATCCTCCGTAAATAAGATGATCTTCATCCACATCGCCATTAAAGCTATCTTAAAACTCTATTATAATAAGAAGGGAAAGCTAAGAAAGGTAAATGGGTACTGGGGAGACTGTGTTTTGTGTGTTCTCTCTGTGTTCCCTCTACATGAAGAAGATAAACGATTTAAGCGAATAATTATATCATAAGGACAGTTTGAATTCAAAGATATTTGAGGGAAAGGTTAGAATTTTTATGAGAAAGCTTACCTGTCATTAGGCGAATCCTTAGTGGATGGTGTCCTCTATTACATCAGTGTCAGACTTTCAGCTGAAACATCCAGAAAAATAGGGCCTGTGGATTAAACAAATGATATGCAGGGGAAAAAAATCCCTCTCTCTCTCTGCTTTCTTTTTGCTTTTTTATTTGTGTGTGTGTGTGGGGGGGGGAGGATTATAAGAAAGCATATGGGGGTCAGCCCAGTAGACCCAATTCATAGACTCCAGGGTTGTAGGCAACAGGGCAGGGACTTTGGTTCCTAGGCCACGCACATGCCCTGTCACTGGGTGCAGTGGAAGCGGCCCTGGTGGGCGGTTCAGGTCAGTGGGCAGCTAGGTCACCGTGAAAGTGAAGCTGCTCCCACAAGGCAGAAACAGAAAAACAAAAGTGTCCAGAAGGAAGAAGAAAAAAGAAATGGATGAGAGGAGATGAAATAGACTAGCCAGCGGAAAAAGGAAAGGGTGATTAGAAAAGCAAGCCGCAGGGACCGAACCTCCCACGCTGGGAGAGAATGCAGTGCACAAGGTGCGGAAGGAAGAGCCAGGCTGGGCAGCAAGAAGCCTGGCTGGACTGAGGGGACCGAGCCCGAGGTCCCTAAGCACCTGCGGAGGCTCCTGGGTCAAGTCTGAGGGCTAAGGCAGGGGATGAGGAACTCAGACTCCAGTAACACCAGGTGCCATTCAGAAATTGCTCCTCCCAAAGAGCAGCAGCAGCACCGGCTTGATCAGGGTGGGGATGAGGCCACCCTCTGGTAGGATATCCTGCTAGGACCTTGCTGCAGGGGGTGGGGGGGACCACAGGAACAACTTGTGTAGGTTGATACAGCAGGAGTAGGAGCCCTTTATTGTAAGACAACAGAGGTATTTATACATTCCACACAGCTTATCTTAATTAGCATAAACAAGATACAGCTGTCAACCAATAAGAAATCTCCACACTTAATGGCTCGCTGGCTCCACCTCACAAACCCCTCCCCCTGGCAAAATGCCAGGCGCCATCCAGACTTGTTTACAGACTCTAACAAGACCTGAAGTAGTCCTCTGTGTCCTGAACACTGGCAGGCTCGGCCAGCTTAGAGCTGCCATTCTAAGTGGAGAGTCTAAGAGGAAAAGGCAGAAACTTAAGAACTGTGCCACCTCTCAAAGAGAGGGACAACAGAGTGAAAACTTAAACTAGGAAGACAATGGTGACGGTGAATTAAAGGTTTCCAATTCCGTTCAATAACATTGTTATTGTGTGATTTAAGTTACCAAATCCAAGTCCTAAAATATCCAGCGTTGTGTGTTCCAGGTGAGTTGAAGCCACTGGCCTGGCAGGGCTACGTACATATTTCCTTGAAGGCTGTTGGAAAAAAATTGTAATATGTTAAGTTATTTTCTCATTTAACAATATGGTGAATACTGTGTTATGTGACTGTGGGTCCTATTAAAAATCTTTTGGAGAATATTAAATTGTTTTGTCTTAGCAAGTAATTAACCTGGTTGGAATCAAGCTGCAAGTCTTGACCTGCCTTCTGTGGGCTGTGGTTCTGACACCAGTTTGGTTTTCAGTCTGCAGGGTCATTCTGGCTGGCCTCTTAGGGATATCACCTGGGAGACACTGTGGAGCCTAGACAGAGACCTGTGCTGGGAATTCACTCTTGGAGCATTTGCTATGGCCTCTGCAGCCAGGTTCCTACCCAGGCATCTCACCCATGAGCTTCGCAGTTCACATCACATTTAAAGATTCCTTTCCACCGTTCCCTGTTCTCTGTGAATTCTCTTCCCCTCTACAGGCCTCAGAATCCCCTTTCCCTGATGCTAAGGACTTCAAGGGCCATCAAAGCTCCACTGGAAATCGAGAAGTAAGAATAGCCTTTAGGGGCTATCATAATCCAGAATGGCTAGATAATTGTCAAGACCCATTTCAAAACAAACATGTGGCATCATTTGTTCAAAAATATTCATAATTTCAAGATAGCAACAGCTGAGCATTTAACCAGCTGTGGGTGCTTCTGAGCATGGGGTTCTGTGCAACTTCACTAACAGCACGCCCTGAAGTTGGCACTGGCCTCAGCCCTGCTGGAGGTCACAGCCCAGCCAGAGAAGCTTGCCATTATGGGAATGTGGACCATTGGTGTAAATGCCTTTGCCATGAGAGTATTGTCACATAGATTCAGTACTAACGTGAGATTTACCTTTCTTACAATATACATCCATATTTTTATAACTACAGTGAAACCTTCATTACTTGTAGATTCCATACTTCTGAATTTTCCAACTTACTAAAACTAATTCATAGGGCTGGGGATATAGCTCAGTAGTAGAACATTTGCCTAGCATGCACAAGGCCCTAGATTCAATCCCCAGCACCACAAAAACAAATACCCAAACAAAAATAAAATAAAATTAATTCATAGTCCCAACATCAATGCTTGTGGATGGTGTTTTATGGTATTTTGCTGAAATGTGCAGAGTAGTAAAAAAATGCGAGTGGCCCAAAATGCACATTCTCAGCTGAAGTCAAACAAGGTCACTCTCTGCCTTCTGATTTCAGCTCTTATACTATAAACAAGGGTTGGTTCTTTTTATGGTTGATTTAGTGCCACTTTTTTTTTTTTTTTTTTTGGTGGGTGATTTCAACTGTTTAAAATGGCCCCTCCACACACAGCCGAAGTGCTGTTTAGGGTTCCTAAGTGCAGGAGGTCTACAGTGTCCTTGACAGAGACAACATGTGGGGTCAGCCCCACTCAGGCCTGAGTCGCAGTGCTGTCCACTGTGAGTTCAACAGCCATGAACCAACAGTGGACATGCAGTAAGATGTGTTTTAAAAGAAACACACTTGAAGCAAAGTTGCTATGGTTAGCATATGAGGTGTTCTCCAAGAGCTTCTGAAAATGCAGGAATATTCAGAGGTAAAACTATTAGTTTATGAGAGCTGTCACCTAATCAGTCGGTCCTAGTTGGCGTGATGGTGGTAACTATAGGCGGAAGGGGTGTGGCTGGAGGATGGATCAAGGGCAGACCCTGGAAGGGTGTGTCTTCTCTAGGATCCTTCCCCACCCCCCTGCTTCCTGACCCTGCCTTAAATCTAGCAGCTTTCCTCTGCTGGGCCCCCCACCATGGTAAACCTTACCATAGGCCAGAGCAATGGGGTCAGCCATCTATGGACTGAGACCTCCGAAACCATGAGCCCTAAATAAACTCTCCCCCCTCTAAGTTGTTCTTTGAGTGTTTGGGTCACAGCGACGCAAAGCTGACTCACAGTGATGGGTTGACTGGTTGGTGACTATGTGGCCAGAGCCCTCCAGGAACCCAAAGCTTTTTTCCTTGGGAGTAGTGGTCCTTTTTGTTTGTTTGCTAATTCGGTGTTCACAGCAACTTTATAGACCAAAACTACCATAAATAACAAGAACCATCTACCTGTGTACAATGTCTAGAGTCTCAACAAGGATGTGCGCATGGTGATATAAACATATTTGAAGATGTCGTCTTTCTACAAATGGGAGTAAATGACTCACAGGCTCATCACTTATTCTGTGCCAGATATTTTTATATACATTTCCTGTATTTACTTTACACTCATTGTGTTAGTCAAGTCTTACATAAGCATTATTATTCCTATTTTACAGCTGCTGAAAGGGAATCCAAGATCTGGCTTGTCTCATATCACATAGCTAGTCCCTAGTAAAACCAAGATTTGACTCTAATGTTAGTGTGTGGGTAACCTGGCCATCCCTGTCATTCTCTTGGTCATGTCCTTGAGTCTCTGTGGACATAAATACTATGATAGACAATCCTCTATGGTAGGTGAATTGGAAGATGGTCAGGGGCTAAGAATGATCAGGGCCAGGACAAACAGACAGTCCGTGCTGGGGGAAGCCCCACTCCCATGTGCATGGGAAAGTGTAACATCATGTTCACACCTGGTGTGAAAATCATCTGCACACTCAACGGAGCCTGGTTTTCCCAGCCACGGGATCCCAGGTGCAGGGAGAGGTGGATCAGCACTTCTCTCTCAGGGAGGGCATGGATTATGGCTCTAGAGAGTTTCCTCTGGACGTGACGTGATCCAGTCAATGGAGACTTGGAAAACAGTCTTCCTCCATCTCTGTGATAAAGTGCATGACACAGGGGAGCACAAGAAACAATGCCAATTGTTTGGGTTCAGCACACAGGACCATCAAGGAATCACAGAGGAAAGCTGGCCACAAGGTAAGGTTCGGGATGAAGAGAGGTGAATGCTGTGCACACACAATTCTTCCTGCTGGTCAGACAGGTATTCTCCCTCACACGGGCTTGGTCAGGTTATGTGACCATGCACAGCAGGAGAGAACCCATGCATTTGAAGTCTGTTATCCATTGGGTACGTGAAAACAGCCCCTCACAGCAGCACAGATTGTTCCGAAATCCAGGACTCATTTTGGGAGCTAAGTTAAAAATATAACTAAGGAACAATAAATAGTAACTTACAAGGGAAAGACATTGCATCGTGAGTGTTACCCAGTAGGATGGCTCCTCATACCCCCACATCATAGTAACCCATGTGATCATAGAAAGCCCACCTACGATTTACTCAGAAGTGTCAAATAAGGAAAGGATGCTTTTGAAAAAAAATATCATGAAAACCATAATTTTCTCCCCCTCTCAGTGGAACACAGAACTGAATAGGGATAGTGAAGTGCTCTCCTGATCTCTACCTGAGGTCCTTGGACTCAGGGCATGGCCAGGAGCCAGACACTGCGTCCTGGCTTTTGCTCTGAGGCCTATTCCATTTCCCACCCCTCCAGAGTCACCTGTAGCATGGTGACTTTCCCATGCAAAAGTAAAATCAATACACCTGTGTCGCTGTGTTTGGATTTTTGTGTTGTTGTTGTTAAGGAATACACCAAGGGGAGATACAGCATGCAGATGCTCGGTTGCCAGCAACACAGATGGGCTTGGGTACAGCGTGATCCAGATGGGCAGGACCAGAGCCATCTGTGGGAGGCTTGGGCAGAAGATCTGGGCAGGAGCTGGTGAAGAGCTGCTGAATGCTACTGATAGATGAGCTGGTTCCTGAGCCCACTCGCCCTCAAGTGAAGACATTTTGATCTCCCAAGCTAAGTTAGTTTTGAAAGAAGTGGCCTGCCACACAAACACTGGCTCCCAAGGAGGAAAAGTATCATCTGATACACCAGAAGTCTCTCCTATTTCATTCACTTGCTGCTTATGTATTTAATATTTCCATTTAATTGGATATTTCTTAATTCAGTGGAAGGTATATGGGCCCCCTGTGACCAGCCAGAACACCACATTTCACAGGGAGACAGGTAAGTGACTGAGCCTGTTTCCTTCCTGTTCCTCCTGCCCCTCCTCCACTCTAGTGCCAAACTGTGCTTCAGAACTTTCTTCCCATTTCTCTCATTTTCTCTCCTGTCCACCGCTGTTCTCTGATGCTCAGTCCACCTGCTCTTTACTTCCCGTATGCCTACAGTGGGTAAACGCTCACTGGCCTCCGTTCTGAGAGACTGCACAGCAGTCAGATCCTCTCTGGTACACATTCCATCCCTCAATCTGCAGCAGCCAGCCCAAGAAGCCAACCACAGCCCTGTCACATGGCTCCAGCGGTCAGCACCTGACTGATAACAGCTTCCCTAACTCCTATCCCCACCACCACCCCTGCTTTCAACCAGAGAACATGTGGAAAAAGCCAGTCAGCCTCCCTAAGCCCCCATCAGATGCTGCTGCTGATAGGCCAGCCCGCTTCCAGCCCCCATGCCCACCACCCCAACTGGGGCTCACCTGAGCCCTGCCTTTCGCCCACAAGTCTCTGCAGGTGTAAGTCACCGCGATGGGTTCCTTACCCTGCAAGAGCTGGGAGTGAACAGCCCTGGCTCCTTCTCGTGGATGGCTTCCCTTATCTCAGTCCTTCCATGGCATGGGCCAGCTCGCTGTCCATAGGCCCCTGGCCATAGACGCCTGGCCTGGGTCTTTCAGAAGCCCTGAGTCTCACTGGCTTCTGCTTCACTCCATGTGTCTTCCAGACGCACGCTACCTTCTAGGGACCTTTAATACGAGCCTAATTTTGCTTTCTTTTTTTTTTTAATCCATATATTTTCTCTGACTGAAAACTATGAAGTATTATTGGAACTGGTTGTGCATCAACGTGGCTCCTAAGAGAAATAATAAAATCATCAATTTGTTTCCATAAGTATAATGGGACATTTAATCCAATATGATATCCTCATTATGCCTATTAATGAACATATTCTATGAAGTCATCTGGTCTACTGCCAGATAGAACCTATAAAATGTAATGGGCTTTGTGTCTGCAACTCTTACGTAAGACCGCAAAGGTTTCTCCTAGTTCAGTTCTTTCTCATTCTATTCACGTTTTGGTTGAAATAAAAGGCAAAAGAAAATAACCTTGTATATGCATATTAGAACTCTAACAGGTAAGGGTTTCCATGGATACTTTTATGCAGCTGAAGAGTTTGTGTGTGGAGAAAGGCATTCATTTCTACTTCTGAAAGATTCTGTTCTGGGAAAAAAAAAACTGCCAATCATTTCCTATGTCTCCACTTTCTAAAAGAATAAAATATATATCATGCATGCTATGTTGTATGATATAGGATAGATAGGTCTATCTAAATAACCTTTTCAATCATCTGACTTATTGTAGTCATGTCTTGAAATGTCATTAAAGCTTGAAAATTCTATCAGGATTTAAATAAGAAAATATTAATGAGTTTAAAGTATTGCTTTCTAATTGTATAAAACAGCTTTCCTCTTGTTTTATTTTTTGACATCATTTCGGCAGTTTAAATTAGCCAATTACCTTATGCTGGCATAAAGACTTAGTTTTTTACTTAAAATAGATTTTGAAACAATTGAATCTTCAATTTTATCTTGACTTGAAACATTTCAGGTATCTTTTATTGAATATTATTTCCTGACATCCCACCCAAATAATATTCTGCAAGTTTTCTTTTTATCTTCCTGTGAAATATGCCAAAAAAAGATGCAAGACTTCGGATCATGGTCATATCTTAAGCCATATATAGTTTTATGAGGAGCTCAAGGAGGTTTCTGTGACATTCTGATGAATAAATTCACTTGTTTTTGATATATCTGTTTTTATACTGCCATGCGCCTAAGCAATAATCAACCATTAATATGGTCTAAAGCAAATAAATAGTAGTTAATAAATAAATAATCTAAAAAATAAATTTATCTCATTCTAATGTAAGACTTTAGCTCTCGAATATGCTTTATTTTAGCTACTTAACTGGTACACTCTGCATAGTACCAAAGTCTAAATTGTGGTGAGAATAACAAAAATGAAATAAAATAAAAGAATAAGAAAAATATCATTCAATCTACAAATTGATCAAATGATACTTTTTTAAAAAAATATTTTTATTTTTTCTAATTTGTTATACGTGACAGCAGAGAATGCATTTCAACTCATAGTACACATATAGAGCACAATTTTTCATGTCTCTGGTGGTACACACAGTAGAGTCACACCATTAGTGTCATCATACATGGACTTAGGGTGATGATGCCCGTCTCATTCCACAGTCCCAACCACATACTCCACACCTATTGCCTAACACCAATTATTTAAACAGCATCTGAAAGGCAGTCCCTTTCAAGCAGAGCACAGTGCACTGAGCTGTGGGTCAAGGAATCACCTTCTACATGCATATCCTTGATCGTCATCGAGATGTCCCTTTGATTGTGACTGGGCCAAAACCAATGTTAGGAAGTAGTACATTTTTATGGTGGAATTTTATGATGTGCATTTTCAAGCCCCTTGGTGCTGTGGCCTCTCTACTTGGGGCCACTGCTGGGGTACACTGAAGTATTCTAATGTAAGATAAATGGCGGCCAAAAATACAAGCTATAATATGAGGAGAAGATAGAAGTGCAAGTTATATTTAGACCTAACATTGGTTTTGGCCCAGTCACAATCAAGGTGACATCTCGATGATGACCAATGTTGATCCATGTTTATAAAAGGTGATTCCTTGACCCACAGCTCAGTGCACTGTGCTCTGCTTGAAAGGGACCGCCTTTTAGGTGCTACTTTAAATGATTGGTGTTTGGTAATAGGTGTGGAGTAAGTAAGTGGTTAGGACTGTACAGAGGTTATGGCAATGCATGGTTTATACTCAGCATCAAATCATGGAAACTTCTGGCCTGAGACATCATGAAGTAACTTTTTGAGGATGATTTACTTTGGCAATATAGGATGTCCCTTTCTGCATTTCCTTCCCTGCCATCTCACCGCATATTGTTATTTTTCACAGGTCTTGATGGATCTTCTTCTTGATTTACACTCTCCCTTAACAATTTGTCCATTCTGATGACTGTAATTACAAGCTTTTCACCCCCAAAATCTGTATCCCCCACTCAGATTTACAAATCACTAGTTCCTAGAAACACTTTTCTCCCCAGTTTCTGACGAAAGTATGGATCTGTTGACCCGAGAGCTCAGTCTGGGTCTGTATCCTGAACCCAGCAGGTTTTATCCTCGGACTCAGCAACTGGCCCAAACATCAGTTCTTCCTCCGAGATGGGCCTGGGCACGATGCCGACCTCGACCTCTACCTCATTCAGGAGCCACCTTGAACAGGAGTGGCTGTGTCCCAAGGCCCTGTTAATGGGCCCCTCCTGGACAGCTCCATGGCAGTTCCTGAATTCACACACTCATCCATGTCGGTCTGGTCATGACGAAGACATCTTGTGAATTCACTCCCCAGAGCTTTCACACATACAGTCCTCTCTGGCCTGCTGTTCTTTCTTGTGCCCAGCTCCTCCCTGCGTCCACACACAGCAGATTCTAGTGTTTTGATTCAATCATCCTTCTGGCCCACCTCACCTGCGCTCCATTTCCCAATATCCACCCATCACACTGGGTAGCATTCACCTGTGGTGCCCCCAATGGAGCAAGAAGTCCTTGATTCTGCACTTAATACTCGGCCATCATTCATCTGGCACAACAGGCGTCACATTGGATTATGGTATTTTCTGGCGTGCCAATTTTGCAACCGAAAACTCATGTCACCATAAGGAAAGGACCAGAATGGCGACAAGGTTTTACAGTCTCTCATTGTGTGGCTTCAGAGCTGCCAGTGTTTACTCTATAAAGCGAGGGACGGGGATCAGAAGTGAACTAAAATTCCCCCAGCCTCTCACAATGCTGTAATTCTGTGGTGTCCACATGTATGTGCAATAGCATTGATGAAAACATGTGAACCTGTAGACCCCCCCTCAGCCACCTGCCTTAGAATGTGCTAGACTGTAGAAGGAAGTCTCGATTTGCTGTCCTGGCTTGAGAGGATTAGATCTATTTAAAACTACCTTTCTGAATGTAAGCAAACCAAACAGAAAAATGTAGAGAAACATGCTCCATAAACTACAAGAACTATGTTTTTACCATTGAAAATGTAACAAATCGTTTCATGTGTTGTGTGTCAAAAAGCCAAGCTATTTGCTCCAGGGTTCTCATCAACTGTGAAAACCCGGGTTTGCAGAAATCCACGAGTTTCCATGAGGCAAGCCTGTTGATATGGTTTTATTTATTTCTCACGGCAAGATGTCTGAAGAAATCTAATTAGTTAACTTGTAATCTTTGTGAAGCGCATGGCCCTTCAGATTTCCATCAAATCCAATGTGTGTGTGTGTGTGTGTGTGTGTGTATGTGTGTGTAGCTGGGCTCCTAGTGTTACATACTTATGTGATCTGCTTTTTTGTTTTGCTTTGAGCAATAATAAATTTATCTAATAAGCACATTTTATTGACTTTCTGCATAGTGTTTTATTGGCACTGGGAACACAAGAAGTCTTACAAGTTCTGAATCTAGAGCAAGCAATCCAGGTCCCAGACAAATCAGCTCTTTTTGTACCCATCCTGTCCTTCTTTCCCTCATCCTGTCCTTCCTTGCACCAGGAAAACTACTAATAATGAGGACAGCAGTAATAATATTTAACATGTCATATTTGCAGTGTGACAAGTAGTTCATATCAATTATAGTTCAGATCACTAGTCATATAATCATATAGTTCATACCACTAATCAATTATAATAAATTGAGCATCAGCTTTTCCATGAAGACTCCTTTAGGACTCACTGCAGCAGCTGAGTTGGCTCTCTGTCACTTCACACACCCATGGATTGTGGAACACAGCTCTAGAACCACAGCCACCGCAGGGGTAGGGATTGTTACTATAGAGGAGGAAACAAGACACAGGAATGATAAATAAGTTGTGTGATCTTACACAACTAAGAAGTGGTGCCACTGGAATGTAAGCCCAGGGAGTCTAAAGCCAGTGCTCTGAACACTGCATTAAAGGTTTATATTGGGGAAATTAGAAAGAGAAATCACAGAAGACTACATGATGCTTTGAGAGGGATTTTGAGTCTACAGAGCCAGGAAAGCTCTGTCTGAAGATGTGCAGATTTATGGGCCAATTAGATGCATACTGTTGAGCCTCAGGTCCTTTTAGCTCCAGTCAATGAAACTGCTTCTCTTTTCTGAGTTGCACCTGGCACCTGGAGCTATAGGCACTTGGGATCTTGAAATGGATCAATCCCTCTGCTGGGATTTGCGCTGGCCCAGTAACGCCAACTCCACTTGCAGGGAGCATAAAGAACTCCTAACAATCAATGGTTAGTGCCCTGGAGGAGAACACAAACTAATAGAGAAAACTCAGAGAAGTGTGCATGGAAATTAAACCACATGCAGCCAGGAGTCTGGAACACCACCCCCAGGCATAGGAAGCGCCTCCACTATTCAGAGGAGGAGAAATCTTGTTTTTGCTATATGATAAGAGAAAGACAGGCCACAGGCTCCACCTGTAATGTCCCCTGCACTAACCAACCTGCAGCATGGCGACATTCTTGGTCAAAGAAACAATGAGAGCAAAGTTGTGGCATGAAGATGTGCTTTGCATTCTCAGCAGAGCGTTCTGGATGTTTCGTTAATAAAAGTTCTTTGCAGTGGTGCCGCTTGGGTCAGAATGGCTCAAGACCAGCTGTAACCTGTTTAACAAAAGTGTGGCGCTCCCAGCACTTCCACCTTGCAGGGCTGCAAATTGTTCTATCTAGGTCTGAAAATACCAACCTGTCCAAATGGATGCAGCAATCAGAACAGAGGCCCTTCTCCTGTCCTCACAGTGAGGAGCCTATCTGTCCCTTGCTTGTAACTCGCTCACTTTGAGAAAGATTTCAACAACCTGATTCACTTAGACCACAGTGTTCTGGAGAAGGTGTGGATGTATAAGAACAAATGTTTTGCATATTTTTCTTTAACTGGAAAAATATATTGACATCTGCAGATCTTTGCTTCTATTAAAAATCACCATGTGGGCTGGGGATGTGGCTCAAGTGGTAATGTGCTCGCCTGGCATGCACGGGGCGCTGGGTCGGATTCTCAGCATCACATAAAAATAAAATAAAGATGATGTGTCCACCGAAAACTAAAAATAAATATTAAAAAATTCTCTCTCTCTCTCTCTCTCTCTCTCACTCTCTCTCTCCCCGCCCCCTTTAAAAAAATAAATCACCGTGTATTTTCAATGGATATTTTATGGATTGAAACACGTTCAAACGATGTAAGAAAACACACACACAGACTTTTTTTAAAACTTGCTCTTAGTTCCACTATGAAATAAATGCCATCATAAATATCTCATGCATGTCATCGTCCTTTCCTTAGGCCAGACATTGGTTGGCTGATTGGCCTGTTTATTTCATGACAATTTATGGTGAGATGATGGCGTCACCATGTCATTACTCCCTTTTGCCTTCTGCTGGGAGGTCATGGGAAGGTCACTTGTCTGGCACTGTGCACCAGTGACTTTTCTTTTCTTTTCTTTTTTTTTTTTAAAGAGAGAGTGAGAGAGAGGGAGAGAGAGAGAGAGAGAGAGAGAGAGAGAGAGAGAATTTTAATATTTATTTTTTTTTTAGTATTTGGCGGACACAACATCTTTGCCTGTATGTGGCGATGAGGATCGAACCCAGGCCGCACGCATGCCAGGCAAGCGCGCTACTGCTTGAGCCACATCCCCAGCCCACCAGTGACTTTTCTTACTCCTCACTGTTCTCCCTCTCCCCCAGGGCCCTCCTCTGAGGGACAATGTGACAAGCTCTGAGTGCCCTTCATGGGAAGGGTGCTTCGGGAAGAGGATCTGAGGTGAGAGGACATGCACGTTCTGACCACTCTCCTGAGGTTTGATTCCATGTCCTGGACAGGGTCTTCTAGGTTTGACTGAGGGTGCCCTCATTTCCGTGGGGGTGAGGGGTCGGGAAGAGGATATCTTTCTACTTTGGGTAATTTTTCAAATTCAGGATGTAACTGTGACAATTTTGCATCTGAGAGCAACAACCTCATCTTTCGTGTTCCTACAACTTTCAGCAGCAGTTTCTACTGTTGTTGAGAGCCACAGCCGAAGGGGCCCCAGCAAACTTTCAGACTGCCAGCTGATGACCTGAAGGGGCCCCAGCAAACTTTCAGACTGCCAGCTGATGATTGGCTCACAGCGGCCCCAGCAACATCTAGCTGATTGGCTCCTCTGGGCTGTTTCCCTGCCCTTTCAGGCCACGGAGCTGCTCATTGGGGGACTTTTTGGCTCCACCCATGCAACCCAGCCAATCGGCCTCAAGAGGAAGAGGATTGTGGGAGGTGTGGAGGCGGGTGGTGGGGGAGTGTGGCTTGTGGGAAGCCGGTGGTGGCAGTTGGGCTCTGAGGGTTTTTTCCTGAGGAGCTGTTTTGTTTGGCTTGTGTGGTTCTAAAAATAGTTTCTTTTGACAAGTGGCTCCTGAATTGTGCCCAGCCAGACTACTGCATACTGTGACACTGTGAAATGTGAAAAGCTGAGGTTTAATGGGGGTCGGCTTCTCTGCATAATGGCAAAGTCTTGAGATACCCAGATTCAGTAAGCTCCAGCCTGACCCCCCCCCCATTGGAGAGCTGTCTGAACTCCACATGTGCTTCCCTTCCTTTCTAGAAGTCTCCACTTCTTTATAGACCTTCAGTTTCTTTCCTTGATTGTGAATGTAGAAGCTAACACTGCAGGATTCGCTCCCTTCCTCGATGCATACTTAAGGACCTTGCCCATTTGCTAGGTGTGGAGAAAGGAGATCTGTGTAACTCACCCCAGAAGTCTGAAGTCTGGTGATAACTGTTATCCCCAAAGTGCCCATGAACTTCTGTTGCAGCAAGATCCGCTCCAGCTTCTCATTTCTCTTAATCTGTTCTCCCAATAATATCAAATAGAGAAACTGTCCTCGCTTGAGCCACATTCAGAAATGGGAGCAGCCTGAGGTGGCACAAGTCCTAAGGTTGTTTTTTTTTTTTTTTTTTCTTCTTCCAAGACTACTTAAGACATCCACTTATTGAATAGCTCTCTCTCCGAAGACCCTTGACTTAAGTCATTTTCCTGGGGAACACTTTAGCAAACAGCATCCTGACAAATGTCTATTGTCTGCCATGTCTAACCACACGAGACATTATAGCTGGTCATTGTCTCACTTACTTTGATGAATATGTTTAAGAAATCTTCATGTCTAGATCTAGAGTGATGTGACATAGACAACCTACATCATGTTATGACACCCAGCAGAGGAATTATGAAGGAGCGTGTATTATAAATGAAAAGTGTGAGCGGCAGAGTGACTTAGAGGTGCTAAGCAGAGCACACCATGACTGCTAGGGAATAGAGCTACTTATTTGTGCATTTCAATGGTGAAAACCAAGTAATAGAAACAGTCTACCAGTCCAACAACAATGAAATATTTAAGCAAACTTTGGAATGTCCACATAATGGAACTGCATACAGTCACTAATAGTTGGATCTTTAGAGATACTTATTTATATAATGAAATGTTCACAATATAAGTTGAGATGAATCAGGCTACATAATTATGTATATATTATGGCTTCAATTGTGGAAATATCTATATATCTGAATTCTGAAAAAAAAAACTGGAAAGGTTTATACTAACATTTTGGAGTGTTTATTTCTAGATTGTGGGCTTTAGGGTAATGTATTCATTTTTGTGCTGTTATATTTAATGAGCATACATTGTGCTTAAAAGAAAAAGGTGCATTTAATACCAATTTCCAATAATGAAGCATTAATGTTAGAAGTCATATTTATTAGAAGTTTTAGAAGAAATCTGGGTAAAGATCAAGAAGCACTTTCAATGTGAAAATGGCAAACAGTTTTGCCAGGAGGTCAGGGATAGAGAGAGACCAAAGAATAGAGCTTTTATGTCACGGGCATCTTCCTGGATGAGAGGAACGGAGACATTTTCATGGGCAGGGCTGAGGTTTCATGACATCAGAGGGAGATGACTGAGTTCTGGTGAATGAAATTTAAACCATCCCAGAAGTTCAGACCTAGTTAACAGCTCATCCTACCCAACCCTCAGGAACGCTCCACTCCACGCCCGGTAGCGGGTGGTCCTCTTTCTGCCTGAACCCTCCAGGGAGCAGGTGACCCAGCCCAGCCGGGATCTCCACTGTGCTGCGCCACAGTCCTACCTTCTAGGAATCCCTCCTGTGTGGGATTGAATCTGGAGCTCTGGAACTTCCATTTCTCCATCTAATCAAGATGAGAAGAGTCGTGAATGGAAGGGAAGGAATTTTAATCAGCTCAACCACGGCTACGTCTCTACTGAGGCTGGGTGAGAACATGCAGAGAATGGACTCTCATTCCTCACCTTCTTTAAAGTGTTTGTAATACTCGATGAGATGCCTTCTTTAAATCCTCTCCTCCCCGCAATGCCTGCCTTCAGGTCTGCAAGGCATGGCTCCCGAAACCCTAGCAATCCGGGCAGTTCTTCAGGAAGTCATGCTAAAAGATGCTCCCTGGGAACTATGTCATCCAACATCCCCCTTCCTATTTGGTTCTGAGTTAGAGCTGCTGTAAGAAGAACTGGCATAAAACCCGGAAGGATGAGGAAGAGATCATTACTCTGAAGGTCTCCACAGGCGACAACAGTAGGTGGAGGCCCTTGGAGGACTTCAGCTTGTCCTTACTCTGCTCTGCTCTGCTCCACATCCAGATCTCCTCCCACCTGCTGCCTGCTCCTGAGGACCCCCGAGCCCACCTCAGATACTTGAGGGAAGACACACCTAGGTGGTCACACATAGAGGCGACCACCATAGACAATATGAAATTAATGTGGGAAAAAGAGGCGACATGGATTTTAACAATATTATTTTGTCCAACTCATGATATTTAAACTTTCATCATTTCAACACATCATCAGTGTAAAAAATGTTTAATGAAGCAGGAAAGAGGTCAGTGTGGCTGAAACGGAGTGAGCAAGGAGGGTGGCAGGAACTAAGGGAAGTAAGACAATGAAGTACCAGACCCCGCAGGCACCCAGATGCCGGAACAGAGTGGATTTCTTTCCCTCATAATGGGATGGACCCTGGAGCCGAGGAACAGTGTGACTTGACCATGCTGTGGAAGCTCCAGCTGCTCAGAGTAGAGCAAGTGGCAGAGCAACACATGTTGGAAGTGCAGGCTGTTGGGAGCCTCTCCAATCCCAGGAGGAGAGAGGTGGGACTTGGACTCGGGTTACACATGAAAGGGGTAAGATATGGGAACTGTGAGATATATTTTGAAGGTAGAACTGACAACTTTGCCGGTAGTTAGGTGCACAGTGTGAGGAAAAGCAGATAGACCCCGGGACAGTGTCTGCCATTTTGGATCAGGCTGCTGGGAAAGAGTGCCATTACCAAGAGGAGGGAGACAAAGAAAGAGCCTGGGTTTTTTTCGGGCCAAGCACACAATATGATTTTAAATAATTATTCTTTCATCCTCATTTTGGTAAGCATATCTTCATTTAAATCCCAGAAACAAATCTTGAGCTAATAATATTAGTTCCTGAACCTACTACCCAGGCATTGACTTTACACTCAGTACATAGTTAATTTACCTTCCTCCATTACTCAATATCAGAAATACATTCATATACCTTATCTGCAAGTATGAAATTCACTTAGCCTCATGTTTCATTAATGAGATTAATTGATCTCCCAAATTAGTAGCCATTTCTTGTTTCCCTACTTACTTGGGCTGGATTACTAATTCCATGAATTCTTGCCTGTGCCCTCCTATTCCCCAACCCCTTGTCCTTCCGACCCATCTGAGCTATCAGTCCCTAACCTATGATTAATTCCACCATCTGCTTGCTCAACAGAAACTCCTAAGCTGCCAGACACTGCTGGAGGAAGACTGCATAACTGTACAGCTTGGACTCACTGCATCTTTACCCTTTCCAGTCTCCACCTGGGCCTCAGTGCTGCTTGACTATCCTTCTGTTTCTATCCAGACAACTTCCCTCTCACTAAGGTGACCGCTTATGTTTCCCCACTTCTGGTTCAGTTTGCACTTCCGTATCCAAACAAAATAAGTGCAGGTGATTGATTCATCCAAGTTACCTCCCCAGACTCCATCGCTATGTGTATTAACATCCACCACCTAACTTCTCATGTTTTCCTCTCCAAACATCTCTTCCAGATCCTGTTCAGTTATCAATGTCTCCCTCTTCGTGAGTATCTTTCTTTTCCTCGACAAGTGTGCCTAGATCTCCTCGTGCCCTGAAGGTAACCTTTCGTTCCTGGCCCCTCTTAAGCTGGAATTCCTGTCTCTGTTCTTTTTTTACTGTATGTTTCTTTAGAGGGTTTCAGAGCCTGCTGTAATCACGTCCCTCTGCTCAGCCTGCTCTATCCAAAGTCATCAGGGCCCCAACCAGTCTTAAATTCAATAACCCATTTCACATCTTTATTCCATTTATAGTCTCTGTAGGATTTAACAGTGTGGCTTACAGTCTCTAGATGCTGGCCTGATTCCCCTGGTAACTTCTAGAGTGTTAAGACGGGTTGACTTGCCTTCAATCCCATTATGTGGTCCTTCAAGAGTCCTACCTATGTCCTTTCTCATACTCATTCCTCTCCTGAGTGATGTTATTCACCCATAAATTCCATTCCACTTATTGTGGCAACCATGGAAATGTTCTGCTCAAATTTCCTGCCTTGGAAGCATAGCTGACTGACAGCCTCAGCTGCTGCCCTTAGGGGTCAGCCACTCCATTTGCACCTGAACCATGCCTGCCCTGGGCGGCTTCAGACAATGACTGAGTGCAGTGGAGATTCTCATCCAGGCCACTCTGTGGAGGTCTTTCACCTTCAAGAAAATATTCCTGAGACTGTGCTGCAGTCTGACGCTCTTCCCATATGAACCTCCTTCCCCATATCTCCTTTCACAAGCCTGCGACCCACCTGTGGTCTGAAGAATCTTCCTACCCACCCCTGCTTGCTCCTCTTCCTCTTCATGGGCGTTTCCCTTTTAAGTCTCTTGCACACTTAACCCCATCTTGACAGCTACTTCTTGGAGCACCATATTTAACACCTCTACATACTGACAGATAAAAAATATATATCTCCAATACCTTAGCTTAGAGTATGGATGAGGTAAGAGTAAGCTGCTTTTTAAATAATTCTTTCTCATTGGACCAAACGTCTCTCAAATTCAACATACCTTTTACAAAGTTTTTGTTGCTTACGATTTTCCATAAATTCTTGCCTTAGATAATAGGATCACATGCATTCCACTTCTCTCCTGCTCCATTCCCTCTCCCAGGGCCTCAGATCAGACATGTATTAAAAGCTGGGACTTGTGCTACATTGATTATATGGCCCTGCCCCAAGAGATGCTCTATTCACAAAAGGCTCCCACAAACTAGTTCCCCATAGCATTCATAGTCCTTTCCTTTACCCATCAGCCCGAATGTCCTCCACTCACTAGATAAATCCCAGGCCCACTCGTGGCTCTCACCCTTTGCAAGTGCTGTTCATCATCTTGTACCATCTCGGTCACTTTGACATCAAGTTGAGTCAAAGCTCAACTCGAATGCTGTTTCCTCAGCAAAGCCCCTTTCTTATGCCAGCGACCATTGGCAAAAGTGACAATTCATTCCTCTTTGTCGTCTTCATAAACTGTAACAGACCCAAAATTCAACACTGTTCTTATTACGTGAATAATTTTCATCTGCCTCTGAATTCTCTCTGCCCAATTTCTTAGTTTCTCCCTCATAATAGATGATCAATAAATATCTGTGAAATTAATTGAAGCAGAAATGAAATTAAATTATGTTGCTTATACTTTTTATCAGAAATACAATAACAACTGCTGATTAATTATCACTGTTACTTAAAAGCTTCAAAATAATCCGCTTACCTGTTTTTGCTTGGCTCATCAAAACAGATATGAAGGTATCAAGGTTTGAGACCACCATTCAAACTTTGCCTGTGACTAAAATCTATTGTTCTCTTTTACAAAAATTCTGATACAATATAGACTTTGGGAGAAGAGCTTGCTCTGAGGTGTAATGGTGACAGAAGCAAAGTGACGATGACGCCATTCTTAGAAACATGCTTTGTCTTGGGAACCAAGGAGCATTTGCAGTGGTTACAGAAGTAGAAAGGTGTCCCACTTGAGAGTTGTGCTTACTTTGGTGGAGTTCAGTGGGTTGCCTGTCACCTAGCAGTTGACTTTCAAAGCATGTGATTGTCACTCATTGATTGACTTTCTATGATTAGATCCAGAAAAATTAAAATAATACATGTGTATCCTAAGTGCCACTTCTCGGTGTCACGTAGTGCCGTCCGCAGGGCTTTCCTTAGGCTTGGATGTTACTGTGGTCTGGATACGAGGAGTCCCCCAAAGCTCCTGTTAATGCAGGAACATTGAGAGGTGAGGTGACTGGATTGAGAGCTGTAACTTCATCCATCGTGGTAGTTTGAGTAGACAAGATGGGTGACATGATGGGGAGGAGGGTCATGGGGGGGCATGCCCTCGAAGGCATATCTTCCCTGTGGTCTCTTCCCCATCTCTGTCTTTGCTTTCTGATCTCTATGATCCTCTTCCGGGCCTCCCCTCGTACTGTGCTGCCTCCCCTGGGGCCCAGAGAAGTGAAGTTGACTGTGTACAGACTGAGACCTCGGAAACCATCAGCCCAAATGAACTTCCCAGCTCTAGGTTGTTGTTATTGGGTATTTTTGTCACAGTTATGCAAAGCTGTCTAAAACAGAAGTGTAAACCAATAAAAATATGAACACAAGGGACTCTCTTCACTGGAGACTCTCTGTACCACTGCTTTTGCATTCCAGGTCACACCATCCCATATTAACAGGAGCTTTGGGGGACTCATCCCGGAGAGCTCTGGCATGGGGTCATGTTTGCTGAGACAGTGTCTTTGAAACTTGTGCTGGATGAAGCACAGAGAGCAGAAAAAGATGTTAGCTGATGCTCATTTGACCTGTGTCTTCATCATTTTTTCTATATTATTAATTAATCTTCAAAACAACCAATAAGGTAGGTGCTTTTATGTTCATTTATCTGAAATGACTGGTATTTAAATGGATTAAGTAAATTTTTCAATGTCATAAAGCTACTAAGTATCAAAACTAGAATTCAAACCCAGGACATAGCCAAAGATGTTTGGCTCACGCTTGTCCTAAGGAAAAACCAGAACATTCCACTTTGAAAAAAATCTATCTGAAGAGAGAGCATGTGATGGAAATTTGAGCGAATCTGTATCAGTATTTCTGATGTGAAAATAAGCTGAACTTGAATGTGTACTATTTCTGAACCTCTTCCCCACTGCAGGGGTTTCCAACGGCTACTCACAGAACCCAAGTGTCAAGTCTTCTTACTTCCTGAGTACGCACAGCAGCGGGTTCTTCGTCCAGGTGAGAACGATATAGGACCTGCACAGTGCCAGCCCTTCTCACTCAGGCTGTGTTGTGCAGAAACCACCCAACGGAAGAGTGCAGGGTAATTAGGTTCTAGTGGGGATCAATTAACAGTCACTTCAACATGTTTCCATAGAAAGAAGAGAATATGACTCAATGATTCTATCCACCCCATGGGTTTTTTTCAAAATGACTGAAATAAACATAGAAGTTTTCACAAAACACATCAAAACTAACCAAAAAATCTAGCCATCTTGCATGCACTGAGGCTTCTGCAGGAGCCCGCGCATGATCAAGCCCTTGACTTAAAACAAGGACAGGTGTAAAATGCAGAGAAGAGTCCGTCATTTATTTTTCAAGTGAACATCATCAACTGTTCAGCAACCAACTTTGGACAGATGACAAAGTTGACTCTAGTTATTTTAGATTCTCTTTAAGAACAAGCATTTTATTTTGCTTTGAATACAATAGCAACTCAGATTGACTTTTCTTATATTACAAAGTTTTCATTGCCAAAGAGGAGAGATAAGTAGGCAAATATATACATATATGTTCAACTCATATATGTATCACTTTTTCTATCTTATTAATTAATCTCCATATATGTATGAGCTGAAATCAAATCAGATCATCAGGAGAAGCATTGTTTTTCTTAATACTAAGCCAATAAGTTGATGCTGTTTGTAAATATTCAGAAATATAGCATATGTATAGACCTTAAAAGTGACCCTGAGAAGACTCGATTCCATATTTTCATTAAATTGTACCCCAGAGCTTCTGTCCAACATCCAGGTGTCCCAAATACTTCAACATAGTGACATCAATGAGTGACAAATATTGCATGACCATATTTAGGATAATAAATAAGAATTCAGTTTTAAGATAATTTTCTTTATTTTTGAATAGGTAACAGAAGTAACAGCATAAAACATAGAGCAGGCTGACAGTGTCACAGATCCCAGTGGGTAGGAGCTCAACTTTAAAGCCGTAATTCAAAGAAAGTTCTATGAAAGAAAGGAAAACCTGGTTCTATATATTGAGTGGATCCATCTTTTATCTCAAAAAATTTTAAAAAAAATCAATGCAGGACAATCAATTAGAAAACACATCCTCATAAAATTATAGAACTTTAAAAATAAAGAAAAGATCCCTCTGGGTTTCCATGCAAAATCAGAAAGTTAATTACAAAGAAAAGAAAATCAGGCTGGCCTCCTGCTTCTTGTAAGCAGCCGTCAAAGCCAGACAGAGATGCAACAGCACCCTCCACACTTGAAGAGGCATCACGACCAGCCAGGCTGCACCTCAGAGGCTGAGGATACCCAGGAGTCCTTCCTGCAGAACTCACCAGAGCATGAACTTCATTTAACAAAGAGATGATTAAGGAATTTAATGAAAGAGCTGGTAAAAAGGATTGAATATACTAACTTAAAGCTATCTGGCTATTACATGGGAAAGAAAAAAAATAGTAGATAAATATCCTTTGCTCTGTCAAAGTAACAAAACAAAACAAAAAAGACAAGTAAAACAGAATATAAAGGATACACTCATTGATTGCTGCACAAGTAACAGGGAGAAGCAAAAGTTGACAAAATCGTTGACACCAAATGACGAAGAACATTGATTGAAAGTACTAAAATAAGGTAATAAATTGTTAAATACATCTCCAAAATCACAGAAAGTATTACAAAATAAAAGAAGTTCAACAGAGAAAAAAAGGCTACCAAATTAGACACAGAAAGTATAATTCCATATTATTTTTAAAAACTCAAATCTAGCACAATTTTTAGTATATGTGTAATAAGCACTGTAATGCATTCCATTTTCCTGTATTTAAAAAAAATCAATTAAATAAAAAACAAACTCAAACTATCCATCAAATTGATAAATATAAATAGACTCAACTTACTCATTGAAGAAAATTCTCATATTGACTTACAAATAAAGTAAATAAAGTCAATTGTAATTTCTTCCAAGTCATTATCCTTCCTCTGAATTTTCCCATCTGACCCATTTGTCAGTATCAGCTTTGTTCCTGTTTATACCATGCACTTGTCAAACAAGTTTTTATCCCTGAAATCTTGCTGTTCCAAATTCAGATCTTCTGAAGCACTTTATGTTGGTTTATTAATGCAGAGAAAAAAATGAGCAAAAAAAATCCATTCTATTATGCATTTTATTTTTAAATGCTAAATGGCTCCAGGTTTTCTTTTTCCATTTCTTATTGAATTGGTTCAGCTTTTTAAGACTGAATACAAAAGAACAACACGCCATCATCAACAGCAACAACAAAAAAATGAACAATTTGAGACAAGGTGTTTACTTTACAATAATTATGCAACAGTCCCTCTATTTCCTTGTGATGTAATCATAGGCAAATCCTTAACAACCTCTTCTAAGACTTTTTGCCCTCGCACATTGCAGAGGGTAAAAATTAATTTATTTTAAGAGATATTTATAAGTGATATAGATTGTGGTTACTTTCAAACATTTTCACTGACTTTTAGATTAAACTATAGCTCCATGTGGAAAAATTATAATATATAAATGACAAAAAGAAACAATTAATATTAAGTGGCCAAAATTCTACCAGCTTAGCTCCTCACCACCAATGGAAAGAACCATACACACCTGACACCCACCTGTGGGAAGCCCCTCGCTCTGGAGTGTGAGTAGAGATGAGCAACGGGGTGGAAAGGACTTCAGGGGGTGGACAAAGTCACAGCTCGGTCACCTTGTAGGCATCTGGGTACACAGTCCAGCTGTCACCAGGCAAGAGAGTGCAACAGAAGGGTGAAGACAACAAGGAAGTAGTAGTGTTCTCAGACAAACCGTGTCTACCTAGACCCTTAATAAGAAGTCATGTGTCATCTCTTCATTTTCTTTGATATCAGAGAATTGGAAGCAAAACTACAGTTCCCTAAATACTAATATGTATAATTTTCAATTTACAATAATTTATGTTCAATTTAAAAATAGATGATGTGAAAAAGTACAAAGAAAAGAAAATTAAGAACTTGCACCTATTTTATCACCAAACATTGTGGATAGGGTATTTTTTACATTAACAAGCCTTTTCAATATTTTTTTGTCAGCCAACAGAACTGACACTTAACTGCGAAGATCAGGCTATTCCTGTAGAGGACACAGACCAGTACCTGTCATTCTGTCCCTCTGTCCCCTTCTTAGTGACACTCAGCCACTCTTGGTCCTTAAGCACAGATCAATCACAATTATATCCTGTAATTAAGTCAGAAATTTAATTATCCCAACTAAAAGTGAATGCTGATGGATATAAGAATCCACTGGAAGCTAAATAACTAGTTTTTACAATTCTAAATCTTTCCTACCTCCACACATTTCTGTTCAGATCTGATTGGATGATCCTTCATTTTCCTTCTGGCACTAAAATGTGGTAATTCTCTGAAATGTAAAATAAAAAGAAACTAGGACATGCATTTGTAAGTTAGTTTTTTTTTTTTTTTTGGTGAAATTTTCTTAAAGTTATCTAAAAATCAATCCAGACCATCTCGTCTAATGCATCTTGACATCTGCCCTTCCAGCATGAAGTTGGTTGCCAGGCAAAAGCAGGTTCTTAATAATTTATGCTGTTTACTTTGTGATTACTTCATGGAGGCTGGCGACATGAATCAATATTTTTTTAGCATCCCCAAAATAAATCGGAGATAATTGTTAAAGTAATACACATTAATTTAGCCTGCCAAATTAATTTCCCGACACTCCTTATACTACAAGAGTCTTAATTAAGAAACAACTAAGATTGCCTTTTCTTTTTATAGACACTGCTGAGCCACCGGCTCTGAACAAAGCCATTTAACTCCTTTGATGTATGTGATTTAAAGAACAGAGAAAATCTACAAAGCATTAGCTATAGCTTGAATTGTAAAAGGCTTTTTATAGTTTGCAAAGCGATTCCATGTTCTGTTCTGCAAACTGTTTTCTGTTCTGCAAGATGTAATCGAGATCTCCTGTGAAGCCATTTCAATACTGTGAGGGGTGTCCCGTCCCAGGCGCCACATTTTCAGAGGCTCTATCATGAATTAGTGGCTCCAAGAGAGAAAAGTAAGTAATAAAATCTGTTGAAATTATAGTAAGAAGGAGGTTTGAAGGATCTGAAAATATTTAACCAAAACCTCAGATGTAATATCATAATAATTTAGGGGACCCTCTCTGTCCGGCATGTCTCATGTTGAAGAGGACCTAATTTAATCTCTTGTTCCAGATGCAGAGTCGGCACTGATGATGAATAATTACAAGGAGGCAGAGACAGTTTCACATAAGAGTCCTTTTATGATAGAAAAGCCTTCCTGGTGAGAAAGCATTCCACGTGGTGAAGTGAGGGACAGTCCTCCAAGGCCACAGTCTCAGGCTTTCAATGAGTCCAAGTTTCAACGAATAAAATTCATTCAAGGAGCAGCCTCATATCCCTGGTCCAGCCCCTACCTTGACCCTTGTTACAACTGTGAGATGGATATTTCAAAACTTTAAGGACAGGAAATTATCAAAATGCCTGCCCATCCCGTATGGCATGCCATGCCAGGCTTGGGTGCTACCACTTACCATATTATAAGCCAGCTACTATGAAGGTATTAGCTGGACTGTGTGAGACCAAGGGCATCATACATCCTTCCAGAAGCTTGGGAAGGGCACTGCTGTCATGCCCAACCTGCTAGACTCTGTCAATCAATCTCCCCTAGCACTTACTTCATGATACTTAGTTACAATATCCTGATATGATGAGCTCTGAGAGAGCAGAAAGCATTCCATTTATCTCTATAACTCCATGGCTTATCCAAATGTCAGCATTTATAAGATATTCAGTACATGCTTAATCAGGTATAAATGCATTTCATTCCAAATAAGCATTACATCCATGCAGGCACTCTATCAACAGCAAGATTAAGTTAATATAAGACACTGTCCCTACCCTTATAGAGGGTGAGTGAGTGAGGGTGCATGTACGGGGGAGTTCTGACTTTTAAGATTTCTTTCAACTTGAAGGATCTATAAATCCATGTTTCTTTCATCAATTAAGATATCTTAGATTCAAAGGCAGGAAAAATGGCCATGCTACATTAGGATTTTCATAGTCTTTTAATCTACGAGGGGCAACATTATTGATGAGCTTCTAGAAAATCAAATAATTCAAATAATCTATATGGTGTTCTTTTAGTGAAAATGGTTTTCTTTTAGTTAATTTAAAGAGGGAAGAGATCTGGTTAGAAATTTGTGTCAAATCCATACAAAGTGTACTTTTATCATATTAAGAAGAAAAAGGGCCCTAGAATTTAAAGTATGTGGTGATTTTCTCTACATATTAATTGAAGAATCCATGCCATTAAATTTATATTAAAAAGAATAACAGACACTATGTTTACTCCCCACCAAACAGAGGTTCCCAGATTAAATCTCTTGAATGAGATGTGGTTACCTTTATTATGACTCTCCTTTTACAAAGCATGAGACCAGGCTTAGAGGCTGTCATTTTCCTTGTATCAAGAATAGGACATAGTGGAGCCAGAGAGTTGAGAACCAGAGTTGAGGTTCACAATCCCTTCCTAGATCGCCTTGTAGAATAATCTTCTCTTACATCATGATAGGAATTTTGTTTCTTACATTATATTTTCATTCTTTTTTCAGAAGTCACATAAAATAAAGTCAGTGATCCATGATTCTGATGTAGTCGAGGCCAAAGCCATGCACAAGATTTGAGTGCAGAGGTGCAAAGCAATATGGTACCCTTTAGTAGGAAAAGAGGGGTCAAGTACCCCAGCCCTTTATTCCACTTCTCTGCATTATCCATTCAAATCAATTTAGTGGCTATCCTTTCCACCCCATCCCTCGTGTTCAGGTTCAAAAGGACTCAGTTGTATTAAATAAATGCTTATTTGATTAAATGCAAATATATTATGGTACACATTCACATATGTGCAAGACAAGTGGTCAACTGCATTCCAAAGGCATTTTAACTTGCTGAGAGCTAAGATGCTTGCTCTATAAAGCTATGTGTACTTTATTTTGGACCTGAATGATCTTTCCTTGACTTAGTTTTGCATATATTCTGTTTTTCACTTTGTACTCTAAATAGTTAGTTAATTGGGACTATTAAGCAGATTGTAGATGTTGCTGCTGGGAGTCATTGTATCTCAACAATAACTAAAGGAATTTCTACTTAATTTGCTCGTTGGTTCCAGGTTTGCTAGAGAAGGACCTTGCCCCCTGCAGTTGGATTCAAAGAGTTGAGAAGAGGCTGAAGTGCTCTGCTGTGGGAGGCCATTCATTTCATGTGCAAGTCATTCATATTCTTTTGTAAACAAATTAATGGAGAGTTGCCAGTGTGTTTTCATCCCACCAAATCACCTTAGCAACATGGCTATAAAAGCAGCATGAATCTGCCTGCAGAGGCTCAGTCGTTCTGAGAACAAGGATTCAGCAACAAATGGGATAGCAAAATTCTCCATTTATTTTAATCCTTTACAGTGAGTGTTGGAGATTTCATGGAACATTTTAGACCCCAAAGGTAAAATAGGAAGGGGCTGAATTCCTCATATATAGTATATAAAATGATTAGTAAACTCTCAACCGGCTGTATTCGCTACCTTTACTGACATGATAGAAAATACCATGGACCTTTTGCTCCACCAAGTTAATGTAGCACAAAAAGAAATGGAAGAGATATCTCCAAGAACCAGGTGAGGCTAAGTTGAATAATAGACCCTTTGGTTGCAAGTTACATTGCTTTACTCTTCTGTGTGAGGAATGTGATCCCTGGACACTGAGAGCTCTAGACCTAGAGCCCAAGGAAGGCCTGGGATGGGGCTCACCAGAATCTCCACGGGCTTCTTTTCCATCTCAGTCACATTCAGAAGACACCACTGTCTGTAGGGGGCACGGTCCCTGCCTTTCCTCGTGGGATGCAATATTATTTTTGACTTTTGATATTGATAGAGATGGGCAATCTCATGCCCAGAGTTCTCAATCCACAGGCATAGGACTGGATACTGGGGCTGTCACCGTCACCTTGCCACAGTTGTCCTTTTGCGGCCTGCCAGAGTGGAGTGTGGTCCTAGTGTGTGAAGCAGATTGGCTTTAGGTCTGCGTCTGCTACTTGGCCCCTCCCTACCACTATGCTGACACGGGGGACTCGGTGACGCTTTAGGCCCCTGGCTACCAGTGTTATCTCCAGTCCTATGATCAGAAGTCATTAAATGCCTGGGTCTCCTGCTCCCCACTGTGAGGCCACCAATAGGCTGTCCCAAGCCTCTTCAAGGAACAAGCCAGGGAATCCTTACTGCATCCACTTGCAGTGGTGCCTGGGCCTGTCCTAATGGGTGCCTAGTCTGTCACCAGTCCATGACTTCTGGGTCAGAAAACTGATTCCAACTTAAAAAGAGGGTGGAGAGACATGACCACTCACTGGAACAGCTTCCTGCTTCAGGCTCTTGATCATCTGCCCTTGACTTCTTCCATGGGACACATTCAGTGCTGCCTTGCTGACCACCCATCCCTCTTGCCCCAGAGACATATGTTCTGTGAACCACTCCACAGCTCCACATGGCCAGGCCCCTGCCACCCCACCACATGCTGTACTGCCATTAAGTGCCACCACTCGCCTTTTTTACATTAGGATCTAACCATGCCCTCATCACCAGGGGAGCCAACATTAGCAGGTCTCCCATGGAAAGACCACTACTGAGTCCTCAGAGAACCAGCATGTTTTTCGGGTATTGGAAACCGCGTGACTCTGGGCCGTCCACAGCACAATTGGCCGACTCTTCAGCATGATCACTGTTTCAACCCCTATTTGCACGGAAATTCCAGAATTTCTAGGCCACAGGTGCAGGACCAGGGAAAGCAGGAGAGCCTGAACAGACAAAGGCTCTGGAATGGGTCACATCGATGTCCCCTTCTCAAGTTTGGTGTCTCACTGCTTTCTCCCCAGGCCCTGGCCTTAGCTTGAACAGACGTGATGGGCAAGGGTAGAGCATCCAAGTTTTCAAGTGATCCACTACTTTTTAAGTCAATTCTTCAGAAGTTTCTGCTCTTTCACAACAGGAAACAAAGTTGTTGTTGTTGTTGTTTTAAGCTTTTTGCCATGAAAACTAACTTTCATGTTTTGACTTAAATTGGTTTTTCATTTTCCTGTGATGATTGAGCCGTCAGATTCCCTTTCTCTTATTCGTGCCCTTCCTGCTCACCTTCCCATGTCTGTGCTGTTTCACCTGCCTGCTCTTATGTCAGGGCATCACCTAGGAGAGTTTTGACAATCGCAGGCCAGGCGCTAGCCATGTGCCTGGCCACATCTACCTACCACTGACAGGACCCCTCTTCCCAGCCAGCTGGCAGGCAGTATGACCCCACGATCATCAGCCTCCTGAGACCACTCCTGGCATCGGTGGTCTTAGATTGAATTCGAAAGAAACAAACCCCAGGATAGAGAACGGCGTCCAGTGCCCTAGTGGCGATAGTCCAAGGGAGGACTGTGAGAGAGAAGGGAATGGGGCTGGGGGAGGAGGAATTAAATGGAAATGCCTCGGCTGGTCACTTGGGGAGCTCTGAAGCTGGAAAGCCTCATAGGGGAAGAGAGAGAGGTGGGCCTTGTGACTTCCTTCCTTGGGATCCTTGGGAGTCAGTGGCTGACGGGGAGGGCTGAGACCAGTGGACGTGGCAGCTCCTTTTACACAAGGGAAATTCCTGGGGACATCATTTGTCAGCCATCCACAGCCCTGCAGCCAGAGGCAAGTGCCCTGTCCTGAGGACTGAGCCATGCGCCAGACACCTTCCTTCTGGTGTGGACTACCTGTGCTCTGGAGGCACCATAGGTAACCAACTTTTACTAAGTTGGTATTTTTAACGCTGGTACCTACCTGAACAACCCAAATGACATGAACAGAGATGATTTAGAACTATTTGGGGCAAAAGGAAAAAATAAAACTACACTTAACACGCTACTGAAAACTCAGAAGTATAGCACCCACACACCCAAGTAATCAAGAACTGTGTGTTGAGGAATGTACAAGTGCCCTTGTGTTGAGAGCAGAGTTTCTTACTCTGTGGGTATCCAGAAACAGATCTCTACAGCAAGAGGGAAAGGAGCTGTCTTCTCATCTGACATTCTTTAGAGGTTGGTGTGAAGTATGAGCTCACAGTGCGATTCTTTTGCAGTAAAGAAAAAGAAAACGCCAGACTACTGGAGAATTACAAGTTTGCACAGTCTCTGTACCATACTTGAATGTGTGTGTGAGTGTATGTGTTACCATTATTGGTCAATGGTCAGCAATAAGTAGACTGCAGTAATGAATTAGGGAAGTTGGAGTTGTGATACTTGGTTATAATAATGGGACAAAAAACAAAGCAGGTTATCACAAAGAGAACCATCTTGTAACCAAACAAATGACCCAAGTGACAAAGGTAAAGTAGATTTGAGAATGAGAACTTGTGTCTGTGGATGGCTGGTTAGCTTTGATTTTCTCAAGTGGCATTAAAGGCAATATGGGGGACATGAGGACACTCAGATCATCCATTCTTTAGGTACAAATCACATAATTAGTTTTTTAAAATGAAATGAATTACATGTGAGCTAAAAATAATTATCAAAATTCATTTAATAGTAAAATAATTCAGAACTGCTTGAGCTGGCCACATGGCTGGTCTTCTTACTCAGACATCCATGTGTCCACAACACTAATGATATTTAAATGCATAAAACTGAACCATGTCACCAAGGTATTCATTTCCTTCTCATCCTTCTCTTACATACTATGTTTCAGATATTGCCAGGTGCAAGGGATAAAAGAAGCAATTCTTGTCCTCAAGATCTCACAGCTTTGCAGGCAGACAGACATATAAGCATATATGGCATAGCTATAGAACAATACACAGGAGAGAGCAAATCATTACATGGGACACATATTGACCACATATCATGTTCCAGGTTCCAATGTTCAAAAGGTAGGAATAAAGCACTTTCTCAGTGCACTCGGGGAGGGAGGGAATGCTCCACCTGGGTAGACTTGTGTTTCAACATGAAGACAAACAATTCATCATAATACCAGGGCTATGGGTAAGGAATTGCAATGTTTTAAGCTCGTGTTTAAGAGTTGCAAGTGCCCAAGTGAAGTAGGAGGGCTCTGGGCACTCTCAGAGAGCTGGCAGGGTGTGTGTATGGTGGGGGGCGGGGTCCTCAAGCAATAACCAACCCCCTGGGTATTGGGCATGGGGCTGAGAAGAGAAATTCATCCCTCAAGATGGGAAGTGCAGGCTGAGCTGAGGGTACAGAGACAGGAAAGGGCTTGTGAGCTGAGAGGGTCAGCAAGAGTGGCTCGGCTTCCTGGACGGTCATGTTTCTATACCAGAATGCCAAGCGCCATAAAGCAAAACGACTGTTGAAATTGCCTCCCCAAAAGGCTGATGAGAACAGGCAGGGGTGAAGTAGAATCTGGAAGGATGTGAAGTTCCGCCTTGAGGGTGAATCCCTGAGGTTTGGTATTTCGAAGGAGGAGCCTGCTAAATGAGAAAAGCAGCAGAGTTCAGCAGTCAGTGAATTGAGAAGGTCAAGAGCACAGAGGTCGTGTATCCGCAGGTGCAAGTGAGCAGATGGTGGTGGTACTGGAATGGGGAGGAAGGTGGTGAGCCACTGTTATCCCTCATGGAAGGATGGCCACCACTCAGGAGCTCATGTGTCCTGCCCAGGAAGTGCATTTCCCTGGCCAGAGGGATGGAAGGAAGGGAATGGGAATCACACCCCAGCAGGTCCGTTTTACCTTGATCCCTACATTCCTGTTAGAAGGTTCCCAGGTTTCTAAATGGGCATCACAGAGGGATAATTTACCTCTGGACACAAGGACTGGGAGTTAGTGACTTTAAAGCTCTTTTTTACTTTATTGGGTTAAAATTTCTCCTTAAAAAGAATATTCTGCCTGACTGCTTCCTAATTAGAAGGATGTGGGGTAACAGAAAACTCACTGTTCTGGGTCTCAAAAAAATCTTTATTGACCTAGTTCTTTATCCTGGATTAGTTGTCTTTTATTCCTTACCTTCAGTTGGGGAAGAAGAGCATTTGGGAATAACCTGAGATGGGAAGAAATATACTTGCTAGAGAAATGGAAAGAAACCATTGAAGTTGGAAGAGACAGTGAGGGCTGAGACAGTCAAATGAGTAGCAGATGGGAAGTCCCCAAGACACCTGCCAGATAGCATCATTGTGATCTTATTTTTTTTCTTTTATTTTTTCTTTAACTAGGAAAAGAGAAGTTAAGTCACTTTAAGATTCCTATCATTCAAGATAGAGCCAAGAAAACACAAGCTACTCTAAGACTTTCAAAAAGATGGATCTGGTTACACAGCTTCCCGTCTTATGATTCCCCACCAAGGATAGCGTGAGATGGGGATCCCTGTGTGTCTGAGGATGGGTATTTTAGGAAGAGCTGGTGAGGGAGGGAGCAAAGCAAGGCTATGGCTTAAGTTGAGCTCAGTGTTTTTGCTTGATCCACAGGGAAAGGAACTAGGATGCATCACAAAATTGTCTCCTTCCTGGTGCAAGAGAACCGCATTTTATAACCTGAATTATTGTTATCATTACAGCTGCCACAGGCCGGTCTTGGTGGAGGAGGCCAGTTCTGGGTCCTTAACAGTCTTAAGTTCACAGCAGGGGTTGTTGAGTGCATGGATCCAGTAAGATCTAGACAGCTAGAGCATCTTCTGGGCAGCTGAAGGGAAGAAAAGAGAAGAGGTGATGGATGGCGAAGCCCCCTGGGGTGCAGCAACAGCCAGAATTAGCACCCCTAGGCCTTGGAAAAACAATAAGACCCCCCACATCCCCCACCCAGCCTTGACATCTTGGCACTGGCCAGAGGGAGTTGGGACCACAGAAAGAGGGTGCCTTGCAGAAATTGGAATTACGGAAGAAGTGTTGCTGGAGGCCCTGAAAACCTAAGGAAAAGGAAGAGGAGGAGGAGGAAGAGGAGGAAGAGAAGAAGGAGGAGGAGGAACACATCACTGCTATCTCCCCATCCCTGACTTCAACCTTGCCTCCAGCGGTGTGAAACTTCCAGAGAGCACAAGAGCCTGGGGGAAGATTGTTGAGAGCCACAGCCCAAGGGGCCTCAGCAAACTTCCAGCTGCCAGCTGATGATTGGCTCACTGCGGCCCCAGCAAACTTCTAGCTGCCAACTGATTGGCTCCTCTGCGGTGATGCTCATTGGGTTGTTTCCCCGCCCTTTCAGACCACGGAGCTGCTCATTGGGGGACTTTTTTTGGCTCCGCCCACGCGAACTAGCCAATCGGCCTCAAGAGCAGGAGGAGTGGGGAAGGTTGAGAGGCTTGTGGGAAGCCGATGGTGGCAGTTGGGCTCTGAAGGTTTTTCTGAAGAGCTGTGTGGTTTGGCGTGTGTGGTTCTAAAAATAAAGTTCGTTTCTTTTGACAAGTGGCTCCTGAATTGTACCCAGCCAGACTGCGGCAGAAGATAGAGACCTGCCAGGCAGAACCCAGGAAGGCATGGGAAGAGATCAGATGCCACCTTCAAGTTAACAAGCTCCCCCTAGAGAAACCGAGGCCGTTGCCCTTAGAAGGCTGAACCCCATTGTCTGATGACAGTGTTCAGTACACAATTTCTAGGTGGTCAGATTATCTGAATTTGTGGCTCTTAGAGTTTGTGAAAGGAAAGCTGTTAGGATGCTGGGTCTCTGAAGCTGCCCAAGGCATTTCAGGGCCCCCTGGCCACTTTCAGCCCCCATGGTTGCCATATAAAGGAGTAGACCCTCTTTGCATTTTGAAGTCTATAAGGTGCAATTCTTAACAATAATGCCTGGTGCGTGATCTGAGTTTACAGATGCATGTTCTGAGCATGTGTACCTTTCTTACTTTCTAAAGGAGTAAAACTCTATTTAGAGCAAATGGGGTGGGTAGGACTCTAAGACTCAGTCTGCTTTAGGGAAGAGAGACTTGCAGTGCTACTCCTGGCCTTAAAGTGCATTGTGAGATTCACAACTGTGGCACCAGCAGAGACGAATCCCTGGGGAATGGAAATGGAGCTGATAGTTGGGTTAAAACATTACAGAAAGCAAAACAGAGCAAGAGAACACACGGGTTTTAGGAAAAACCTACCTTTTTATCTGTCACTCCCTGCTTAAAATAGATTTCTGTATTTTTACATCTATTAATTTTTTTGGTCACTCTGATTTATTTTATTGATCATGCTCTTCAGTGTGACCATAAGATGTGCACTGTGTGACCTGTAGGACACCCTCCTGTCCCTACAAGTGACCTAGTATAATTTTGATGAAATGCTTTCTCCCAGTCCCATGCGTGGGTCCTGGTATTGCACAGGATCATTTGCAGGAAGGTTCCTGTGTTTAAATTGCTAATTTCTAACTTGGTAATAACATAGGCAGGCATTTCCTTGTCTTGGGACTCAGGTATCTTAACTGAATTGAGAACATCGCTATTTGAGTCTCCTTAAGTATTTGTGAGCAGGCGTTTCTCTGCCTATGAATGAGGATGAAAGGGTTCTGGAGGCGGAAAGCTCTGGCGCATGCAGAAGGCACGTCCTGTCCCCGTGAGGAGCCTACAGGGAGCAAGAGCGTGTTTTCATGCGAGAACTTGAAGTGCTCAGAGCAACTGCTGAGGCATCTGGGAGGCCTGGTGGCTTCAAGGGTCCTTCCTGAGAAATCCTAAATGTTAGCTTGCCAAGAATGTGTGATCAGAGGAGAAAGGGAAAGAGTGTGCTTGGTAGCATGCCCCCAAGGAGGCAAGGATATTGCCTGCAGGAGAAGCATGGTCTGCTTTTAACTTTAGAAATTCCTCTTTTGTGTCCCTACAGGGTTGATCATCTTCATGTCCTAATATTGCTTGATCCGGTAAATGACAAGGAATGGAACGCTGGAAACTCAAGTGGCCGAGATGGGTAGGGACTGTATTTCAGACCCACTGGCAAGGGGCAGCCTCCAGCTACCATATGTGGGCAGTGGGCAGAGAGCTGCGCTTCACTCTCCCTCCCATCCATTAAGCAAAATTACACCAGATGTCAGACAAAACCCAGGAAACTTGTAAGAAACCCCTTAAAATATTACATAAATTCTAGTAAACTATTCAACATATGGCCACCCCATCTCTATGGTCACAATAGCTCCAAGTAGACAGTTGGATTTGTACAAGTTACCAAAAAAAAAAAAAAAAAAAACAAACAAGAAAGCTGTCTTGGTCACGTACCATCATCCCAGCGAGATGGAGACTTTTCTAGAGGAACTTAGTCTAGGTGTGTGGCTTGCCTTCACTTTTCAAGGCACCCCCCCCCTCCACCACCGCCTCACACATTTTAGTCCCCAAGTTCCAGAGGTTTCATAGACCACACAGATTCATTGGGCTCCCACCTGGAGGGACAGACACTGCATTGTTCTGCAGAGGGTCCAAAAGGAAGGGAGCTACTTCTGACATCCAGGAGGTGCCCACTCACCGCCTCCCTCACATTTCCACGATGTGACGATCCTCCTTCAAGATTGAGTGCTTTCCGGCTCTCTATGAGCTCCCTACACACAATTGTGTTTCCTGAATGTCTCTGACTTTCTGGAATCAGAAACTACTAAAATAAGGGGAGAGAGTGGCTGCAGGCTGGAGTGGCTGGGAGAGCCTTCTGAAATGAGAAGGTGTGAATGATCAGCCTATCAGTCAGAGTGGATCTGCAGGAGGGTGGAGGACAAGTGATGAGGGCCCTCCAAAGACTCAGGTCCTGTTCCTATTAAACCAAGGCTGAAACTCTCGATCACACAGATCAGTGGCTCTCAAACTTCAGGTCAGTTCTGTCCAGGGGAAATGTAATGCAAGCCAAACACATAACTTTAAAATTTCTAGCAGGTATGCTAAACAAGTAAAACATATAGGTGATATTCATTATAATGGTGTGTTCTGTTTAATACAGAATGTATTATCATTTGGCATGGAATTAATTTAAAATATCACATATGTGATTTTTAAATTTCTATTTTTGAATGAGGCCTTTGAAAGGCAGAGCATCTTTATATATAGCACATCTCAGTTTGGATTAGATGTTCTGTGATAAAGCCACATGTAGCCAAAGGCTACTATGTTGAGCAGCGCGGGTTGGAAATACATCCAGACTCTACTGCTGTATACCAAGGAGTGAATCAAGCTAATTTTTAATACAAGAAAACAGCAAGCACACACTAACATGCCTACAAAGGCCATAGGAGGAAGGAAACCAATGCAGGGTGAGGAGGAGTAATGCCAGCAGTAAATCCATAAGCACATACTGTCTAAATCACAAGGCAGCGTAGATTACACTTGTCAGGCCTGATCTCCAGGGGGCAGTCCTGTCCTGTTATTGTCCCCAATTCGTGTCCCCTCCTCTTGCTCCTACACTCTTCCTTCCCAGGCCAGACTAGGCATTTTCTTCAAGACTCTTATCCTTTAGGAAGTAGGCTCTTCCTGAGCCTCCATCAGTGAAAAACTGGCAAATGAGTTCTCTGGATCTTAGGATCAGCTAAAACCATGAACCATGCCAGCCAAGGTCAGCAGCTCATGAAGAAGCATCTCCAGTCTTCAGGCTGAAAACAGGGTCAGCTTGGGTGGCTCTCAGACATAAATGCATGAGGAAGACAGGGATTTCAAGACCTTGGGTCACAGTGCCTATCAAGTGCCACGGGCACACACTCTCTGAAGGCAGAGATGGATTGTTGCCAATAAGCCACAGAACGTAGGTCAAAACAAGGCAATGGAGATAAGCCACAATAATAACTGATGCTCATGGTAAGGGATGCCCACGGCACATCACCTGGTCTATGGAATTTGCCTGTCCCACCAATTAGAACCAGCTGAGGAGGTCCTGTCAGGCAGAGGTCAGCATGTGTTTAAATCAGCTATTCATGTTGATGGCAGTTTTTTCCTATGTCAGAGTTAGCAGAGCGTCCCGAGCCTGCTCATAGAAACCTTGATAAGATTCTTAACAAGGTTTGACACTAAGCTACCATTACTGTTGGCGCAGGAAGAGATGTCTCTGGAAGGATCACAGCAGTTCCCGGAGGGAAGGGGACATTGGGCTCAGGACCAACAGGATTCTCACTTAACAATCTCAGCTCATGACAGGCAAAGGCAAAGACCAAGGTTTATTTAGGGACTAGATACACATTGAGGAGAGAATAGGAGCCATCCCAAGAGAGCCGCCATTGGGGTGGAGCAAGGACTGAACATTCAAGGGAGAGTGGAGTTATCTGCAAAGGGAGAGACTGCAGCCACAGTCTGCAGTGTGGGGTGGGGTGCTAACACCTACAGTGGGTTGGTCCTCAGGCTGGAGAGAGTGCGCCAGGTAGAGGGCGTGGTTTCACGCCAATCTTCCTTGCGCACACACATGCCCTCCTATTCCAAGGGCATGGCTAGGGGGCGCATTCTTCAGGACCTGCTCCTGAGCACCCTCTGCATCTCAGTACGGCTCTTTGTCCTCAATCCCACCTCACCTTCACTCCATTCTAGATTCCTTTTCTCCCTCCTATATTTTCTTCCCATTCCCTTGACATCTCCTTTTTTTTTAAAAAAATCCATATTCGTTAAAAACATTCCCACCAAGTCTATTAACAAATTTCTGAGCCCCATTAGCAATTAAATTGTGTCCTTGAGCCTAATTTTAAATCTGAAGAGTCTCATTTCTTTTTACAACTTGTCCCTTGAAATTGCTCACTCCATCTTGCTCTGGGCCAGAGATTCTAATTTCCTAAAATAAATTTATCCCATTCCCAGATCCATGATTAGGGTGCTAGAAAGTGCCGCCCATTGTCTTCTAGGCAATCCCATGACTTCCACACTGATTTAACCACATTTCTGATACCGAATATGTGGATTTTCTGCACCAGAACTAACTCTCTCTGGATACCAGTGAGGTGTCCCTTGTCTTAATTCAATTCTGAGGCTAACCATCTGGAGTTAGAACAGACTTTATAGATCAGGAGTCAATCTTGCATGCCTGCCCCATTCAGGCAAGTAGTACTGTGCAAGGAGTGAGTCCCCAGATTATCCACATTGGTACTTGATATGGCTACAAACTGGGGGTCTCTCCTATTTGAATAATTTGCTGTGACATCCCACTGAGCTCAGGGAAACACTTTATCTACATTTACTGGTTTATTGTAAATAAATAAAATTAACGAACAGGTGGAGAGATACATAGGACCACATCCAGAAGGGTCCTGAGTTCAGGAGCTTCTGTCCCTGTGGGGCTGAGAAAACTTTCAGCTCTAATCATTACTCAGTCTTTTGGGGATCAGCCCCAACTAGAGGCTATTTAGGGGTCCCCAGCCAGCAGTCATCTGTTAGCATACAAAAAGACTCCCATCACTCTGGAGATTGTAAGGATTTAGAAGTTCCTATGTCAGGAACCAAGAACCAAGAACAAATATTGTTTTTAAAAGTGCTCCTAGTACCTCTATCACTCTGGAAACCATAAGCTCTATGCTAGAAACTGAACAGAGACAAACTATATATTCTTACAATATTATTTGCCTTGTTCGCTGATTAGGAATAGGCAATTGCTGTATTGTAATTTCTGATTATTCACAGTCATTGAATCTTGGTTCAAAACAAAAGGCCTTGAGATACTTATTAACACTGTCATCCTAACTTTTTCAAAAAAATAAAGCTTAAAATACACAATTAGTGAACAAGTTCAATATTTTAAATGGTGTGAATAAAAATGGTTCATCAAGCAGCTGGGGTTGTAGCTCAGTGGTAAAGCGCTTGCATAGCATGTGTGAGGCACTGGGTTTATTTCTCAGCACCACATTAAAAAAAATTATATAAAGGTCCATCAACAGCTAGGGAAAAAAAAAAAGGTTCATCAAGCCTTTCCAGGCAGAAGTAATTCAGAACATTTAACTTGTGAAATTAATGAAACTGAAGTTTCAAAACCCTCATTTCTGAGACTCCAGAATAGAATAGAGTCAGCATCTATTTGAAGGACATCTTTAGGTGTTGATGTTCTTGTTATAACTCACATAAATCTTATGGTTCTTGTTCGAAGAAACTCAGCAAATATTTCTCCACCTGAGGAAGGCCTGATTGGATTTCTTCAAGGTGCTGTGCTGTGTAAGCTTGGGAAAGGCGTTCATCAGAGCTTGCATTTCTGGAAAAGATTGTTCTTGCTAGTATGCTGAGTAGGCGTTGGAACATTCATTCTGGGTAAACTCCTTACAATGGAATCTGCCAGAAAACAGCTACTGCAGATACAATACCCATAGTCTCCTTTAATTAGCATTTTCGGAAACTTCTAAGAGAACTCTTGCACAGATCAGCACTCATGAATATTAAACACCAAGGATAAAAATCTTACAAGTAATCGCTGCCCTGTAAGTGCTCACTTGGTTAAGCAAATCTTTTGTATTTATCAAATAATTCTCGACTGGATCTTAATTCTTTTCAAATGAGCTAGCTTCCTACTTGGGTCTCATGCAGATCACAGCTTGGTTTTGAACCTACGCAGCAAAATTAAGCCACACAAATATCATTCCACAACATGGCGCCCTCAGAAAGACCTGGTCTCACACTGCAGTACAAGGGTGCAGGCTGGAAGCCCTGGGTGGATCCACCCTCCTCAATTAATCTGCAAGTCTTGGCTGATCTGTGAGGGGAAAAGGAAAGAAATTGGTGGAGAAAATTTTGATTAAAAAGGTAGAGATCTCTTACTAATATGTAGATTTTCATCAGAAGCCTAACTACAACACTTGGTATTTAGGACTCCAAACACAAAGGAAAATCATAATGGAAATAATTTTCAAATATTTTTGCTAATCCCATAATGAAATTTTATTCTATTAGCTATTGAGAAAGAAAAATGTCACTCTACAGTGAGTAACTGATTTTTATCAATAAGCTTCAATGTCAGATCTAATTGTTAGTGTTAAATGGCTGATGTGTGGTATATGCTTAGTAACTATGTGTTGTATAGAATTTAACTTCAGAAAATTGGATGGCATTCTATGAATTGTACAGGATTAATGGAGGTTTTAAACTGTATTCCTAATGCCACGACTTCTGAATTGGCTTGTGAACCTTCAATCCTCAAATAACCTCTTTGGACAGAAGCGAAATTTGCATCTGAAGAAAAAAAAAAAAAACTCTTCAGAGGGAGCTGTCTATTTACTATTTAAAAAATCAGAAGTTATTTATACAATGGAGAAAAATAAGCTGTATGCATTATATTAGTGAGTACCACCAAACAACTTTATGGAATCCTCTAATACATTCTGATGATCTAAATGTTACAAAATGGCCTAAAATTGAAGCTTTTGCTTTAATATTATCATTTTGCATCTGTGCCCTTAGAACTTTACTAGTATTATTTGTTTAAATTAACAATTTTCAAAGTATGGTAACCGAGGCTGAAAATTTGAAAAATACAAGAATATGGGAAAAATTTTAAGCCACCCTCCCTCTTCCACTCAATGAAAATATTAGCATTTTAATTATCATCTTTTAATGGTGTTTGAATGCAGAGACCCTCAGGGATAAGGCTGAATAAATCATAATTCCTGTAGGGAGGCCTCTTGGAGATATCTCAGGGCCTCGCTGTCACCTGAGAAGAATATAAACACAGGTGTGCTCTAGAAGCACTGGTTCTGACAGAAAAAGAGCATAAACTCTTGATTATAGATGTGTGTGTGTGAATGTGGGTGTGAACAGTGCTGCTGGGATTATTTAAAAGAATTGTATTTGTATATTGCCACAAAGGGAAAACTTTTTAAATGTCAAATGATAACAAAACCTGGGAACGATTTCAACTGAAAAGGTAAAAGTATCGTACCATCTTTCATATGTTTCTCTTTGCCTTGGCTACTATAATATTCAAGACTCATTTTTATATCTAACTGTAGTATCAAACCTCAATTCAAATCTCATCGTTTAAAAAAATGTGGTTCGACTCCTCAGTCCCGGCTTGGCTATCACCTTTACATAAGTTTTTGGTGTGGATTACATTTATTTTTATTATAATTTTCTCCAATGACTATTTTTTTTTTCAATTTTGTATTGGTTTTGAGAAATAAATGGAACATAATTTGATTAAAAGTTAAACACAAAGCCTGGGGGGTGGGAGAAATCCAAACTTCCTACAGCTAGCAAAAATGAAGCCAGCCAACCCGTTGCTCAGGTGATAACTCTGAGGACTCAGTACAGAATTTAAGCTATGTTTCACCAGTGAAGTGGCTCACAACCAGCCACTGTCCTGCCTGCTCTTACAGAATCCTTCCTTCCTCCTGTACCTCCTCCTCCCTCTCCCTCCTCCCTGGCCTGCCCCAGGTGCAGCTAGGCTATCCAGGAGCTGCTTGACAGGCAGGTGCTGGGCACGAACTTCCATTTCCACCAGGGGATCTTGCTGCTGTGCATCTACCCCTTCTTCTGGGCACTCTGGCTTCTATGGGCAGATGCAGGGCTTCCTCTAAGAATGTCCCTGCCCTCTTCTCCTCAGGCATAGCTGCCTGTCTTGTGGGTTGGCCACTGTGCCCTTGTGTCCACTGGTTCCCATCTTGCTCGCCTCTGAAGCCTACTGCACAGAGCTGCCTGCGTGGTGAGGACAAGCGAGGCTCCGTGCTATTCCCAAAAATGTGTGGGAGCCATCTGTGGGAGCCATGTGGTGGTGTACCCCACAAAACCTGTGGGACCCGATATCTTAAGCAGCTTCCCAGATCACGGTATCTCCTTCTGATGACTAAGCTTCTCCTCTAGGATATTTCTTTCTTTTTTCCCCACATTTTTTTATTCGTGCGCTGCAGTGGTGCACAGTGCTGGGGTTTGTTGTCACGTCCTCACACACGTGTAAAGTACAGCAATATGGTCTGGCCAGTGTCCCTCCCCAGCACTCCCCCCTCCTGCTCTTCCATCCTTTTCTTTTACTGATCTTTCATTGATTTTCATGAGATTCCCCTGCACACACACTTTCTTTCCTTTTCCTCTCTAGCTTCTGCCTATGAGAGGAAACGTACATCCCTCCACCTTCTGAGTTGGACTTACTTCAGTTAGCATAACAGTTTCTAGCTCCATCCATTTTCCTGCAAACGCCACAGTTTCCTTTCCTCTGGGACATGGAGGTGTGAGGAGGGGAGGGGGGTACTTTGTCAGTACCCTACTCAGAGCCCTCCGCCTGACTGAACCCATGGCCAGGCATTTGTCACAGATCTGCTTGGTGCCTGATGCCCCGTCTCCCAGCGGGCAGTTCTCCTGCAGCAGGTGCTTCATTCTCTCATGCAATGGAGCCTTGCGGGGCTGCCCCCACCAATCCCCAGACACCACCACTCCTGCAGAATCCCCAGATGCGCCTGGCTTGGGCTCAGGCTGAAAACACCACCAGAGGTCTGAATAGCTGATGAAATAAATCGTATCATATCCAGAGCAAGGAGACAGATGTTATTTACAAGATCTATTTTTTTTTTTTTCTGAATGAAAATAATTCTAGCCAATCAGTTTAGGAAGCATCAAATAAGTTCACCACCACTTTTTAGAAAAACTTACATTTCATTATTTTAACTGGTATATAAAAGCATCAAAATTCTGCATGGATATGGTGTGATGCTTCTATAATGTATACGTTGGTTAATCCTCAGATCAAATGTTTCCGTCTCCACCAACATGGGTTATTTCTTTATGGTGAAAGCATTTGGCACTCTTTCTTCTGGCTTTGTGAAACATGTAGAGCATCACTGTGATTCTAGTTGCTCAATTGTGCAAGCAGGACTTTTTGCTTTTATCTAACTTAGTACCCTTTGAGCAGCCTTTCTTCATTTCTTACCCCCTGACACACACTCTCCACAGCTTCCACCATCCACTCTCACATCTGTGGAACCAGCTGTTGGATATTCGACATACGAGTGACACCATGCAGTTCTTGTCTTCCTGTGCCTGACTGACTTTACCTACCACAATGATCTCCATCTCCAACCATGTTGTCACAAAGGGCAGGATTTCTTTCTTTTTATGACTGAGTAGTATTCTACGGTGTAATTGTATCACATTTTCTTTACTGATTCATTGGTTAACATACACACACAGCTTATGTCCATTTTCTTGGCTGTTGTTGATAGCACCAACACAAACATGGGACAGTGTGTGCCTCTTCAACATACTTATTTTATTTCCTTTGAATGTGTATCTGGGAGTGAAATTGCTGGATCACACAGTAGTTCTATTTTTTGATTTTTTTTAAGGACCCTCCATACTGTTTTCTAAATGGCTGACCTAATTCACACTCCCACCCGTGGTGTGCAAGCGTTTCCTGTTCTCCACCTCTCACCAGCTCTTGCTGTCCCTAGTCTAGTTCTAGCAAGCCGCCATTCTTGTTGGTGAGGTGATTTCTCACTGTAGTTTGATCTTTTTATATACCTGGTCATTTGAATGCCCTCTCCTGTGATATGTCTACATAGGTCTGTTTCCCCCTTTTCACACAGGGTATTTGGATTTTTTTCTATTGAATTTTTTGAGTTTCTGTGATATTTCTTAGTTCATCGGTCCAAATATAGACATCAATTAAGTGAGGTTTACAAAGACAACGTGCTTAGAAAAGAAGCAAGTGGATGGTTTTCTGACTCAGAAAAGGATCTTTCACAATTCTATTAAAAGTCAAACAAGAAGTAGCATTTTGGAGAAATAAAATTTGCTTAAACTTATTGGAAAGCCATGGGGTAAACCCATATTTATGTACTTTTGGAAATACCCTAAGCCACATAGAATCCAAAGTCATTAACACACTAATGAAGAGGTATTAAAATGTCAAAGAGGGACATAGTGCTTTTGTCAGTTTTTATGGATGGGCAGTTGATCTTTTCCAATAATCCATTGGAATAATACGCTCACTTTTTCATGGTGAGAAAATGCCATTAAAAAGGAAAAAAACATCAACTGCTAGTTTCGTGTTTAAAAATGAAGGAGTTTAATTAACTGCAGAATTGAAAACTAGCATGTATAACCTTTCTAAAAATTATCAAAAGCCCTGTACTTGATGTTAGCCTGACATTTTCCCATTTGGTTGGTCAAAAATAACATCAAGGATGGAGAGAGTACTTTCTTGCAAAGAAAGCAAGGAAGTTGAGGAAGTTGCCTTGTGAGAAATTGTCCCTCTTCAGGTCCCTCTGAAGGGATAAGGGTGACGGGTGCATGCGGCTTGCTCATTAACAGAGCCCTGTGTGCAGTAAATGACAAGCCCACCTGCAACCAGCCCTCAGCCCCACATACTCCCATCCGCCTTTCCTGCAAAAAAGGCCCTCCCAACTCTTAACAGGCCACAGGAAAATTTAAATCCAGCCACCAATAGCCCTGTGGCAAAGGCATTTTAGCCAGCAGCTAAACAGGACACAGGATCCCAAGAAACTCTCCCACCTGGGAATAAGAACTGGGGATCTGGAGATAGTGATAGTAGCTCCTTTCACCATTTCTGCCTTTATAGAATTAGTGTCTTGTAAGTCCCAGCTGTGAAAAGGCCTCAGGGCTGGTACCATGAAACCAATACTGAGTAAGCTCCACCCGGGCCCTGCCTAAGGACACTCACGTTCTGTCTGGGGTTAGCACTAACCTACTCACTCCCCACAGTTAAATGATTGTGAGGAGTATTGCCATAGCCTGGCTGGCTGGGCAAAATAACCGGGGGGGTGACGAACAACTTGTGTACTTTGATACAGCAGGAGTGGGAGCCATTTATTGTAGGACAGGAGCGGTATTTATACATTCCACACAGCTTATCTTAATTAGCATAAACTAGATACATCAGTCAACCAATAAGGAATCTCCACACTTAATGACTCGGTGGAGTTACTTCACAAACCACTCCCTCTGGCATTTTGCCAGGCACCATCCAGACTTGTTTACAGACTCTAACAGAGTATTCCAGAGGGGGATTTGCGGGTGCTGTGGAAGTGTGGAACAGTGACTCTGGAGACCAAGATGCTTCCTGGAGGCCATGGATCTGAGTTCTGAAGAAGCAGCAAGAACGAACAAGGCTGGAACAGAAGGAAGAACATTCTGGAAGATGTGATTGACCGTTCCTCCAAGATCCTAACTTGGAAAGAACAGTACCAATCATTATTGCGTGGGAAAAGACCAAAAACACCATGTGCATAGATTAGGCCTTTTGGGGAATGGTTTCAGTCCCTCTTCCCCAGGAAGACCCTGGGCAGTGGTCCCTGGGTTCATGGCTATGCTCCCCTTGATGAGGTCTGCCTTAGCAACCTTAAAAAAAGTTAGACCATATGAAGGTGCTTCATAACCATATAACTGTGCACAAGGGGTTAGAAAGTTCATTTTGTCTATAGGGAGGGGAGAATGTGACATAGAAAACTGTTTGGTTCAAACATCTCACATTCTCTTATGTAATAACGAACACAAAGCCCTGGAGATTCTAGTGAGTTCTGCATAGAAATGGCTCTCCTAGAGAGTAGTACAGTGTTAGGTCCTGCGTCAGGCTCCCTGGGGGCTTCATCTGAAAGCCATTCCAGGTTCCTTCAGAGATAGAGAGGCCCACTCCCGTGGTCTGACGTGGAGCCACTTACCAGGGTTGGGCAGTCATCAGACTGCACCCAAGCCTGGCTTCTCTTTCCTCCAACCCTCCTGCATAACAGTCGCTCGCCCAGGTGGACCCAGAACAGTGCCACCAAGTTGGCCTGAGCCAACTTCCGTCTCACAACCCACTTCCCAGGGTACCCCATATGTCGCAGATCACGAATGAATAAAATAATTTCATTATCTCCACTTTTATTAAGCATCTACTGAAGGTCATTATCAATGCAAAAAAGATAAGAAAAAGAAGGAAAGATACAAGGTTGCACAGGAGGAAAGAAAGCTCTAGATGGCTGAATGCTCTATTTGCACACAGACAGCAGGAGTGTACGCAGGAAACTATAAATGTTCTATTAATAAAGTATCAGAATCTGTTTTTAAAATTAGCAATATTTCTGGAAACTTTTTTTATACATTCTAACCCAAAAATAATTTTTGGTTTTTTAAAATGTGTCATTTATCATAGCATAAAATAAGATGCCTAAGAATAAATTTAGTCAGTGGTTTTCAAGACATTCACACAGAAAACCAGAAATTATGATTGAGAATAAATTAAAGAAGACCTAAATGAACAAAAGGAAATGCCAAGGTTGTGCCCTGGAAAACTCAGAACGTTGCAAAGATGTCAGGGCCACTCAGGTTGATTTATGGAGTAAATGCAATCCTGATTTTATCAGCAAGCAGTCACGATGACAAACTGTGGATCAAGCCATCCTCACAGTCACTGCTGCACAGCCGAGGTCATCTGTTTCTCAAGGGTCCGTGGCGAGGGGTTGCCCACATGAGCCGTGGACAGTGGCCTCCAAGAAGAAGGCCGATGCAGGGGTGCCCCATGTGCCTTGGTTGCTAGGTACCAGTGGATGCCAGAGGTGTATTTTCTTATGTAAGGAGAGAGATTCAGAAATTAAACCCAACAGAGCAATCCCATTGCAAGCTGCTTCCCACATCTATCCACAAACTCCATGTCATTGTCAAAGCCATTCACGCGGCCGAGCCTCCCATCAACAGAGGAAGAAGCATCCTTCTTTTACAAGGGTTCCTGGGGAAACTGGGTGAACATTTGCAAACTACAATTAAATCTTCCGCATCCATTAAGCTGAACACCATTATGCACTTTTCTATGTGTACATGATGGTAAAAATGAAAGAGAAAATTTGACAAAAAATATTTTAATCTGTATGACATTGAACAATACGGTCTACAAAGGGTTTAAGGCCCAGCAAATAGATCACATGTAACTTTTCATTTAATAAACTTTTCTTGAATTGTTACTTTACGCCTCAAGCTGGTGAGCACCATGGGTGACACTGTGTGCTATAACAGACTGTGTGCTGCCTCTCAGGAGTCAAAAATACTCAGAATGACTAATCTGAATAAAGAGAGGGTATTTTAAACAAATACATGGGAATAATTTATTTTAACATATTTTCTTTGGATATAGCAAAGATGATATTCCCACAAGCTGGAAGTGCCAACTACCTTATTATATACCCTTCCCAAATCCTTTTAGATTTAGATAGAATATTTCTGTCTTTGGAAATCTTTATGACCAGAGTAAATATACTATCATGTGTTTCATTCTTTCCTTTCTAATTTATGAATGGTCTTCCACGTATTCAATTATTCCACATTTGTGGCTCCCAAGCGACAACCTAGGATCCTCTAGTACTTCTAGACCATTCCATTTATGAAGCCAATTCTCTAGATCTGACTTATTTTCAAATTTTCACTCTTGAGATTTTCTATTTTCAAAAGTATGTGCTTACATTTTGTGTGTTTGTGTTCTTATTTTGTCTTATTTTCTCAGTGTGTTTTTTAAATAAACATTTTATTTTAAAGAAGATTTCAATGTTACACACAAAAGGAATCGACTTCCTTACTAAGGGCGTCCCTCCTCATAGCGCTAGAGACCTGGGGGGTACACGCCCAGCACAGGGCTCTGTGCTCACTCTGGCCTCCAGAGCTTCATGGAAATGCTAGTGTCCTGAATATCTCACGTTGTGATTTTATTACAACCTTTAAGGCTTGAATTCTCAAGATCATCCAAATGAGTTTTTCTTTCCTGGATATGATTTAACCAATCATATTTGTTAGAATAATGAGAGTAAATGAAGAAAATAAATTAAATAGGAGTAGCTTTGATTGAGTGTCTACTAAGTGTGAAGCGCTGTCTTTTCAACTCGTCTGTGTTCTATCATTTAATCCCAACAACAACTCAGAAGTGTTGGGACATGATACCTCTTCAGGCAAAGGCTGTCCAAAGTACCTGGCTTGTAAACCAGAGAACACATTGAATTTGTTTAGCTGCAAAGTAGACCATAGTTCTAACCCAATCTGAATGCAGTTCGAAACCACATCAGAGTTAATAATTATATTTCGTTATTTTCTAAATACACACACCATCCCTCGAACACACGAACACATGTATGAAAGAAACTAAAACTATTGGAGGCTATTATAGGTCCAAACTTTGGGGAGCCTGTGTTTATTTGTCCCCCAAGTCCTCCAATAAGCTTAAGGCACACACACATTTTTTGCCATTATGAGAGCTGATTTGCACACCTCACATGTTTTGTTATTCTCAACAAAGACAGATCTGCTCATAAATATTTTATGAAACCTTCATGGGATGTAGCAGAGTTTAATTTTCATATATATTAGAATTCAACTGGAACAAAGCATTTTGATATTTGGGCTTTATATTTACAAAGGCATATGATGACTCATCTCCTTAAAATGGACTTTAATGTTTCTTGAGAATAAAGACGCAGTCCACAGGATAACTGAGAGCCTGTGTTAGCAAGAGAGACAGGAGTGTGTTTCTTTCATCTCTTCCAGTCCACACTTGGTCTACCTAAATTTTATAGGTGGAAATGCCCATGGATTCTGCTGGAGGCTTTATTCAAAAAAGCCTCCATTTGACAGCTTAATGTTTTAGCAACATCACAACTTCATCTGAAAACCAAAACAGAAGAACTGCAAAGGACAGTTGCTAGAACCTCAGAAGAAAAACCTTGCTCCTCAATTGGATATGAAGCCCAGGGTGGCCCTGCTGGGGAGATGGGCTGGGTCTGGACACAGGCTTTTCTCTCTTACCATGGAATGGGGTTGAAAGGAGTGAAAAGCATAAGGCTCCAATCCTCTTGGTCCCCATGGAATGCCCTTAAGGCCTTAACGCCCAAGTCTACCCAGGAACACCAGCCTCTGGTGGATTAAATTCTTCTCTCACTTCTTCCTACCCTCTCTCTACCCAAGCAGGGTCTAGTCAAGGCTCAAAGGAGCCTCTTTCTTTTGACAGCGAGATGAGTGATAATTTAATTTGGAACTTTGAGAGCTGTTTCAATTCAAGGTTCAGCTCAGCTTTTATACACATGCAAAGACATCCAATCCCGAGGATCTCACTCTGGGGTAGGTAGGTTGCAAAGAGGCTCCAGCAGCCTCACAGCCCCTTTGTGCAAACACTCCCCCCACTCTCCACTTGAGTCAGGACTGGCCTTGTAACAGGCTTTGACAACAAATGCCAGAAATGACTTTGGAGGTTTCTGAGCCCAAGTTTCAATACTACTGATAGTCTTTTCATCTATATCCAAGATGCTTTCTTTTGAGACCTAGGAGTACCTCAGTGGAAGCCCAAGCAGCCCCAGGAGGGTTCCATAGATAGGAGAACCATGGCCAAACGACCACAACTGCAGCTCAGCACCCACCAGGTGTCCAGCTCCCACACGTGTCCACACTGTGTGGACATCTTAGATTTTCTATTTATCCCATCACTCGACACTATGTAAAACAGAATGTCAAAGAATCTTAAAAAAGAGTAAATTATTTATTTCAATTACTACATTTTTTTTATGCAGCAACATATAGCTGAAACATACCCATACAATTTACTAATCTTAATCTATAACAGTGTTTCATGACATTATAGTCCAGAAACATATGAGGAAAGACCAGGAGAAATGAAAATTTAAGGCGAAGGACAAAATTTTAAATATCATTCAATTCTTTAAGAGAATTTTCATTCATATGAACCAGCAAGTGAAAAAGACTACATTATTACCAAAATGGGATCATACTTTAAATACTATTTTATAATCTTAGGTTATCATTAAAAAATATATTTCCATTTAAGCAATTATAAATCATAATTGCACTCAAGGATGCTGCAAACTATTTTATTGTGTGAATGAATTCCTATAAATTCCTCTATTTTGCCTCTGCAGTCTCAATATGGAATTTCATTATTGTAAACACGATGCTAACATAATAAGTTAGTTATATAATCTTTTATCTTCTTATTTCATTGAAAAATTGATGAGTCAAGGATCATGAATATTTCTCAGCTTTTGCATATGCATTTCCAAATCGCCCTTCCTGGAAGTGTCTAACAATTTATGCCCTCAACTGCAGAGTGTAGATATCCTATTTTCTCACTCGACATCCTTCTGTGACATAAATTAATGTGTAAATACATAATTATCCATGATTTTTATCTGAAATGAGTGTGAGGCATTACCATTCTTCTTACCTCCTGTTCAAGCTGACATCCGGGAGATATGAATTGCATAAGTTTGCTCAAATATGAATGGATTGTCTTAAATACATGCCACTCAAACTGATTCTCAAGACATACACAATTCCCGGGACTCGGTTGCTGGCAGAGCCGTGAGTCTTCCTGTCAGGGCTCGGCAGCCGCACAAGCAAGTGCTGGGGAAGCTGTCCTCTCCTTGCCGCTACCCCCCACCCCCGCCCCGCTTTGATCTGCAAAATTCCTAAACCTGATTTGACATGAAATGTATCCTCATGAGGTGCAATGAGAATTTTTAAAGCACAGTTGCAGGGGAATAAAGACATAAAATGACTTGTTAATATGCACTTCATCCAGAAGCTGGGTTTCCAAACATCACATTTGGGGCCCCATCAGGTAAGGGTAGGGGAGAGGTGTGGGTAATTAATTATGCCTGCATTTTCTTATTTTTATATCCCTTATCTTAGATTTTCCACAGATCGCCTTACTACCAAATTAGAGTCTCCTTAAGCAGACTTTGTTTTGTAAGATTCTCTTTCATTTTTTTTTTACCCCCTTTAAGTTTCTTCTTTTAAACTGAGATTTTCCCAGTTTGGACTTACTGGTAAATTTCTTTCGTATGGGTGACAGTTAAGACCTTTCTCTGACGCTGGAAAAAACAAAATAGAAACTGAGAATGAACTTTGCAAAAAAGGTTAGGACACAGTGATAAAGAAACTAGGACAAGGGGACAAGTTAAAATATTAAGAACAGCAAAATCCCCTTAATCTTATGTTACTTCTTTGAAATTTCTTCCTAATGAAGTAAGGTAAACTTTTAAATGGAGCAAACACAGATGACCTTTTATAAATCAAGAAGTGAAACGTTACAGGCAGAATATTCTGGTCACAGGCAGAGGGAGTCAGGAACTCAAGGTTCCCTGCATCCCCAGCACTGGAGGGAGCCTGGGAGCCCCTAGAGGAGAAAGACAACCCCAAGCCCAGGGGCTAGATCTTTTCTCTTACAATATCAAGATGATTTTCAGTTAACTGTATCTGCCTGGAAACCTTTCCATAAAGGACCCACGGAGCTCTTTGGGCAGTTCATTGTCACCCTAGAGATAGAGAAGCTAAAACACCATTGAAAATCTCCATCATCCAGAGACAGAAGTGCTCAGGACCGCCCCACCCCCTCACCACCACCACCACCACCACCATCCCAGGTCTCTGAAAATTTGGAACCTAGAGTTTCTCTTCTTTGCTGAGAAAAATACGGAAAGAAAGGAATATTTGTGCCCACCTGGAGCCTTCAATTCAAATGACACAACAGTCTCAAAGGACATAATTTATTTTCTTCATTGGAAGTAAATTTTCTAGTTTTCACTCTGGTTTGCTTGTGCTAATCCTTGTGTTTTTCCCCATCCCAAAGTCTTGTCAGAAATTGGAAAACTTACCTTAGGTGTGGAATTTTGAGATTTTCTAAAAATAAAAAAAAAGTAATTAAAATATTTATTGAAGTTATTATTTATAGTCTCATAGCCGGATCTAACCTGACCCCGACTAGTTGTTCGATTCATCTCCTCTCACTCTTCCACTCAATAGAAACTTCTGATCCACCAACACTTCAAGCTCCTTCCTGATTTAGGATTTTGCAGGCCCTGGTCTGTCTGCCTGGAGGACTCAATCCCCGGCTGCTGTCTCACTGTTTAGATTTGAGATCAAATGAGAAAAGTTCTCATTCACCCTCTGGTCAAATTATAGTTTCAAAAAGTTAAAATCACAACTCTCAGCTTAATGCTAAATGAATACTGATTTTTTTTTTTAGCTCCTTAATAAGAGAACTGGAAAGTTAACTTTCCTTTTTCCAAGAAGAAAGAACAAATGTTCATATCAGTTGAGAAAGGTATTACTGAAATAACTTTGCTATCTCAGAGACAAAATAAGTTATATCCTATGGAATAATAAAAGTGAAATTTGGGATGATCTTCTCTGCCTGATAGAATGCGTTAACATCTCTACTGGGGCAAAAATCTTTGTATTGCCTGGTGTGGTGTCTCACGCCTGTAATCCCGATAGCTGGGGAAGCTAAGGCAAGAGGATCACAAGTTCAAAGCCAGCCTCAGCAACTTACCAAGACCCTGTCTCAAAATAAAAAGAGGTAGGGTGGGGCTCGGTGGTTAAGCACCTCTGGGTTCAATTCTTGGTAGCAAAATCATCATCTCCTCTTCTTCCTCCTCCTCCTCCTCCTTCTTCTTCATCATCATCATAATCTTTGTATTATAGAACTTTGCAGAGTCCAGAGCCTCATTATTAGTAAACACTAAGTCAAAGATAACAACCCTAGAAAATTAAATAATTATTGAGTTGCTCTGATAGATAGTGCTCTAGAGTGGCCCTAAAAGGGCAAGTGGGAGGAACTGAAGGGCTTTCTGTGGAGGGAAGTAGGCCAGACAGAAAGACGAGTACCAAGGTTCCTTGTATGTGGATGTTAAAAAAAAAAAAAAAAAAAAAGTCATTCTGAGTGAGTGTGGAATAGTTGCTACTAGATGGAGGAGGGTGAATAAAGGGAGGCTGGATTTGACCCATGCACACTGTACGCATGTACTGAAATATCACACCAAACCCCATTAATATGTATGATTCAAGCATTTTATTTAAAAAAATGCAAAAATTAAAAACATGAAATAAAATTCATGTAGTTTTTCTTAAAAAGCAGGAAAGAAAGTTCTGACCTCCTGGTACTCTGATTCATCTCACCTTCCTTTAATGAGTTACTTTTCATCAGGCTTGTTGCTCTATGAAGTCATCGTCTCTTCCTCTGTTGTTTGATTTCTTTTCTATTGCCTGTCTCTCCTTTGTCACATAAGTCACCAGGATGGAACAATTGTCTTCCCTGTGCTATAGGCTGAGCCCTCACAGCAATGCCTGGTGTGAACAGGTGCTCAGGAAGTGCACGGTGGATGAGAGGGTGTCCTCTGCTTCTTCAGCTACTGGGGACAATGCATAAGAATCAAAGAGCAAAGGAAATGGGGTCTCTGTCTGGTTGAGAAGGACAAAGCATGCACAAAAAAAAGAAAAGAGAAAGGTAGAGGCAAGATAGAGGAGCGCTGAGTTACAGGGGACTTCAGAAGGACTGTGAGGATGGTGACTGTGCAGGGGGACATTGCAACTCCCAGATTTTGAAAAGACAAGAGCTGCACCAGAACCCAGTCAGAGGCTAGAAAAGTTCTGTGGATCTATTTTAATAAATAAAATATGGAATAAAAAGAATTAGGAGAGACAATCAAGATTTTTTTTTTTTTTTAATATTGGGTGACACACACCTGTAATCCCAGAGACTCAGGAGGCTGAGGCAGAGGATGGAACATTCCGGGCCAGCCTCAGCAACTTAGTGAGGCCCTGTCTCAAAATAAAAAATAAAAGGGGTTGGGGTTAAGCTCAGTGGTGGAGCACCCCTGGGTTCAATCCTTAGTACCAAAAGAAAAGGAAAAGAATATATACATATACACACGTGCATATGTGTGTTTTTAAACATATTTGAAAAGTAGTACGTTTAGAAATAAGTGTGTTACAGTTGATCTAAAGTAAATGGGTTATACAGAAGATCAGGCCAAATCAAAAAGGGAATTAGCAAACTGAAAAATGGAATTGGTGACAGGATACTTGCTGTGAAACCAAAGCTGAGTAAGGGAGATCAGGAGGGAAGGAGGGCTGGGTGCCATTTTGAGAGGTGTCCCGGAGGCAGAGGTGAGGGAACCAGCCGCATGAGTGACTGGGTAACCATGTTCCAGACAATAGGAGCAGCCATTGGTTGAAAGGCAAACCAAACCAACGCACGTCACTCTGGAATTCCTGACACTGAGGATAAAATAAGGATCAAAGAAGCTTCCAGAGAAAAACTGTCACCAAGTCCACAGAATCATAATGACTTTCTCGATAGCAGCATTAAATATTAAAAAATCTGTAAGTAAAGCTTTCAAAATTCAAAAGAAAAGTTCTATAGCATTCTATACAAACTAAACCAACTCTGAAAACATTTCAGAGAAGCAAAGGTCCAACATCTCCCTCACTCCCTCCCTTTCCCTGAAGCCTTTGTGAAAGGTAATGCACCCAGATGAAGAGCTAAACCAGCAAGGAGACAGTCCTGGTATGGAGTAGGGGTGGTGTGTCCCGAGGGAACCCCAAGCGAGGTGCAGAGGGAGGGTTCCCAGGGATATGCCAAAGAGGGGGAGCCCCAGGGTAGTGGGAGTCAGCTTCCTGGCTCCGGAAGGAACTTCTTCTCCCAGAGGCAACAACCACAAGAATTCCAAGCACATCTTGAGAATTCCAGGCACATGTCTTAAGAAGAGATCTAGGAAACCAGAAAGGGGTTGAGCTGTATTATGTGCAAGTACATAGAAAACCCAGAAATGAAAGGAAAGAAGGCAAACACTGAAAGCTTGTACAGAAAGGCAGTTGGTCATTGTCCCCACCTGCCTCCCTTCTGAACAGGCCTCCTACCTGTCTGAGGATACAGAGACTTCCTGGAATGGGAAGTGATCCCAGGGGACTGGAGTGAAGTCAAGAGAGAGAGTGGTTGGGACTGAAATATCAAAAAGCCACACAAAAGCATGTTATTTGGGGACAAGGTTGTCAATACCTACAAAATCAGCCTCCTAAAAGAGGTGAAGAGGCCTGAGAAGGCTGGGACTGCAGAGGCCATAGAGAAGAGGAAGTTTTTCCTAATCAACTCGAGAGCTAGGGGAGTGCTTTCCAAGGAAATAAAATGAGAGTTGCATATGTAAGTGCAAAATTTACGGTAGCCACATTTAAGGAAAAGTTAATGTATATATATATATATTAACATATATTTAATATCTCAGGATTTGCGGGTCAGGAATCCAGATAGAGCTTAGCTGGGATCCTGCAGATCAAGGTCTCTCACTAAGCTGCGGCTGAAGTGCTGACTGGGTCTGCAGACCTCCCAGGTCCCACAGGGAGACTGCATTTCCAAACCCAGTCATGCACTGTCATCTAGAGATACCAGCCCTGTCTGACTGCTTGGGCCTCTGCATTGGGCTCCTCACGACAAGGCAACTTGCCTTCTGCAGAATGAGGGTTCAGCAGGGAGGGAGCAGGCCAACAGGATGGAAGCCAAAGTGATATATGACAGTCCCCCAGGTTACCCCTCTCATCACATTGTGGGATGCTGTTCACTAGCAGCCAGTCCCTAGGTCCAGCCCACACTGAAAGAGAGATTGCCCAAAGGTGTGGTTAATAGGAGCAGAGGTTCTAGGGCCATCTGGAGGCTGTCTTCACCATGACATACAGCGCCTTACTCTTGGAAAGATGCAGTCACTTCTTCCAACATTTGTTACTGAGTTTATGCCAGGCCCAGGAAATCTCCATAGCCAAACAGATGTCCTCACAGCCTTCAAAATACACACCGTCCAGTGTCCTCCAAACTAAACCCTTAAATGATTTTGATCGGAAGAACAAAGTACTTCAAACAGCAGGAAATCACATGTCAGGACCTTTCTGTCTTACTAATTGCTTTTCTGAAATGCTACTCTTATAAATCAAATACTGATGACCTTTTCAGGAATTAAATCAAAAAGAGGAATTACCCTGGTCTCCCTAGGTCACAGTGCTGTCACAGGCCCTGGTTGGGTGTACGGACTTCCCTGCTCAGTTCAGGCCTGCAGGGTTTTCTTTCATTTTCTGCACTGACAATACACCCTGAGGCCCCCAGAGGAGAGGCTGGAACTCACCCAGCCACAGAAAAAGAGGCTGACTGTGAATTTAGCATCTTGTCCCTCTAGAACCAAGAACTGACAGAAATCTGAGAAGCCCGTAAGGCCCTATTCAGATTCCATGACCACGCTGGGTCCTCGAATGGTAAACTTGAAATTTTTTGACAAGAATTAAAAACAGGATGATTGCAATTTAAAAGTCAATCAACAAATGAACAATGATTGAAAGGGCCTCAAATTCTATTTCCCATAATTCCAGAGGTTCTTCCTGTTGGCCTTATCAGACTCTCCACTTAGTGAGCAGGCCGTACACTTCTGAGTGTCCTACTCTGGTCCATTTTAAAGAGAGCATATTTCAAGAGGGTTCTATTTTCTTTTCAGAGGTCATAACACCTTCAGGTTTTTTAAGCCACCAATTTGAGTAGATAAACAATAGTTTCTCACACACACACACACACACACACACACACACCTACATACACATCCCTCCTTGCTCATCCAATAGAGGTTTGTTTCATTTTCTACTTATTTGGGCTTAGATAATCTAAGCATTCCAAAGCAGCAGAAAGAAACATCTCAAATGCATCATCACAAACATCACCTTAAAACAGGTGATTAAGTTCATGGAATAATATCAACGTGTCCATGTGAAGCAAGTTCATGCTTCAAATCTCTTCATTTAATTGCAGATAAGAATGCTGCCTCATCTAATAAAAATATGCCTTATCTTTGTGATGTAAATGTTTTCTAGAAGAACATAGATCAGACCTCTATGCATCTAGACCTTATAAAATTCACTAAGGCTTGAGAATCCACCTGTCTCAGACTCTCAGACTCCTGCAGCAGCTCCCATCATAAATGACTTAACACATTCCCACTGAGTTACATCGTTAAGAATCATCACCAGAATAATAGCCTGTACTCACTCATATGTTGGCAAATCACTTTTACCATCCAGCTGTGGACAACAATCTCTGCTACTTGGTCAGTTTAAAATATTTTCCTCTACTTTAATAACAAGTGTGATTCAAGGACACACACATCTTTTCCCCAGGTAGTTGAGACATAATCTCGTTCAGAAGGTGTACTGATTGATTCAAAATACAAGAATTCAGTTTATTCTGATTTGTTAATTAAATATGATATAAAAAATATGATATAAAAAATCATTTCACCCATTTTTTCAAAGTAACGGTTGGGTATTTCATTAATAAAAGCATTTGTAGAAATGTAACTTTCAGAACAAAGACTTTTGAACTACAAAATATTAGAAAAATATATATATAACCTGAGAAGATGGGGAATCCTTGGAGTTTATTTGGTAACTACCTGGTGTTGATAAGTTGGGAAATATCTGTATATAGAAGCCAAAATGATTTCATTAATTTAAAATTAAATAAATGCATGATCAATAATTGAAAAAAAAACCTGCACATTCTGTTTCTAGGACTCTATCTTCAACTCTATCTCCCATAGAAATTTGAATACTGCACAAAGTTACCTATATAAACATATTTCTTGGTATATTATTTACTAATACAAGAGCAAAAAGTGAAAACCTTGAAAGAAACATAAACTTCTATCAGTAGGAAAATGATTATAATTTATGAGAAACTCTTGCTACAAAATATTTTTCTGCTCTTAAAGAATATGAAGTAGAACTGTATCAATGACCAAGAATATACTAAATATAGAAAAAAATATATACTGCAGAATAATATGCATAAGCATTTCATTTTAAAGATAAAAATAATACAGTTTGTCTTATTCAAACAAGTAAGAACTATTACAATATGATTTCATAGCAAAAAGTTTTAGATACACACAGCTATTAAGAGTAGCTACCTAAAGAATAGAATTAAAGCAGAGGACAAGGGGGTACTTTCTCATTTACATTTTTTATCCATCTATGTTGCTTGGTCCAGTATGATTTTATATACTATGAAGGTAGGATATGCTGTTACTTAGAAGATCATGCTCTCTGAGGCTTCCAAGCCTTGACTCTTTACATAATGGTAAACCATACTTCGTTGTTTACGTGTGTAATGAATCACAGACATGTTGACACATAGCTTGTCAGTCTCAGTGATAGCAAATGGCAGTGTGACGAGAGCTGTAGTGCACGGTACATATTTGGTAAGGGTTATTTCGCTTATGCAGTAATCGTGAGGCTGTGAGCTTGTCTTCAAGAGCCAGTGGTTGTGGTTCACTAACCTGTAAGCAGGAGGCTCATTCCAAAGCTTCCACCAGCCTTTGTTTTATCCATGTCTCCATCCGTAACATTCCACAGTCCCAGGCCTGTGTGGTTTCACGGGGTGTCTCAGGAAAGCAGTGGATAAAGTGTCAATGCCTCAGGTTAATTGTTTCTGTGTCTATAGGCATCACATTGCAAATAGGACAGAACCTGAGGAACTACTCCAGGATTCGAAAGTTCGTCTGACTCCCCAAAGTTGCTTATATCATTGACACTAAAGTGATGTTCCACCATAAATCTTCAATATTTTACTTTCATCTGACTCATTAACAGAAGCAAAAAGATTAATATTCACGCAGCTCCATCACAACACTGGGTTAACCACGGGCACGAGAGCTTGGCCAAAGCCAGAGAGAACTGATTGGCTACATGGATTTCACAACAATAAATCTTGTATATTTCATTAACATTTGTAAATTCTGTGCTTCACATCCTTCATAGTAGCCTCTCTCTCTCTCTCTCTCTCTCTCTCTCTCTCTCTCTCTCTCTCTCTCTCTCACACACACACACACACACACATACACGCACACCCATTTTCCCCAGCAGGTTGCTGAGCATTGGCCAGCACACTGCTGCAGAGCATTAAGGGAGAGGAAAACACCACCAGCAAACACGGTTGATGTAGCTGTTCAGGTGAGCCCATGCACTGTGTCTGACCAAATTGGCACAGGTGCATTCAGAACAGAAAGAACAGAGGGCAAAAGGTCACCTTCGAAGCCAGGCACAAACTTTCCCGTGTACGTGTACTTTTTATCCATAGTCTCCCTTGGAGATTATGGATAAACATCCTTGATAGGAGTTAATTAAAATTGCATACCTAGCTACCAAAAATGTTCTGAAAATAAGCCTGAGGAAAACAGATTGGACTTAAAAAAATCATCACAACTTATTTCATGTTAGAGAAATGAACTTTATTTTAATTAACTTAGGCTCAAACTTTTGAAAAAAAAATATTTAACATACACATTGCCATATAAAAGGTACCATGACCCTGGAGAAACTGGGGAATAAGAAAAGAGTCTGGTAAAGCATATTCATTTTACATGGCAATGCAAATTTGAAGTAAGAAAATCATTGGAAGTTAGAAATTTTATCCATCATAACAAAATAGCTTGGTTTTAACTTTTAAAGGTTAAGTAAGTCACAATACATTTATTAAAGTATCTCTTATTACTTTGCATGGTTTTAATTTTAGAAGATTCTAGAATTCTTTTTGTCTGCATCCTATTCAGTATTCTTATAAACACACACACACTCACACACACACGTAGTTGAGAGAAAATGGAGATGTGTACCATCAACAATAACAACAGTGAAAGAGCTCAATTGCCTGATCACATTTAATGCACAGCCTGCTTTTGCACAATACTCAGTGCAGGCTTCTGCGTGAGACCAGCCAGGAGCTTGCTAAGTGTCTCTCACATATAAATTTCAAAGGCTCAGCCTGAGCAGCAGGCCCCAGTCACAAGCTGGGCCTGCCGGTCCTTTTGCCTTTAGCTACTGTTTAACACCAGCTGTTCTTTCTGGGCCTCCCCCTTCTGTACCTCCTCCAGGTCTCATTTTAAAAACCTACCCCACAGATACCCAACTCAATCCTTTTGGGTTGCCTTGGCAACTCTCAAGACAGGATAGCTCCCAGCTTCCCGGCCTCGTCCCACCACTTCCCTCCTTGCACTACGGTAACTCAAGCCTTTTCTGAATGGTCAGCTGTTCCTCAGAACCTCAGTCAGGATGGAGCTCACGCTCATTACCTTTTCAGGTCTCCAGGGGGCATTTCCTTTGCGGATCCCCAGGGTATCTCTTGCTCCAAGGTCCCTTTCTCTGACACTAGAAAGCAGGGCAGAAGCTGTACATCTCCTCTTCCTTCTTCCCTCCATAGTCAACCTTACCTTGAAAATTTACTTCTATAGATTGTCATTTGACAGGGTCCCTTGGTGGGCAGTCATTACTGGCTTTCCAAGCTTTCTATGGTCCTCAGATGAGAATCAAAATGTTCGTGTTCTAAGCAAAATATCCCTGTGTATGCAGTGCTTGCAAAAAGCACACAGGGATAGGTCATTGTTTGTATGTTGAGAGAAGCAAGTCACCTCTGGCCACTCTTTCACCCAAAACTTCCTCCCACCCAGAGGTGGCACGACTGCCAAACAAGATCAATTCAAGTCTCTTAGCCTGGCTGAGGAGACTCTCCAGAGGGACTTACCTGCTTCTTCATGTCTGAAGAAACCTGTGTTTACTTAGAAAAAATTAGGCAACGACAAATTCTTGTCATTGGAATTAGACAGGTTCTCTTTTAAAAATCTACCTGTAGTCATAGAATCCATGTAACACAATAAGACATGGAGCAGCTAAGCATTTTTTTAATTAACTGCATAAAATGTATGAATTAATTAAGCAGTTAACACCACTCTAAAGAGGGCAGCAGGTAAGAAGACAGAATTTTGAACTGACTTCACTGTCTTACATAAGGAAATTGAATTTGATTTATAATGAGTAATTTATGCAAAATTAAGCCAATAGTTTGCTTATTATATATCTACAATGAATGTAAAAGCAAGGCAATAGACATAAAATTGAGATCAAGCAATAATTCACACGTGCAGCGTGATGAAGGAGAAGGATTCCACAAGCACTGATTCAATTTGGAAGGGCCACTCTGGGGCTCATGCACCATCATGACAGCTGAGTTTGCCTCTCCCAATCCCAGGGACTTGTGAATTCACATGGTGGAACAAATTTATTTCCATACTGACCTGGCAAATGAGCATACAGGAAAACTGAAACCACTGTCTGTAGCAATAATTCCAGCTGCTGGGAGCATTTTGCAATCAAAAACTAGTTTCTCTCTTGTATTTCTCTTCCTTCAAAATATGTATACACTACACATTTATACCAGGCTGAGCAGAAGTGGTCCAATCAATGTTGACTGCTTACAGTAACTTTAGAGAAAAGCAACCAAACCCACAATTTGTTAGCCTTTGAAGAACTGAACACTTCATAATTTGGTCACACTCTTAACAACCTAAAAAGAACGGAACTAAGATGCGTTCCACCAAAAGCTGTTCTCACACAGTGTTTGCTCACTTGTTTTTAAATCCAGAAGCCCATGAACAGGTAGATAAAGTTTTAAAGTATGTCCCTTGTCTGAGAGGTGGACATACAGCCAAAAATCATGAACCTGAGAAAATAATTAAATATGGACCTTGACCATAAAGACTGTCCAGTCCATATGCTAACTCAAAACACATACTTCAATCTATTGCCTTAGTCATTCAAAGCATGCGGTGTTGCTGGAATTTCCCTGGATAGTAAACAGCCTCCGCATGCTACTGCATTTTTTTGGTGTTAGTTTTCTGTGTGCAGGTGGTGCTGGGGAACCTACCCAGGGTCTCAGACACCCTTAGCCAGCATCGCCAGGAAACTACACGTTCAGCCTGTGCACCACCATAGACTCTTGCAAGAGATCTGACAGCCTGCAACCGTGGTCCTAGAGCCACTCAGCATTGCTAAAGAACATTTGGTTGTATTTTTTAGGTAAATATAATTATCCCCTATTCCTCTTTTATGCAATTGTAATTACCAGAACAGATTTCTGTGGAAATAAAAAATAAAGCTGATTGTTTCTTTATCAGCCTGCTTCATAAATGTCTCATTATAATCTGAAGTCTACCTACTTGTTTATAAGACTGATTTACTGCCCCAAACTCTTCTCTGGGTCCCACTCCAGTCACTGGGTCCATCAGTTTTCCTTGATAGACTTCCAGCGAGGGGAGGGGGGTGGTGTTTGTCTCTGGGGCAGCTCAGCAGGAACACTCAGCCTTCACTTGGAAAGGTGGTGAGAAGCCTCGCTGCTCCCACTGGTGCTTCTGTGAAGGAAAAGAGTTTTATTAAATTAAAAAAAAAATAAGTAGACTCTTTTGTATTTATTGAAAACACTATCTAATTTAGCCCGGAATGGTTCGTGGAGGACATACACAAAAGACTTTGAAACTTTATGATGTTAAGAGATAGGAGCCCATGTCATTAGGAACTATTATTGTCCTCACTTATGTCCCCAAACTCACAAAAATCTTTGCAGACAGTGGCCAAAATATACACGTTTGTCGCATAGTGCTTCAGTGAAGGCACTTATGTAATTAAACACTGAAATTCTGGTGGGATTTCTTTTATCAAAGTAAATTAACCTTACAAAACGGTCTTCGGGGGACGTTTCAGTTCTGCTAATGAGACCATCTCTTAGCATTTGCTCAGACCTGCTTTCATCTTGTCTTCCCACCTCTGCGTCTCTGGCCCGTGGAGAGCCACAGTCCTTGCTCCATCTTCTTGCAGTCCCGGATCAGATTGCACAGCGAGACCCATCACCTGTCCTGCTCGCAGCCTGAGGGACCTCTTCTCATCAGCTCACCTTCCCTTCCTGGCCGGTGGCAGCAGCTACTCTGCACTGCTGTGTGTCCAAGGCCTCCTGTGCACATGGTTCACCTGGCACTCAGAGGAATCCAAAAAATTGTCAAACAGATCATGACTTTTCCTCTGCTGGAGACCCATCAAGGGCCTCCTTTCCACTTGAAAACAAACTCCAAGTTCTGGCCCATGGTCATCCAAGTCTAGCTTCGCCTGCCTCTCCAACCCGCCTCTTACCCACCCAGGGTGCTCGGGAGGCTCAGGCACAGGGGATTTCCTACTGTTCCTCTCTGGCTGGGAACTCCTGGGCCTCAGGACCCTTACCCTGCTCCTCTCTCAGCCAGGAAGGCTCTACCCTATATCTTCTCATGGTCACACCTCTTCATTCATGTCTCAGCTCAAATGTCACCTTCGAAGAGTTCTTGAACACCTTCTGTATCTCTCCCTGATCGCCCTGATGAACTTCTCCCATAACACTGGTTATTATAAATGTTGTCTCTCGTTCTCATCGCATGCTTCCTCACTGAAATGGCCAGTTACTGAGCACTTGGACTTTGCTTTTTCCACTGCTGTATTCTTTCTTCTCAGTGTCTGCTACATTGAAAGCATTCAAGGAATGTTTGTTGATTGAATAAGTGAATGGAAAGTACTTACTCTTTCAGAGATGGATTCTGTTCTTAAAGTCCCAGTAACTAATGTTTACTGTTCACTAGTATTTTCTCTTATCTACCTTATCTTTATTTATTTAGGGGGAAAAGAAGTTACTTTGATTTTCTCTGAAACCCTTGTTGGAAATAATGAAAGAATTCAGAATATGTTACTACTTGATTTATAATATGTTACCAACTATTGCAGAATCATAAAGCTACCTAAAAAACAAATCATAAAATTTCTCAAGTAATAGGTTAATTTCCATGTGCAAATGAGTCTGCAGGTTAAAAGTTCCCACTAATAGGAAAGAGTTTGCAAATATCTTCCTTTGATACTGGGTTTCCAGCCATTCCCCTCTTTAGTACTTTAAAATCAATGATTATGTCATTTGTCATCACTTAAGAATGTTCTTAACCAGGACTCTATTAGTCATAAGCCTATCTAAAAATTGATGAATGTCAGTCACCAACAATTCTGGTGACATTTTTCTGCACTGCTCTCAGCAGGGACCATCTATAAATCCTAGAGGTCTCAGGAAGCCCCAGGTGACTACTGTATTTCCCTGATGACAAAAAGCTGATCAGAGTTCTAGGCAGCTGACGGCTTATTTTTCCTTCATCTGAATTGATCCGTCTGTTATTGTGAACTTAAATCAAAGCACTTTTAATGGGGTTTCCAACACAGTCACTATTGTAGACAGAATATACAGAAAATGATCTGGGGTAGCTGAATAACTGAAGTATATATGATCTTATGGACCTCGAATGCTTAAATTGAGAATTTAAGTTGTGGGGCTGGGGGTGTAGCTCAGTGGCAGAGGGCTTGCCTGGTATCCTAGAAGGCAGGAGGCCCTGGGTTCCATCCCCAGTATTGAAAAAAGAAGAAGAATTAAATTGTGATAATAATAATGACAATGACAATAAATTAGAGTGATGTTAATTTACTTGGGGGGCTATTAGGAGGCAAATGTACTAATTTAGTGCTCAAGTGCTTCCTTCTTCCTTAGTCACGTTTTTGCCCCTTGGTCACATTGATGAGTAAGTATCCCTGATGTCTAGAAATATATTCTTTTTCACCAGTGCATTCCAGCGTGAAAACATAGATAATCACTTCCCCAAATGTGTTCTGCGGAACGCCACCTCAGAACGTCAAAAGTTACTTTGCTAATAATAATAATAATAATGAAAGCAAAAATGTTTTGGTCAGTAAGCTAAGAATTATCAGGCTAATAAAAATTTAGCTCCTTTGTGGAAAGACTTCTGGAGCCGTAGATACACTGAAGTGAACCATACGTCTCCAAGAAGAATTCAGTACAAGTGTCCTGAATCCTCTGACGTTGAGCCATTACTTTAAGGAGTGTCTTTTGGATGAGAATTCTGGGGAAAGCTTCTGCAGTTCCCTCCAGCAATGCCCATATCTGCAGTTTCTCTTTTCATGGTTGGTTACCTGTGCTCAACCACAAGTCAAAAATGGTGAACAGAAAATTCTAGAAGTAAACAATTCATAAGATTTAAATTGTGCACTCTTCTGAGTGCTGTGGCTGCATGACCAGCACTCTCTCCCTGGCCAACTCTGGCCCTCCTGGGACATGAGTCATCCTCTTCCCAGTGTACCCACAGTGTGTATGCCACCCACTCATTACTCTCTCGTTTGCCTGCTGATTCATTAGATCGACTGTCACGGTGTCAAGGTGCTTGTGTTCAAGTAAACCTCATCTTACTTAATAATGGCCCTGGAGAGCAAGAGTAGCGATGCTGGCAGTTGGAGTTGTGCCAGAGGAGCCATACGGTGCTGTCTCCCCCAAAGTGAAAAGGGGAAAGTGAAGCAAGATGTTGAGAGAGAGCGAGGGCAGCACTGGCATAATTCATTGCAACATCTTGATAGGATGGTCCTATTTCATTATTAGTTATTGTTTCTGTTACCACCTAATTCGTAAATTAAGCTTTATCACAGATGTGTACCTATAGGATAAAGCATAGTATACATAGGGTCCATCCTATCTGCAGTTTCAGGAATGCCCTGGGGGTCTTGGAACACACCTCTGTGGATAAGGCGGACACTGTCTGTATCTGCAAACTTTTGAGCTTTGCTTTGACCCTCCCTTTAGGGCAGACCACACAGCCTTCCTGTAGGCTTAATGGACAAATTTCTCAGCAGAATTGCTGTGGTCAAGCTCATCTCTTCTGTCTTCTGCTTGAACTTGGAAATTTCAAAGCTTAATGTTCACGTTCATTGTTCAACACTTTCCGTTATTAACCAGTAACTCAGCTTTGTGGACCTGTGACCTTAGTGTGAAAATCCAGAGGACCTTTGTGCATTTACCCCTTCAATCTCTTTGGTGCACTTGATGCTTTTGATCCCTCAGTTCTGATCTGAAGTTCTTAAATGTCTGATTGCTCCACCACCTCATCTCTTATTTTTCAGTCCCTGGTGCAATCCCTTTTCTCTGCTCACTCTTCATGTTTTTCCCATATTTTTTTGTTAGCCTTCTTTTCTTCCTTAAATCCTGTCTGTTTTATCTCATCATACTTGTGGCTTCAAATGGTGTGAGAGACCAATGGCTCACGAAGCTACAACTTTAACTGAGTTTCCCATGACTACCAAGCGTCTACGAAATCTCTGCTTGAGTGTGTAACCTCCAGTTAGTTATCAGCCCTCTACACTCCGATGTTCACAGGTACCTCAAATTCAATTTGCCAATAAAATGTATTGATCGTCTCCCCACTTTCCATTAAGCACCCTACTTCCTGGTAGTCCTTATTGTCACTCAGTGTCGAGTCACAGAAATGATTGTGGTTGACAGTGTGATGTGGTGGGAAAGCACTCAGCTCAGAGGCTGATTAAGAGAATGTGCACTGTGTGGCTGCATGACCAGCACTCACAGGTGTGCAAGCCTGGGAGGGTCAGCTCACTATTCTGGACCTTCGATCCCTCCTGTCCAAGGCACGAGCTCAGCCGATGCTGCTTTGTTACAGACTTTCACTATGTGATATTTCCCTCCATTCGGTGAAGACGTTACTCCTAGGTCATTGGCGGTTTCTCCTTCCTCCAACTCTGCCCTTAGTGGATTAATCCACTTGAATTACCCTTCCCACATCCTTGCCACTCAATTCTTGGAATTCCTGTGCCCCAGTTGTCATGTCCTTTGTACCTCGTCAGCCACTGGCTCACATGATCAAATCTTAGATCTTGTTCCTACAAAGGAAGCAACCCCCTGAACCCTCCATTCCAAGTCCTCCTTCAAGCATCTCACCCCCTCAGTCCTCAACTACACCAGACGTACACTCAACTACACAGTCCACTGATGGATACCTGCTCTCTGACTCTCCACTCTCCCCTGCCATCACTTACCTACATCTCACCTGAAAAGGTCCAACTCCATGGCCAAGTCTATGGTACTCCCTTGCTACACCCTCAAACTTTTTTACCCTGACTTCTTTTACTCACTAGGGAAAACACCCACTCTGTTTAAATCCCAACCCATAGCAGTTTTAAATATAGGTGGGAATGACTGGAGGAAAATACGTTAATTGTCGGCCAGATGTGGTGGTGCGCACCTGTAATCCCAGTTACTTGGGAGGCTGACATAGGAGAATTGCAAGTTCAAGGTCAGTCTGGGAAATTTAGCAAGACACCGTCTCAAATTAAAAAATAAAAATTGAATAAACATATATATCACGTATCACATATATATGTATATATCATATATCATCCCTCACAGGAATGTTAGCCTCAGAAGGGCAAAGTTTCCTTTTTCTCTTTCATTTACTAATATGTCCCCAGTACCTAAGGCAGTTCCTGTCATAATAGCAAGTGCTTAATAAATGTTTGTTGCACCAGTAATGAAGCATATGTTCTCATAGTTCCCACATAATTTCATTGGCTCCACTCGTGAATATGATTCCCATTTCTTCCACTAAAAAAACCCCATGCATTATGGAAGGAACTGGCCCAACTTTCAAAATGATAAATTAGCAAACACTTCATGTTTATCTTTTCAGCAGCCCTTAGCGTATTTGCAAATTATTGAATCCAAAGTTAATATTTTCACTTTGACTGTGGAGCTTTTATATAAAATGTGATGATTTGGAGGAACTGTGGCATTTTTCTGCCTTGAAGCTTTGAAATAATTATATCTTTAACTAATTCATTATTGCAAAAAGGGAAGTTTAGACTGGAGTGTTACAATGTTGGTGTTTTAATGATGAGAAAGGGCCAGCAAGGCTCCAGTATCCATAGCAACACGAAGTTCTTCTTTTCATCTTTTAAGTGACCAAGATGACTATTTCTTCTTCTTATATTACTAGATCACAGTTTATCACACAGGAAAAGAGTGCATGCCGGCTTCCAAGTGCAGGGCGATAATTATCGCCAAAGCACATCCAACTACCACCCAACACCCCAGGAAAGTGACCTCACCCCAAATAAGGAAATTTCCAGCTCCTACTACTCAGAAATGCAGGGATTAAGAGCAAGACCTAAAGTACAGCACCAATGTTCCAATAAAACTTTCAGCCAGATTGAGAAGAATCACAACTCTGATGGGTAAATTTATGATTTAAAAGTGCCATCAGATCTTGGGCCACTAATGAGTCGCAGTGAGACCTAGGCAAGTCTAGAAATAAAGCCCCATTGAGATAAGGCAGAAGTTCTTTAGGTGTCAAGATTTACAAAATGAGAAATCATACCCCATTGGATTCAAATGGATGATATGTCAAGATCATTGTACTGTCATGAGTAACTAATAAAAATAAATAAATAAATAAACAAATAAATAAATAAAAGATTTACAAATGGACAGTGAGAGAGAGAGAGAGAGATGACCACGACAGAGGCGGAGAAAGATCAAAGGACAGTACAGCAAAATACCAGGCTACGGGTGATCAGATAAAAAAGGTCGTACTATTCCCAATATTTCTCTGCACACTTGCAGTATCACAGAATTAAAATAATAACATTAAGATTAAAAAGAGAGCTATCATAAGACGGACTTAGAGAAATGAGATGATAAATTGCAAACTTCAGTGCTTAAAAACTAACCTAATTTCTTCTTGAACCATCTCTGCAGAGTGTGATTTGGTTTGTTAACTGACAAATGATTGGAGAAAAATTCTTCAAGTAACCCAGCCTTCAAGTGCTATTTTCTTCTAAAATTTATGTTCGCCTATTTATAAACTTCATTTATCTATGACTCAACTAGTTCTTTGGTATTATTGGCCTTATACTGTGGACAACTATGTCTGATTTTCTAGGAACTGGTAGTAGATTGATTTTTATTTTATTTCCAAGAGAAGACTCATCAAACTTGCAGTTTCCTTCTGCCAAAATAATAATAGTATCAACATTAATAATTATAATAATAGCCGCTGCCACACATGCTAAGTGCTATCCTAATTATATTTTAATTTATTTGATCCTCATGTCAAACTTAAAACTAGATACTGTTAACATCTTCTTTTTTTTTTTTTTTTTTAACCAATAATAACACTTAGTTACAGAGACATTAGGAATGTATCCAGGGGCATAGCAACCCCAGGATTTGTGCCCTTAAATGTGACTCCACACCACCTCTTGATCGTGGCTTTCAGAAGCCAAGGAGTTTCTATTAATCGTAGGCTGTGATTTGCTCATGCTGAAAATAGCTCTCCTTTGGAGTTTAAGGAACAAAGTAGGTTCCATCCCTAATGCCAGGAAAAGGGGTGGTTGAATAACTAGACTCAAGATAAGCAAAGGAACTCATATAATTAATCCAAGGTAAAAAAATTAGTACAGTTTTTATTTTACATTAAAAATATGTGTCTCAGCGATCATTTCCTGCAGTTTCTGGGTTTTGAGTAAATGAGGTATTCTGGTGAAGATTACCGTATGCAGTGTCACCCAAATAAAGGTGTCCAGATAGCAAGTGCTCCTGAAATGCTTCAAGATCCAAGGTCTCTTCACGATTATTGTGACATTGTTACAAAAAATAAATTTTTGATGTTGTGATTTCCTGTTTCTGTGCTTTTTAAAAAGGCAATTTGTAAACATTCATGTACAGTTTACCTGAACACACATCTTCAGAGCTTCTATTGACAAGTCTTGTTGTTATTGTTGTTGTTGTTGTTGTCACACCTGAGCTTTTCTCCTATCCTTGTTTGACAGTAGCAGAAGGCCACCTGCTTCCTTTGTGCTTCGTCTTCAATAGCTTTCCCCACCTCACCCTGTCCTGATTTTAAATTATTCCCTTTGTACTGGCTGTCATGAAATTCAGATTCTCTCTAAAGTTACCATAGAATTAAAAAAAAAAAAAAATGAGAGAAGGCAAAAAAATAATAGATGGAGAAAAACCAAAAAATTAGTATCTGAATAAAAATAGAAAAGGTTAATAAAGTGAAAACATGTTAAGTACAGTCAATTCTTTTTGTAACAGAGCAAGAATAATTCAAAAATTCCAAAAGTCTTCAGGGTAGTGCCATTTGCCACAATTATTTCCTGAGTATGAACACATGTGCTAACAGCCAGACTCCTAGTTTTAATAAGGTTAAATTCTTCCCACTTCCCTCTCAGAAATCACCCAAAACCCACAAGGAGAACAAGTAACAACATGCAAATTCCACGTCTGATATGAGTGGAAGGCCAAACAGAAACTGTGAAGGTCAAACAGGCCCAGAGAGGAGGAAGATTTCTACAGGAGCAGGAAACGATGGCAGAGGAAGGGTAAAAAAGTGGCTGTGGTTTCAAACAAACACAGCGAGGTCATGACATCAGAAACAGGGCAGGGGTCAGGTGTGAATGCTTCTGTACCCTCAGTGTGGCTTTGGGTAGTGGATGCTTCTGTACCCTCGGTGTGGCTCTGGGAAGCACATGGAGCAGGGCTGCGTGACATGGCATATCTGCAGGAGATTCACTACTTGTAAGCGGAGAACAGCAGAGACAGGCTTGCTGCTAGCCCTGCCCTGCTAATCCTGGTTAGGCCTTTAGGGGAAAAGCACCAAAAGAATTCATGTGCGCCAACACTGAGATATTCAGACAATTTCTCCTGCCATGAAATAATGGTTCGGCCCCTCCCTTCCATGATCTTCTTGCAAATACCTGAGGTAGGAAGAAATCACCTAATTTCCTGATAAATAAAAATTAGAAAGGATCCAACACAGACATTATACAAAATAGTGTCCGAAAACCAGAAGGACAGAAACACCAAAAATAAATACAACATGAAGAAATTAGAAAAAGTATATATACTTGTAGGAAACAGATTAAAAATGTAACCATCTATTCCTCCCATGCTCCCCATCCCTACCCCTACTTATTGATATAAGTCAGCCTCCTTATATCAATTTGATAGACATCATCATCCAAAGTACATGTATGAAGACACGAATTGGTGTCAACATACTTTATATACCACCAGAGATATGAAAAATTGTGCTGTATACGTGTAGTAAGAATTATAACGCATTCTGCTGTCATTTATTTTTTTAAAAATTAAAAAAAAATCTCAACAAAGGGGGAAAAGTATTATTTGCTAATAAACAATAATGACTTTGGGGGATAACATGTAATCAAACTAATTGGTGCAATCATTCTTTTAAGTTAGAGAGACAAAAGGAGACGACACATGAGCTGGCAGAATGCAAGATAGAAAAGATGAAAACACTATAGAAATCGCACCAGGAAGCATATAGGAAATCAGGGGCAGACCCAGGAAAGCCATTAGGAACAGGACCAAGGAGAGCAAAATACATACAGAGAACAGAGATTCAAAACATTTCAGGGGTTGGGAGTGTCGTTCTGTGGTGATGCCCTTGCCTGACATGCATGAGGCTGTGGGCTCCAACTCCATCATCCCCAAACACATACACAAATAAACAAACAAAACTACTTTTGAAGGAAAAGGATGAATATGGGGAATAGAGACATAGGCATGCTGTATGCAGACCTGGTGTTCTCAGAAAAAGTAAACAGTGAAAGACAACAAATCATGGTTTAAGAAAAAATTTCAGAAGGGTAAGTTTCTAACTGAACGGAAACACTGTACCCCAACCCAAAACAAAAGGCACAGAATAGAAAACTTTGAGATATAATCTAATCAAGTGTTGGGATTCTAAAACGAAGGCCCCCATTGAACCTCCAAGTATAATAATTAACCACCTCTTCCTAATGAGAAATAAGCAGGCTGGCCACACATACTACAAAACACATTTCATTTTTTAGTAACATTGGAGAAGTACCTTCAAAGGCCCCAAAGAGAATGTGACCCAAACACTCTGTTCTTAGCCTTCTAGAATGTTCTGCAAATATCAAGGTCAATGGGAAAAATCTGAATACACAAGAACCCAGAGAACTCACTTCCCATCCCAAGACACACCACAACCAACCTAAAGAGGTCCCGAGGCCCTGTGGCCAACTGATCAGCAATGAGTTTCAGTTGTCTCATCCGTCAGACTAAAACCAACAAAAAGTGGGGATGATGGCTGCCCCCAAATGTGAAAAACAAAACAAAAACAGCAGGAGCTGGAATCGAAAACGAAGGGAAGTGAAAGTGCCCTGATTCCCTCGCTCTAAATATCACATCAAGATAAGAGAACCGAATGGATTCAGCATCATGTCATATTAAATGTCAAATATTGGAGATTAAAAACATTTATATTTTACTTAGTAAAATAGGCCAAGGGACATATGGAGCAAAATTTGTATTCCCCAATTTATATCCAGAGTCAACTAATATTTATCAGACTTCCATCCCTGCTAGACTTTGATGCATAATGTCCCCTGAATTCCTCTGAGATGTGCATCTTAACATCTGTTACTCAGATTGTGTAACTTCTGTGAGCATACATACTACCAAAAAAATTCCATTTTTAGTAACATTGCAGAAGTACCTTCAAAGGCATTATATAGTTGTAGTTCTTGTAATTCTCTGACATATAATTTTCTAAGTATGTACCCCCTACCCCCCAAAAAATCACCTAATGGCAACTATTTTTAACAGTTTAGTGTCTTTCCAAAACTTTTCTATGCTTCTGTTTCCCGTAGTTGCAATCAAATTATATCATATTTTATATCATATCATATAATTCTTCCAAGTTACTTGAATCCTTTTTTATTTTTTATTTTTATTGATTTTTTTTTTGGTACTGGGGATTGAACCTAGGGGTACTTAACCACTGAACCACATCCCCAGCCCTTTTTAATATTTTATTTATAGACAGGGTTTCACTAAGTTGCTTAGGGCCTTGCTAAGTTGCTGAAGCTGTCCTTGAACTTGCAATCCTCCTGCCTTATGCTGGGATTACAGGCATGTGCCACTGTGCCCAGCATTTGAATCCTTCTTAAATATCACTTAATAGCTTCATAAAAGCCCAGCCTATAAATGTGTTATCACATCTAAATATTTGAGGTAATGAATACCTCTTAAAACTAAGTGCTTTTCTATATTTGTAATTATTTACCCTTTTAGAACCTCAGGGATAAGAATATTTGGCCATGATTAATATTTTTAATGCTTTAATACATATTTTCAAATTGGTATGTGATAAACTACATAAAGTATGTAGAATACTTCTAGAAGCTTATAAACTCTAAAATAATTTCATATGATAAAGAGACTAACTTTTGATCCATCTCTTTGTTTTAAGTACTTCTCTGTTATGAATTGTCCTATGTGTTTATGCATATACATATATATACACACAAGTTCATATATAAACCCATAAATGCATATATATAGGTAGTCTCTTTTTAAATGTATAATGTTCCATTTTAATCACATTTATTGACACTTGTGATTCTAATTTCTTTTAATACTTTCCACCTGATGAAATCTTTCCCAGCTAGATAACTAATATTTTCTATTTCTTCATTTAATATTGTTAAACCATAAGCCTTATATTACTTTTTAATCTCACACACATTAGCTACATTTATCTCTCAAATTCTACTTACACTAATGAGATTTACGATCTAGATGAAACATTGAAGTTATCGAAATTAGTTCAGGATTCTTCAAAATTTGATGCATCTGCCTCAAAGCAAAAACGTTGGAAGAAGTTGCTGGGAGTCAGAGCTGCACCTCCTGGTTGCTGACTCTCAGTTTTGTGTTTTCAATTTTTATTTATTTATTTTTCTGCTCAGCTAAACAATGTCCACCAGGACCACAAGAGAGAACCCTCAGGCAACAGGAAGAGCTTAGGTGACTCTCAGAGGCTGCGGCTTCAGCGCTGCATGGGAGACCCACTCGCTGCTCAGGGGTAGCCGGTGAGGTCTTGGGTTCTTTGTCCCATTGGCAGAAGAACAGCCTTGGTAGGAATTAGGAACTCAGAGCATCTCCCGAGCTCCCCTCTCCAGCCACCCACTGTTCCTCTGGGGCTATCCATAGTCAGGTCCAAGTGCAGTGCCTGAACGTGCCCAGAAACTTCACAGAAAAGGAAACTTCTGTATCTCCAAACGAAGCCCCCAAGTCAGCATTTCCTGAAGTAATAGAGGAAGCTGAGAGACAGCCACTGTTGCTACAGGGTGAACTGGCATGGTGACCACAGAGTCCAGGGAGGCAAGCCGGGCTGGAAGGGTGTCAACGGAGCCTCTCGAGTCGAGGTGGTTTGCAGGTCTTACCCTACTCTATCACAATTTTGTCAGATATGTGTGGAACTGTGGTTAATTTATCAGGAAAACACTTGTCTTTTATTTCCAAAACTCCTACATTTAAATGGAGAGTTGGCTGGGCCTAGCTGTGTGGTAGAGGCCCCGGGTTCAATCCCCAGAGTACACATATGTGCGCACACACGCACACACACACACACACACACACACACACAGGATGAAAGAAAAGAAAAAGAAATAAATGGAGAGTTAGATTTCTAATAACTTTTCTATGCTCTTGGGCAACAATGCTTTTAGAATTCAAATTAGATCCTCTTTCTAGAAACCACAGTGCAATAGTCAGCACTTCAGAATCAATAGGCTTCCATTCTAATGAATAATGTTTATATGGATATAGTTAAAATTAGCAGCCAAAAACCTTGAGCCATGGTCTCCATTGCTTGAGAGCACCACGCTGACCATATTTTATCTAGGTTCTATTACATGAAACTACTTAACTCATCTATTAAACAAACACTTGCTGAGCATGCACTGTGGGTCATGGATTCCAACCACATCACTGAATAAACAAAGCGTTTGCCCTCCATTCTCCTAAAGGAACTGCTCTGTGTTTTTACTGTGGTGCTGGTCACATGAATGACTCTTGAGATAAAACTCCATGCAACAAAAACACACAGAGGAGAGCCTGTAAATCCAGTGAAACTGTATAACCTGGATGGACTCCATCAAGGTCAGCCTTCTGCTTATGATATCACACTAAGGTGCTGTAAGGTGTTACTGCCAGGGAACAGTGGGGGATGGAAGAGCAGGACTTGTTTACATGACAACGACCTGTGAATAAACCACATGTGAATCAACAACCATCCAAAAATGAAAATTTAATAATAATAAAAAAAATCCCTCCCACCTGGCTGGCAGAACTTCAGGGTAAACCACATTCAATTTGCCTGTGGGAAAAGTGTGGAGAGCAAACAGCCATTGCAAAGCTTGGAGACAGAAAGGGGCTTGGGGCAGAGAAGTCTGAGGGGCCAGGGCCTGCAGCAGAGGGGGCGGAAAAGTGGTTGCCGGCCATGAGGTCACCCAATGGTGGAAGATACTGGGGGCCATTGTGTAAGGCCTGGCTTCTTCCCTGAGCAGGAAGCCATGGGTGGGCTTTGAGCAGAGTGACGTGTTTGAGAAGGGTTACTCCAGCTCCCATGTGGAAAAGATGCCTCTGGAGGCTATAGCTTCAGAAAGAGAACAGCAGCCGGCGCAGGAATGGCACTGAGAATAGACCAAACTTACCAGTTTACCACTGGGTGCAGTTACTCTCACACCATGTGCCTGAGACGACCAGGACAAATCCCACCAACTCACGATGATGTACTTCAAGGAGAAATGTTTGGAAGTAGATCTTCCAGTGCATGACCTCCATAGATTACTGAGTAATGGGAAATCAGAAAGGCGCATTTGTAAGTGATGCCTTTTTAAATGAAACATCAAAACACTTAATAATTTTTTTTCTCCTATCTGATTCACATAACTTCTGCTCCTCTTGCGGCTGTGTGCTGATTGCTTGACAGTGAGGGAGGCTCCCTGGCAGCATCCCTCCCGCAGGTCTGATCTAAGCATCTGAGGTCAGGACCCTGGCTGGGTCGCTCTGGCTCCCTCTGCTGATTTCACCGGAGGCCCAACAAGAAACCAGATTCACTAGCCCGAGGTAATTAAGAAGAAAACCCTCCAAAGACTTTGACCCCTCTGTGGTATCCAAGTGTGGTGAGAGCCAAGAGAAGCAAATGTGGACTTTTGAAGAACAGACCCGTGCCTTGCCTATTGTTCAGAAACCGGATGTTCTCACAACCCGAAGCACAGACACAGGCCATTCATGCTGCAGGGTCTGTCCCCTCACTCTGACTTCATCCCAGGTACTTCGCTGTTCCCATGATCCCCACATGAGACCTCTTTAAACTCACACGTGGCCTGGCTTGCTACAGCAGCTGGTGAAATTCTGAAACAAGTCAATCTCTTTCATAATTGAAGCAGTGATTCTTCTGTGAACCTGCCAGCCAGGTGGGTTGTTTGGGGACGACTTAGCCTGATTGACGCTGGAGCAGAAGACATGGTCAATGCTGTCCTCGAAAGCAACTAAAGAAGCTGCACGTGAAAACGCTGACAATCGTCGCTGTTTCTTTTGGGGACAGCAGGGGATTGACAACAAAGGCGTTGATTCATCTGATCTCGGATATGAAAATAATGATGACCTCAGCGCTACTGTTTCTAGGACGACCTCCACATTTGCCACTCTGGGCTGTGCATCCTGTTTCTCTGTTTCCAGACACCCCAGCAAGGAGAGCAGCCTCCTATGCCAGTGTGTCCCTCAATAAAGGGGTGCTCCATGTGATGGCTGTCTTCATGCTTTCCAGCAGCCATAAAGCTTACCAGGTAAAGCTGAATGAATATTTTAAATTTGATTCCTATTTGTGTACAAAATAGCCTTTAAAGATAGAGCATAAGTCTGATTTAAGGAGACAATCACATTTATGTTTCAAAAATGCAGACTCCATAAACCCAGTGCTTTTTAGACATTAAAAATCAACTTGGATATGCATTGTTTGTTTAATTGCACATTAGTTTTGTAAGTTATTTATTAATTTAAAATGGCATTATATGACATCACGGTGAGAGTGGTATATACTAAGGCTTTAAATTTAGAACACAAAACAACCTTTAGCCACATTCATTACATTTTACATATTGTCAATAAATCTTCCAATTATTGACATCAATTATATTTTAAAGATTATACTTTAAAAGAATTTTATTCATCACCTGGTATTTATGGCATAATTAGCCCTTTTTCAGTTTTTAAATAATGCCTTATTACATTTACATCTGATTAAGTCTCACAATTAAGTGATCCCCAGCTGGGCGCTGTGGTGCACACCTGTAATCCCAGCAATTTAGGAGGCAGAAGTAGGAGGATTGCAAGTTCAAGACCAACCTCAGCAACTTAGTGAGACCCTGTCTCAAAACAAAAAAATAAAAAGGGTATATATAATTCAGTGGTAGAGCACTTGCCTAACACACATGAGCTGGGTTCAATTTCCAATACTGAAAGAAAAAAATCTCCAAACTGTAATTTCACTCAGTTGCAGAAGAAATGATTCTTTCATTCCTGCAATTCAATCTGTATTTCCCTGTCCTGCTCACACCCTTTATGCTGGTCTGTGTGAGTGTGAAAACTTTATATCACACTGTTCCTAATGCTCCCACTGCCAGGTGCATTTCAACAGAATGAATTGCTGCACGTCCCTCTGCTGTCTGTCCCCCTTCCTGTTGTCCTTAGCATCATATGACACAAGTCACACTTGCCGTCCCTGAAGTGACTCAGCATTTCAAAATGCAATTTCTACATGGGGGTCATAACCAGTGCTTCTTTTGCAGATGATCTCATAACTTCCTCTCTTCACTTTAGAAACATCTCTGCTACTATGTTACATGAATTTCCCAATTTGCACATGTACCCACATACTCTTTGCTTCCCATTTGATTCAATTTAATCTCAAACTACTTCTTATTGTCACTTACTTTAGAGAAACACAATATTAACAATGAAGGCGATCATTCACTTGATTTCTTTTTTTTTTTCTTTTTCTTTTTCTTTTTTTTGGCATACTACAGGAACTTTAATATTGTAGTAAATAAAAAGATGTTATAACATAGTATTGTAACACAGGTACTGTTCTGAGTGTCGGCGCCATGCTAGGTAAGAACTGTTGTTGACTTCACGTCTTTGGAATCCCTAGAACTCTATCATGCACAAAATGAACTTAGGTTGAAGGGTGGTGTGGGGGTGTACCTTCCAGCTCACCACACTCCAGCCATCAGTCATGTTCTCCTGTGATCATCGCTGTCGCGATTTTCTCACACCTTCTCTAATCCAAAGAACATACCCACGCAAGCATGTGTGTGCGCGCACACACACACACACACACACACACACACACACATTTTTAAAATGCCATTTTACCTTATTTTCAAGGCCCTGCACAATCAGTTCCTTGTTGACTGACCTGACCTCATCTCTCTTCACATCACTACACAAGTCAGCAGCCCCAATAGCAGACACAGGACAGTGACTTTTCTCCCCTTCCAAGTCCCAGGTTTCAGAATTTTAAGACTTCTTTTTTTTTTTTTAATTTGTTCTAATTAGTTATCCATGATAGCAGAATGCATTTTGATTCATTGTGAACAAATGGAGCACAACTTTTTATGTCTCCTGTTGTACAGGATGTAGTCACACCACACGTGCAGTCATGCATGTATCTAGGGTAATGATGTCCTTGTCATTCCACCAGCGTTCCTGCCCCATGCCTCCTCCCCTCCCCTGCCTCCCCTTTGCCCAATCTTAAGACTCCTTTATAAACAGTAAAGCCAGAGAACACAGGACAGAACAATGTGGAGAAAATATTCCAAGGTTCTTTATCCAAAAGTCACTCTTGCCAAAAGCAACAAAAAAGCAACAAGTTAACAGTGCCTGGAAATTCTCCTCTGCCTTTGACACAAACCACCTGGAAGGGAGATTTTATAAACTACAAAGTTACACCTAAGGCTTATTTACTTATTTACATTTAAGCCTGTTGCCATAGGACAATATCCTACTGGCCAGGCCAAGAGGTAAATGTGAAAGGCAGTTTTGGCAAAGACTTAACTAGTCCTGGTCAAAACCCCAGTATCTCTTGGCTACAGTCACTGGGTGGAAAGCAGGCCAGGCCAGAGTTCTACATGCTCACACTATCATGTGCCTCTCTGTGCCCAGGAGGCCTGGCTGACCTCTAGCCATTTTCCCCATGAAGTCAGGAGCCCAGCCCCTCTTTGTTCCCGCTGGCTGAACTGGATGCCTTCACCTCACTTTATGCAGCACATTTACATTCTGATAACAATATCCCATCCAACACCTGTGTTAGTCCAGGTCCTCCAAAGAATACACACACACACACACACACACACACACACACACACACCTGCATACACATACAAGCACTTACTAGAGATGTCTGCAGTCAGCAAGCTGGGACCCTAGCTCCACTGTAAGCTCTAAAGCCTGAGAAGCAGAAAGTCCATGGCTTAAATTCCAGTGTGAGTCCAGATCTGAAGCCAGGGGAAGATCCGCCTCATCTCAAAGACAGTCAGAGGCAACAGCCCCCCTGAGTCAGTGCCCATGCTGTGTCCAGGCCACGCACAGGCAGGGTGAGGCCCACCCACAGGTGCACGAGCTGCCACTTCCTGATTTTTGTGACTATTTCTCGACCACACCCAAACAACCCCTTGGCATTCTTTTATCCTTTGAAGCTTTGTAGCACTGATGCACACACATGTACACGAACACAGGAAAGGGGACATACGCTAGAAGACGGCAGATGCATATGAATATTAAAATAAGTAATTACTATGTATACATTCTCTAGACTGAGCCAACCCGAGGACATCAGGTGAGAACAGGTCGACATAAATATTTAAGGCACAGTCCTCCCCTCTATATCATCTCTCAGAATCACCCTTTTTCCCAAAGGTACAGATTTTGATGCTACCTAGGCATTTCCATGTCTCTACATATGATACATTGGGCCAGGGCCTCTGGACCTCAGGACCACAGACTCAGTGGGCTTTAAGGCATCTGTAAGCTCAGATAGCTGCCCAGCAAATACTGTTTGTGAAGCTCTCAAGAGGTACAGGGCTCTGATCAATTCTAAAGAGTCCATGACCCTAGGAAATAGCCTTGTTGGTCATTTTCTTAATGACATCTGTGGACATGAAATATTTCTCTTCTAGTATTTTTAATGAGTACGTTTAACAACAAAGCATGTAGAATTGGTTGTATTTGTATGGAAAGCTTTTCTATTTTAAGGATCAGTTTCAATTAAACTCTATCTGCGGGAAGTGGCCGTTAACTGCCTTCTCCCGAGGCATTGCTGTGTCATAGTCACACAGCCTGAAACACTTAGGACCAAAAGCTTTCTTGTACGCAGGAATCTGCGAGTCTCTGGGAAAGCTCTGCTCCACAAGCCTCACAGGCCCTGGGACCTCACATGCCATGGGTGTGCTCTCCCGGGCAGCGGCAGTGGACAGGAGAGCCAGCCCTGTGTGCAAGCACTGTTCAAGCCTCGGCCAATAACTCAGAGCCAAAGTCACATGGCCAGGTTCAAAGTCCATGAAAGGTGCAAGTATATCCACCTTTAGAGGAAAAAAAACTGCCAAGCTCCAAAGCAGATGGGTAGAGGAAGGGATTAAGAGTTGAGGTCGAGTCAAACAACCTTATTTTCTAACACAGTCGCTAACAAAATGTTCCACAGAAAATAATAAAAGTAAGTTCAATTTCAAGGTTGGGAGTTCTACACCTCACCTACAGCATCTCATTTGATCCATATGAACTTTTAAAGTGAACTCTATATCCTATGACACATGGCAAGCGGGAGTTCAGAGACTCTAAAAGACTTGCCCAAGGATACATGAGCTAGCATGGGAGTGAAGAAGGTTCTAGAAATAAAATGTTATGATGCTAATACAGATCAGTTTATTCTCAAATGACAAAAAAACTTTAGGGGAAAAAAATAGCAGAGGGAAGGGATTTCTGGCTGCATTTGGAAAGGTGGACAAGATGGGACTGGGGCTGTGGCTCAGTGGTGGAACACTCACCTAGCACGTGTGAGGCACTCCCTGGGCTTGATCCTCAGCACCACATAAAAAATAAAAACCTAAAAAAAAAGGTATTGTGTTCATCTACAATAAAAAAAAAATTTAAAAGGTGGACAAGAGGGTCAGAGCTCCCTCTCAGCTCCCCAGGAGCCTGTATCGCATGCTCCCTGCACCAGGCACTTCCTGTGCAGGTAGGATCCCTTCTTCTAAACAGGCTCTTCTCAGAAGTAGGAGCCCTACCTTGTGGAAGCCCCTGTTTACCTGTGACCAAAGAGGAAACACCTTGTTTACCTGTGACCAAAGAGGAAACCACTTCCCCACATCTTCAACCACGGAAACTCTGTGGAAAGATCACCTGGCTGGATGGAGTCACAGATCCACCCTAACTCATCCCTGGTGTCCAGCAGGGAGGAAACTGTGATCAATGCAGCCTGAGAGGGCCTAAGCATCACCTACTGTGGCCCGGCAGCCAGGCTCAGAGATGACACAGTCACCTAGGGGGAGAAAGGAGGTGTTAGTTAGAAAAGGACAGACAGAACAATTCTCAGTGATGCTGAATTACAATAATTTCAGAATGTTCTCAAGTGCTGGATTTAATTGTTTCTCTTCCAATTTAAAAAATTATTCTTTTTATTCTTTATAAAACCTTGTTCCAAATGTTCATTTAAGCAAGTCAGTAAGATTCTATCTCTAAATAAAATACAATTAGAGCTGGGAATGTGACTCAGTAGTTGAGTGCCCCTGAGTTCAATCCCGGTACTCTACCCTGAAAAAAAAGAGCAATGATTTCTTTGTCAACTGTCATAATTTCAACCTGTTTCTGAATGTTCCACTAATCAATTCTATATTTGCAGAGTGAATCAAGTATTCTTTTACCTAATTGTCTTTCCTGCAATAAAACCTAACATAGTCACTGAAAACAGAAATAATGAAAATCAATTCTGTCAGGAATGAGCTTCATCAGTGTGATGGCAGCAAAAATAAATAAATAACATAAAATAAGAGAGCAGTAGGGAAAAAAACAAATTTTAAAACGATTGTTACTTTGTCTCAGCAAGTCACATGTACTATAGAGTCTAAGACATAATTTCAGCAAAACCAAAGGAAGATAATTTTATGTTGGTCAGATAAGAGATCATTTTTCTCTGATAGGAAGTGGATTGGATCCGGTGAACTCCATGACCAATCTCCCCAGCTTTACATACTTAGTAAAATAAGTTCATCTGTGATGCACTAAACTTCAAGTTGTGCTATTTCTGAGGTGAAGTAAAATTTTCAAATAATTCACTGATCAAAGTTTTCATTTCAATTGATGATTAAAATGAACTCATGTAATATTTGAATATGTATAGCAATGTGACCTGATATTTTGGGGACGCTGGTACTTTGGTACATATCACAATCAGTGAGTCTCAGATTCTATACAAGAATGCTGCTAATGTCTTTCAAGAAAACCACCAACTTCCTCTGGCCAGCTGTGTTCCTCTAAGTGGGGACCCAGTGTCTGGATTCCATGATACTCATATGCAGACTCTCAATGCAGCCATCAGAATGTGTCAGTGCAGACTCCTAGGGTTAGGACAGATTGGCTTGTTCATAGGTAGAAGGGAGGGAAACTGGAGAGAGAGAGAGAGAGAGAGAGAGAGAGAGAGAGCGCCCTTTCAGGAGGAGGAGCTGTTTCCTGGAGTAAGGTGCTGGTGTGTTTTGTTCACCTTGCACTGATAAGCTTGTGTTGGCCCAAACTCTTGGAGGTTCATGGAGCAAGACAGGAATGGAGGGATTTAGGGGACTGATTGGTCTCATTCTGTTTGCTACTTATAGTATCTTCTTGATGGTCTCATCCTCAAGCTACCTGCCCTGTAAGGGAGGTTGCTAGTTATTCCAAGTTCGCGATCCCAGAGCAATAGAGACTGTATGTCCTGGTACTCACACACCGAGCTCCATGGAAAGGCCCTGGTTGAGTTGCCTCGCTCCCGTCCCTGCCCTTAGGTCCCCCTCCGAGTTCCAGCAAGTAAACAGGCACATTTCTCCAAGGCACATTTTCATGTGCACGGGAGTCACTCTCAGCATGTTATCAACACTTTATTACGTGTGTTTCCCAGAGAGCCTCTGAGACGGAATGAGTTGTGTTTTGACTCATGTCTCTGTGTTCAGTTATTAATAGAGGACTTCACTTTAGTGATGCCCAGTGATGCCCATGAAATCAGCAGGACGTCAGCAAGGTAAATGACTCCCCAGGGACTGGAGACAGAGAAGAGATGGCTCTGCCAGGAGGCCTGAGGCACATCAGAGTATGCAGGGCTCCCCTGCACTGGGGAGGGGACCAGACACCCCAAGAGTAAGTAGCTCTTAACCTTTAAATCACCTGGAGGGTGTTCCTAAGAGGGTAACAGCCCACTCAGCCGACATCAAACACAGCTAGGCTGCATTTAAATCTCAACACTCAGAGGATGCTCAGAGGATGATTAAATTAGTGACACATTCTTATGGTTTTGTACGAACTCTGTCATCGAATCCCTGTTGGTTCTACTAAGTGATAGGAATCTGAGGCCACCCGGTACTTGTGGTCAAAGCCAGAAGCCTCACCAGCTTTCTACCAGCTTCTCGCCAGCTTAACCTTCAAGTCATTTGATGGTGGAAGTGTTCAAAGAGCAGAAAGCCTCAGAGATCCCTATGCCATTTCTATTACACACTAGGGACAGTGTCGATTAAGGGTGAGCTAGAGGCTGCGGGAATGTGCCATGTTAAGCTGGGGATGGTGCAATGACACGATTGCTAAGTGGTCCAGCAATCATGAGCAGGGTCATGTCTCGGTGTCCAGGAAAAACAGTTTCAGGGAAGGCCAGTGTGGTTGGCGTCAACACGAGATCAGAGATCGCAGGCCTGAGTACACAGGAGAACCTGAGAGATTGTGCTCTGGTCCAAATGTGCGACCCTCCAAAATCACACTGGACCTTAAACCTCTTGGGTAGCACTAAGAGGGGTGGCCATGGGGAGGGGATTAAGTATGAATCACCCTCATGAAGGGGACAGCACTCTCATGAAAGGGCAGGAGTGGAAAGGCACACCAGCTTCCCCTCTGCACAGGGGAGCAGAGCAGCAAGGCACCCCGAATGCAGAGCAGCCACACACAAGGCTGTGCCTCCACGAGGATGTCCCTCCCCAGAAATGCAGGAGGAAAGACTCTGCATTGTAATCCACACTGTCCCTAGTAGTTTGATATAGGAGCACCAACAGCCTGAGATGAAGTCTTTCGATAAGAGATGTTTGACAAGCAGAGGGAGTTTTCAAGACATTAGGTAGTAAAACAAACGTAAAGGAAATAGAAAGAGTGGTGGGGTCATAGAAAAAGGTAACTGAGTCTGTGTGTTTATTTCGATCTCTGCTAGCTAACTTTTATGCCAAGAACCTCATTAATGAAACCATTGCGCTGGCCGCATGGTGAAGTTTTTGTTTGCTTGATTGCTTTTATGAATAAGGAAAGGTAAGCACTGTTTGGAGGAAGAAAATTCAGTCAAGAGAGCCCACCATGTCAGGAGAAGGAGCTATTTCTTGGAGGAAAGTCCAGGTGAGGTAAAGGCACTGTGTCACTGAGGGAAGTTCAACAGGTGACCAGGTGAGGAAAGACAGCAGCCGAGGTATGCCCCTCATTAACAATCAGGTCATGTTATTTGTAGAAGATGCAATGGTTGATAATTTTCTTATCCAACTTCATTTCAGGCAGCACTAAATAAGTATATTTTGTCGATTTCCTTTGCTTCTTACTAAAAAGGCTCAGATTACAACAAAAAAAATTCAATAATAAAAATTGTTCCTTCTACTTAGAACATCATATAGTAGAAAAGGTTATGTAAATCTAAAGTATATACACTGAGAAAAATCAAACATATTAAAACATTAGGAAAATAAAATCAGGAGATCACTCGAAAGCAGATTAGTTCAGATACTTGCATATTCTGAATCTGATGTTCCAAGAAACAAAAATATACATGTTAGTTATTGTGCAATGAGAAAGAAAATGTTTGAAATAGCTTAGTACCTGTGTTAGAAGTGTATGCCTGATGCACAAAGAAACTTTAAAAAGCTGAAAAATACTTTTGGTGTTATTAAAAAAAATAGTGCATATATACTAATTAAAAAAGAGAAGAGAGAAAGGAGAGAGTAAAAAAAAATCAATTATTTGCCCTGAGAAATGATACATCATTTCTTTGCGGTCACTTGTGTCTTTTTCAAATTAACTTAATGTAAACCTACTTATGCACGTATCTCAGTCTGTCTTCTCTCTATGCTGGGAAAGGGTTTAGTTACCTAATAAATCAGACAGACATGATCCTGTTAAAGGGAGTGCATGAGCTAATCAGTCAAAACTGCAGGTAGGTATTGTGAAACTGGCTCCACACCTGGCAGCAAACTTAGTCACCCTCATCTTGTCATCACCATGGGAATTTTTGAGCGACTGCCACACACGGGAGCCACAGGATTTCAGAAGACCGAGATTCAGGCAGATAGATTGCTAACTTCTACTTCTTGATATGGATTTCTGCATTACTTTGGTCCATTAAACTTGGGGAAGCAGCTTAAGATTCCCTCTGATGGAATCTTCCCAGGGGTGCAAAACTCCTCTGCCGTGTCACCAGCCCTCTGGCCCCAGGTGTGCCGTGCCTTCCCTGTGCACAGCGGGGCAGACCTTGTCTTGTCCTCACTCTCTATTGAGGATCAACAAATATTTTCTTCACTCCAGCAGTCCTGACAGTGAATGGAGTCTTTAGTTAATAGCAAACCCAAGACAGGAGGTTAAATAGGGACTGTCCCAGACAAACTGGGACAAGTGTCCTCCTTCACAGGCTGCTCTGCTCCTGCAGGTCCTCAGGCAGTGCGCCTGCTTTCTAGTTCCTCGCCAGCCCTTAGGGTAAAGAGGACCCTCCAGCTTCTTCCTTTTCTTCATAGAACTCAGACTCATTCATGAGACTGGGCTAAGGGGCAGGCAGAGTGACTTCTCTGTTGTCCACCTGCCTGACCTGGCTGCCCACACACCAGCCTCCATTTTAGAGGCCCTCCATCCTCCAAGACTCTTCCAGGCCAAGATGCCCCCAAAACAAAACCTAAGGTAAGACTCCACAGAATAGCAAGCCAGCCTCAGCTCATAACTAACACACCGTCCCACAGGGGGAGAAGAGGAGAGGACAACCTTTTCTTTGCCAAGGTCATTTAATAAGTTTGCTTGTTATGAATGTGTGTAAATAAAGCTTGACTATCGCCCTTCTCTTTGCCATTAACTATCGATAATCGCATCTGCCCTATATCTCGAAATATGCACGAAAAAGCAATATTAGTGAAATTGAAATCAAGTCTATAAAGCATTATCGATCCCTTAGAAAAGGAAATCACATTAATAGTAATAATAGTGTTGTCTTCCAAAGAGATTAAATAGGAAACAGCACATTTCTAGCAGAAAGGCATGCATGCAATTTATTTAACATGGATTATTTAACATGAATATATGAGCTACACTGTTGGCATCCACTGGCTGTGGGGAATCTATAAAGAAGGAATGATCACAGGCTAATTTAAGTGTGTATGTTCCACAAGAGAAATGAAGCCTTTGAACAGAGTTTTTAATAATGGACAACACAACAATCATATGAAATATAAATCTCTGGAGAAAAATCATGACATAATTATATGCACGACTTAAAAGAAAAATAGTTTTAGCGCAGGCCTTAACAAGGATCTTTGCTTCCTATTAGCACGCAACATGAGAACATGATATTCAGTTAAATGTTAGACACCCAGGCTGCTAATATTGGGTCTGTTTCACTCATCTAACTGGCCTCCAGGAGCCTACAAGACGACAAACTTGGGCAAACACAAAACAACATACTTTGCACATGCTGGCTGCCCAGTGGTCATTTGTTGATTTGATGACCTTGAATTGTTCCCAACCTGAGAATTGTCACAAGTCTGGAGGAAGAATCCTGGCTGTAAGCTAAATCCAGAGGATGCTATTGTTGAGGGGGAGGAGTGGGGGAAGAAGGGCTAAGTGATGGGTAACTGGAGGATAATGCAACAGCTCAGGATGCTACATCACCGAAGACCTTAATATGAGTTTCCCTAAGGTTACTGGAGAGGGCAAGGTTACTCAGACCTGCACTGAACTAGGCTCTCCTCCTCTCCATCACTTTCTTGACTTTCTCAATGCTTGAAATCCCACCATGACAGGAATCACTCTCGCATCATAAAATCTTTTCAATCTTTGCCAGGTGTGGTGACACATGCCTATAATCCCAACAGCTCAGGAAGCTGAAGCAGGAGGATCAAAGGTTCAAAGCCAGCCTCAGCAATTTAGGGAGGCCATAAAGACCCTGTCTCTAAATAAAATATATTTGGAGAATATATTTGTAGAAATATATAGGCTCAGGGGTTGAGCACCTTTGGTCTTATACTTGGTATATTATGTCCCTAGGGGTAACTATCAAATTACCCCAAAATAGATAGCTTCAAATACAAGAAACATACTCTCCCATGGTTCTGGACCTAAAAAGTCTCAAGTCAAGTCATGAGTGTGGTCAGGCTCTGTCCATGGTCCCCAGTGGAGAATCTGTCCCTCATCACCCTCTGCTGTGACCAACAGTCCTTGGTTCCATTGCTGCTTCTGTGGCCACACAGGGTTCTCCTTGAGTACCTCTTCCATTCTCAAGGAGACTCCAGTTCTAGAGGCTTTGGGCCCACCCTGTGGCATCCTATTAGCATGACCACACCTGCATGAATAACATAGACACTTTTCCACATAGGACCACATGCACAGGTGCCAGGCACTAGAGTCTTCGTGGTGAGACACAATACAATCTAAAACATATGGGTAGAGGACTTTCTAAAATGGTAGTTGGAAAGCTGCCTGCCCAAACAACATTTCCTACGTAAGACAACAAACAGTTCTACTTTTTAGCCAGAGAATTGCACTGCGACTTATTCTATGTCTTTACGTCTGAGATTCCACGTTCCTCACACCTTCAGATTTAGTTGACATTCAGCACTTTGGGTCACCACTTGACTTTGCTAGATGAGAATATAATGAAACCAGTTTGAATCTTCTAACTGTTGGCTTGTGGACAATGTGAATTGATAGGTATATTTACCACAACTGATAAAAGCACTGCTGGTTTGAAGCGGTGACCTTTCTAGCTGAAATTAATTGGGTCTCTTCACTGACACTACTTGTACATGAATACACTTTTCTCATCCAGAGAAAAGAGAATAAAGAACACCCAAAGCAATCAGCCAAAAAGGATTTCAATGAGGCACTTTTGAAAAAATAAACCACAGCATTCTAAGACTTCATATGTGTGACTGGACATTTTTAGCAGCTTCCAAACTCCTGCCCCTTTTACCTGCCCCTTTTACAGGGAGGTCACTGAACTGAATGGAAACATAGCCAGTGCTGCTGATGGGCTACAAAAACCACTCTGACCACACTTTTCCCTTGCCTGACTCTTAAATACAGCCATAAATATTAAAAACTTTGAACTTCTAGCCTCTTGTGCAATGATTCTGGCCAATAATATGTGAGTCACTCCAGAAGGCGACCCTCTCAGTAAAGAGAAAGCCTGCCTCTTTAAAAGGACTGTGCTTTTTCCTCTAGGGCTTGCTCACTGGCCACCTTCTTGCCAGGACTGTGATGTGGTGCCTAGAGATACAGGAGCCACCCTGCCACCAGGCGCCCAAGTGCCTCTGTAAGCACAGCGGAGGAGGATCAGTGGAGGTGGCACGGTGTACTGGACTTGGAATCAGGAAGATAAGCTTTAATCATATTCAATCTTCCATTAAGTGAACTTGAACTTTCCTTTTATGGTAGGGTCAGTTTTTGCCTGCCATCTTCCCAGGCGACATTTGACAATGTCTGGAGCCTTTTTTGGTCATGACTGCATGGGAGCACATCTAGTGACATTAATGGTATATGCTGGACACCCCACAGTCCAAGGGTCACTCCCCACCACAAGGAATGATTGATGCATAACATCTGTGGAGCTGAGGCTTCTCCGTTTCTGCAGTGTCAAACAGGGATGTTTAAATGAGGACATTTATGATCACATTTATGATTCCTTATAAAAATGACAAGGAACACCTGAGTGATAGCCTGCCCGCCTCATAGCAGCTTAAAGTATCTTTAAAATGTTGGTTAAAAAGATTAACAATAGCAAAAGGGTCATGTTTATTTTTAAAATCAATATACAAAAGGGCAGGTACCAAAATGGTTATTGCCATTTAAAAAGAAAGCAAATATAAATGATGAAACCAAAGGAAAAATTGGTGGTCATTGTATTGAGAACTTTGTGTGCGTTTGCTCCTCTCTGCTTTGCAGAATCACTCAATGGGATGTGCTGTTTTCATAGTTTGGACAATAATTTTTGAATAATGAATGGGAAGAAAAGTTAGTATGTCCCTTCAGAGTTTGTTTATGAAACATTCTTGAAATTTCTTCTTAGCCTTTCAAAAATACCATATAGACTATCATTCTGAGATATTTTATGCAGTCTAATACAATTTATTTTGATCTATCATGTCAGAAACTTTCCTTTTCTAGTCTCGGTATATATCTCCCTACGTGTGGAATTCTCAGAGTTCAACTTATAGAAATTTTTCCTCTCCAGTTTCTTCATGAAAGTATCAGAATTACCTGCAACACTAAACTGATTGTGTGGAAGTTTTTTGCTGAAACATTTATATTTGCTTGGGATTCCTGTGGCTGATACATCAAATTATCACACTGGGTGGCTTAAAGTAACATAAATTCATCTCTGACAGCTCGAGAGTGCTGGTGTCCAAGTCAGCAACATGGGCCAGATTCAAGGTGGCAGTGGGTGGCACTCTCTGCAGGCTCTGGGGACCCCTGCCCCACCTGTGTGGCTGCCAGAGAGGTGGGTGTTCTTTAGCTTGTGGGCCTTTTATGCCAAGCTCTGCTTTGCTTCCTGTGACCTTCTCTACCTGTTTGTCATGTGTGCTCCCAGCCTCTCTCCTGTCAAGGTACCCATGAAGATATTTAGGGCCCATAAAACAACCCTGGATAGATGGTGACCAGGGTGTCAACTGACAGTGCTGGTAATTTCTGGTAATTTCTTCTCATGGTCCCACGAATGATTCTCCGTGCTTCAGGAGGCCTGAGCCTACCCCTCTTGGGCTGAAACCTAGGTGGTCTGGCCTTTGATTTGATGACTGGGCTGGGTGGGGTGTGCTGTGAGGGTATTTCCAGAGGAGAGGGGCAGAGAGTCAGTGCTCCGTGGGGAAGACCCAACCTCCGCATGGGCTGGCACCATTTCGATGGCTAGGGACCCAGATGGAACACAAAGATGAAGGAAAGGCCAATTCTTCCTCACACTGTCTTTGGAGCCAGGATGCCCTTCATTTCCAGGGTTGACCCTAAGAATTCCAGGTTCCCAGGTCTCTGAACTCTGGGACCTGCACAGCGGCACCCTGGGCCTCAGACCGAGGTCCCAACACAAGTTTGGATTGGACTGGCTTCTCCAGCTCCTCAGCCTGTAGACGGACTGTGAGAGGACTCGTGGGCCTCCAACGGCCACAGGGCAATTCCTTTGACTAAACCCCGTCCCATCTCAAAACTCCTAATTTTCCATCACAGGTCCAAAGATGCTTTTTCCGAAAAAGGTAAATGGGAGATTCCAAAAGGTAGGACCTGATATCTTCGGGATCCTGTTACAATACTATGTAAAGAAAATGTATATGCAATTACTCATCTTGTCTGAAAATATTAAGTTCTAGTTGTACCCAGGTAAGACTTAAAATGTAGCAGGATCATTCAGGTTCTTAATCCTAGGATGGTGGGATGAGATGAAAGACCCTCTTAATATCCCTACTAAATAAGTGAAGCACAAAATGGTAACCTTTGAGGAAACTAACTCTTCCAAAACACACCAATGTAAAGTGTTTTTTATTTTATTATGAATCCACCAACAAAATTTGCTTTTCCTATATCAAAATTTGAGTATATGATGGCCCCTTCTATCTATACACAGAAATGTAGTATTATTTTATCATATTTCAACAGCTATGAAGTGTTCTTGAAACTAATTTGAGAATTTAACCTCGACAGCACAGTTCAGTAAACAGAAGCCTATGAAATTATGAAAAAAACAGGATTGTACTTCTTTTACTCGAGTTGACTAAAAAGCTGAGAATATATTAATTAACTCTTCAATTAAAGATATTTTAGGAAAATTTTAGGAGTACACAAATAATTAAAATCCTAAAGCTTTCATTTCTTTTCCAAATTTGGTTAGTTTAATACTTCTGATTTAATTTCAGAATAACCCTGTTAAAGGCTTAGAAGCAGGGTTATCTACACGAGAGAACTGTTTTTATATTTCTATATTTTTGGACAAAAATATTTCTAAGTCTAAACTCTGATTCCTGTATTACTTGGAATATATTTAACCATGGAGTTTAAGAGTCTTTAAAGTTACTTCTTTAGATGCCACTAGCCAGTAAAACCCATTCCAGTTATTTCCAAAGCCAATCTTTTTGGCAGCTTCCAACTGAGCTTTAAACAAATCAATAAAATTATCTCCTCACTTAGACAAGTCATGATCTAACTTTACTACCTCTGAGACTGCCTCCTGCCATTGTGCCCTTGACACAGATAACCTTGTGAAACTCCTTTGAACACAGCATTTAAAGGCACTAAATGGATGCACTTCAAGACAGAGGGTGTATTTGACATTTGCTCTCCATAAAATAGAGGAATTAGAAGTTTAAGAAGAACCTGTCCGATCTTTTAAGTGGCAGTAGACCATAAACACCTCCCGACTCTATCTCCAACTTTCTCCTTGCTCTTTGGGGATCTCTGCACACCAGGGCTCCTACTCTCATTCCAGTCACTGAAATCGGACTCTGTCTGCCCACCCTTCTATTACAAGGGCTTAAATTCTGCTTTTCCTCTGGCCCTTGTCCTTTATCCTTACACAAGCTCTGGAAGGAAAAGAAGTCCCTCCTCCCACCTCCTCCCACCTCTCTTCATGCTGATATTCCATCCTGCTCAGCAAGACATGTGGATCTCCCTCCCTATTCCACCCCCACCATTTACTCCTTAAACTCTAGTCTACCCTTCATGACAAAATAGTGACACATAATGTTACTTTTCTCTTTTATTTTTATTTTGATAAACTACTGATAAGATCCATCATTTTAACCTTTCTAAACTGACCAGTTTTGTGGAGTTAATCACACTCACATTGTTATGCAAGCATCACCACCATCCTTGGCAGAACGTTTTTTGTCTTTCCCCACTAAAGCTCTGTACCCATTAAACAACAACCCCTTCCTCCCTACCCCGAGTCTTAGTAGCCACCATTCACTTTGTCTCTCTCAGTTTGACAATTCTGAGTACCATGTATGAGAGAAATGATGCGATATTTGTTCTTCTGGGTCTGACTTACTTCACTTAGCATATCACTTGCAAGGGTTATCTGTGTTTGAAACATGTGCCATAATGTTCTTCCTTTTTAAAGCTGAGCAAAATTCCATTGTAAGTTTATACATTTTATTCAGTAATTTTTTTTAAAAAAATGTTTTAGTTGTAGATGGACACAATACCTTTATTTTATTTGTTTATTTTTATGTGGTTCCTGAAATCGAACTCAGTGCCTTATGCATGCTAGGCAAGTGCTCTGCTACTGAGCCACAACTCCGGCCCAATATTCAGTCATTTTTAAATTATGAAGGAAGCGCCAAGTTTTTTGCCCTGGTAGCTGTGCTATTCCCATCAGCAAAGCTCCAGTCTGCCAGTTTCTCCACATCTTCACCAAACCTTGGTATTTTCTGATTTCTTGGTAATAGTCATCCCAGGAGGTTAAAAGTGGCCATTGCACTGTGGTTTTAATGTAGTGGTGTTAAACATCTTTTCACGTGCTTATTGGTCACTTGTATATCTTTGGGGGAAATAACCATTGAAGTTATTTGTCCACATTTTGATTATTTCTTGTCATTGTTGTCCGGTTGTGGGAGTTCTTTATATGCTCTGCGTAGTGATCCCCTTTCAGATATGTGACTTGCATATGTTTTTCTCTCATTCCATGGGTTGCCTTGTCACTGTTGATAGTATCCTTTGATGCACTCAAGTTAAATGACACTATATTAAGCACAACCTAATTAATCCTCAAAACAACTCTATGAGGTAGATGTGAGTATCCTGAGGCATGAAAGGTAAGAATAATGCACCAGCATCCCATGGACACGGCAGAACCTAGGCACTGCCTCATAGTCACCTGTTACAAGGACCATCAGTATTCTGACTACTAAATCCAATTGCCATGTCTCGGTCTTCATACCCTTTTCTTTAGTATTTCAAATTATGGCTCCTTTCTTTGTGAAATTCTCCTGCCCTTCGCTACCACACTTTTCCCAGTTCTTCCTACTCCCCTGGATATGGTCACCTCTCACTCTTCCGTTGTTGGAAGCTTCTCATTCTCACAACTTCAATTCTTGCTTCAGCCCCCCTCTTTCCTACTCTAAGCATCCCAGGAAGCACTTCATCGCCTCTGTCCTGGGTTGCACTGTGCCTTGCAAAGAGACGTAGAAGTCTTCATTCAGAACTTCTGTGAGTATTTGGAAACAGGGGTTCTGCCTATATCAAGTTAAGATGAGGTCCTTAGGGAAGATCAAAATCTAATATGGTTGTGTCTTTAGAAAAGGGGGAAATCTGGACACAGAGGAAATTTGGACATGTGTACAGGGAAGATGGTGTGAAGACACAGGGAGAATGCCATCTTCAAGCCAAGGAATGCCTGAGGCTGCCAGAAGCCCAGAGACACAGGGAGCAGGTTTTCAATGAAAAGCCTCCCACCATGATGTAGGACTTGGTAAGTGTCCAGACTGTGAAAACTGCCATTCCGTTATTTTTTTGGTGCATCCCCAGGAAACTAATACACTCTGTGACGGCTTGGAGGCAACTGTTCCTGGCAGTTTCTAACACCCTCCCTGTCCACTGTTCCTTCTCAGCCACCTCCTGATGCTCCAACAGTATCAGTGACCGCCTGGCCCTCCTCCCACCTCTCCAGAATCTTGCTCTCTTTCTATTGCTCATCCTTCTCAACTTCCACTCTGGCACTGCAACACTGTAAATCAAGTACGTGTGGCCCTAACCCCCCCGGAAAACCACAAAGTTCCCTTCGAGTCCTCATTTTTCACCCATTTGAAGCAATCTCCATTTCTATGATTTAAGAACCCTGTGTGACCCATTCATTTAAGAGATGAGTTTCAAGTTCCAGTCCTGGCGGTCCCTCTGATCCCAGGGCCAGGGCCAGGACCCCATCTCTAGCTAAATTCTATCCATTAGCCAAAAGGATTGAAGGCACCATAGGCCAAGTTTCAAGATACAGAATATGGAACCCTGCCTATTTTTCCAGCTGATGTGATGAGCCCATACCAGGGCACTGGACGGGTTTCCTTCTTGTTGAACTAATGAACCTCATTCCCTGATATCCAGAGATCTAACAGGTGAGCTCATTCCCCCTTCTCCAAAAGCTGGAAGTGGCTTAAGAAGGTGCAGAACAGCAAATGCAGTCCCATAAAGGTGTATGCAAGTTTCTAAATTACTTTAAGTACGTGGCACATGTAACATTCTTGCAAGGAAGACAAAAGTCTCTTTAGAGGAAGTTCCAAGAATGATATGAGACTCATGTCATGCCAATGTAATTGCAAGGGAAGAGGCCAAGCTGTTGACTATTGAATAAATGACTACTTAGGACTCATTTCTCCCTCCAATTTTTTGTCCACTTTTCCATTTCAAGATGACAAATGTTAATTTTTCGCTAATCTTTCTTTGTAATGCTGGAAGACAGCAGGGAAGCTTTTTGTTACCATGACCTGCTTTGGGCTTAAGATGCTGGACCTGGGAGGGACAGCTCTGTGGTGAAAACGTGAGCTCTTCAGTAAGGCTGACCAGTGGGAATCCTGTCTCCACCATCATTAGCTGTGACCTTGAGCAAGTTACTAAACCTCCCTAGGTCTTATTTTCCTCACTGTAAAATGGAGCTATGAATAGTAAACTTGTCTCAGAGGGTTGTTGGAAGGATTAAATAATTAATAAAAGTGAAGTGCCTAGAATAGCATTTTCCTGTAGAACCTGCTGTTCAACTGTGGGTTATTATATATGTGCAGGAATGAGCAAGTAGCACATGCAAGTCCCCGGGGGAATCATTACTGCATGATAGTCCAAGGAAATTTAAAAATAAAGACTTCAGAAATCTCACTCTATTGGTTATCATTGAATGCCTCTATACCCTTTTCCCATTCAACGAATGTAAATAATTAGTATTTATGTAAGACAATCTTTTTCAACCTAATAAATATGTATGACCCTTCCAGTGTTCATTAGAAGACATCAGCCACTGACTTGGACACAGTGCAAGCAAACACTGCTGCAGAAGAAGTAGTTGGTTGTTAAGAAAGAAGTTGACAATGGGTGCAGGGTCAGAGTAGTCCTTACAAGATGAAGTGAAGTCCAGTTACGGTCCATCACCAATGACCTGAGTACCTTTGTTAACGAGGAAAAGATCTGGGATGAGTTAGACCTTCCTGGGCTCCCTCTGCATTTTCTTAAAACTTACAGTATGAGTTAATTAGTACAGAAGCCAAGACAATAAAAAACAGGGACTGCAAAATTGAAACATGTCTCGTCCTTCTGAGTTATTTCTTTACAAAGAAAAAATTCTTTGCTATTATAGCACAGGTTCTATATACTCCTAGTAATATTACAGATAATATTAGTTTTAATTCTAAATACTTACTAATTTTTCTAAAACCCGACCATTCTAATGAATTATACTTCTTGTCTGAATTATGATGAAACTTAGAAAATGAAAATATGAAAAGCTTTACATAGAAAGTAATGATATATAAATAAAGCTGATGATTGTACTATCCTGCAAATATGATATAGGAGCATGGTTAAAGAAAAGTAAGAGACAGAACAAATTAATTTATATATATGTTTAGGAAAAGGAGAGCTATAGTCTTTTTTGTACTTTTTAAAACTTTTAAATGAAAATGAGTTTGTCATTATGTCAAACTATACAGAGTTTCCTGATAAGGGAAGTCCATATAAATAAATAAAGATCAGTTAAAAGAATTTATTTAAAGAGAGAAACAAGGTAACATTGATCCAAAATAACTTCATTGTCTTAAGGAATTAATTTCCAAGTCTTCCTCATGATCTTTAGCTACAGAGTGTTCCAATGCTCCTGAGCACTCCTGGTCATCTTGGGAAAGGCTGATTTCACTTGTTCTTTTTGGATTTAAAAAGACAGATTAAATGTCCAATGGCAAGACTCCTGTCTTGATAAACTCTTCTTTATCTAAACACTTGCCTTTCTTCCAATGGCCACTGACTCCAAGAACCCTGAAGATAGCAGCTGGGTCATCTGATAGAAGATAAACCTTCCTGAAGGAAACCTTTCAATTTGCGTCTTGGGTGAAAGATACTTACCACACCATCTTCAGTTGCCAGAATTCAGAAAGTGGGCCATGGCAGCCACTGCTGGAATCTAGCCATTCTCTTGTTATTTGTTAAGGGAAAGAGAGGGGAAAAAAAAAAAAAAAAAGATCACAATGAGTATTCAACTGAATTTTAATGCACTTAACTAGAAAAATTCCACAATCCCTTCTGCAGGAATTTATTCAAACTACAGGGCCAATCAAGCTATTTGAAGGTTCCAGATCATGGCATAGAACCCAGGACCGTTCTCATTCCACCCAGGCTTTGGTGCTTAAAAGTAGCAGGTGTCAGCATAGTCTCTAAGCCAACTTCACACACAGCAGAGTTCACTTTTGAAAAATCAATCTAAAGGAGACCCAAAGCACAATCCCAAGTTAAATCAACATTCTCAAATTAATCAAAGGTTTTAAAATGTATGTCATATCACAAAAATTGTTGTCCAAAAAATTATTAGACTCATATCTAAAAGTGCTTAAGGGGTTGTTTTATTCATTGTCCCCAAGTGTGTGAACTCCCAGACTCAAGGGTGTGTTGGCCTCAACTAGCCAACCTCTTGAAGCAGAGAACAACAGCCAGCGCTTTTCTCCGGTTCTGGTGCCTGCTCCAAATGTCCCTGGGTCACGGTCCTGCTCCCCCTTCTCTTCCCACTCACCATATCCAGGCTCTGCTGGATTGAGGCAGCAGACTGACCTTCTAGTCAATAAACCCATGCTGATCTCTGAAGGGGACCCAGGAAATACAAATCCAAATGGGCTCTTTCTAAACTCGATTCTTCCCAGTCTATTGAATCTGCCTGTTTCCTAAATATGCACTTCCCCAGATTGAAACTCAGTGAGTCCTTCATGTTGAGTTCACTGATGACCAGCAACATTTAGTATTTTTTACCCCAGAATCTTAAAAGCCTTGGTCTCCTTCCTCTATTAATACTTAATTAATATTCATGAAGTCTGAATAATACATAAGTAATATGCAAGATGTTCTGTGATGGCAAGGACCATGTCTGGTTTTCGTTTGGCCTCTAGGGGTGCCAGAGTCTCTAGGTTGTGAGCACCTGTTTTAGACTCATGTTAAAATTGGTTTGTAATTCCTGCAGTGGAAAGATAAAATCAGCCCATAATATTTAGTTTAACAAAATGAATAAAACCCAGTTTTAGAAAGTTGCTGTAATATACAGATGATCTTGACTCCCTACTTCTCAGCTTCAAAAAATATTGTGAAAAGCAATGGAATAAAGATGAAAGTACTTTTCTAAATAGAAAAAAAAAGCAAATTAATTAATTATTCACTAATGAATAACCATTTGTAAATATCTAATGAGTTTTTCTTCTATCGTTTATAGTTTTTTTTCATATTTTGATAGAAAATCAGTTTGAGTGGGTCTAATAGGTTCAGAGTTTTCCAAGGAGAAATCAAAGAAGATTTTATTTTGAAAATTTTATGTTTGTGTGTGTATATATATATATATATATATATATATATATATATATATATATTCATTTACTTCTGGGGTCAAGGTTGGACCCAGGGCCTTGCACATTCTGATAAAGTGTTCTACCACTGAGCTCACCCCGGCACTCAGAGAACTTCTGAGATTTTATCGTCCTGACCAACATGTGATGAATTGCGAACATTTATTTTGGAATAAAAACTGCCTAACTCCTTTGAACTTGATGAAATTATTTAATTCTAAGTAACACATCTCAGAGTGGTATCTCCTTCCAGTTATGGTACATCAGGAAATATGGAGGATCAGGTGCCAATTCTCAGATGACACAATGCACTCCAAGTATGGCAGCCCTCTTGTCCCCATGCCCTCAGACCCGAGAGCTTACCTGGGGACCTGGGAATACCAGAGATGGCAGTGAGCCTAGGGGTTCAGAAAGTCAAGAAACTCATGGCCCTTGAAGGATTCGACAGGGTGATTGGGAAACTTTGGGGAAACGCTCCCACTGATATGGAAACCACCTCTCTGAAATGACAGGACTGAACCAGGAAGCTGTCCTCTGGTGACGGTCCCCTCTGCTCCAAAGTGGCATCCATTTATTTTTTCCCAGGTCAAATGCCTTCGCTGCCTTTATGATAGCCAGAAACGACACCCATCCGAAAGCCTCTTGAGCTAACAAGGAAATATATGCTCCTAAAAGTGAGAATACCTCTGGGGGGTACACTGAATATCATTCTTAGGAATGTTCTATATTGCTGACTCCGCTCAGACCGGCAAGTAGGAAAGGATATTTACGAAGATGAAGAAAACACAACCTGGCTCACCTCAAACCAGAACCTGGGAGCAAAGAAAGGTATGTCAGTCAACAAAGAGGCACATGGTGATGTGTTACATAGCATGATAAGAGCCCATCATGATATTTTACAAAATGAGCCCTTGGGGTGTTAGCAAAGTCCTGTCTATGAATGGGACTGGATTGTCTTTAGAGCGAGATTGTGGAGGTTCATCTGAGGGTCCCCAGTCATAGCAGAGGAGTTAGAATGTTCCAAAGAATGGAGTGGTCCACACAGGGGCAAAGAAGTATTTGGCCTGCGCACAGGGTGTACAGTGGGTGTGAGGAGCCCCAGAGCTGATAGGAACAAGATGCAGAGGGATCGATGATGGCCAGATTACCAAGGGCCTGAGGTGCTCTGTTTAGGAGAGTTTGCTGTATCTTTCAGTCATAGGAAAGGCATGAAAATGTGGGAACAGGGGTGACAGGTCCAGACATGTATTTTCAAAACATAATCCTAACAGTGGCAGTTTTTAATGAATCACATTTGCTTCTTTCTTAAGAACTAGCTGGAAAGCTACACCCAGAAAATAGAAAAGGAAGGAAGAGAAGGTTGGAGCCATTCAGCACAGGATGCTGTGGGTCGGCGTGGCCCTGCAGGGAGCTGTAGAGGAGACTGAGAGTGACCTGGAAGAGCTAGGTGGGTGGGAAGCATCAGCAATGAAGGTGAACTTGAACTTAAGCCTGGGTTGCTTTAAAGCAATGTTGGTAAACTACGCCCATCCGCAGTTATTTGATGAAACATGAACTAAAAATGTCTCCAGATTTTTAAGTGTTTTGAGGAAATCCAACAACAACAAAAAATACTCATTACAAATAAAAATTCTAACACATCCAAATTTCAGAGTCCAACAATAGAGTTTTATTCTAACACAGTTGGAATGAAGCTGCCTTTGCTCTACAGCAGCAGAGTTGAATGTTTGTGACAGAGACTGTATGGCTAGGAAAGTCTCAAATTTTTACTATCTGGCCCTTTACCAAAGAAAACCATGAGTCTAGATATGGCAAGTCGGCCTCTTGCTTCCTCCTGCCCCGGGTCAGAAGGTCTATGGGCCTGGACACTAGGTAACTGTGCCCTCTACTGTGCCGCAAAGGATTTGCAAAGCCAGGAAGGCTTGCTATCTCCTCTTCTTTGGGTACTCAAGGATGGACATCCCTCTGCCAACTCTACTTCCTCTTCCGGTCTCCGGCACCAAAGATCCAGGAGCAGAATCCAGAGCTTTGATTATAATTGGTATAATTGAGCTATTTTTAAGATGAATTTTAAAAGGTATCTGGTAGGCTAATTTGGAACCCTTAGGGAAATGTTCACCCTAATGTGAAAGCAGACTTCTGAAAAACAGTCTCTTGGTGAATCGCAGACCTGCAATGATGGCTTGAGGTATGGTGCAATTTTCATTCATGTGGTTGAGCCTGAATTGAAGTGACCTCCCAGCATTGAGGCTCATAAAGGACGACTTGGTTTGGAGGCGCGCCAGCCAAGCCTTCCTGAGAACTGCACACTGACTACTTCAGATTATTGCTGGGAAACTAGTGAGTGAGGCAGACAGGATGTGGCACTGGAGATTAATTTTATGAACTGGAATTTATCTCTGACTTTGGATTATGTCTGAGGAAGAAAAGATGTTAGAGTGAAGATTACAGAGAGTGCAGAATGGTTCATGGCCATTTTAAGCATATTTTTTTATTTTTCATACAGAGCCACTCTGCAAAATTTTTTCAGGCTTAAATATTAGGTCCAACATTTTATAGAATTTTGCTTTTCCTCCATTGTAGAAACACCCAGTACTTTTGAGGTGCCTGTTCCATTCAAGTCCTAGGGATCTCTCTCCTCAAATAATTTGTTCTTATAGAGAAAACATCATGAAGGTCAATTACAAAGAAATAGAAATTAAAAAGTAGTAAAATTTGTTCAATAAAATGAAAGTCTGTTTTAGTTCAGTTATGACACTAGGGAGGAGTCATTTCAAGTTCACTAGGTTAATACCTGGAGCTTTGTGATGGAGAAGATCTAAAAAAATACAAAATTATCTAAGACCAAATGGGCTCCATTTAAAATTCTATTCTCAATGGAAAAGACTTGGATATACATTTGGGTCATTGATCCTGGGGTTCCAAAGGCAATTTTTATTCAAGTTAAGCTTGTACAGTTTAGTGGTCAAAATTATGACTTAATTAGTCCAGCATCCCAAGAAGTGAACATCATAGATACACACAAAAATGCTTACTACATGCTTATTGAACAAATGAATGGCACTACTTTTTGGTGAACCTGGATTTTGAATGTGTTTGGAATATATAATTCTGAAACTGGTTTTAGGAAATTCATCCCAGAGTCACAGGGTATCATTTAATTACACTGAGTCATAAAACAGTGAGGCAAGAAGTTTATTCCAGGCAATTATGAGCCTTCCACGTGGAGCCGGACAGGAGGAGGAAAGTCCTCAAACTCAACCCACCATTCGAGTTTAATATTCTTCACCACTCTGATAATCCTAGTGGGATATTCTGAGACTCTCAATCTTCCCAAAAGAAACTACTTTAAAATATTCAGCATGGGGAGCTGGAGCTCAGGGGTAGAGCACTTACCTCACATGTGAGGCACTGGGTTCAATCCTCAGCACAACAGAAAAATAAATAAAGATATTGTGTCCATCTACAACTAAAAAATAAATTAAAAGACATTCAGCATGACTTTTACTCTCTGTAAAATGGAGCTAACAGAAATAATAGTTACAACAATAATAATAATGATAATAATAATAATTTATTCCTAATATAATGTAATAATAGGCTTAATGCAACACAAGGCAACATTGTAACAGGACATACAATGGGAAGTATAAATGTGTCCTATTTCCCCAGTGCAATACATTGTAGCTTGTTATCCACAATTACTAGGAAGAACTACAGTGCAAATAAATCAAAATTATTTCTTTTTAATTTCAGAATTAGTTACATACAGTTCCATCCAACAATCGACTTTCTTTCCTCTAAATCTGTCCTTGTTTTGATTTTTGTTTACTCATTCACTCATAAATGTGTTCAATAAAAACTGTTCATTAGAGCACACATGGAGTGGTTTAATCAATGCTCTCATGCCCCTATTTCTTTAGGACTACCCTGGAAATCCTAATACATCTTGATCCCTCCCCCTCATGATCACAGGGAAGCCAGACCAGCAAATCAGAGATGAGGCTGTCTGTCCTGATACAGGCATTGGGGGGATGGGGGGGGGTGTCAAGCTTCCAGTCCACAACTCAGTGTTAACAAAAACTCCCCTTGATGGGATTAGAGCAAATTATATTGCATGCTTAAAAACTTATGTTAAAATGAACCCCAATGCTATGTACAACTAAAAAGAACTAGTCAAACAAAAATCACACACACACACACACACACACACACACACACACTTCCTTTACAGAGGTGATCCTGGGCATAACTTCAAGGAATTAATCAAACCTCCTAGGTAAGGGAGATGGACAACAGAATCCTTGCAGGTGGAGGAATCGGGGGAACAGATAACACTTTTCAAAACCGGCATGTAGTTCTGCTTGGGCTGACACAGAATACATAGTAGGGCTCTTATTTGGCTTCATCAAAATCAGGAGCAGTGGCCAGGATTCAAGAGTGAACAGTTGACTGGTGAGGAAGCCCTGGGGAGGGGGTGGGAAATGACGCTGGGAAAGGAGACACAGCCACCAAGGGCATTTCATCAGGCCTGTCTCTTGCCACTGTGGGAAATGGGACTTGGCTGCACTGGAGAATTCTGGGAATCATCTCATCCAGGTTAAGGGAACTGGAGTCGGAACTTACCCGACTTTGTCACTCATCAGTTGGTGACTGCTGGGAAAGAAAGGCTTCAGGCAAGCGGAAGTCAGTCTTCCTGGGACAGACAGGCCCAGGCTGGGCCCCAGAGGCAGGCAGCACTGGCAGCTGTGCTGGGGGCGGGGGTGGGGGGTGGGGTGGGGGGGCCTTATCCTGTGGACACCTGCAAGGCTGGACCTGAATCAGAAGGAGAGAGCAACGGGGCTTTGGTGTTAAGCAAAGAGGGCTGTGGCTTATTCTAAATGTTACCCGGGGCTTTTAAAATATTTTTGAAATGGTTTAGAAACGTAGGTTTGGTTTTATAAAGTCTGCTCTCTATTTGGAAGATGAATTAGGAGGGGCCGGATTGGGGTATGAATCTCTAATTTAGAAGATGCTGCATTTTTGACAAAAAATCATGCTGGTCTGGCTCTCTCTTTGCAGTGTGTGTGTGTGTGTGTGTGTGTGTGTGTGTGTAAGGAGAGGGAAGGGGTCAAAGGACAATCCACATTCTAATCTTGGAAAAGGAGGCAGTTCCTTTCACCCAGAGTGAGAATTCAAGAAAAGAAAATAGCATTTGGGGGGTGGGGTGCTTAGACCAAGGGTGTTTAACCACTGACCCACAATGCCAACCAGCACCCCTACTTCATTGTATTTTAATTTTGGGACAGGGTCTTGCTAAGTTACTTAGAGCTTCCTTAAGGCTGGCTTTGAACTTGTGATCCTACTGTCTCAGCCTCCTAAGCCACTGGGATTACGGGCATGCCCCAAAGTGCTGGCAGGAAGTAGCATTTTTGAGGGAAAAATCATTAAGATAAAATTTGGAAATTCTGACTCTGCAGCCTGCTATATAAACCCAGAAATCGAGAGACATTTCCTGAGCTGGAGACAGCTTTGAGAGTTCTCTGTATGTGAATGGTGTTTGAAGCCATGTGCTAAAGAGGTTCTAGGCTCCCGGAGGGTGAAGAAGAAGTCAGACTGATAAGGAAGAGGCAGGAGGGCCCTCGTGCCAGGTGGATGTATGGGCACAAAAAGCCACAGGGAGAGTGAGCCCTCCCGGTGTAGCCAGAGGAAACTAACAAGGAGTCTCCTGGCTGAGCATCAAGGATGAGTTGATGTTCATTAGGTGGATACATGCAGGTGGAGAAGCAGCTTCTAGGTAGAAGAACAGGTATAAAGACAGAATACAGAGGGAAGAGGATGGAGCTGGTGCTAAGCTGATGTAAAACTGCTCAAGTTTACTTTTTCATTGTCTTTGAAGAAAAGTGCTCCCAGAGAATTCCTGGGAGTCCCTGCGAGCCAGAAATATCATTCCACCTCGTACGTAGCACATGTCAGGTGCTCAATACAAGTTGGTTGACATGGTAGGTCTGTTGAAGGAAATAATAGATTATGGCATCGTATCATTTTAGGAAAGACTACTTAATGAAGGGGGAGAAGAACTTGTGATCAGGCCATTTATTTACTCAGTAACTATTTACTCCAACTACTGCCCAAGTTGCAAGCTTGCAGGTCAATTTTTTAAGGCTGAACCCATAAGAATGCCGAGCAAACCAAAACAATATTGAGTAAACTGTCCTTAGTAGATAAAAACAATTGTCCATAAATAAAAAGGCATCCTGAATCAGGTTTCTGCTTGTTTGAAAAACCTCTTCCCAGCTCCGTCCTAGTGGGGAGGTCCTATCACAAGTCACCCTATCTAACCAGTTTGCCCGATGGCTGCCCTGGCTTTGGGCACCCCTGGTGTTATTACCTTAGGACCTAACAGCAGCACTGACTCAGAATGCTGGCAGCCCAATAAGTAATTGTTGACCAACTCCCAGGAATTCATTGATTTCTAAATAAAATGAGTACTTTTTCTTTCCAATGGTTTCTGGGGTTTTCTGTATCGTTGTTAGCCTGTTTTCAGCTGCACAGAAATCCTCCATCTGGGTATAAAATGTCCCTGCTGTTTCTCCTTGGAGACCTACCTAGACATGGTCCTGGTTATAATCTGGAAGGAGTCTCTCAGTTTTACTTCCTCCCCTGTCTAAGATTTGAGCACAAGCCCAGCTAGACAAAGCTGATGCTTTTTAGATGTAATTTGAAATTTGAATACAATGACACAGGAACTGAATAAGGCCAGAACTTGCTGCTAACAGTGCTGGAAGGTATTCTACATGTCTTTTCCTAAGTGAGTGTGATCCACTCTACTCATCCTAGTACACTTGTTCAGCTTAATTATGCAAAGTTAGATGGTGTTGCTTATAATCAAAGAATTATAATGATGCACAGTTGTCAGATTCTAGAAAATTTGGGGTGAAGAGCAAGAAGAAGAGAAAGTAGAAAATGTCATAGAAGTATGCTGATGGAGACACATGATGCTTACCAAAGATGGGCTGCATACTTTTTAACTAAGAAATGTGAGCCTAAGGTCAGTGGCTGTCAGTTTTATTTAAGCTTAAGAGTCACCCAAGATGCTTCTTTAAATGCACATTTCCAGGCTCTTCTCCCAGAGGTTCTGATTTGGCAAAGCTGTAAATGCCTGGGGATCTGCATAATGTACAAGCTTCTCACCTAATTCCCAGCTCATGCTTTGATAAACGCTGCTCTCAGACCTGCTATACACTGAAAATGGCAATTAGTCAGATCTATGAGCACAGCAAAACCTGCCTGCTTCCTACCATCTTGCAAAGCAATGACAAACGTCTAGTACAATAACTGTTTTATAGAATATCACAGTTTTGCCAATAACAGTGTGACCTATCTAGTGAATTGTAAGACATATTTACATATAAAAAACAACAAAGACTTATTTCAACTTTTCATTTCATTGAGCAAGGGTCAATGAGATTACAATAGGGAATATTTAGAAAACGAAGACTACCAACTTTGTTTTACAATCCGCGTTTTGTAATTTTATATAAAAGCAGATTTTATATGGGTGTAATTTTATTCTTTACAGGTCTTCTATGTGTATTGTGTTCACTGCAAATACCACTGTCTTCATGAGAAGAGCACCTGTCTCATAAGGGTTGAAGATTCATTGTGAAGGCATTTTCCTTAAGATGGAGGTGGGGTGTTCCTGATGCAGAGGAGGAAGATGCAGAGGAAACCAGAGTCTCCAGGACTAAGTTAATAAAGTGTAAATTCGTTTCTAGATCAGTTCCACAGGCGGGCTTATTTCCAGGACAAATACATATCCAGTGACATCTCATTTCCTCAGATATCTGAAAACTGACTCTACTTTTTCAAGAGCTAACGTAACAGAAAGAAAAGAATCCTGTATAGAGTTTTCTCAGCATTTTTCCACAAGGAAAACTTCCAAACACTTATTTCTTCTTTAATGTGGTTGATGCTTTTCCAGATGCTTCTTCATATAGAAACTATAAGACAAATATATTCCAGAAAATCATCAAAGTTCAACAGTCTGTATGCAGTGCTCAGCACTACACTGCCATTCTGCTTGACTATCTTTATATCGTTCAGGAGTTTTTGTGCAAAATTTTCATACCGAAAACAAAGCATAAATTTAAAATTTTTGAATCCCATTCAACATGACTCAACAATTGTGTATTGAGTACCAAAAGACCCTCAGGACTCTACTAGATCCTGAGAAGGATGTGTGATGGACAAGATTTCATAACAGAACTATAAAAACAAGAGGTTAAGAGGTCGATTCTAAAAGCCAGAGGTTGGGAAAAACATCACCTAGAGGCACAGGGGCCTGGCTGCAGATGGGCCAAGGACACTGGCCTCAGGAAGGCCCAGCGAGTGGTCAGAGGACCAGGCTGTGCCTGACTTGCCACACGTGACACTCTCGGGTGTGCAAGAGGGGGGAAGATGCAGAGGAAACCAGAGTCTCCAGGACTAATATCCACAAGTTAGTCACAGGCTGGGAGTAGTGGCTTTCATTATTCATATATAAGTTCACTAGAAAAAAAACAAAGAAATGGTATTGAATAGACACAGAACCCTTTTATTAGAACTCTAGGCTCCAAATAATTTATTTTTAATAAAAGCTATTTTGCTCTATGCTGCTGGTGCATGTGATAATCACAGGACACCACGTGTGCTGCAGGGTCTGCCAGACATTCTGCAGCACACAGGCCCAGGTTCAAGGGCATCATTCTTCATATGTTTTGCACTGGTTTTTGGCTTTTCCTCCTCTGTAATATTTTGTTGTTGGTGGTGGTGGTAATGTTGTTGTATTTTTTATAACTTTGTTGTATTTATTTATATGTGGTGCTAAGGATGGAACCCAGTGCCTCACACAGGTTAGGCAAGTGCTCACCACTGAGCCACCACCCGGCCCCTCCCCTGTAATCTTCGTTTACTTGATAACCATCACTTCTAAAGATGGTCCCACACATAGAGACTTTGCTTCCCTGATAAGCTCCAGGAAAGTTTTAATGTAATTCAGTGACTCAGCAATTGATTGTTTGTGTTTAATTTTATTTTTTGTTATTTATTTATTTTAAATGAGAAGTGAAAATTGTTGCTTATATTTATGGGGTACAATGTGACATTTTAGTACATGTGCACATCACAATGCCAAAATCAGGGTAAGGATACATCTCCTCAAGTATTTATAATTCCTTTATGGAAATTTATAATTTCCTTGAAGCAAATACTACATTATCATTTTCTTAGTCACCCTGAAGTGCTATAGAAAGCCAGACCTGATCTCTCCCATCTAACCATAACTTAGTATCTGTTGGTCAACATTTCCCCTTAATTCTCTTCCTATCTTGCCAATCTCTGGTAACCACTATTCTACTGCCAATTTTTTTTTTTTTGAACTCTCCAAATCAATGAAATCATGTGGCATTTGTCTTATGTGCATAAGTCATTTCACTTAGCATAAAGACCTCCAATTCCATCCACGTCACCACACATTACCATTGTTATTCTTTTGTATGCCTGAACGGTATTTGGTTGTGTATATTTACCACATTTTCTTTATGCCTTCCTCAACTGAAGGACACTAAGATTATTTCATTGTGTCAGTGAGCAAGGACTGCAGATGTCCCTTTGACACATGATCTCACTTGCTTTATACCCGGTGGTGGGATTGCAGGATAGCATGGTGGCAGCACATCTGTGCTCTTTTCCATAATGTCCATACTACTTTGCATTGCCACCAACCCCGCACAAGAGCTCCCTTTTCCCCATAGCTTCACCAGGACTTGTGATCTTTTGTCTTTTTGGTAATAGCGGTTCTAATTGAAGTAGGGTGGAATCTCATTGCGGTTTTGATTTGCATGTTACTAAGTATTATGGTTTTGAGCACTTTTCATATTCCTGTTATATATGTCTTTTCAGAGTGTCTATTTAGGACTATTGTTCATTTGTTAATCAGATTATTTATTTGCTATTGAGTTCTTTATGTGAGTTCTTTATATAATATATAATTTAACCCCTTGAGAGATGTGGTTTGTAATTATTTTCTCCCTTTCTGTAGGTTGTTTCTCCACTCCATGGTCTGTTTCCTTTGTGGGGCAGAATCTTTTTGGCTTTCTGGAATCATATTTGTCCATTTTTGGTTTAACAATTGTTGACTGGACATCCACTGGATATTGGATATTGGGAAGGACGCAGAAGATAAAGAGCACGTTCCCTACTCTCTAGGAGCTATAGAACCTCCTCAGAGGTAAACAAGCAGTAGATGAAGTCCCTTAGATGACAGGGATGATGGGTTGATATACATAGCAGTATGTCTGTCCACCTGTTGCAACATGTCAAGGGAACACAGAATGAATATGCTTAAGAAAACCAAGAAATTCTGCAGAGTAGCAATGTGCACAATATAAATTAGTGATTGTGTCCCTCAGAGATAGGAAAGTTGGCTAGTAGGGAGCAGGCAAGGGTGATAAAGCAGAATTCCGTTCCTGTTGGAATGCACATCTGGAAGATTTACCTGTTGAGGAACTGTGATCCTCAGAGTCTTGTAAATGTAAAGGAACTTTAAATAAAAGTAACATGATTGGACACCTCAAAGTAAACCCAACCAGAGTCACATAGAATTTTCAGTAATGAGGCTGGGGATGTAGGTTAGTGTTTGCCTAGGCCCTGGGTTCAATCCCCAGTACAGAAAAAAAAAATTATAAGAATTATCTATAATGAGTAACAAACAGAAATTAAGTTTGAAGGCAAGTATAAAGTGGGATTGAGCTCAGGGAAGCAATTATTTCTTGCATTTGGAAGCTGTCACAGGATCATGTCCACTCTGGACTTTGTCTTTTGCAATGTTGTCATTGTTCTGCTAAAAGCAATTGACTATTTACGGGTAAAGTTTAGTTTGGTATTTTATGTATAACACTGCTCTCTCTCTCGTGTTTCTCAGTTACAACCACAAACATGTAGACTTTTATAAATTAATTTTATTCACGGTTGTGTGAAAACCTCTTGGGTTCCAATATACAGTGCTATAGAGCTTGACAGTGGACGGCCCTTTGGTGGAGCTTGTAAGTCAGCTGGACCTACTGCTTTAAAGGCAGGTCCTTGGACAATGCTTTGCAGGTAAAGATCCCACAGAAGTTTACTCTATAAGAGGCAGGGAGTACTTTCAGACCAATTAGTGGTCAAGATAAAGGTTATTTTCTAAAAACAACTAGGAATTATTTCATCTAGAAAGCAAGTTGTAATGAGTTGCTGAGGCAGGAGAACTGGTTAGAAAAAACAAGTCCTCTTTGCTTAGAGCCCAGGGTCTCCTCCTGCTCGTGCATTTCCATTTATGGCTTTTCCTGTGTGCATTGTAATAACACAGGTTCCCAGATAGCAGACTGGGGCCTAACCACCGGCCCAGCCTTGGTAAAGCTATTCAAAGATTTGCTCGGAGCACCCCCCTTGTTCCAGCCTGCTCCAGCTCTGTGGATCTATCTGGCGGCCTGTGAGATTTCCATCGAAGAGGAGATGCAGGTGGCAGCTTGGCCCAGGCTCGCAGGAAACTTCTAAATCCCTCCTTAGGACCTAAGCCAGGGCCTTTCCATCCCCATCCCCTAAATCCAGCCACCACAGGCACAGCTACAGAAGCCCAACTCCTGTCAATGACCTTTGACTCCTTATTATGTCAGTGTAACGCCCAGTGTGTGGCCAGGAGTACAGCAGACAAGGTGGAGTGCCGCACAGGAGAGCAGGCTCTCAGGTGGCTTCGGGGACATTAGGCCCTCTTTCCCTATGAACTTCCCCTGCCAAAAAGTATCGAGACTGGCGTTAGTATTTCAGTTAACATTTTGTACACTAAATTAACACAACATGATCATAATTTTTGATATAGCCACCCTCATTCCTAAGTTGATTTGATTTGGAAAATATCAGAATTACAGAGTGGGTGAAGGCAAGATGTCACTCCTCCTAACTATGCTTCCCAAACTCTGCCATACCATGGTGCTCACAAAATCCCAGCCAGGCCCATGAAGGTAGGGAAGGCTGAAGATGGGCTGGCTGGGCTCCAGGGCCTCTTAGCTTCCCTGGGAACCATTCCTGCAGGACACGTGAACACTTGGATCTAAGAATTTGATTGTGTTTATTTCACACCTGAAAGTAACTCAAATGCTTTTCCCAGCCACTGTCCCTCTTTCACAGTTTGAAATGGCAATAGGAAGGAATCTCTTCTACTGCCGGGACAGCACAGGTGTCATGAAGAAAGATCCTTGAGAGGTACTGAGCAAGCCTTCACCAGATCCATCTCCTTTGTTTGACAAATGAGGAAGCCAGGCGCAGAGTTCACACACAGGAGCTGGTGGCAGGAAGTTGTGAAAGCAGATGGAGGTGAGATTTCTTCACTTCCACTTCTGGGCTCTTTGCACCACACAGGGGGTCTCTCAGCTGGAGTCCTCAATTGGCAGCGTCAGCACCAACAGAGGGCTGAGCTGGCCAGCTGTGTTTTAAAAAGGCCTCGAGCAGTCCTGACTCACGTTCAGGTTTGAGAACCACTGCACTACCATGTTGCTCTGTCTGTCCCGAAGGCAGGCAAGGCTCAAGTGGGTCAAGGTCTTGCCTGTGCAGTCACCAAGCCAAGCTCTGAGCTGCCACACCCGATACTGTGATGTTGGTGCCCTCTGACTTTGGGGTTGAAGTGGTTAATAGAGGGAGGTCTGAGTTGAGGACTGAAGTAGAAACAAGTAGTGCCGCCAGACTCACAGGGTCCAGGGCCTGGTGTCAGCTTTTAGCTCCACCCAGTCAAGTGCCAGCTGCACATTGACAGGATTAAGAGAAGCTCTCCTCTGGCCAGACACAGTGATGCACACCTGTAATCCCAGCCACTCGGGAGCCTGAGGCAGGAGGAGCACAAATTGAGTTCAGCCTCAGCAACTTAGCAGGGCCCCTGAGCAACTTAGTGAGACCCCATCTCAAAATAAAAATAAACAAATAAATAAATAAATAGGGCTGGGGATGTGACTAGGTGCTCCTGGGCTTAACCCCTAGTATCTCCCCCGCTCACCAAAAAAGTTCTACTCTTATACAGGGAAAAAAAAAACAGAAAAAATGTTTTACTTTTCAAAGTACACTTTGTTGCTTTTTGTGTTAAAGACAGTTGTTTCGAAAATGACAAACCTCTGTAGATTGGGTTTATGTAGTATGTGGAAGATTAAAGGGGAGGGAGAAAAATACTCCTTAAAGAAGAGGCCAGGTGGAGTTTGCCTATTCCACATGACCACTGTTCAATTCTTTTGCCCTGACAAACACTCAAGTTTATTTTCTATATGACTCACCACCCAATTTCTATTCCTTAGAAGTGGGTTCTATCCTGTGCAGATCAGGGATATCAAATAACCAAAATATGAGAAAGAAAATGCACAGTTTATACTTTAATCCAAAAATCATTCTATCATAAGGAACTAAACAAGCAGAAATTTCTCTTTCCTGATTGAAAAACTCATGTTAAGCTTAGCAATATTAATAGCATTAAAGTACTTTTGAGTTCTATCCTTAGGGCATCCTTGAATAATAAATGCTGCAACAAACACAGCGGCTATTAGCTAGAGTTGGTTCATAGGATCTTATAAACATTCCTAAAGGAGAAGAGGAATACACTGATTTGCACTCACTGCCTTGTATCTTCTCTAGTCTTTCTCACATTTCTGGACAATGCCTTTTAAATTCTCTATCAAATATTACTCGGTAAATATCAACTACCACAGAGAAACACAACTCTATGGACTCCTCACACCAAAATATTCAAGGTCATCATCAGAGCCAAGTTCTCAATTTGTCAGATTCATGTCTTTTATCACTGATGATAAGGTCCAGTCCATCAGGAGAGGTGTAAGTACAGAGAGAGGCAGAATTTTTTTTTTTTTTTCATTTCAGTACTGGGGCTTGAACCCAGGAATGCTTTACCACTGAGCTACATCCCCAGTCCTACTTTTTTTTTTGAGACAGGGTCACACTAAATTGTGAAAGCTGGCCTTGAACTTGTGACCCTCTTGCCTCAGCCTCCTGAGTGGCTGAAATTACAGGCCTGTGCCACCACAGCTGGTCTAAAGTCAGAATTTTGTGAGGAGATACTGTGAAAGAAAATGAAAACTTAGTAAAAAGTGAATATTATTATTTAAGAATGTTTATTCTGTTCTTCATGTCATTTCTTTGCAAAGTAGATTTATTTTTAGCTGTGCAAATGTAACTAGGAACCCAGAATTTTAAGTTCCCAAAACTGTGGGAAAAAATACCACTGGACTCAGTCTCCCAACCAGCACAATACAGTGGGGCCAGGTATGTGATTGGTTGTTTGACAGAAACTGTAAAACCTCAGACATTGGCCAAGTGGTGACAGTATGTTTGCTGAGATGATTCTCAAGACTTAAAAAGACTCAAGTAGTCTTTTAAATGCACTAACACATTCCACATTCACAAATGTCCTGGTGGGAAGTACAGAATGTGTCATTGTGTATTGAGGGTAACCCGTACAGATATTAAAAAAATGACTATTATTTTCTTCCTTGAAGTGTAAAAATAGGGATTAATTTTTTAAGCTGTTTGCTTAAAAAAAGTCATTATCAGTTTGAGCGTTCACCCAGTTTTCACAGATAAAGGGGAAGTTTAATTGTGTGAACAAAATAAAAACACTAAAAAAAAAATCATCTAATTTTCTAGTGCCTCACACTGTCCACTTCACGGCTCAGTGTCTTGCTTCTAGTGAACACACACCATGAGAATCTTGGTTTTCTGAGAGACCTAGCTACTGACCCATGAGCAGTGTAAATCCGTTCATGGTACAACCAAATCCATTGCAACTTCCCTACCAGAGCCCTAGAATCATATTTATATTGTTATAATCAGTGCTGAAGAGAAGAAAATGGCATTTTAAGTAATTTCTCTCCCATTGTGACATTCTGGTAATGTTTTTATGTCTCCAAAATAGTAAGTTAATCTCAAATAGATTCCAAAAACAATGAGCCGATTCTCCTCATGGACAGCAGACTGCTTCTTCCACAAGGTCATCTCATTTCTCATTCTCCTGCCTGCCCTGCCTCCTCCCTAGTATTTCTCCAGGTGCTGAAAAATGATGAGACACTTAATTAATGATTCTAGAGGCCCATCGTTCCATTCTGTTATTGCTAGGGGAAAAAAAACTGGAAAGGGGAAGAGAATCCACATCTGTGGGGACTCTTGGTCTTAAACACAAGTTGGAGAGTTTTCACACACAAGCCTTCTGAGTGCTACAATCCCTAGAAGTGGGTGGTTTTGTGCCATCACACACAGGAGTAAATCAAGGCCCAGAGAAGCCACTTGGCAACGGACCGTCAGATAGAAAGGGACAGGCATCATATTTGAACTTGATTCCATGTAATTCTAAAGCTCGGGCTCTTTGCAAATTAAATAAAATATTTCCTCTGGAATATTTACTTAACATTATGGTTCTTACCTTCGCATAATGGCTAAGTATCAACCATTGTCCCATTTCAAGGCTCATGGGGGTGGGAAGAGTGTGAAAGTGTACATAAAGCACAATATCTAGTGTGAAACAAGTGCTTGCTTGGAAGTGTCCTCACCACGGCGTAGAAGCTGCAGCTGCCTTAGTTCCCTCTTGGCATTTTCTCTGAGGATCAAGCCCTTTCATACTGCTCAAGCCAGAGTTACAAAACCCCATATTCCACCTCCATTTGTGTGCAGTAGGGCAGGCAGGGCAGGAAGGGCCACTCTCACAGACAGGTCAGCCTGGAGGGCAGCGTCCTGTCCCTGGAATCAGGGACCACCTCCAAGGCACCTGGGCACAGTGCACGGATGCTGCTACAGTGGCGCTGGGAGCCTTTGCCTCTCTCAAGCAGGGCAGGGAGTGCCCTGAAGAGGCGAGCTGCTATGGCAGCAGGGACGGGGGGCTCCAGTGACCCACAGCCTGGTTCCGGTTGCCTTCTGTGGTGTCCTCCTGCTCTCCTGACAGTAAGCAGAGAAGAGCTCCGGTATCGGTGACTCACAGTGAGACAGGAAATCTCGAGCAGGCCCGCCCTTCCTTCCTGCCCTGGTGAGGAGCTGAGCTGCAGAACCACAGGCCACAGCTGCCCTGAGTCCTGACCAGAAGAGTTAGAGCTGGGTGGGGCCTGCATGGGGCTAGGGTGCTCTTTGCCCAGGAGAATAGGGTTTCCATTGAGATTTCTCTTCAGCCTGCGCTCAGTACCTTGCTGGCATATTCTGGGCTTTGTATCATTTTTTAAAATGTGAAAACCATAGACTTGACATCATTCCCCTACATTGTCCTCAATGAGGCCTCTTTCAGCAAACATGCAAAGAGACATCAAAGCTGCCTGTTGTCCCAGCTCACCTGCAGACTGAGGCAGGAGCCTGGCTTCCATCCAGGGGTTCTAGGCCAGCCTGGGCATCATAGTGAGACCCAGGGAGAGGGAGAGAAAGGGAAAGAAGGGAGCAAAGAAAAGGCCTTGGTCATCGCCAGCACCACTGCACCGTGGTAAGACGTAACTGCGTTCACTGTTGAGTTCTGAACACAGCATGAAAATCCTTCAGCAAAATCCCACCATGAACAGCAAAGGGTGATAAAGGTGGGAAAGGCCACCGAGCACCCCAGGACGCTCAGGCACTTGTGCACTTGATGTCATTTAAGTCTCACCAACGCCCCGGAGCTGCCAGAATGAAGGCCTCTTCACTGTCCCCAAAACTGTTCCTAAACCTCACACACAGTAAATAAAGCCCAAACAAAAAACTAAGCCAAACAATAGATACATATATCTCTCATAAATGCTGCCGCTGCTTGCAGTGATTTATCTTAAGAGTCAAAAGAATAATGACACAAAACGATGCTCTATCTATGTGTTTGCCTCATTTAGCCAAGTTCAGTAATGTGTTTCGAATTCATTCATAAAACTGTAAAAGAATTATCCTTACAAAAAGCCAAAGCCAAAACTCGAAAATGGGATTGACTATATTGCTATCTTTTGTCAAGTGTATTACCTTCTCTTCCTGAAGGGCACAGAAAAAAAAAGCCCTGTATTCAAAGACATAAGGCAACTCACAAGTGCCTCAGAAGCACTTAGCAGGGCTAGAACCCAGTGAGTGAGTGGAGTTTAGGGACTCACTAAGTTGCCCAGGCTGGCCTCGAATTTGTCATCCTCCTCCTTCAGCCTCCGTAGTCACTGATTACAGGCATGTGCCACTGCATCTGGCTACAGCACTGTGTTGATTCTAGTGTAGAAAGAGAGAAAAGCAAGAAAGAAAACAAAGAGTGCAGGAAGGAGGGAAAGGAGGAAGAGAGGAAGGAAAAGGAGCAAGAAAAGAAGGAGGAGAAAAATGGAAGGAAGGAAAGGAGGGAGGGAGGGAGAGAGGGAGGCAGACACATTTATGCTTCTAAGCTTTTATTTTTTAGCTTTACACAGAGTCATTTGACATCTAGTGAGGAGGTAGGTGTCCAGGGGCCAGCCTCTCAAGCCGAGCTCTGAATAGCAAGGAGCTCATAATGCAAAAGCAGGTGAGAGGCCACTGTTCCACGGAGTCAGGCCGAGAGAGCAAGGCAGGGCTCCCAAAGGAAGGGAAGGGGCCAGCAGGATGGAGGTGGGTCAGGAGCCAGGTCCTGCCAGCTCTGTGAGCCCAGGTAGTAGTGTAAAGAGAAAACTTAAAGCAGAGGACAGATGTGATCCCATCTGTTAATACACTGCTCTGGCTACTGAGTGCACGCTGCATTTTTGGAGGGCAAGTGTATGAGCCAGAAGATGTGTCAGGACACAGTCCCATGAGCTAAGCCAGCTCTTCCTCCTCTTTCTTCTCTGGGCTCCTGCAATGCTTAGTAAACACTCAATATTAACATTAACTGTCCTTCAAAAACCTATTTATGTTGTTTCTCTATGACTTAGATAATAAGACCCTTGAAGGCAGGAGTGAACCATTATTACACAACAAGCAATCCCCATATGAATAAATCAAGGAGAGAATGCATGACTAAACCAAGGCCTCTGATCTCCAAGAGTTCGACCTCTACAGATGACAGACATGCACACGGATAGCGGATGACGACGGGGGTCATTTATAGCACAGAGGACAGAAGCACTGCATCCTGGGCAGAGCCGAAGGCCGTGCCCACTTGGGGTGCCCAGTTAGAGTGCAAGGGGGTCCTGGTCCTCACCACAGCTCAACTTAGAAGCAGGGCAGGAGCGTGGCGGAGGACACGCTGAGAAGGCTTGGCTTTGGTGTCCTGCAGTTTCAGATAAAGGCTGCATGAAGCTTCAGGGTGCTGGGTCAAGGGGAACCTCAAATGAGTCTTCAAGAAATGATCTCTGCTGGCTCCCTAGTGCCCAAGAGTGCATGTCAGGCCGTTTGCATTGTTCAGAGTGCTGCAAACTCTGGCCTTGGGGACGTGTTTTCCCAGGAAATGAAATGGTTGGTGTGCAGAAGAGTGGACTTAGATGCTGGGATTCCCCTGCTTCCCCCCTGCATTCGGGACTCCCCTGGCTCTACGCAGACATTCAGGACCCTTGAGCTGCACAAATGGAGTCAGGCCCCTCCCCCGTGGCTGGCCCTCCTCCCCAAGCCCACCTGGGCTAGCTGTGTACCTCAGCCCTCTGTCCCCTCACGCCAGAGCGTCACTCAACTTGGTGCCTTCCACAGCAGCCGTTCACGGTTGCCCACAGTCGTGTGGCTGATGTGGCGGGCTCCTGTGGGGAGCTGCATCTTGAACGACTCCCTGCACCCCAGTCACCACTCAGGCAGCTGGGTGCTTCTTCCCTTCTCCAGGTCGCCTCTCCTCCCTGAGGAGGCCAGTTCTCACCTTGGAGAGAGGCTCCCTGACCGTGTGCAAGCCTTCTCAGGCCCCCGCCCCACCATGTCTAACATCTTGTTGGTCCAACAGGTTATCCAGACAACCCCAGGATCAAAGGACAAAGAGATTAACTGGTCATTTTGAGGGAAGGCATGGCCAATTCTACACTGCAAAAGGGTGTAAATGATCTGCCACCATTTTATGATCCTTTACACTATAATTTTGAAGAAATCCCACAATCTCAGCTCACCCTAAGGTGATAAGGACTCCTACTAAGGTGATGGGCTTATTAATATAGCAAGATACCTCACCTCTGGGGAATCGAGCTCCAGAGGCAGCATCACAGGCCCCATGAAAACACGAAGGACCCCTCTGCAAGGGACCCTTCTGCAGCCCTTCCAGACATGACCCTAGGCAGCCACCTGCTGGAACACAGGCTCCAACCTTCTCCCTCCCACGCCTTGGAAGAGCACAGTGCCCTGGAGAGGCATGATCCAACTTGGGGAAGAATGTGTCCATCACTTCCTTGGTATAGAACTTCTCCATTAAATATTGGTTGAATTTGTTCGTGTGTGTGTGTGTGTGTGTGTGTGTGTGTGTGTGTGTGGTGTGCGCATGTGTGTGTGTAATGAGAAGGGAGAGTTCTCATGCATAGACGCCAGCTGCATTCCAGATGCTGCCCCCAGGAATCAAGAGGCATCATGGCAGAATGGAATTGGTATGGGCTTCAAAGTCAGCTCAACAGACTGCTTGTGTAACTGCATGCAAATTCCTCAACCTCTCTGAGTCTTGTTTCCTGGTCTTCTAAAATGGGCAGGATGCCTTTGTTACAGGGTCGCATGTGTGCACAAATGAACACGGAAAGTCAAAGCTTGGAATCACCAAGAACTCCAGGGGAAAGTGAAACAGGAATTCAGGAGACTGGTCAAGTGTTTACAGAATAGTCACACATGTCTACCTTCACCCCCTCTCCATGCCCCCACCCCCACACACAGGGTTGATGTGCACCCCCAGTTAAAGTAAAGCCAAAAAGTATTCCTGAAAGAAGCTGAACAGCCTGCCTGGGGAGGGTAAAGGCACCACCATAGGAGCCTGGAACACACCAACAGGAGCCCCCTGAATTTTTAACAAATGATTGGCTTAGCTTAAGGGCATCATCAAATGGTACATAGAGAAAAGGAATCCAAACCTAGGCAGCTTCTCTGAGACTTCTCTATGTCCAAAGATAAAAGTCTAAAACCTTTTTGAGAGAAGAAAAGAGTTATCTATAAAGAAATTAGAACCAGGCTAGTGTCACTCAAATTGATTGACAGAAAGCAATGGAAAATGCATTGCAAATTCTGAGTGGAAGGTCTTTTGAAACTAGAATTATATACCCAATCTAAATCATTTTTCAAGTCCAAAAGATATTTTTAAACATGCAATTGTATATAGGATTTTTTACTCCTTGTGTGTACTTTCTCAAAAGAGAGAGAGAGAGAGAGAGAGAGAGAGAGAGAGAGAGAGAAAGAGAGAGAGAGAGAGTTCTTTGAGAAGCATAAATAAAGATAAAGATAATGGCAGCTAAGAAAATAAGTGAACTTGACCTACAAATCTCTGAAAAATAATGAGTGGTTGAGACTGTCCAGGAATTGCAGAAAACCAACACTTTCAGTAGTATTAGGAAATCAGAAGATGCTAAAGAGTAAGCCCTCAAGAGCAATGTCCCCAGAGCAAATACTCTTCCTGAGAAACTGGGGGAATCTGTGACAAGACGAGGGCATAAGTTCTGCCCACAATAAAAATAGAGCTAATTATATAGAACCAACCTAGGTGCCCTTCAACAGATGAATGGATAAAGAAATTGTGGTATATACACAAGGGAGTATTACTCAGCCATAAAGAAGAATGAATTGTGGCATTTTCTGGTAAAGGATAGAACTAGAGACTATCGTGCTAAGTGAAATAAGCCAATCCCCAAAAACCAAAGGTCAAATGTTCTCTCTGATATGCAAATGCTAACACAATAAGGGGTGGGGAGAATAGAAGTTCATTGGATTAGATAGAGGGGAAGGAAGGGAAGGGTAGGGAGGGGATGGGAATAGGAAAAGATGGTAGAATGAATTTTCCTATGTCCATATATGAATACAAGACCAGTGAAACTCCACATCATGTATAACCACAGGAATGGAATCTGAATTAGAATAAGTTATACTCCACGTATATATAATATGTCAAAATACACTCCACTGTCATGTATATCTAAAAAGAACAAGGAAATAGAGCTAATTAGAAATTTTCAAGTGCCTGAAAGGATGGCTAAAGAAATCATGGTCTAAATATAAAACAAACTAGGATATGGTGTGATATTTAATACATTGTAGAAAAGAATCAACTTGACCTTGACACTGGAGGTATCTTCTTCAAGTAGAATGGTTTCTGAACACTGGGTTATGTGTCCTTTTTTTTTTTTTAATGGTCCAATCATTCTATTTCATGCTTTGATAATATTCCCATTATTATAGTCATACAAAATCTTTTTACTTAAAAACATTTAATCAATGTATTGGCAAAGGAAAGAATCATCAGTGGTCGAGAACACAGCCCAAGTGATGGAATTATGGAGAATGTGGAGAGTTGGGATGTGTGGAGGGAACGGGGGATGGAGGAAAGCATGTAGGTTATTAATTCTCACCTTTCAGGTGATTATGAATCCAGATTTCTGAAGCTGACAGATGAGGAAAGAAATGTTATTTAAAGATATAAAGAGAACCAACCCCTCAGTGCTTTAATTTTGTTTCTTGAAAAAAATGGGATGAACATGTATGGCCAGGTATCTCACCACAGCTTTGTCAAATACTAGGAAAGGTCATGTGGAAATGACAGCAGCATTAGAAAATAGCGTTTTATCCTCAAAGTGTGCAGCGCCCACGGAAGTCTGCCCGTTTGCTTGCATATTCCAGCTGCAACCCTCAGAGTGGAATGCACCCAGCTACGCCCCCAGGTGTCCTCTGTGCACAGCTCCTGTGGAACCCCTCCTGGGGAATCATAGGACTTTCAAGTTCAAAGGAAAGGCCTCCTCTTTCCACCGGTGAAGAAATCATGACCATGCGAAGGTTAGTGACTGATGAAATCAAACAACTTTTAAATGACAGAGGTGGTCTGGATCCATCCTAAATCCTAGGACAATGGTCTTCTGCCACTTGGGGACACACACACACACACACACACACACACACACACACACACCTGGATCATAAGGGCTGTGGAATAGGACAATAAATGAAGTAAACGTATCTCCACCTTATATAGGTTGACTCATACCTTGCATGCATTTGTCATTAGGTCAGTACAGAAGATTCGTTTGACCGCTTTAAATGCTACTGTAGTCTTCTTAACTCGATTTTACAATTCTAACATGTGGTTTGAAGTCTCTTGGCTTTTCAGGGTAAACTCCACAAAGTTTTCCTTTCCCTGTCCAGCCAAGCAGCTGAATAACTGGCAATATGATCTGATTATGAAGGAAAGCTTGCTGGGCATGGTGGTGGACATCTGTAATCCAACTGAAGGCTGAAGTAGGAGGATCACAAGTTCAAAGCCAGCCTCAGCAACTTAGCAAGGTCCTAAGAAACTTAGCAAGGCCCTGTCTCAAAATAAATCATAAAAAGGGCTGTCGAGGTGGTTTAGTGGGTAAGCACGCCTAGCTTCAATCCCTGGTACAAAAAAAAAAAAAAAAACAAATTATACAGCCTTAAAAGAATTATAATTGCAAGGACAGTAGAAAGAACACCTAATTATGCTGTTTTACTCAGATTAACTAAGTTTTAATGCTTTCTCTCTATATTAGACATATCATAAATTTTTAAAATATACACTTTTTTCAAACTATGTGAGTTGCACAAATCATGCCTCTTTATCCCTTAATATTTCAGTTTGTATTTCCTATGACAAGATTTTTTTTCTTTTAGACAGTCACAGTATACTTATCAAATTCAGAATTTTCCATTAATATCAAACTTTAAAGTCCATTTGCATCTCCTCAGTTGTGAACGGTGGTTTCCTCCCAAGGCTTGAGTTTGGGCCCTGCCCAGGTCAGTCCCACTGGGCCTGCAGCAGCTAATGGCCAGCCCTGGCTCCCCAGGCTGGCCTCCTTGAGGGATGCAGGTGGCTACTCCTTGAGGGTGTCTGCAAAGGTGCAGTCCCCTCTGTTCTTCTTAATGATCAGGCAGAGACGGAGCCGAGTCAGTGCTGGTTGGGTTGCTCAGGAGTGGTGTGGCTTGCTCCTGTGTCCCATCCAGAGGCCTGTGGTTTCCTCTGCTTCTGGTGGGTGATGTGACTGGTGATCCCCTTGTTTAAGCCAGATGTTATCCCATTTCCACATTCTGCAGTATTTCCCCTTTCACAATTATCAAGCCATTTGTGAAGAAATAACTTGAGACTGTGCAAAGCCTGTCTCTCATGCAATCCCTCTGCTCAACTGGGTATCTGCTGAACTATCTAACTGCAATCAGTCCACTGGGTGATTGCAAAAATGGTCCTGTTCTCACTCCATCTGTCTCTATTGGCCTCTTCTTTCCACCAGCCAGAAGGTTCTCCTTCTTCCTTGTTTATTTATTATCAGTTTGGATCTACAAATCCTGGCTTTATTCTATTTTAACCCATTAATCTCCCCACCCCACCCTACTCTAGTTCTCCTGCTGCAACTAACCCAGCCTGGGCCTGCTGGCTGCTGTTCTGCTGATGTCTGTCCCTTCCTCCTGGCCCCAGTCCCGTGGTGTACCCCACTGCCACCACCCTGGACCCAGGTTTTCTCCAGAACCCACTGCTCCTTATTTAGGCTGATTGATCTGTAAAGCCGCCATCATGAAAGCGAATCCCATCTTTCTACAACACAACTGCTAGTTCAGTAGGCAGCAGAATCCGAAACTAAAAACGTCGTATTCAGCATGGAAATATTCTGGGCTTATTTTTTAAATTATTTTTTCCAGGATGAGGAAGTATGTGAGAAAAGAATCCATATCAATGAACAGTACTGAACTATCCATAAAGGCCGTTATCTTAATTACCACATAAAATTAGCCTATGAAACAAATCTATCCAATTAAAACTCTTGTATTTTAAGTGACTTGATAATCATAGTTCCCCTTTATAGTACAAACGAAGACATAAATTATATCATAGAGTTCTTTAAGGATTCAAATGTCTTCAGCTTGAAAGCAGTATATAAACCTAAGTGCCAAGTATTATTTTAAATATACAAATATGAAGTATACAATATGAAGTTTAAAACTCTTAGAGTGCTCATATTGTAGGCGCTAATATTTTAAAAAAATAGATTTATGAGAAAGAAAGCCATTCATCACTGTGTTCAAATGAAAATATTTGCATGTCTGATTGTCATTAATAGAACACCACATGAGTGACCAATGTCCAATTTCGATTTCTTTAAAAAGTGACTTTCTTTCTTTCTTTCTTTCTTTCTTTCTTTCTTTCTTTCTTTCTTTCTTCTTTCTTTCTTTCTTCTTTCTTTCTTTCTTTCTTTCTTTCTTTCTTTCTTTCTTTCTTTCTTTCTCTTTCTCTCTCTTTTTAAGAGTCATCTGAGAAAGCAACACACAGATGAAAGAGTGTCTGAAATCCATGTTGTCTTTACCCAAGAAAAGCCTGCCAGCCTGGCCACTGCACCCTGCGGTAGCCTTTCATTGTGAAACTGGTTGCAGCAATGCTGTCTCTGCAGCCACGAGGTAATTAACTATCTAAGAAGGAACAGTCCTCCAGTTACTTCACCAGCGTTCACCCAGCTCCGAGCATGTTGCAACTCACCACATGTTGTCATTAAATGTAGGAACTCATACTTCCGAGAGTGGCTGTAAAGACTTCAGATTGCGGTGGGAGGTTGTGACTTCGGCAAGGGCAGGCACCGTGAGGTCAGGTAGTGGTGCACAGAGACGCACCGGCTTCTCACACTGACGCCCGTGTCCTCGTACAATCCTTGCTTTATTTTAGATTCCTCGGGCCTCTCGGCTGCCACATTTGTAAGAGTGAGAAAGAAACCGAGATCAAAAGAGACCACAGTGCAGGACAGGAGTCCAGCAGCACGACTGGACTCGAGTTTCCAGGTCCTGCTGTTTTCTTTCAAGTAATGGAATAAATGATCACAAAAAAGGAGGCCAGATGAGAGAACAGAGAGGAGGCTGGGCAAGAAGCAGCAATAAGACACGAGCTGGAAGGATCAAGGTCAGCTGTGCCAGCCCCCCCGCTGTCCTGCTCATTTGGAGGGCGGTGTTGCCTCTTGGTGAAAGTATAGAACTGTAAGGGGGGGAAATTGTTCTCCTGCTCAGATATGCAACATACTCCAGGGAAAATATTGCAATGGATAAAAATGTTCCCCCAGCAAACGGCATCAGCTGGAAGAGCCATACATTGAGTGGACATCCTGGGGGTGACACCTCCCACCTGTCATTGGACAAGCATCACCTGAGAAAGTGGCCCTGCTGGGCAAACACCAATTGCATCTTGAAGACAGTGAGGAGCAGCCAGCCTGGAGGACACTGGCTCCCCACTCTGTACCTGTGACGTGGAGGTCACTGGCTGACTGCCCGCTGCATTCCCAGGAGGCCAGGGTGACTCAGGATGAGGAGGAGCCCAGCAGCAGGCCCTGTGGTCTGCCTATCCTTCCACAATCTAGCAGGTACCAGTCTGAAGACACAGGGGGCTCCCTGCGGGTGGGAGGCAGTGGCTCTGTGACTAGGGAGATGAGCTTGGGAGACTTCCATTTATTGTTTGATTTGACTCCCTAAAAAAAAGAGAACAAGGTGGCGTTGTCCTTTCCCTGAGGCCAGGTTACATGTCTCAGTGTCCTGCTCTCTGCCCCTGCCTCTGATCACAGCCCGGGAGACCCTGACGAAGCTGGTTAACATCAGTGTTTCTCATGTAGTGTAGCACGTTCTTGAAATACAGAAATGTATCCTAAACACCACCTCCTCTCCTCACCACCCTCGCCTCCATCTTCCCCATGTGGGAAAAAAAAAAAAAAAAACAAGTTAACAAGTGATAGGAAGCATTCCTTTTATCAAATTACTTGCAGGGTATTATAGACTGAAGGCCGTTTCAGTCCATTTCCTCTATTTTTTTTTTTTATAGCTACAATGTCATTATCATTGATGTTCAAAATGTACTTCTATACCGCTGCAAATTCTACATCCTGAAGGGCTAAATTATGTTCATTGTAGAAGTCTTGCTATTCGTTTTATTGCATTCAAGTTTTTGACAATCCACGTGTAACATATTTGGCAGAAGTGATAATAAAGTAGAAAAACTCATTCTTCAAGGAAGCTTCCAGAATCAGTTACTGACAGGAACAGGGAAGGACTCCTTGGGGAAGGCTATTTTCACAAACAGGATGGGTTCAGAGCAACTCTTCTTAACGTGTTTGTGCAAACAAGATGAAAAGAAAGGCCAGAATTCTTGATTCCATCTCTGAATCTCTAATTGTACAGGAAAATTTGAGATAAATCACTGTAAAACTACCATTCAAAAGCTCAGTCCTCCCTACAAGGAAAAGCCTCAATTTTTGCCTGGTGTTATTTATTGCTATGCGCACTGTCATGAGATATGAGCATACTCAGGGATGAACATGGACAACTGAAAATAGGTGAATAGCTCTATTTTAAAAGGAAGGGAAGAGTAAAGTTGCTGATTGTCTGCTTTAAGTGGTACATGAAAACTGCATTTAATTGTAAAGATAATGATTGGCATTGGCATCTGAAAACACTAAAATTTGATATGAGCCCTGTACACATCGGAGACCTGTTGTTTCTTTACATAGGTTGAGCGGTTGATCATATCAAAACTTTGAAAGACTCTCTAAGCCAATTTGTATTCACAAAATCAGTACGATGATAGCTAATTCAGCTTTTAGTTTTTCTCAGAATCTTGTGTATCTACAGACTTAATAGCAGAAAAGCATTTGAACTGTTCTGGACGTCAGCATGTGGTGAAGAAGCGTGAGTTTTAGCTAATCTAACCAGGCTACAAGCAGGTGTAGACTTTCAGAGGCAAATATTTCAGGGTTGCTTAAAAGTCAATGGTAAGATTTTTCCTTCCTGTAGTTTACTATTGTTAGAAAAATCATAATGTGATATTTAAAATTTGACAGTAGAATGGAGAAGATTGGTTCCATTGCTAGCTGGGGGGTTGCCGTTCAAAACAGCTTTTGCTGCCTGTGCACTTCACACATTTTGACAGCGAGGCTCACTCAGCCTAGTGTTGGCCACAGAGTCAAGGCAGGTGAATCCTGCCCACCACTGACAAGAGACCCCTAACATCACCATCCAGAGGGACCTATCACCACCTTGCCTGTCTTCAGTGGAACTCAGAGAGACTGAAAATCAAATCCAGTCCCCAGATGAAGAAGCCCAGGACACTATTCAACCTAATAATTCATGGAAAAAACAGTTCAATAGGCACTATTAATATAGCATAAATCCATTTTCACTAAGATATCGTTAGTGTTACTGTTTACAACTAAGTATTCAACATTTCAAAAACTGAGGATTTAAAAAACTCTTTTAGAAATGAGTTCTTAGAAACTGCATACACCTTAAAACTGCTCACAATTTTATTCTGAACTTTTTTTTTAAACTCCATTTTGCCTCCCTAATTAATAGCAGCTGATTTTTCAAAGTACAAATTTAATGAAGGCAGCTTTAAAATACTGGTCCTAAAAGCAGCCAGTTAGAAACATGACATTAAAGGGCAAATCTCACTTTTGTTGAAAAAGATATACAGAGTCTGGAAACAGTATAATTTAAAAACAAGACCTCAAAAGAATCTGAATCTTGAATCAAAATTAGAATGAAGCCAAGTTGAATGAAATAGAAACCAAACGTGTATCTGCTGGGGTTTGGATAAGTGTCCCCCAAGTCCCACGAGTTAGAGGTTTGGTTCCCAGTCTGTAGCACTATTGGATGTGGCGGACCCTGTAAGTGGTGGAGCTTCATGGGAGGTCTCAGGTCACTGGAAATGCATCCATAGAGGGAACCGTGGGGCCTGATCCTCCCTGTCCCTTGTGCTTCCCAGTTTTGCTGTGCTCCATGCTACCATCACGATGTCCTGCCTCACCATATGTCCAAAATCAATGGGGCTGATCAATCTTGGATCGAAAGCTCCAAAACTCTGAGCCCAAAGTAACCTTTTCTCTTTATGAGTTGATTCGTCTCAGGCATTTGTTATAGTAATGGGAAGCTGACTAACACTATGTCCATAATTATGTGATTTGTCTCATCTTTTTAAAGGGAAAATTAAAGAAAAGGAAGTCATTTTTATTATCATCTCTCTGCAAGGCATTAAACATTTAATTTACAAGCTGAAATAATTGATTCTTCACAGTGACTGTGTAGTATGTCATTCTTTATTTTTCAGATAAAGCAAACCAGTCCCAGGGAGCTTAGGGAACTAGATCAAGTTACCAAATGGATGCAAGCAGAGCTAGAATTTTAATGAACTTGTTCTGATTTTCGAGACAAACTGAATCTATAAATTTCTTATAACTACAAAAATGAGCAGGCAGGATGTGATCTGAAGTAGCAATACTAGGTAAATACACTGATAATTCACTAGATAAGTGTCTTGTTTAAAACTCTTTTTTCCTCAACCACTTATTTTACCAAAATAATCAAAAAAAAAAAAATAGAAGATACTTGAGTAATTGGTATTGACCTCTCCTGCCCCATTGGTAGATAATGTCTCGGGAGTCATCAAACTTAGAATGTGCAGGGGCTAAGGTCAAAGCTTGCAGCTAACTCAGAAATAAGAGACATGTCCAAGAGAAATGGAAGGTGTTCCACAGGAAAACTGCATAAAGAACTGTTAAGATCCTTGCTTTCATTAGTACTTCCTTTTGACATTTACTGCAACTTAAAAGGCTGAGATTTATAAGACATTGAAACTGAAAAAAAATTTTGAGCTTCAACAATACAAGTTTGCAACAATTAAAAAATATTATATGATTAGAATTTTAAAACACAAATAAATTCCAGACCCCTAATCCAGCCATGACCCTTTAACTCCAGTTATCTCCATTAACCAGGAGTCAATTTCCTTTGGCTACTAAACAGTTTTAACAAAAAATCTATTCCCTCAGTGGAGCCTAAATTTCTTACTTCAAAATAGCATGTAATATGCTATTCTAAAAATAGCATATCTCTCAGTTTTATGCTGATTTTCATATAGGTTGTATAAAAAACAAGAATTTTATTTTTATTTCAGAAATTTATTCAAAATGTATTCCATTGTATGATAAAGAAATAGAGGAAAATATCTTTTGAGATAATATATATATTATCACATTATATATATATATATATAATCCTAACGAGAGCTGGCCGTGTGAGAGAAGGGAGGAAAGCAGGAATTCTGGGTACTGTACCAAGAGCCTTCGATCTCTTCTCCCTTCATCCATAACAATCCCACAATCAGGCCAGAGGATTCAGTCCCCTTCCCTTGCACACCACACTTCCAGCAGTGTGATGTCACTGGTCCTTGATTTTTTTGTTGTTGAGGTAGGGGCCTTATTGGATGGGAAGGCATTGAACATCCCAGATCCTGGGGTTCTGAGGATCAGGAAACCCTTTCCTCAGTTCCTACAATAAATTCAGATGAAGCAAAATACCAGCACATGTGTTTCCCTGACCTGTAAGTGGACAGTGGGGCCCTGGTTGTCAATCACTAAACTAGCTGCTCGCTACACCTTCTAGCATGCCTGAGGCCCTGGGTTCCATCCCATCACAAGAACAAAGCAGGATGGTAGGAAACTGAGTCACGGAGTGATGAGCGACTCCCTCCAGATCATGCAAGGAATGATTAATTTTTTACTTGATCTTTCTTCATATCTAGAGAGGAATTCTGATTCATAAGCAGACACTAAGTTACTGAAGTGTTTTTTCCACAGGTAAAATTGTTTTCCTTTCTTTATTTTTTTTTTTTTTACTGGAGTTTGAACCCAGAGGCTCAACCACTGAATCTCATCCCATCTCTTTTTATTTATTTATTTACTTTTAATTTTGAGACAGATTCCCACTAATTTGCTTAGGACCTTGCTAAATTGTTGAGACTGGCTTTGAGCTTGTGATGCTCCTGCCTTAGCCTCCCAAATTGCTGGGATTACAGGCATGTTCCTCTGCACCCCGCTCAAAATGCCTTTGAACAGAAATGCTCACCTCCTTGACAATGAGTCAAAAAGTAGAAAAGCATGTATGATGGTAATGTTTACTTAAGCAATTCATATCAAATATTTGTAAACAATATTCTGCTATATCAGTTCCCAGAGTGAGATCTGTTAACCACTGGAGGTCTTGGGCAAAGATGGTCTTGGGCAAAGATGGGCAAACTCACTTCAAGAAAAATAACCAGCAATACATGTTACCAATTATAAAATCAAAGCTTTCAAGAAAAGAAGGAAAAATTCTTAGAGTGAAGAGTGTTTTCTTTCTTGAGTACATTAATACCAATATTATTTCTATATACTGTATTCTCTGGACTATTTTTATGTCTAATGAATCACAAGTAAATATTAAGAGTTTGAAAAAAAATTAAAGCCATATTACTATAGACTCAGTTTTTAAGAATATCAATCCATACAATTTTATTTTGTTGTATGATTTTCTAGAGCAAATACATTGTATCAGCTGTTTTCAGCCTATTTAAAAAATAAAACAGATTCATGTTCTCAAAATATTATCCATTGTCATAATTGTAAATATCCTTCCTTCCTACGTTTTCACTGTTTTTCACTAAATGATCTTGATTTATTGACATTGAAGAAAAACATGAAAAAAACATGGTCCTCCTAGGTAGTACTCATGCAAATATAGCACAGAATAATGAAACTTATATATCACAGGAATGTGATATGCTGCTGTTAGAGCACATTTATTTTTATAGATGAAAACAAAAAGCAAATATAAAACTTAGCTTATAAATTTTTTCTCATATAGTCAAATGTTTCAGTGTTATGATAGAGAATATCTGAGCTCATCTTGTCCTCACATTTTTTATTCTAATGTTTCAGAAAACTTTCAGAAGTGCATATGCACTCTCTCTTTTGGCAACCATACCTTGTGCCACAGAGATGGTAAGCTGGTTCTCAGGAGAGACTGTTACTCCTTTCTCATGGTTGTGAGAGCTCTGTCCTACCACCTTTCATAAGAGATTAATAATTCATCCTTCCGTGGCTGATGAGCTGGGGGAAGTGAAATTTAAATTATAGTGATGACTATGTTGTTGGGATGGTTTCTCTCTAAAATAAGCCACCAACAGAAAGGAGATGCTCCTGGGAGCTATAGAATCGTCCCCCATTCATAAAATTCAAGAGAGACCTGATCACGGAAGCACAATAGCTTCAGAGTAGCTATCTCCTGGAACCCCACGTAGGCATCAGGACATTTTATGTTTCCAATTGCATAAATTAGCGTTCGAGCCAAAGCCTAACCTACAGAATGTATAGGTAGAATTTTTAAAAAGCAAACATTTTAAGTTCTTTATTCTTAAAATCACTTATTTTCACTCATTTTTTTCCTTTCATATTCTTTTTTGTTTTGTTTTAATTAGTTACACATAACAGTACAATGACCTTGACATATCACGCAATTCTATCTCTATTGAACTCTGTAAGTATAATTTTTAAAGTAACGTGACATGCATTGCTCTATCAACATCCTACACGCTGCAGTAAAGCCACGTTTGAATACTAACATCAGCACAGGTTAAAGAAAAGTTGTCATGTCAAATGTGCTATCAGATCCATGTTGCAGGCAGGATTTTGCTTGCCCAGCACCCCTCTAGGGCCCCACTCTCATCCAGATCTGAATCTATGTTCTTCTTGGGCGGAGACATCCAACGTGAGCCCAAGGAAGGTATGTCCATCCCCAGTCCCAGCAGTGGTAGGAATGACTACCCAGAGTGACTTGCTCAGGCTGAGCCAATCTGAATGAATCCCAGACTTAGGCTGGAGTTTTGAAAAAGAGCCTTAACCAGCAAGATGTGAGAACACTGTTGAATAAAGCCGGCAAGGAGTGCAATGTTGGCCAGTGTAGACAAAGGGAAACCAAATCCTGCACATTATTTGACACCCTGGATCCATCACTGTCCAAATCCAGATAACCTCTAAACTGTAAGTCTTCTCTTTTGTTTGGAGGGGCTTCAGTTGGTTCTTACTGCTGGCATGGAAAGTGTCTTTCTACAGCAATGCACCTCTTCAATTACATAAAGAAGAGTAAAAACTTAACCTCACCCTCGGATTCCTCAAATATCACGGGAGATTGTGAATTGTTTTAAAGATTTGAAAAAAAATAAAAATAATGATTTGGAGAGCAAGATGAATAGGATGAAGTTCACACCATGCCCTAATATTTTGCTGAAGGGTACAATAAGACAGGTGAAAACATGTTAACTGCAGTGTTACCTATGTCCTCAAAAATTGAATGTAACTTAAGTCTTAACTATATGACAAAGGCTGAGTACAAGACACTATGTCAATATCATATTATGCATCCCCCAGATTATTGAAAGGCAATATTTATGATATAATAATATGTGGAAAATATTAAAACAGTGTTGCATTTCTTATGATAATTATAGCTATATGAAGTGATAGATATGTGGAGACAAGCAGTTTCAGACTTAGTTGCATATTAGAATCTCCTGGAAAGTGTTGTAAAAAAATGTAAAAAGAAACATTAATACTTCAAAAATTCTCCTTTAATTCTCACTTAATTGATTTGGGGTAGAGTTCAGGCATTGATATTTTTCTAAAGCTCCCAGGTGATGCTAATGTACAGACATAAACCAACGCTTTAGAATTATGAAAAAGTGAAGCCTCTTATAATAAATCAACAGATATTTCATTTTTACATATTCAAACATTGGCATTTTAGCATATTCAAATATTCACGTATTTAGCATATTCACGTAGTCCTAAATTCTTCATGTATTGGCAGGAAATACATTTTATCCATACTTAAGCCTCAAAATACTTCAGGTGTTGATGGTCTTATACCTGAGACAAATCAGTAGTTTATACCCTGGAGTAGAGAAGAGAATGAGGATTTGGAGACATTTTTTTCAGGTATGAATTTTAACTCCTGGGTACACCCCAACGTGGAACGTCCCAGTCTCTTGTTTTGATGTGAATGATTCTGACATAACATTTACAACTTGAACTTTAGCAGGTCTCCATCTCGGCCTTAATGAATGTTATATATGTGCTTACCCACTGTCTATCATCCCCTGATCTCCATGAATGGACCCTCCCTCTCTAGATGATGAAGAAACCTGGAGCTCACACATGTACCTAGATTGTCTATGCAAATATGGATCTCAACTATCCAGCTCCAAGCTTGACCTCTTCTGAATTCCAAACTTCCAACGGCTTCCTCAACACCTCTACATGGTCACCAGGAAGCATCTGGATTTTAACCAAAATGAACTGAATTTTTGCACCCAGGCTTGATCCTTCCCTAGTGTTCCCCATTTCAACAAATGATATCCCCATTTACTGTCTGTACCAACCCTCAGGAACATGTTTGAGTGTCAGTTTTAACCCAGGCACATTTTATCAGCAAATCTATTTACGTGTATCTTCAAGATACATCTTGGGCTCAACTCATTCCCATCAATTTCAATGCATTCTTTCTTCCAAGACATCAGGATCTCAAGCAGAATCCTATACTCAGCTTCCTAAGGGCACCCTGCTTTCCTGCTTGTCCCCCATGGTCTAAGTTTTGTGGTCATTCCTATTCCAGCTCATAATCCTCCAGTGCCTTTCTATCACAGGAAACCCAGCTCCTTGGAACCTGCCATCTGGCTCCACTGGTCTTCTTAGTGTTCTCCCTTCCCTCTGAGCACCAGGCTCATAGCCCTCCCTGACCTCCCTCAACAGGACCCAGTGTGCCTTCCTAGCAGGACCTCTCTTCCTCGTTGGTTTCCCGTGATTGCTCTCACCTTAGATCCCATGTCTCAGTCCCACCGTGCTTCTCTCCAGGGCCTTCAAATTCCCCCTCCTTGGAAATACTTTCCTGAAAGTCTATTCCAAAAGAGCACTCCCCTCGTTACCCATACCACTCCCCATCTCTTTAAGATGTTTCACTTTTCTTCATAGTACTTACCTCTACCTGATGTTATATATGTGCTTACCCATTGTCTATCATCCCCTGATCTCCATGAATGTAAGGTTTGATCAGTTTTGTTCCTTACAAAATTTCTAATCTTTAAAGCAATGCCTTTGTGTTAGTCAACTTTTTTTGTCATTGTGGCAAAAATAAGTGCCAGAAACAACTAAGAGGAGGAAAAACTTATTTGGGGCTCATGGTTTCAGAGGTTCAGTCCATGGTTGACTGATTCCATTGATCCATGCCTGAGAGGTGGCAGAACATCATGGAGAAAGGGCATCAGGGAGGAAAGCTACTCAGCTCAGGGCAGCCAAGAAGCAAAGAGAGAAGCAAACGCAGGGACAAGGGCATGCCCCCAGTGATCCACTTCCTCCAGTCACGTCCTTCCTGCCGACAGTCACCACCCAGGAGTTCATTCAAACTACTAGTCCATCAAATGGATTAATCCACTAGTAAGGTTATACCTCACATTGCTTCCTAAAAGCCCCAGCTCTGAACTTTGATGTATTGGACATCATGCTTCCAAAACATGAGTCTTTTTTTTTTTTTTTTTGGTAAGGTGGGTCGGGGCATTTCTAGATTCAAACCACAGTAGCCTGGGTACACAGTTGGTGGTCTATAAGTGTCTGTGGAATATTTGAATGATTAAATCAAGTATATGATTATTTTTGTTTTTAGAGAAGTTTTAGGCTGACAGTAAAAAGAGTGGAATGTAGAGATTTCATGTATTCATGCAACCCTGCCCCTGCCAGTGCAGAGCCTGCCCCCAGCCAACATCCTGCAGCAGTGCTGTCTGTTATAGCCAGAAACCTACCTTGACCCGGCCTCATCATCCAAAGCATGTACTTCCTTTTAGGGTTCCCTCTTGGTGTGTGAACTATGGGCTTTGCCACATGATCGTGCCATGTATCCACCATTGTAATGTGATACAGGGTGGATCCACTGCCCTAAAAAATCCTCCATGCTCCACCCATTCATGCCTTCCCTCCTCTTAACTCCTAGCACCGGCTGATCTAAAATAATTTTTCCTTTTTTCAGGATGTTTTATATTTGAAATAGTCAAGTATTATGCTTTTGACTTTTGGTTTATTTATTGTTATGGCTTGGATATGAAGTGACCTCCAAAACTCCTGTGCTTAAGGCCTGGTCCCCAGTGCAGCAAGGTTCAGATGTGGGCTTGGGGATGTGACTGGAGCATGAAGGCTTGGACCTCATCAGTGGGTTAATCCATCCATCGTTGAATGGACTACCGGGAGGTGGTAGAAACTGTCGAGAGGAGGCAGGACATGGTTGGAGGAAGTAGGTCATTGACTTTGGGGACTATATCCCTGGATACACACCTATCCCCCACCCACGCTTCCTGGCTGCCATGAGCGGAGGAGCAGCTTTCCTGTACCACTCCCGTCCACCACACTATTCTGCCCCACCTCCAAGCCAGGCAAGGGAACGAGCCAATCATGGCCTAAAACTTCTAGCACTGTGAACCAAAATAAATCTTTCCTTCTTGAAGTTGTTCTTGTGAGGTATTTGGTCACAGTGATGAAAAGCTGATGGGGACATATTTGTTTGCAGGTGGCTAACTTGTGTTAAAGGTGCTCTTCTAACATCCTGGGAATGTAGACGAGGCACTCACCTGGGAATTACTAATTTTATTCACTTATAAGCTAGTGATGATAATAAAATTAATCTCAGTGAATGTCTTGACTGAAAGACTCCAGGGAGTGGCTCTTTTCTGACCGCCCAGCTTAGGTCATTGCCTTGGTTTCAGAAAGGCCCTCAGCATTCAGCTTAGAGTCCACAACTGAGGCAGGGCGCTCCTCACTGCAGCGGGACTGGAGGACTGCATCCGAGCTCAGCAAGTTCTCCCCTGCGGGCTTGGAGGCTATCTTCAGTCCCTCACCCCGTGGCTTCGACCCTTTCTACCCGCTGCCCCTTCAACAGCTTCCTAACTATCTCCCTGCCTCCTCAGTGACCTCTCAGGCCTACCCTCCACACTAAGCAAATATGTGACTATGCTACCCTAACTGAAAACTTTCCTGAGTCCTAGCAGCCTAGGACACTGTTACTTATACCACCCGGGACCCCTCACTATGCCCTTCAGACAGAGTCATGGCTGATCTTCCCTCACAAAGGAAGGCTGGGCTGAGTGCCTGCTTTGAAGAGCCATCTTATCTGTCATGGCTCCTAGACAGCCCCCAAAGTGTCACGGACGAGAAGGCCAATAGAAACTTAGGGGTATTCATGGCTTTCATAATATTTAATATGTATTAACAGCAGAGGCCCTTGAGCTAGGTCCTTTGGGCTCAGATCTTCCCCTTGGTATTTGTATGGCTTTGGACAAAGCATTTAATGTCTCAAGCTTCTGTTTCCCCCTCTGTAATACAGATATGATTCTGTACCCGGATCTCATAGAGTCATGCTGGCTAAATGCCTGCATGAGTGGGAGAGGTTCAGGAGAGTGAGTGCCTGGCACTTAAGGAACACTCCCCACATGTCAGTGGTTATCACTATTATATCCCCTTCGGCTTCCAAGTTATGTCTGGGCTTTGACTGGGTGATCAATTTTCAGTATGTTCAAATTCCCCTTCGGGGCTTCTAGTTTGGAAGCTTTTGCTCTCACATTGGATTGTTATGTAGTAAAAGCTCAAACAAGGAAAGTATTTAAGCTGAAATCTCAATTCTAATCATGACTACTATTTTTCAGGTTCTAAAACATGCCTATATTCATTTTCTAGGGCTGCCAGGACAGTACCACAGATGGGGTGGCTTCAAGAAGGGAGATTTATGTGCTAACAACTCTGGAGCCTGGAATTCTGGGATGGGGTATCAGTGGGCTGGCTTCCCTGAGCCTGGCTCCTTGGCTTGCAGATGGCTCTCCTCTCTTGATGTCTTTGGTCTTCCCTCTCTAGTCTCTGTGCCCTAATTTCTTATAAGGACCTGGAATTGGATTAGGGCCTACCCCACTGACCTGATTTTAACTTAATTACCTCTGTGAAGAGGTAATACAGTCACATTCTGAGATCCCGGGAGTTCTGACTTTAATGTATGAATTTGGGGGTGGGACATAATTCAGTCTGTAAAATATGCCACATCATTTATTTCTAACCATTTTTCTGTAAAGCTGGGGTAAATTATTGACATCTAAATTTATAAAATCTATCATAATTATAAGTCAGTGCAATGAATGAGAATTATTGGGAAATATGATTATTGATAAATCCATATGAAAAGAAGTCTTCCTCAAATTAAATATAATAGAATCCCAAGTCACAGCTTAACTGTAATGATGAAAAATAGACTCAGTTATGTGTGGTGGCACATGCCTGTAGTTTCAGATACTGAGAGGGGGTTGTGAGCTCCCAATCAGCCAGGGCAATTTATAGAGAACTTGTCTCAACAAAACAAAACAACAAAAAACAAATAAATCCTTGGTTATTCTTTCTCTATTTCACAGAGAGAATGCAGTATTCAAAGAAAAAGTTCATTAGCAAACTATCAGTGACGATGTGGTTGAACAACCAAAAAGGAATCAAAGATGAAGTCAAATGTTTCTTATAAAAGTGAACTTATAAAACAGTGACTTAAAAACTAATAAAACTTGAAAATGCAATCCATACAGTACTAAGGACAATCATTCAATTTTAAATTTTAGTTTGATTGAAGAAATATTTAACTTTATTTTAGAGTTAATATCATTACTTTATAAACCAAGTCAATTTTTTCTTCTTGCTCTTATCATCCATCTGCCAGTTTGCATATGAGCTAACCCTGAAATCTTTGCCTATGTCTGTGCCCTAGGAAGCAATTGAACCCAAGTCATCAATGGAACGTTAAGGGTTATAGGATTTAATTTTAGGTTCTAAAAAACATATTCACTTAATATTTCAAAAAACAAAACAATGGGACTATGTGGAAAAAAAATGAATCCAGGTGGGTATTATAAACTTTAGAGAAGGGTTTTTCCCGGAGTAAATAAATTTGTTTGGGAATTAGGATTAAATAAGTTATTTGATAGAAAATCATCTTAAAACAAAAATTAGGATTGAGTACCCCCTAATCCTCTATTGTTTGTTCCCTAGCATTAAAAAACAAAGATCATCTGTTATTATTATTATTATTATTATTTTTGCTTTTAGTGATTACTACAAAATACAGGTAACAAATTAGTTTTCCTAAATTCCTTATTCTCTGCCACTACAAAAATATTTGCAGACAAAACTCCATAACTTTTAAAGCACAGGTGACTTAGATATGAGGCAAGGCTTTAAGAAACTTTGAATGAAAATGTTTAATGCTATAGGAGTTATTGATGTGTTATTTAATCTGCAACTAAAGCCAAAGAGATGAATTCTGAAGTGCCAGTCCTGAGTTATTCACCATGAAATGCCTTGTTTAATGCTTCTTTAATGAAATCAAACAGTTAAGATAATGAAAATAAAGAGAAAGGTCAAGTCGCTGAGGATAAGCCACTTAACCTTATTTCTTATTGCATGTAACAGCACGAAGCTGGAAGCCAATCTTCATAAATTGAATTTATTTCATATTCCTAATGCTTATGAATAAATCATCTTTGGTAATTAAATAATGTGTGCTGCTTTTCTGAAAACCCTCCTGTCAATTGTGTGAGTTGGCTTGTGTCTTCCAGATGTGCTACATGTCTGCTGGAGAATCCCCGAGGAGCCAAAGCAGCAGGCAGACCTGTGGGCACTCGCCATTCTATCTTATTTGAGAAACCATGGGAGAAACAGAAGCTAATGAAGACTCATGTACTCAAAGAGCTCCAGATCATTTTCTCAGCTCTCCTAATTCGCCAGTAATGACATCTCACTCCTAACAGTAGGAAGCAGAGGGAGGCCCCGGCACTGTCCCAGCCTGGCCACAGCAGCCACTTCCCAGGAGCTGGTCTAGAAGTTGCACGTTGAGGGTTGGTGGGCACACACCATCGATGCACAGGAAAAGGCCCATTTCTTTGTTTTTGATCCAGATAATTATTTTTTCTATATTTGTAATAAAACTCTCCCTAAATTCTAAAATATATTTGAAAGGAAGGAATTCAAAACTAAGGATAACATTTCCTTTTATCTTTTAGCAGCTTGCTTAAAGTATTTTTGAAAATCATCTTCATTCTCCTGGAATTTTGCTGATTTTTCATCTAAGAAACATGTGTGTGTGTGTGTGTGTGTGTGTGTGTGTCTTTTCTTTTACTCAAGGTTCAATCTTCATCCTTTATTCATCCAAAGCCAAATGTGGATGGTGTAAGTCTATTTAGAGTAACTAAAAATAAATCAAATGGAGAAGGCAAGCATGCATTTTCCCATGTAAGAATCACCCCAGTTCTTATTGTTTTCTGCAAAGTAGGCCTCGCTAAGTATAAAAGCAACTGTCACTGTGGCCATAAGTCCTATAAGAGCAACAATCAGGTTTTATCCTGCAGAAACCCCCATGAGCAGTGGTGCTCACACAGCAGGATACACTCCCAAGCGTACCAGGGGAATGTCCATGCTTTCTGGATTATTCTTTTCCAATGTGATGCTCCATCAGGATGCAAAAGAATAAGAACCCGGCTGCAGTCATAAAAAGCCAGCCTTGGGGCAATAGCTCAGTGGTAAAGCACTTGCCTAGCACACATGAGGCCCTGGGTTCCATCCTCAGCACCACATAAAAATAATTAAATGAAATAAAGGTATTGTGTCCATCTACAACCAAAGGAAAAAAAATTAATTAAAAAAAAAAAAAAAAGGCCAGCCTTGCACATACTATGTTTGGTTAAGAATGTAACATTACTATTAGTAAATAATATGTAGACACATTGATACATTGTATTCCTTCAATGGAGAGTCACATTTTAGATTTTTATCAGATAAGATTTCCCTGGGTATACTTAATGTCAAAAACCAGTCCCCATATTTTTATTCCTATTAAATATTTCTTCACACACATGTTAGTGCTCTTAAACCTGCATCCCTGTGCTGAACCAAACAAGATACATTCTGAATTCAATTCCCTGAATTCAAGACTGCAACACTCATCTCACTGTCATTTCCGGGTTAAACCCTTTGCACAGCACTCTTCTAAAATCATCTCATTTTGACACCAATTACTTAAAAATCAGAAATGCTTGAATGGATTGAGTTCTTAAGATTAATATTTTATAAGCTATGTCCTACTACTCTTTTAAACCTAAAGCATAACTGACTGGTGGTGTGTTCTAATTAAAACACTGCACACTGTAGTTTGATTCAACAGAAAAAATGAAAAGTCCCCTTCAATAAAATGAAAGTCTCCATCACATTCACAAACATCTACAAAGTATTTAATTCAAAACAAGACTTTTATCTTTTGATTCTAGCTAAGGAGCACATTTGCTCATGATGGTTAGGCACCCCACGTTATTTTTAGAAAAAGTTTGAGTTAACAGCATTTACAAATGGAGGCCCCCATGCACTGAAATGATAGCTGCAAACTAATCAATCACAGAAGGAAACAGTTTCTAAATAAAAGAGAAAAAAGAAAAAAAAAAAAAAAAAGCCCTGTTAATAAGTGCCAAAGAAGTCACTTCCTCTACAGCTAAAGCTAAGCAACTTTAAAGGTAGCGTGAAAATAAGGACATCTTATCTAAGCAAATCTGTTACAATCCTGACTTCCTTTGGCAAGCGTTAGCATGCCAGACAAAAGGAGTGGGGAATACAACCAGACCAGAGAAGCATGTCTGGGGTGCGTGAACAGGTGCAGTCTTCAGAACAGCTTTGACAAAACCCAGTTCTACTTTCCCTCCTTCACGGCCACTGAGGGTCACTCCATGTTTACAAAGCAGAAGCAACTTCTGAGAAAGTGTTTTAGGCCTGACTTGAGTCACGCGTATTTGAACAAGATTTATATGAGCATGTGGAAAAATTTCTGGGGGTGGAGGGATGAGAGAAAAGCCTTCCTGAGTAAGTGACTTGTGTGCTTCAAAATTTATGTGAGAGTTACCATCACGTGTTGTCTTCATAAAGTAATTGATAGGAAGAAATGAATCCATTATGTATTTCCCAGCTATTGCAAAATAGCTGGCAGAGTTTTACAAAAAGTTTTATTCATTGAAACATAAGTGACAAGCTAGGGTTGGCTTTTAAATGAGGGCAAATGGGATGTAAAAATCCACAGCAGAGGTGAGGGGCTCTGCCCATCACAATCTCTTCTCCTCTCCCCTCTCTCTCTTCTCACACCTAGTTTTGTTTTGTTATGTTTGGTTTGGTACCAGGAATTCAACCCAGGGTCACTTACCCACTGAACCACATCCCCAGCCCTTTTTATTTTTATATTTTTATTTAGAGACAGGGTCACAGTAAGTTGCTTATAGCCTCACTAAGTTGCTGAGGCTGGCTTTGAACCTGCAATCCTCCTGCCCCAGCCTCCCAAGCCACTGGGATTACAGGTGTGTGCCACCATGTCTGGCCTCATACCTAGTTTTATAAATGAACAGGACAAACGTGCTTTATCCACAGACAGTACTGAAGAAGAAACTGTAGAAACAAAACAGTATGAAAAATTAAGCTTCAACGTCATAGTTTCATTTGAAAAATCAAGCTTTAAATCAATCTGTTTACTAATGTTTAAATTATTTTTATACGAAACATTTATTCTTATCATAGTAAAAAGCCAGGCAATATCATCATGAAGAAATGCCAGTAACTGTATCCAAGATGGAGATGGAGAGAGGCTGTCATGCTTACCTTTAATGCACTATGAACTTGGATTTGCATTTTTAAAACAGTTATTATGATTGTCATCTAATGAGAAAATAGCTTAACTGCCTTTAATTAACAAGGAAACCAACAGGATGGGAAATTAAAAAGTAATCACAATGTATCAACCATTTGGTATCAGAAAATAACTATTTCTTAACAATAACAACATGAATCACAGTTGTACCGCTGTAGACACGTTTTGAAATTAGTTGGCATTTTGGAGGCAGCAGTGTAGGAGACTTGTGAGACTAAGAGCATGATCTTTGAAGACAGAGTGGGTGTAAGGAAACCATCTTGGGCTTTTTTATTTGAACAGCCTTGTAAACTACTTAAATTCTCTGGGTTTGAAAAGAAGGAAAGTTATCCACATTAGGATTATGCTGAGGATTCTATGAGATTATATGTATAAAACGCCCAGATTATAAAATGCCCAGCAAATATTAAGTTGTTACAATTGATCATTAAAGTTGATAGATAAAGGTGACTCTCAATTGGCCCAAAATTACAGCAGAAGACCTTGTGGATGATGGGAACAGCCAGCACAGGGGAACACCCAGAATTTGAGTGACATGCAAAACATCTTTTCCACCAATAACAACCAAGAATTCATGTATGACAGAAAGCAATACAGATGTGATATAATTCATTTTTTAAAAATAAATCTACACTATTGAGATGTATTTTTTTTCAATCACAAACATTCAAGTAACTACATGAGCAATCAAGACCTTTACAAATTAACCTCAAATGGAATACAAAATTTATGTTATATACTAATGAGATTTATTTTTCGAGTACTCTGTCAAAGTCAAATATTTTTCCTTGAGAATATAATAAAGAGTATATTGCAGGCCATCTACACCACTCCTCAGTATCTATGCAAAAGAATTAAAGTCAGCAGACAAGAGCAATATATACAGGCCACGTTTTCAGCACTCCACTCACAATAGCTCAGTTATGAACCCAGCCTCACTGGTTAATGGAAACAGAAAATGTTGCATATACACCCTGGAGCTTCAGTCAGCCATAGAGAACAAAATTATGTCCTCCACAGGAAAATGGATGAAACTGGAGAGCATTGTGTTAAGCAAAATAAACCAGACTCAGAAACACAAGTGTCACATATTTTCTCTCTCTCATGTGTGGAAGCTAGAGAGAAGGGAAGAGAGAGAGAGAAAGAAAAGGGGAAGGAAGAAAGAGAGAGGTCTCATAAAAATAGAAAGAGAGACTATTAGAAGAGAGGATCAGGATAATCCCCATTATTCTGTATAATTAATAAGCACCAATAATTTTTTTAAAGTGTATTATTTAGACTTCATAAATTTAAGCAACTATGGAAAATAGTTATTATTAAATATAATTTCCTTGATGGAAATCCTAAGAGCCCTATTTTAATCTTTATACATTGTATACACATACTAGATTATTACATTGTACCTCACAGATGTGCAATTCTTATGTATCAATTCTTACGTATCAACACAAAACAAAAAGTTTAAATAAAAAATATAACTTCATTGATTATAAAATGTTTTAAATTTGTTCTCTAAATTTTAAAGTTTATGTTAACTATGAATGGAAATCACCATATTGTACTAGCATAAATTGTTTAATATTAACAATGATCAAAATACCACTTTTGGGGCTGGGAATGTAGATCAATGATAGAGTACTTGCCTGGCACATGTGACACCCTGGGTTCCATCCCCCGCATTACAAAAAGAAGAGAAAAGAAAAGAAAAAAGTAATTTTCACCTTTAAAGTTAACTGCAGAATCTTTCTGATATTGTCTTCATCTAAGTGGCCACATGGATATGAACAGGATGATTCAAATGACTTAATGCCAGCTGCCTTTTGGTCTACAATTTAATTACAAATTGAATGCAGGAGTGCCATTCTCTAACTGGGGCTCCAAATCTCCTGGTCTCATTTTCCCAAATATATATTTATTAAGAGAAAAGAAAATACTGAGCAATACAAATGGAATTGACCCAGGGCATTTTTAGTTGATATTAAGACTCTTAAACTATAACTACTAAAATCACACTGATATTCATAATTGATTTTGAATGACTTTGGATTTCAAATCCCTGACATTCATTTTGAAATGAGAACTGCAGAATTCAGTCAAAAGGAATCATTAGGAATCAGACACATTTTCAAACTTCCTAATTTAAGAGAGCTGCCAATTTTTCAACTTTACTATCTTCTTTCACTTATTGAAACACACACACACACACACACACACACACACACACACACACACCACAAAACCTCCTGCAAATCTCCAATACTTCAACTTGAAGAACAATTCATTTAAAGTTTATTTCCCTGAAATCAACTTTTTTTTTTCTATAATGAAAGCCATGAACTCCAGAGAAATTACTTAATCTTAATAAGTTGTCTGCTTGCAAGTCAAAAAACCTAGTAAGAGAACAAGATACCTCACTGTAACTACAGGCTGTTTTGCAAACACCCTCGGGAGCCAAAGGGATTCCACATCCAGTGAGGTCCATTAGCAGCCTCACAGAGCTCCTGAGAACGGCAGAATCTCAGACCTGCTCAATCACAACTGGCCCTGCAGTGGGATCCCGGGGGTGCCTTACATGTGAATCCGAATTTGAGCTGCAATGGTAAAGTGATCTGATGCCCTAATATTAGTATCATCTGATTTTTGTATCTTAATAATGACTTTATGACAAAGTTACTCTAAATACTTAAAATCTAGGAAATTCCATCTGAAAGGCACTTCAAAACCATCATTTCCCCTAAACCTCCACCCACGGGAGAAGTCAATAGGAGGGGAAATCTATTAGATGCCCATTTCATCCTTAGTCTACGCTCTCTTTTCCCTCTTACTCAGCCATCACTTTTCATTTCTATTTAGAGCCTAAGAAGCCAATTTCAGGAAACTGAGCTAAATTGCATTAGAAAGCAGCTTTCTACCAAAGTGGGATTATTGAAGGCATAAAGACTCTATTTTTAAAGAGATCATGCAATTTTTTTTGGCTTCATTTCACAGAGGGCAGAAAGTTTATGCCATTTCTAGCAACACAATATAGGTACACAAAATAAATGTTTTCATGTAATTCTAAGAATGCTATATTTGGAGACAAAAACAAAGCGGTTGTATTCAGGATGAAAGCAATAAATGGTCACACAAATTACTCAAGAAAGCAATATTGAGTTTTTGTCTTTTTTTAAAAAGCATGGATGATTACTTGAAGTTCTAGAGAACCAGAAATAGTTCACACTGAGCCCCACGGGAAGTGGAGATAAGGCTCATCATGTCTTGCCCAAGAGAATCTGAACAGCTGCTCTTTAATTTGGGAGACTGGCTGAAGACTGCGACAAGCAAAAGTACCTAAGATTTAACTGTGTTGGAGTCTGAATATTTTCTATACCCTACTTGACAAAGTGGGAGAAAGGAGACATGAACTATAAGGAAAAAGAGGCTGGAAACAGAGATATTTCTTCTATATTTTATGGGAAAACATTGATTCAGTGGTAGGAAACTTGAATATATAATACATATATCATATGTCATATATTTATTACATATACATGTGTATATGTATGTGTACGTGAACTAAGTACAAAAACATGCTCTCATCCCTTGATGGGCCATTACTCACTATAGGATGAAGCAAACCAGCCCTCCAATACCCACAAGGAGTCACCTGTCCACCCAAGATCTCAGCTGGCTGCTACTTCTCTTCCTCATTTCTAGTTCTTCCTCAGTCCTAACCTTCGGGTAAATAGAAGTGGTTTCTTGCAAGATGTGATTTAAAATGAAAGCAATTAAAACTACATTTGAAATTATCAAAGGGAGTCATAATATAATTCAGAATGTATTATTTTCATGCATGTCCAATTTTTCCACATTATCATTTGAAATGCAATTACATGATTTGTGCTGAAGGGTCTCAGTTTTTCATGCAATCGTTCAAGAATGCAAAGTACATTAATTAAATTTGGGGGAAATCTATCTTTATCACCATTCAAAAAGAGATTAATATATTTTCTCTAATTTACAGAATTAGAGGATTTAATCATGGATTTATGGATAAAGCACACATACTTCTGAAATAGAAGCAATTATCAGCCAAAAAAAAAATCACAGCATATTATCTCCATTATTTTTCTCCAAGGATATATTTTAATTCCTTTTTCTCAACAAACATGGTAAGTTCTTTGTTAATGCCACAATTCATCATCTAACAGAGAGGTACTTCCATAATAGAGGATCTTTCCAAATTGTCTTTTAAAAATGATATTGTGATAACATGTATTACTTACCTATACAGATTAATCTCCAGACACAAAGAAGGATGTTTGGTGGTTCACAATTACTTTGCAAATTTCAGAAACATGGTTAATTTTGGACTAAGAAGTTGAAATGCAATGTAAGCAAGAGCCAGATGAAACATCAAGTTTTCCATTCCTTACTCCTACAGGTATTAGAATCACCATGAGATCAAGTAGGTATCCATTTTTCAGGGTGTCACAAGGCAGACTAAAGTAGAATTGAATGGAGAACAGAGTTTTATTTCCAGCTTAGCCATCACCTAACTTTGTCAAGGAGAAAATCACATTTCTGGGTATCAGCACTATCATCTTTAACTTGAAGCTACTGACTCTAAAATGATTCTCAGATGTTGAGTGTTTGGACAAATAGCATCATCACCAGCTGGAAACTTGTTAGAAATACTACTTTCCACGGCCCAGTACTAACTGAACCAAAACTCTGGAGTTTTAATCAGATGCCCACGTGTTTCTGATACAGCCTCCAGTGTGAAGACCAGCGGACTGCATGGTCTCCTAGCATGACTAGCAAGTGAACTGCCTCTTTGTGAGCTCGTGAAATTGAGGATTGTGCCTTATTTGTCTAGCACCTAGAATTCCTCAATGAATGAATGTGTGATTGGAGGTATCATCTCCATAGCAATCTCTTTCCCTTGAATTCCTAATATCCTTTATCCATGACCATTTCATGGCACGTGTATCTCCTTTATCATTGTCACCCTGTTGTTACTGTCATTTATGTAATAGGTCTTTATCTTGTTTATGAAACAGTCACCCTCCATAGTAACTTTTCTTCTTATATTCCATAAAATAGTGGTTCCCAAGCTTCACAATGAATAAAAGCACCTAGAGGGGACAGATTATCGGGCAATACCATCTGTGTTTCTGACTGAGCAGGTCATCTGGTCAGCATATTCATATGGAAACACAAAAGATTCTGAATACCCAAAGCACTCCTGAGCAAAAAGATCAATACTGGAGGCATTAAAATATCTGATTTCAAAATATACTATAGATCTGTAGTAACAAAAGTAGCATGGTACTGTCATAAAAACATCCATGGAGACCCATAGAACAGAAGACTGAGAAATAAACCCATGAATCTATAACCATCTGATTTTTCACAAAGGTGCCAAAAAAACATACATTGTAGAAAAGAGAGCCTCTTCAACAAATAATGGTGGGAAAATTAGAAATCTATAAGTAGAAGATGAAAACTAGACCTCTGCTCTCATCCTGAAAAAAAAAAAAATCAATTCAAGCCAGGTGGAGTAGCTCACATCTGTCATCTCAGCTACTTAGAAGACTGAGGCAGGAGGACCCCAAGTTTGAGGTCAGCCTGGGCAACTTAAAGAAATCCTCTTTCGAAATAAAAAATAAAAAGAACTGGGGATGTAGCACAGTTGCATAATGCCACTGGACTTATCCCAGTACCAAACCAAACCAAACAACAAATAAACACAGCAACTCAAAATGAATCCAAGACCTTAAGACCTGAGACTGAAACTACTAGAGAAAAATAGGGGAAATACTTCACCATATTGGTAAAAGTAATGATTTCCTGAATAGGACTTTAATTGCTCAGGAATTAATAGCAATAATTGATAAATGAAATTATATTAAATTAAAAATATTTTTCACAGAACAAAGGAAAGAATCAAGAAAGTAAACAACCTATAGAATGGGAGGAAATCTTTGCCAGCTGTTCATCTGACAGAGATTAATATTCCAAATATGTAAAGTACTCAAAAAAGTCAACACCAAAAGAATAGATAATCCCATTAATAAATAGGTAAAGGATCCGAGCAGACTTCTCAAAACATACTCCTCCAAAAAAGCATCAGGAATAACCAATACATATGGGGGGAAATGCTCAACCTCTTTAGTCATCAGAGAAGTGAAATTAAAACTACACTGGGATTCCCTCTCACCCCAGTTGGAATGGCTTTATCAAAAATAATAAAACAGGGGCTGGGGTTGTGGCTCAGCGATAGAGCACTCATTTAGCACATGTGAGGCCCTGGGTTTGATTCTCAGTACCACACAAAAAATAAATAAATAAAATAAAGGTATTGTGTCCAACTACACCTAAAAAAATAAATATTTTTTTAAAATAAAATAATAAAATAAATGCTGTTGAGGATGTAGAGGAAAAGGAACCCTTATACACTCCTGATGGGATCGCTAATCAGTACAGCCACTGCGGAAAGCAACGTGGAGGTTCCTCCCAGAACAAAAAATCAGACCACTATATGATCCAGTTCTGCCACTCCTGGATCTGTGCCCAAAGGGACAAAGTCAGCAAGCAGAAGAGAGACCTGCATGCCCATGTTCACTGTGGCATGACCACAATAGCCACATCACAGATGAGCCCAGGTGCCCGTCTTCAGTGCACAAGGAAAGAAATGTGGTGCGTGTACCGCAATGCAGCATTATCCAGCCACAAAGAATCAATTGTGTCATTTGCAGAAAATCCAATGGAACTGGAGGACATTGTGTTAAGTGAAAATGAACTACAAAAGGATGAGTATTGCATGCTTTCTCTCCTATGTGGACAGTTTTTAGATGAACCCCAAATAGAAAAGAAACTGTTAGGAAAAGGTGAAGGGGGATGGGGGAGGGACAAAGGGATGACAGTTTTTAGATGAACCCCAAATAGAAAAGAAACTGTTAGGAAAAGGTGAAGGGGGATGGGGGAGGGGGAGGGATATGGTCAAAGCATGAGATATGCATGTGTGGAAATGTTACAGAGAAATTCATAAAACTGCACAATTAAGACACAGTAGTAACATACTTTTAAAATAGAAAAAAAAAAAAGGAAATTCCAAAATAACATAAATTCAAAAGGTTACCTAATAGTTTTTTCCTTCATAAAATAATGGATCTGTTTTTAAATGATTCAAAAGTGTGTTTATTAAATAGTAATTTTCTTAACTATATATTAAATGATTTAATTTTTGTACAGAGCTTTTCTAAGAATCATTCTGCCTCAGCCAACACAAACCTGAATTTGGAAAGCCAGTGTATAGGAGGCACAGGTGGATAAGATACTAATTTCTCCCAATATCCTGAAACAATTTCAACCTTGCTTTTGACAAATTGACATAACATTTAAGTTCATTAACACTACAATAGCTCTGCCATTCCAATCTATAATTCATCAGAATTGAAAAATTAAAAACATGCCCACAGCTTTTTACTTTATAAGAATAGTTGCATGAAGTTGATGTAGAATTTGATAGTCTATTTTTTTTCTGCTGATTGTGGTCTATTATTTTAGCATTGTAGTTAAAAAAAATATTTCTCTTTATAACCATTTGTTCATTTATTTGTTCAACTAATAATACTAATTTGCATTGGCGCTGTTTTGCATTCTGGGAAACAAGGATGAGTTACAGTTCCAGTTCTTGCCAATACAGGCTCACCTTTTAGTGGGAGAAACTAATAGTAAGAGTCACTAAGCATCTGTCTTATGAATTATGGAACTTATTCATGCATGCTGTCCATTATGAATTCAAGTGTGCCTGTTACCATAATTTTTCCTAACTGCAAACATAGTAAAATATGGTTGAAATCCTAAGTAAATACTTCTACTACTCAGCAACCCCCTGTTTTCAATCTGCAGATTCTATGAACACCCCTATTGCTCCCCACCTTCCTCTACCTTCTCTTCCTGGAAACCATACACTAAATCCAAGGAAAGACCAAAGCTAATTAGAGTGGCATTGTATATATTCAGCATGGTACGAAGCAGAAAGTTATGTAAGAGAGTAAATTATGGTTGCTATGGGAACCAGGACTTAAGAGTGTATTTTGGACAAAAGCTTTAACACTATTCAGGCAAATTATGTTACAAAAAAATAACACCAAGAGAAAAGAATTCTGAAGGATCCAGTTTTTAAGATAACAAATTTCATACAGAGCTTATTCTTGCTCTAAGATGTACATAAAGATTAGCCAAGAAAATATCTGGTTCACAAACTTAAATAAGGAAATCAAATTTCAGTTTGATGTCAACAGTAATCACAAGCTCACTTTGTCAACTATCTCCTGATTATTCTTGATAAAATGTTCTACTTCTTAAGGAATCCAGAGTCTATAAAAAGCTTTCATTCTAATACTAAAAATGTAAAAATCAGATTTCTGTAAACTACGTAAGTTTTCATATGCAATACTTTAAACTCTTCTCGGAATTCACTGCAGACAACAAAATCTATTGATAACCTCTGACCAAAAACATTAAAATAAAAAAAATTAAAAAGTCTTTTCTACTGTTTACGTGTTGGACTTGAGGAGTAAAAATAAAGTTAATTTAGGTGTTGCATTTCACTATCTTATCATAACTGATCATTTTCATCATATGATTTTTTAATTGCATATTAAGTGATTAAATCAAAGTACTTTCTAGGCTATCTTATTTATTTATTTATTTTTGCTATATTACCATCTCTATTCATTATTCAGAATTGTTACTCCACTCCCACTTCAAATGTCACTCCACTCCCACTCTAAAGGCAATTTGGATACTTCCCCACAAGATAGTACAAAACAACTCTATTACTTGTAATTAAGATGATATACATCTTGCCAAAATCACCACTACCGTGATGAATCCAAATTATAACTTTGGGTAATTAATATACATTTTTCTTTTATTCAGAAAATGCCACTCTACTGAGATTTAAAAAAAAAAGTTAAATGAGAAAATGGGAATTTTGCTACAAAATGTAAACTAGGAATAGTTTATGATAGTACTTAAAAATAATTACTGATTTTTTAAAATAATAATAAAATGGTAACATCACAGGGTGACTTTGTCTTCTACTGAAAGCATTGAATTGAAAATCATTTTCATGTCATAAAATATAAATACAAATAATAATATTGCAAAACATTCTATATAATGAATTTATTCATTTAAAATTATGAATACATATATTTTCTTGGCTACTGGACACAGTGATTCATAACTCATTATTTTACTTTGCATATTCATAACTCATTATTTTCCTCAGTAGATTTTTTTTAAATTATAAAGAACAATATTCCCCAATGCCAATAAAACCTAAGAAAAAAGTTGTGAAATAGCACAGATAAATGATTATAAAGTGGGAAGACAGGTAAAAGAAAAATAGGAAATTTCGATATATCAAATTTTTTTTCCAATCTTAATTGAAATCACATTTCCAATTAAATCCAAGCTTTCCATTTTCAATTCAATAAAAAGACACTATGAAAAATAAAAATGTTTTTATCATTACAATCCATTCTACCACAAAATTATTCTTAAATTTGAGAAGGAAGTTTCAGCTACTCAAATCACTTATGAGGCAGGTGCGGCAGTGCCTGCCTATAAATCCTAGCAGCTGGGAAGTTTGAGGCAAGAAGATCCCAAGTTCAAGGCCAGCCTCAGCAACTTAGCAAGATCCTATCTCAAAATAAAACATTAAAGAGCTGTAGATGTGGCTCAGTGGTAAAGCATCCCTGGGTTCAATCCCCAGTAGTCCCCCCACAATAAACCAAATCATGCCCACATTGTTTATATAGACCCTTCCAGCTTGGTAGCATTTTTCAGGGTGCTTGGAGATCACTCTGGTTATTACAAAACTGTGACATTCCCTGTGCATAGGAATGTTTGATTTCAAAATGCACGCCCTATGCAATGTGGAGCATTGTCCCAACAAGCAAAGTGCCTAAAGATCTGGTTGCTTAAAGTTTTTACGGGTATATTGCACAGGTTTTGAAACACCTATTTCATTTAAAACCTGAGGACAAAAGCAATCCTGCTTCTTCAGAGTCAAGATTTGAGGTCATTGAGTTAATACCACATGAATGAACTTGCTGACAGGATACTTCATGCTGAATTCCAGGTTTTGGCAGCCACAGCCCATGTACTAAATAGAGGCTGTCAGATTCCAGAGGTACTTCCTTACCATGCACTCCCCACTGCCCATGCTGCACCGTTCCTGGGGCCACCCTGTGGGTTTGGGCGCAGGTAGGTGTGTGCAGAGGAAAGGGAGATGCTGATGGTTAAGATGAACATCCACAGGGAAAGGACGTCCTTTCTATCCAAAGCCAGGAGGCCAGGCTTGGATAGGGTCCTGGCCTCTGTCTCAAGGGCTGTGAGGTGCACTAGGGGGAGATGTGTAAAAGCCAGAAGCCTTCAGGCTGTCTCCCAATAAAGACTGAAGGGCCAGGACCTAAGCTGCAGGAGTGCCTTCAAGCTCCCAAGTTCCGGTCCACCTGCTGAGTGGTCAGCTGCCCTGAGGCCCCTGTGTCTATCAGTTCATCATCCAAATGGAATGCATTCTTCTTTGGAGTAGCCTCCTCTCCAGATAACCAAACCTGACAAATATGGCTGCACTGTCTCCCCCAGGCGTGGACTTCCCAGAGTGGCCAAGGGGGTGTCTACAGCACCAGAGGAGCCACTAGTGCTTGTTTTAAAAGGAAAGCGCTCACAGCAGTGCTCAGGAGCAAGGAGTGTCCTAACTGCTCTCAGACCAGTTGAGACTCAGCCTCCCCCTCTGGGCTAGCCTCCTCCATCCCCAGGAGGTTAGGCTGAGAGCGGTAGTTCTCAAGCTGGGCCCATGGTGCCCTTGACAGGCAATGGTTGCCAACATCTTGACTGTCATCACCAGGGTGGGAGGATGCTCCTGGCATTTTGCAGGTAGAGACCAGGGCTGCTGCTGAGCACCCTGGAGGGGACAGACATGGTCTGGCCCTACCTGTTCCTAGGGCTGAGGCTGATAGATCCCCAGTGCATTTATGACAGCACAGGATGCTCCAGCCCATAGGAGAGCGCTAGGTCCTCGCAGGTTCCAAGTTGCGACTTCCTAATAGAGCACAACTTTGCACAGAAGGAATCCTCTAGAGTTAGAGGGACAGGGGAGTGGGGATGTGGCCAAATAGTGACTCCTCTTCCTGCTCCAGGTACTCTTCTACCTAGCAACAGGAGTGCTGGGGCCACCTGCTCAAAGCTACCAACATTATGAAGAGACATCAGTCCCCGACCACCATCCAGGCTCCCTCAGTGACCCAGGGACAGCTGGGCTGCACGGACACGCAGGGAAACAGGTCTGCTTTCAGGTGGCTTGGTGACCACTGGCACCACCCTTCACAAAGCCATGATCTCTGGGGCTAGTTCTAAATTTTTGGCCTCAGCACAGGACTAGTGAGGAAGAAGAAATGGTCTGGAAATATTTTTTGACAATTCTAAAAACGTGGAAATAAATATTCCTAAAACTAATTCATTTTTTAAAAAAAACTTTTATCAGTTTTAAAAACAAAACACAGAGGTTGTGCCCAAGGCAATACCTGTTGAATGGGCAATCTTCTCTGGCTGCAAATAGAGTGGGAAAATGTTCTATTATGGGAATACCACATTTACACAGCCATCCATTAAACAGCGCTTCCATCTTTTATCAATTAGTGTGGATTAGGGACAGAGAAAACCATTTGTTTAAGCAAAGATGTGATGAATGAAATGATACACAAAAGGAAAAACAAGAGGTAATATGACTCAGAAAAGCTAAAATAACTAAACTCAATTCCAAACTCAAGAGTTTCTCTAGTAAGAGATGAATAATGTTAAAATTAAACTTAGAAATAGTCTTGTAATGCTATTACCTACTTACAGTGTAGAATTTAAAACTATCTAGAACATATTTTAATACATACACAAATGCACATTATAATATATAAAATGCATTTCTAAACATTCTTATAGAATTATGCTGGTACAGATGTCTAGAGGCTCTTTTCTTTCTTTCTTTTTTTTCTTTTTTTTTTTTTTAGTTGTAGATGGATATAATATCTTTATTTTTAGTTATTTATTTTTATGTGGATCAAACCCAGGGCCTCACATATATGAGGCAAGTGCTTCTACCACTGAGCTACAGCCCCAGGCTGAGCCTCTTTTCTTGAATGAGATATAACTCAATAAAACATTGCCTCTAAAGAGAATATTTTATTATGTTAATATTAATAAGCATATTAGTGTTAGAATATTTTGAATCTGTGGCTAAAACCAAAGTTTGAAAATTTTATAAATGGTCAGAGAGCATACAAAATAATGAAATCCTTGATTCAAGCTATAAAACTAAGTAATAAATCTGTATTTCATAAATGATCCTACAGCAATCAGATTTTTCAAAAAATCAATTAAGGACCCTTCCTTGAACTCTTTTGCTACTTCTACAATTTGGAGTTAGTCACTAGAAATCATTTTACAAACCACAGGAGATTAATAATCACAACTCCACCCTTCAATTCACACATTTTTGTTGCACTATTTTTACCTCTTACAACTTGCTACCCAACATCTCTTTCTCTGAGCTGGTTGCCTTCTTCCAACGCGCTCTAAAATCATGAGAGGAGCTTTTATATAAAATATTATTAGCTTAGCAGACTTGAAATGTCGGCTTCGTTCTTTGGCACACTCATTTTTACAAGATTATCTCTTTCCAAAAAAATACCCTGCCCTGAGTCTTCTTTACATGAAGAACCCCAAAAGACTATGCTTATATTATTTCTTTCCTGGACAATAGAACCTAAGTTGTTCTCTCCTGTTTGTTTTCTCATTAAAAAAAAAAAAAAAAAAAAATTCAAACTTTTCCCCCTTTTCCCTTTGACTTGAACAGATTATGTTCAATTTTAGAGAAACTCAAAAAGGAAAGTGGAAATGATGCACAAATACATGAAACCACAGTAGTTTTATCACACAGTACCACATACAACAAAACAATTGTTTCTGAATCTTCATGGGATCCAATTTTATTTACAACATCCTCATGCCTTTCTGAGGATAGGTCCAGTTTTCAAAAAAAATATCTACTTTATTGCCTGCCAGACAGACCTACAGCATTATAACTGATACCAGTACTATTGCATGCTATTCTCATAGCCACTAGGGGAAGAAGCATAAGATTGTTGCTCTTGAAACATTAAACATTAGTCTTTGCCCACAGGTAATAGTATGTGCTCAATAAATGTTTGTGGAATAAAAAAGGAATCCATTTCAGCCAGTTGACTAAAGTAAATGAACCACACATTTTTCAAAGCTCTAACAAACTTAGCCTCACATAATCCTGCAAGAAAATTTATTTCAAAGAGTAAGTATTGTCAACTGAGCAAGAAACAACACAAAGAGATATTCCCTCCAAGTTATAAAACCCATGGACACTCAGGATTCCATAAGCAACAAGGCCATTTTGCTTTTCCCATCTATCCATTCCGGACATCTATTTCTGCTTCTCAGAAATTAAGACTTACTGATTAAGACTTTAGAACTCCTCATCCATTATCCTTTCACTCTCTTAAAATAGTTGAGTTCTAATGAATAAACTATTAAATAATTCAGATTGTCTTAGAAATGGTAATCAGGATGCTGTTAAAATTTATTATTCCAAAACCAATATCACCTTGAAATTTGAACAGTTTAATAAAATCAAGTACTAGTAATCCAAAGTAATGGCAGTAGAAATCGACATAAAATAAAAGTCAAGATAAAAATAGACTAACACTGCTAGACTTTCACTACACTAGCACTAGCTGATGATAGAACTCTCTAACACTTCACAAGGCTCAAACTGTCAGCCATAAATGTTTTAAAGTAAAATGTAGCCTCAGAATAACATATACCAATTTCTTTTAACAGATGGCAAACTAGACTTTAAAAAAAAAAAAACACAAAAATTTTATTTTATGTGTAGTTGAAATGGAAGACATAGTTCCAAAGACCATCATGATAAGCCTAGCATCAATAGAGAAGACAAAAACCTACCATTCTCTAGTCATGGTGCAGCTTCTATTGAGTAGTTTCAGACTTTTTAAAATATTCCATATTCCCTTCATTCTGCAAATAGTTACTAAGCAAAGACAGTGAGCCCGAGACTGCCGTGCTACAGAAAGGACAACAGTCAACAAGAAGGTGAACAAGAAATATTTTTGCCAGAAACATTTATTAACATCATCATTATTAGGGCAAAAGCAAGCAAATACCCCCAAGTCCAGAAAATACTAAAGATGTAAAGGAGTTCTGAGTAAGGTCCCTTCTTCACACCCAAACACGAACAACAGCTTTTTTACTCTTTCAGCTTATCAACTCCACCCAGCTCTGAAATCTGAGAAGAGCAACTCCACTATTTATTAGATCTCAACACAATATTTTTTCCCCCTTTTTGGTGCTGGGGATCAAACCCAGGGCCTCATGAAAGCTACACATGGGCTCTACCACTGAGCTATATCCTCAGGCCTCAGCCCACTATTTCTTAAGCCCCGACACTACCTTTAATTCCCAGACCTTTACCCTGGAGTCCTAGGAACTTCCTAGGGTGTTAAGATGCATAATGAGACAAGACACAGTCCCAGTTGGGTAAAATGCATTTTCCAGACTGGGTAACAACGGAATGAGACTGAATTAATTAACTAGCACCTGGACCTTTGAGAAGAGAAGACACACATACACACAGTGATCACTACAACCTGAAAATTAAAATTCTCTAACAACTTATTTTTAGAATCCTTGCTAGGAAGCAGGAAAAATTAAAATGCTTGCCTTTTTTATTTCAAGGGAAAAAGAAGACAAATATTTTATTATTTCCTTTATTATTTATTCACTCATTTATTACTTATTTTGTAGTGCTGGGGATGGAACTCAGGGCTTCAAGTACTGAAATATATACCTGCAGCCCTGAGAAGACAAATTGGCTTAAAACAGTTTGCCAAAGACTCTCTTTTCAAAAACATGGGGGTGGGTAGGGATGAGAGGGCGGTTGATTCTAACCATTGATTCTAATCATTGAAGCTATGTCCCTGATCATTTTTTTTGTTTAGAGTCAACCAAATTAACATTAAAACCACAGCCAAGTTGCTCAGAGAAGGTGACAATGATCAAAAGCCCCATCTGCAATGTGTCTGCCCTGTCCTACTCACAGGACAATCTGACAATCCAAGTGTGAATGGTGGGTGTCTTCTGGAGCAGTGGATTTCTATGGAGGTTTTCTACAACTGGTAGAAAGCAGGCTACAAGGGTGCCCAGGTCTTCCATCTATGTCTCTATCCAAGAGGCTCTCAGGAGAGTACCCTTCTGGAGTTTGGACTAGGTCATTTGTTCTCAAAGTGTGGTCCCTGGACCAACAACATCACAATCACCTGGAAACTTGTTAGAAATTAAAATGACAAAAGTCCTAACCCAAATCCACTGAATTAAACAAAAAAACTGGAAGAGGGGTCCAACAATGTTTTAACCTTCAAGTCATTTTGGTTTATGATCCTTTGAGAACCTCTGGTAAATCTCTATAGCCTTTTCAAGCCACCAAAATCCTACTGTGAGTAGATCAACACTCATCTAGAACTAGGGTTCCATCTGATTAAACTCATCTAATCATCCCTACCCTCCACAAAACCAGCTACATTTTCATAAATTTATGTTAGCCAGCTTTTCCCAATTAAGCAGACAATGTGAAAAAAATATCTGATGTCATTTTAACTAAAAACGGTGATCTCCAGATAAAATCTTGGTTCCCTTCACATTTATGATGTAGAAACTCATTCTAGCTGTCATGCAAAACAAATCTATGTTTCTATGACAGTTAAGGTGCAGGAATTGGCATCTCTTTCCCAAGACCAGCTGCCACATTCGGCTTTCTCTCTTTGCCATCCCTTCCCACCCAGAACTCACTTAAGAGTGCCACCAGGAAACCTCAACAGATGGGGCGTTTTAGGGCTCCCACCCACAGGAAATATTAACTAACCAGAAGGCATGAAGTCTCACACACAGAGAACTCTAACATCATACAGATCTGGTTCAATGAAGTCCATGTCAGCAGTTAATGTGGAAAACAGGACCCAAAATCCACAGCACTCAAAGCTGAAGGTGTTAAAACTACAAAGATACTTCAACTTTCCTGAGGTGGTCACAGAGGAGGAGAAAAATAATCCTTTGAAATGACATAAAACTGGGATGGCTGTCAGAGGCCAAAAAAGAAAGCTGTTAGAAAACAGCAGGGGTCAAGTTTAATAGCCAGCCAGGCTCCTCCCTCCCTCCCTCCCTCCAGGCTCTACTTCCTTAACACTCCAAGTCAGCCTGACTTTGTCATTCAAACAAACACACTTATCTCTTCACACCACAATACCAGAAGGGGTTCCTCCTAGCCAAATAAACATTGTAAAAAACGTTTTTTTAAGAAAAAAGTAGAAATGTCCCTAAATTTCTCTCAATTTTGTCCAGAAAATAACAGAAAAAAAAGCACAGAATTATTTTTCCTGCTCCAGTACACATTAAATTGCTTTGAGAACCCAAAAAGCATTTATTTTACAGTATTCAGTAAAAACATGTTAAACTCTTCTGCTCTGCCACCCTAGACCTATACAGAATTTAGTCATGCAAGTGACTAAACCCTGCGGGAAGGTGATTAATGCACCCAGCAATCTATTCCATTTCCAAATTCCCATTTTCAAATATTTCCTGTCAGTATTATATAATTTTTTAAATTATATACCTACTAGCTTTTTGTCAAAAGCTTTCCAATTAATAATAAAAAATAAGAATGATAGAATCATCAAATACCTTGTTTTTTTTTTTTTTTTTTACAAATTCTTCAGAGTACTTGTCACATCTTCAGAATTTTCAACACTTTGGATTGAATTAAGTAACCAAATTTACTCAAATGCAAGAACGAATCCTTGCAATAACATCAATTTGGACAGTTTCTCTCAGTTTCTATAATTGCTTTCTAGTTGTGTTTGATTATCAACCTAAGTGGGATCAGTGGGGAAAAAAGAGGGGGGGCAGGCCTATGTATCACAATCAAAATAAATAGTTCTTCCTCCAGAAAGGAATACTGAAATGCCTCCCAGGCAAACCAACAACAAAAAAACCAAAACCACACATTTTAAGGCAAGATATGTTAATATAGCTTTAAAGAAACCTATAGCCTCTAATTTCTTTTGGCTTTGTTAGGGGAATAAATCCCTTTTGTTTGAAGACTCACCACACTTCAACTATACTTAAAACCTAAGATGTATCAAGTACTCTAAAATACATAGACACTTTCTTTTATTCTGTAGAGGCTATTTTACAGATTAAAGACCTCCTTAAGAAAAAGAAAAATAAAAAATAAAAAAGCTTACACTGCCTCCTACTGTCAGAAGTAAGAATATATGAGGTCAAATATGGTCCACACACCGCACAGTGCAATAAGATCAAGGGAACAGATCTGTTTCCAAATGAAACTGCTGAAATACTGTCTATGACAGGTTCAGATACAGTGCAAAACACACCACATGGCATGATGTCAGCATGAGAAATCATCCCCAAAATGGGCTTTCAACTTGATGTACAACATAAACACAACAGGATGAAGGACCCAAAGTGCCACCCTACTTGGCTGAGGGTGAAGTTCCCAGATCTAAGTCAGCATTAGCAGTTGGTGCCCCTCCCACCCCGCCACCCCCCACACCACTACCCAGAGCAAGCCAATAGCTCCATCTCAGAATACAACCAAGACGCCTCCTCATCTTTTAGTCAGTAGATATGGCCAGGGCTTCCTAGGCCTGAGGACTTTCTCCACATTTAAGAAGTTGGAAGGAATGTCACACCCAACTTGTCACAGAGATAGATCTGTTATCTTCAAAATTTGACAGCTCTGCTTCCTGCCCCTGCCTACCTCAGCCATGATACTGCATTACCACTGATGCTGTACATCACAGAATATGAAACACAGAAACACAAACAATACTTTTGGGCTTGTTTCTTTAAAAATGACATTTGTATTAAAAGTCTTAAAATGAAGAGACAATGATTAAACGAGTGGAATTAAAATTACAATTAGAACTTGATACATCATAACAGTGAAATTTTGCTCTTGCTTCTGAAGGTACACCCTATAACAGAAAATCAAAACATTTAAAAAATAATATGTAAGGGGAGCTAAATACCTGAAATTTGAACAAAATGAAGCAAAAAAAAAAGGGGGGGGGGACAACCCATTGCAAGACATAGACATTACATTTTAAAGGCTGAAAATAATAAATTCACCGAACAACAGGCCCTATTGTCCTGGCTCCTTCAGGAAGATTACCGAAAGGAAACTGGTAAGTGGTTTGGGGAATAGCAGATTCTGGTACTGGTGGGAAGTTCACTGGTTGGCAGCGGCTGAACAGCTGAGTTTTGAAGGCACTCTGCAGACACAGGGGTGCTGGGGGCCCTGAATCACATTTACAAAGTCTTTGTATTATATTTTTAAAAGCTAGTCATTAAAATCTGTTGCTGCCAACCAAAAGAATTTTTTTAAAAAAACGAAAAAAAGCTAAACTTAAAACACACACACACCATAGTACACACAAAAATGTGCAGGATCTGTAACATTTTTTTTCACAGCTGATAAAAAAAAATACTACCATTCTCCCAAGGCTCCCCTTTGATACAGTAGGTAAACAAAATAGATTTTTTTTTCCACAAATATCAGCAGACACTTTCTGGCACCCCACACTGTATTGGCATCAGTGTTAACAGTCCCAGTTCAGATGTGCAATACTTCAGATTGGATACAATGTAACAAGAATCCAACTTTGCATAGACATCCTCAGAATCACAACCAGTCACGAGGGGTTGCCCTTCCAAGCTGGCAGGAAAGGAACCCGATCTAAATTTCCAGCTACTCCTGGAAAACAAGGAAAAAACAAGAGTTTCTTCCTCTCCTTCTGCTCCTTCATATGGGTTTCCCGGACTCGACTGGACTTCCATGTATTTAAAACTCGGAACTAGAAAAAGAGTCATTAACAAAAGAGAGAGACAGAGAGAGAGGGACAGAGGGAGAGAAAGAGAGAGAGAGAAGACCCCCCCCCTTCCACCTTCTTCCCCTCCACTTCCTCCACCTCCCCACCCCCATTTATTTCCAGGCTGAAACTTTTGCTTGCCGGGTGTCGAGCTGCCAATACAGCACCCTAACGGCCACTTAAACGGGGGAATATGCGTCAACCGAAATCAATGAGAAACGTACATGCTGCAAAGAGCCACATTTCCACCAGGGTCTCGGATGGTCAGGACGGGGCACCCCTCGGACACGGGGCGAAGGCAAGGGATGCGGGTCCCGGAAGCCAGCCGGGCTCCCGGGACACCCCGGCCAATGCAAAGTCGTCTCCAATCTCAAAGCAAGAAAGGAAATCACATTTAGAGAGTCGGATGCGTTTGGCTTTTGTGCGCAGAGCGAGGCCGGCGCCCGGCGGCCGCGGGCGCCTCAGAGGATCACGCAGGCCGAGCAGCATCCCTCGTCGCCGTTGGGCTGAGCCGCGTAGTTCATCTGCCGCACGATTTCGGCGAAGAGCTCATCCACCGAGGCTTTGTTTTTGGCCGATGTCTCCATGAACGGGCAGCTCCACTCCTCGGCCAGGGCCTTGCCCTCGCCGTAAGAGACCTCGCGTTCGCCCTCCAGGTCCACCTTGTTGCCCACCAGGATCATGGGCACGCGCTCGTACCGCTTCACGCGGATGATCTGGTCCCGCATGGGCTTGATGTCCTGGAAGCTCTGCTGGTTCACCAGGCTGTAGACTAGGATGAAGCCCTGGCCGTTCTTGATGTACAGGTCCCGCATGGACGCGAACTGCTCGGTGCCCGCCGTGTCCAGGATCTCCAGCACCGACGGAGACGAGTCCACTTCGATCTCCTTGCGGTAGAAGTCCTCGATGGTCGGGTCGTACTTCTCGATGAAGGAGCCCGTCACGAACTGCACGGTGAGCGCGGACTTGCCCACGCCGCCCGAGCCCAGCACCACCACTTTGTACTCTCTCATGGCTCCGTCGGCGCTCGCACCACGCCTGCCGCGGCCCCGTCGGGGCTGCGCGCCGCTGAAGGCTGGGCTGGGCGACTAGACTTCTCCTCTTCCTCAGCTCCGCAGCAAAAACCCACGCGAACGCGGCCCGGAGCGTAGGGCGTGGAGATCGCGGGCCGGCTCCCGGCCGACCTGAGGCGGCGGCGGCGCGTCCCTGGGGCGCGGGTCCGGGGCCCCGCTGCAGTCCGCGGCGGCGGCGGCGGACCGGAGGACAATGCCGGCAGCTGAGCGAGGCGACGGCTGGAGTTCCTCACCGCGGCAGCCCAGGAGGGCGGGGAGGCGGCGGCACCGGGCTGCAGAGGCGGCTGCTAATTGCGCGTCGGGCCGGGACACGCAGGGCATGAGTCCCCGCGGAACGTGCGCCCACCGCCGAGGCCCATCGCGCTCTCTTCTGCAGCCTCCGTGGGGCGAGGGCTTCCTACTCGCCGCGCGCAGCCCGGCCCTCCCCGCGCGGGCGAGCATGCCCAGTGCGCCGCCGGTCGCCCGCCCGACTTCCGCGCCCGGTTTTCTGCTGGGTCGGGCGGAGGCGGGGTTAGAGGCGGGGCTCTGCATTTGAGTCTCGGGAAGCGGATTTGGGAACCGAGCGAGTCCAGGAACTAGATAAGTGTGTGCGCTGCGGGAGAAAGGTGTATCTACGTGTGTAAGAGGAGCTGGGAAAGCTCGGACCGGAGAATGGAGGTCGCCTTCTTTTGTGGCTCTGGGGTTGTGCAGAGGGCGGCGGCCCTGTGAGAAGCGTGGAGCGCCGCGGGCCGGACCTGGGATGGGGTGGTTCTTGCTCTGGACTGCCCGTTATCAAAAATCCGAAGATGCTACTCCCAGAGCCCCCGGCCGTTGTATGACTCTGGCAACGGAAGGCAGCGGCGGTGGTGGACGATCCCTGCTGCCATTGCGCAATGCTTTCTCAACTGTTCGCTGGAGGAGCGCTCCCCCGCGAAGCCGGCCCTCAATTCCTGCACTGCAGCCCTCCAACAAAGAAAACAGGAGGAACCGGGCCGGAGACTCAGTCCTGACTCAGGATGAGGCAGCCGGTGGCGCCCGGAGCTCCCTTCTGGCAGGGATGGGGCGGGCCCGAGTCCCACCCTCAATCGGTGGGTCCCACCCACCTACCCACACTGCAGTGGTCAAAACCCGGAAAAACGGGCCCCATCCCAATCCCGAAGCCTGGCGGCACCCGCAGTTTAGGGCATGCTCAGTCGACAGAACTGGTCCTTGGGCTTGGAAGTAGGAAGCTTTGGCACCGCACGCCCACACTCCAGCTCAAATTACCTCTCCTGGACTCCGCATTCATTGGTCCCAGGGCGCGAGTCTCACACCCCCCAGCCTTCTGCCATTGGCCACCGCCAAGGTTTTATCAGTTTGGGTTGCTTCATTGGCTGAAAAGTAGCCTCCCTTCGCGATTGGTTATTTATAGAGATTGAGTTGGGAGGCGGAGGCACAGCTGTTCTTTCTCCGCTACTCCCCTGCCCCCTTCCTCCCACTTTCCCAACCCAGTCGTTTTGCAGTGATGAGTGAAAAAATAAGAATTTAGGCGGAGAGCTCAGAACTAAATATAGCCCTTTGTTGGTGTTTTAGAGGGAGTCTGACTCTCGGTGCCCAGTCACGACTGTCCCCTGTAGGGAGCTGATAGGGCTGATTACAATTCTTGGTCTGCAGGAAACAGCAAAGTTTCCAAGTTTTTCTGTAGGGAAGGGGGAGGGTGTTGGGATGAGAAATGAGCCACTTGGAACTTGTTTCACCCGGAGAGGCGCGGGGAATGTCCGGGCTTGCCTGTTCGGAAACGTCTGTGCTATTGGGCAGGCAGTCGCTAGACTTGGCTCGGCTCGCTTTCCCTGGAGGCGCGAGGAAGATGCCCAGACTTGTTCTGAGTATCTCTCATCCTTGCAAGGAGAGGTGTCAAGACCTGTCTGCAAATATCACTGGCTGGTAGCGTGAGCCCCAGGGCGAAGGGGATGGGGAAGGACAATCCTGACCCGGCATCCTGCCTCTCTCATCCTTTGCCATTGCTCTCTGGTTTAACCGTCTGCACAGGAAGGATGAGCCAGGAGGGGTGCTGACGCTTGGTTTCAGTTCCTAGTCCCGCCATGACTCACGGCCACGTTAGCAAGTTAACCTTCTTTAAACCCGGGCTCTAGTGCGAGTCCGCAGCAGGAAGTCCTCGGGCACGCTGGGCACTGGGCGGAATAAGGGCAGCAGCCTACGCCTGGGGTGCCTTGGCTGGCGCTCCCGCCTCATCCAGAGCCTTCTATTTAGTGGAGAGAGGGCTTTCACCTTTGACTGTCAGAATACTTGCATATAATTATGCTTATGTAAGTCTCCAGAAAAATCTCTGAAACAAATTCTTCTAATATAACTGGATAGAATCCTGCCAGTCTTTACCCAATGTTGAATATCTGTCTATTATTATTATACCCCTTTTAAAGAAGAAACCTAGGCCATGAGATGTTGGGTAACTTGCTAGAGATTTCACAGCGGAATGTAGCAAAGCTTAGATTCCAACGGAAGCTGCAGAGTCTGGTCTAACCACTAGAAAGCACTGCCTTCCCACAAGAGAATTCCTAGTTTTTGCTCTTTCTTAGGCGAGGTTGAATTTAGATTCATTGTGAACAAACTGTCTCCCCACCCCTTGGTGCTAGGGATCAAGTCCACATCACCACCGTGCCAGGTAAGCACTCTTCTGCTGAGCTACATCCAGGGCCTTCAAACTGGCTTTTAAAGCCAGGCAAGAGGAACCTCTGTCCATGCCACACTCCACCTCTCCTCTGGCAGTGCCCCCACCCACAGGGTCAAGCTAATGATCTATATCTGGCTGCAGAACCCTTTTCTAGACCAGGCTCCAGCTAGTCAGAATACTGGAGTGCCCTGTCCACATGGTGCCAAAACCACTTCCAGCATCTGTTTGGAATTCTGAGCAATGACTGTTCAATTGAGTGTGCACTCCCACTTGGGCCCTTTTCATGTGGAAGAGTATTGGTGGGGTCAGTTTTATCTTCCCTGGCACTTTCCAGCCCTTGGTGGGTTCCAAGAATTCCTAATTGACACCTGGTTGTCCAGGTCTGTGCAAAGAGGTATTTGTTAAGATATTTTAGCACTTTGTTGTCTTGAGTGGTAACTTAAATCCTTCAATTAGTGCTATGTGTGTTTCTATGTGTACTGTTGCCCACAGAGGTGGTTCTGAGTCTGAAGCAGAAGAAATGGTTTGTCCTTACAGATGTGGTGTCTAATCTCAAGGATTAGATCTGGGTTATTACCTGGGGTCTTGTGCAAGTCCCTGACCTTCTTGACCTTAGTTTCTTTATCTGTAAAATGATGACAGTAAAATGTGCCCCACCCAACTAGCTGCACAAGGAGCCTTGCAGAGGACCCTGTTACTAAAGCCTTCATTTTGCAGCAAGAGAGCTGAGCAGAATCAGAGCTCTGGTGTTCTGGCTGTGCTTTCTATGGTGCCAGGCATTCTATAGATAAGACCTAACAGGTGGTGAATGGAAGTGTGCTTTTAAAGCTGTAGCACTTCATACAGGATCTAGCTGCTGCCCACACAGCTTGATAGTCCTAACTGGAAGAGGCCATCCACAGGTACCCTGGTGGATGGGGGATGGCCTCTTAAGTACCAGAAAGATGGCTCAGCTTGAATACTTTCTATTAGGTATTCTTCGCTAGCAATTTTTTAATGTACTCAGATTTTTTTTTTTTTAGGTGACTTAAAAGTTGTTTTTTTTTTTTATTGGTTGTTCAAAATATTACAAAGCTCTTGACATCTCGTATTACATATATTAGATTCAAGTGGATTATGAACTCCCATTTTTACCCCAAATACAGATTGCAGAATCACATCGGTTACACATCCACATTTTTACATAATGCCCTATTAGTATCTGTTGTATTCTGCTACCTTTCCTATCTTCTACTATCCCCCCTCCCCTCCCCTCCCCTCCCATCTTCTCTCTCTACCCCATCTACTGTAATTCATTTCCCTCCTTGTTTATTTTCCCCTTCCCCTCACAACTTCTTATATGTAATTTTGTATATATACTCAGATTTTTTCCCACAGAAAGATTTATATTAGGGTAGTGAGATTCAAAATGGAGGGAAGAAAATTGCTATTGTACAAATTTTAAGGTTGGTTACTCTCTCCTATGAAGTGCATTAAGATGTTTTTGATACTCCCACTTATAGCAGGAATCATTATCCTAGGGCCATTTTAATTTACATACCTAAGTCTGGTATTCTAAACACCCTGTGAATTACTTGAGGTCAGGGTCCATGTCTGGTTTCCCATTAGAGTCTCCTCTGTCTCTCACGCTTTTAGTACAGTAAATTGAGTATGCAACCCCCAACCTTCCTTAGCCCTTCCTTTGGGGATGGTTATTTGGTGCCTTTTCCCTTTACTTCCTCTTGTTGTTTTTCGATTTGAAACCTGCGCCTAGCCCATGCCCAATCCTCTTGAAGGCAGAAGATGACACCCTTAGCAACTACTGTGTGACCCAATCACTGTACCCCAACCAGGTAGCTTGTAGACCAGAGACCCTATTAGATTTAAGCAGCACAGCACAGGGCTATAAAAAAACCTTCTCCTGCCACCCACCCCCTCCTCTTTTTCTTTAGTAGATAGACACTGTCACAATAGCAATAAAGATCTCTTGGTCACTTTGAGTGTCATGGTCACTTTCCTTTCATGAGTATTGATGAATATGTAAATGGTATTTTATTCTTTTTCTGAGCTACATTTTGGTAAAGGTAATATCAACCTCTGGTGAGACATAACATTTCCAAGATCCAAACAAAAATGTCTGCTCCATTTGGAGTCTCCCTGAGCCATAAAGATGCTAAAGTAATGAAAGCACACTAAGTTGGATAGAAACACTAAATTCATTCTCTCTTGGGGAAAGACACCAAAGCATCCTATGGATGAATGTTTTCTATGAAGAAGACTTAACATTTACAGTTACCATGAAAAGTATTTCTGGAAAATAACCTGAAAGTAAAATCTACCAGATAAGGACAGCTTACCCTTTGAAGGATGCAGAAACAGATCCCATCCTTGACCTTTGTTCTCAAGAGGTATTGCTGAGCTCTGCCTAAAATGCTGGGTTTGGGCCTTCCAAGAATAAGGAAGTTTGTTAAAATGTAAATCTTTTAACTCCTCAAGAAAAGGAGTACTAGAGCCAGGCACAGTAGTGCTTGTAATCTCAGTGGTTTAAGAGGCTGACACAGGAATATCCTAAGTTTGAGGCCCGCTTTAGCAATTTAGCAAGGGTCTAAGCCACTTACTGAGAACCTGTCTCAAAAAATAAAAAGGTCTGGGGTTGTGGCATAGTGGTTAAGCATCCCTGGGTTCAGTCCCTGGTACAGAAGCTGGAGGGGGAGGAAGAGGAGGAGACGAAATGATACTCACCTGTCCTTCTAATTTATACATAAGTAACTAGAAGTTGATTTCATAATGTTCATATGCTATAAGTGAACAAATAATTCTAGACAAATCCTTCTAATTTTGAAAATACCAAGCACAAGTTTATGGTAACCATGTATCCTTATTTTAAAGTAGCAGTATAAACATAAAATAAACTGCCTTACAGAGTGGTCATTGAATATTTGTTAAGTTATGTCATAGCATGGCTGATTGGCCCTTTTCAAATAAACTCTAGCAATAACTCTAAAAATATTTTATAAGTAGAACAAATCATCGTCATTGTCTCATACTGTCCATAGAGTTTAGGTGACACTTTGGGTAGCTAACACATCACACACACGCTGTTTCATGCCACTTCGTGCTACTTCCGTTAAACTTTGAGCAATGTCCTGCAAAAACATGACTTGAACTATTTAGAGATTTTGTTTCCCTGTATCTTAAAAGCATCATAAAATCCGAGCAGGATAAAGAGAAACAAAGATCTGCCTGGATTTATAATTTCAGTGTCTTCCTCTATCATTTGTACTCTGGTTTCTTTTTCTTATTATTCTTCAAAAGTGTCTGTATGGGAATGACTTAAATTTTAAATTAAGTGACCTCTGAAAACTGTTCAGCTTTCTGCAATCTTTTTGATGAGCCAAATACACAAACGCGCGCGTCCACACACACACACAATGGAACTAGTTATTGTCTCAAGACTGTTTTATCAGCTTAGTGTTGAATAATGATGTCAGCCTAGAAACTGATACGCTGAGTTATTTGGGTCAAGAAGTTCATACTTGACTCCATAAAGAGGTTCCCTGGGCTGAAGTGCCAACAGGGCACAGGCTGATACCACAGCAGTTACTCAGGAGGGTTGAGATCTATCATAAGCTCTTACTGATGGCTTGGCATCTTTTAATTTTTTTTAACTGATTTTAGAAATAAACAGAAAAAAAAATAAAGTCTCTCCTTTCATAAGATCGATGATCTGACCTTTCCCATGAAGTCTCAGATTTACCTGACACCTTGCTCTCTAGAGGAAAGAGCGTCCCCCACTTATGGCATGACTTTTATATGATGAACACACCCTCACTCAAGGGAGATTTTTAGAGAGATTTCATTGATCCCAGCTTTCTCTGTTGAAAGCTCAATTTCAAATCCAAGTCTGTTTAAGATTTCTCTCCTCAGAACCTTCTGTTCCAGAGAACCAAATATAGAAAGAATAGGAGAAATTGCTTAGCTCCGTTATAAAGAATTAGCTTCTTGCTTTCTTATTTCTCACCAAGCACCAAAGCAGCCCTCTTCCCCTTTAGGAGAGATAGTTCACCACTTCCCCTGAGGCACACTTGAAGCCTGTCAGACTCTGGTTTTGATGGGGGCAGTGCCAGTCTACACTGGGGGAAGTAAGTTTCCTTTGTAAATTACTGTCAGCACAGGGCTGGCTTAAGGAAATCTGCCTGATGGGAGTTCTGTTTTGCTGGCAGTTACATAATCTAGCAATCAGGATCTGTGACTGTGGTTTGATTCAGGGAGATACCACACAAAACTGCAGAATTGTGTCTCTTTAAGTAATTTTTTGATTGTTATATACAATTCCAGCACACATGGGTAACATGTGTTATTGTTCAACTTTTGTAATATGGACATATTTTAAAAATAAAATCCTTTCTGTTAAGAAATTTGTATCCTGAGAAAATGTTCATTGCCTTATAGAATATAACTTTATGGAATTAAAAGGAGTGATCATGGAAAATAAATCCTCTGTTTTTCATGTGAGCTAAATATTCTACACAAGTGGACTGAACTTTCTCTCTGAAAAAGGCCAGGTGATAACTGTTTCAGATTTCCAGGCCCATGCTGTCTCTTTTGCAGCTTCTCAGTTCTGTTCGTGTACCATGAGAGCAGCCAGAGACAGCATGCAAATAAATTGGCATGGCTGGTTTCCAGCAATACTTTCCATGTAGAAACAGGTGGCGGAGTGCATTTGGTCTGCAGGCCCATAACTTGTCAATTTCTTAACCATGTATTAAGGAGGAAAAATAAAGTCATTTCTTGCTGGAATTTCTCTTGATCTAAATAAGCTACTAATCTGTCAATAGATGTGATTGCAACTCTTAGCCATAAGCTATAGTAAAATGCCACTCAAATGGCAAATATGTATCAAGTATGACTGATTCTGTATAATTTATAAAATGTTCACATTTCTATTTTTGCACAAACTGTAAAATTTCTTCTCAATAGTAAGATAGCCACCATATTTTGTTGGACTTATCGTGTGTTCTGTATTGAATTGTAATTTTTTTTGATTATGGATTTGGGTCATATTATAAGGAGACACAAGTCCTATGTCAATCATATGCCTTGAAAATAACTTTGTTAGTTTTTGATTAGCCTTTGATTTGTTTAAGCTTTTTTGTTTTAATTGAGCTTCAAAATAAATGTTTTCATTCTAAACTTAGTGATCTTTTCCTTCATGGGCTTCTTTTGTGGATTCCATGCCACAAATACGAAGACATCTTACATTTTACCATGTTTTATACAGCTACTGTTTTCTTCTAGTATTTTTATGGTTTCATTTTTTTGATGGTTACATTTGGGCTTGTTTTTCATCTGAAAGGAGAGCATCAGCAAACATGGAGAGGCGGAGGGAAATGCAGGCAGGGGATGAGCATTGAATGGGAGCTTCTGAGGAAAGGCCAAGAGTCAGAAAACCTTGGTGAGGAGAAGGAAGCATCTTTCCTCTCCACCAGGAAAGAAGAGCCCAGAGGCCTGAGCACATGGCTGCCGAGGCAAGCCCCTGCTGGGGAAGGGAAGCCAGGTGCAGGCTTGAAAAGTGGCCAGGCTGGTAAGTTTGGTTTCCATAAGTTGGTGAAGATTCCAGTTCAGCTTTTACCTTTTTAAGAAGGCTATTGATAATTCTCAAGAAATCTCAGATCAGATTTGTTAAAATAGCTGAAGGCTTTTTTTTTTTTCTCAACATGTACAAATAAATAATTATAAAATGAGCTGTCTATCTCCCATATGCCCATACCTATAATGAATGGGCGCACGTACATGCATGCACACACACACACACACACACACACACATACTCCTGTGACTTACATAATTAAAAATTTCATTACTAATGGGAAATTAAATGAACTCAGTAAAACCGTCTTACCTACCTAGTCCCTTGAGCTTCTCTTTCTAGTGCATGACAAATTGCAAAGAAGAAAAGGAAAAAAAAAAAAAATCTCTGACTACCTAATCTCTCAGAGGGTGAGTCATTTTGAGTAGCTGAATATTTTGGACCACAAAATATTGCTGTTGTATGAAGTGTTTTGTCACAACAAGAAAAATATTTATATCCCTTTCATTAGATAAGTAGTATATTTTTATTGTAACATGGGACGCTTAGAAAAGCAGATGAATAAAATGAAAATAAATCATCTAAAACCAGAGACAGCATTTTGGTTGGCAGTCTTTTTTTTTTTTTAATCATAGATATTATATATATATATTGCTAGGTCAGTTTTCTCGTGACTATCTCAACTTACAGCTTAGCTTCAGGTTCTATAAACTACTGATTGGAAAGTAGAAAATTAAATGAATGATATCTGATATCCATGGTGAATAATTTTCCTTTTACCTAATAATTTTTGACGAGAGGTTTGTATCTCTTATGTTGAAGTTATTGCGGTGCTGCTGAGATCAAAACTTGCTGAGAAGCTTTGCTGACAGAGCCCCTGGTGCAGCCTGGTTGAGGTTAGCCTGGGCCTATTCCTGCCAATGTGGGGTAAAGCTCATGCAGGTTCCTGATCTCTGGGCCCCAGAAATGGCTGCCTGTCTGCACAGTCAGCTGAGAGGCAGGGGCTTTGGCCACATTCCCCCAAAAGGTTTTGTCTCTCCCCAGAAATTATCTTCCTCTCTGTTGCCCACAGTGTCCTGTGCTGCGTCAGCACTAGCCAAAGCCCGGCAGAGTCTTCTCATCACTCACACTCTCTGCTTTCTTTTGTCCCTCTGTACCCAGGCTTCCCTCTATTTTCCATAAGTTTTTCCAGAGGCTTAAAAGAAATCTGCCCCTCACTCTTTGCAAAGTGTGTCCCAGTGTGTTTGGGAAATGACTTATTCTCAAGTCTGCAAATTCCTCCTAAGAAAAAAATAATAGGTACTTTTGCTGACGTGGTTTCAGACCAAATTTTTTTCTAAACCATTCTTTTTTTTTTTTTTTTTTAATCAAAAAGAACTGAATTGTACCAAAATTTATCAAACAGTCACTGTTGGTTTCATTCTGGAATAATCCACAACTTTGTCTCTATGGACTTTTGCAATCTGATGTGAGTTTTATTTTTTTTATTTATTTTTTTTAATTAATTTTTATTGTAGGTTGTTCAAAACATTACATAGTTCTTGATATATCATATTTCACACTTTGATTCAAGTGGGATATGAGCTCCCATTTTACCCCATATACAGATTGCAGAATCACATCAGTTGCAGAACCATTGATTTACATATTGCCATTCTGGTGTCTGTTGTATTCTGCTGCCTTTCCTATCCTCTACTATCCCCCCTCCCCCCTCCCCTCCCCTCTTCTTTCTCTACCCCCTCTACTGTAGTTCATTTCTCCCCCTTATATTTTTCCTCCTTTTTCCTCACTTCCTCTTGTATGTAATTTTGTATACCCCTGAGGGTCTCCTTCCATTTCCATGCAATTTCCCTTCTCTCTCCCATTCCCTGCCACCTCTCATCCCTGTTTAATGTTAATCTTCTTCTCATGCTCTTCGTCCCTACTCTGTTCTTAGTTACTCTCCTTATATCAAAGAAGACATTTGGCATTTGTTTTTAAGGGATTGGCTAGCTTCACTTAGCATAATCTGCTTTAATGCCATCCATTTCCCTCCAAATTCTATGATTTTGTCATTTCTTAATGCAGAGTAATACTCCATTGTGTATAAATGCCACATTTTTTTTATCCATTCGTCTATTGAAGGGCATCTAGGTTGGTTCCACAGTCTTGCTATTGTGAATTGTGCTGCTATGAACATGGATGTAGCAGTGTCCCTATAGTGTGCTCTTTTTAGGTCTTTAGGGAATAGACCGAGTAGGGGAATAGCTGGATCAAATGGTGGTTCCATTCCGAGCTTTCCAAGAAATCTCCATACTGCTTTCCAAATTGGCCGCACCAATTTGCAGTCCCACCAGCAATGTACAAGAGTACCCTTTTCCCCACATCCTCGCCAGCACTTGTTGCTGTTTGACTTCCTAATGGCTGCCAATCTTACTGGAGTGAGATGGTATCTTAGGGTGGTTTTGATTTGCATTTCTCTGATTGCTAGAGATGGTGAGCATTTTTTCATATACTTGTTGATTGATTGTATGTCCTCCTCTGAGAAATTTCTGTTCAGGTCCTTGGCCCATTTGTTGATTGGGTTATTCGTTATCTCATTGTCTGATTTTTTTAGTTCTTTGTATATTCTGGATATTAGGGCTCTGTCTGAAGTGTGAGGAGTAAAGATTTGTTCCCAGGACGTAGGCTCCCTATTTACCTCTCTTATTGTTTCTTTTGCTGAGAAAAAACTTTTTAGTTTGAGTAAGTCCCATTTGTTGATTCTAGTTATTAACTGTTGTGCTATGGGTGTCCTATTGAGGAATTTGGAGCCCGACCCCACAGTATGTAGATCATAGCCAACTTTTTCTTCTATCAAACGCCATGTCTCTGATTTGATATCAAGTTCCTTGATCCACTTTGAGTTAACTTTTGTGCATGGCGAGAGAAAGGGATTCAGTTTCATTTTGTTGCAAATGGATTTCCAGTTTTCCCAACACCATTTGTTGAAGATGCTATCCTTCTTCCATTGCATGCTTTTAGCCCCTTTATCGAATATAAGATAGTTGTAGTTTTGTGGATTGGTTTCTGTGTCCTCTATTCTGTACCATTGGTCCACCCGCCTGTTTTGGTACCAGTACCATGCTGTTTTTGTTACTATTGCTCTGTAGTATAGTTTGAAGTCTGGTATAGCTATACCGCCTGATTCACACTTCCTGCTTAGCATTGTTTTTGCTATTCTGGGTCTTTTATTTTTCCATATGAATTTCATGATTGCTTTCTCTATTTCTACAAGAAATGCCGTTGGGATTTTGATTGGCATTGCATTAAACCTATAGAGAACTTTTGGTAATATCGCCATTTTGATGATGTTACTTCTACCTATCCATGAACAGGGTATATTTTTCCATCTTCTAAGATCTTCTTCTATTTCTTTCTTTAGGGTTCTGTAGTTTTCATTGTATAAGTCTTTCACCTCTTTTGTTAGGTTGATTCCCAAGTATTTTATTTTTTTTGAGGATATTGTGAATGGGGTGGTTGTCCTCATTTCCATTTCAGAGGATTTGTCGCTGATATACAGGAATGCCTTTGATTTATGTGTGTTGATTTTATATCCTGCCACTTTGCTGAATTCATTTATTAGCTCTAATAGTTTCTTTGTAGACCCTTTTGGGTCTGCTAGGTATAGAATCATGTCATCTGCAAATAGTGATAATTTGAGTTCTTCTTTTCCTATTTTTATGCCTTTAATTTCTTTCGTCTGTCTGATTGCTCTGGCCAGTGATTCGAGAACTATGTTGAACAGAAGTGGTGAGAGAGGGCATCCCTGTCTTGTTCCAGATTTTAGAGGGAATGCCTTCAGTTTTTCTCCATTCAGAATGATGCTAGCCTGAGGCTTAGCATAGATTGCTTTTACAATATTGAGGTATGTTCCTGTTATCCCTAGTTTTTCTAGAGTTTTGAACATAAAGGGATGCTGTACTTTGTCAAATGCTTTTTCCGCATCTATCGAGATGATCATATGGTTCTTATTTTTAAGCCTATTGATGTGGTGAATAACATTTATTGATTTCCGTATATTGAGCCAACCTTGCATCCCAGGGATAAATCCTACCTGATCATGGTGCACAATTTTTTTGATATGTTTTTGTATCCGGTTCGCCAGAAGTTTATTGAGGATTTTTGCATCTAGGTTCATTAGAGATATTGGCCTGTAGTTTTCTTTCTTTGAAGTGTCTTTGTCTGTTTTAGGAATCAGGGTGATGTTGGCCTCATAGAATGAATTTGGAAGCTCTCCCTCTTTTTCTATTTCCTGAAATAGCTTGAAAAGTATTGGTATTAGTTCCTCTTTAAAGGTTTTGTAAAACTCTGCTGTATACCCATCCGGTCCTGGGCTTTTCTTAGTTGGTAGTCTTTTGATGGTATCTTCTATTTCCTCAATTGATATTGGTCTGTTTAGGTTGTCAATATCCTCCTGACTCAATCTGGGCAAATCATATGACTTAAGAAATTTATCGATGCCTTCACTATCTTCTATTTTGTTGGAGTATAAGGATTCAAAATAATTTCTGATAATCTTCTGTATTTCTGAAGTGTCTGTTGTGATATTGCCTTTTTCATCCCGTATGCTGGTAATTTGAGTTCTCTCTCTTCTTCTCTTCGTTAGCGTGGCTAAGGGTCTGTCGATTTTATTTATTTTTTCAAAGAACCAACTTTTAGTTTTGTCAATTTTTTCTATTGTTTCTTTCGTTTCGATTTCATTAATTTCAGCTCTGATTTTAATTATTTCTTGTCTTCTACTTCTTTTGCTGTTATTTTGCTCTTCTTTTTCTAGGATTTTGAGTTGAAGTATTAGATCATTTATTTGTTGGTTTTTTCTTTTTTTAAGGAATGAACTCCAAGCAATAAATTTTCCTCTTAGAACTGCTTTCAATGTGTCCCAAAGATTCCGATATGTTGTGTCTGTGTTTTCATTTATCTCTAAGAATTTTTTAATTTCCTCCTTGATGTCTTCTATAACCCATTGATCATTCAATAACCTATTGTTCATTCTCCAAGTGATGCATGATTTTTCCTTACTTCTTTTATAGTTAATTTTCAATTTCATTCCATTATGATCAGATAAGATGCATGGTATTATCTCTACTCCTTTATATTGTCTAAGAGTTGCCCTGTGACATAATATATGATCTATTTTTGAGAAGGATCCATGTGCTGCTGAGAAAAAAGTGTAACTGCTTGATGTTGGGTGGTATATTCTATATATGTCAATTAAGTCTAGGTTATTAATTGTGTTATTGAGCTCTATAGTTTCCTTATTCAACTTTTGTTTGGAAGATCTGTCCAGTGGTGAGAGAGGTATGCTGAAGTCTCCCATGATTATTGTATGTTGGTCTATTAGACTCTTGAACTTGAGAAGAGTTTGTTTGATGAACATAGCTGCACCATTGTTTGGGGCATATATATTTATGATTGTTATGTCTTGTTGGTGTATGGTTCCCTTGAGAAGTATGTAGTGTCCCTCTTCATCCCTTTTGATTAACTTTGGCTTGAAATCTATTTTATTTGATATGAGTATGGACACTCCTGCTTGTTTCCGAAGTCCATATGAGTGATATGATTTTTCCCAACCTTTCACCTTCAGTCTATGTACGTCTTTTCCTATCAAATGCGTCTCCTGAAGGCAGCATATTGTTGGGTCTTGTTTTGTGATCCATTCTACTAGCCTGTGTCTCTTAATTGGTGAGTTTAAGCCATTAACATTTAGGGTTATTATTGAGATATGGGTTGTTCTTCCAGCCATATTTGCTTATTTATGTTACTAAACATGGTTTGTTTTCCTCTTTGATTATCCCCCCCCCCTTTACTGTACTACCTCCCGCTGTTGGTTTTCATTGATATTTTCCATTTCCTCTTCCTGTAATATTTTGCCGAGGATGTTTTGAAGAGATGGTTATCTAGCTGCAAATTCTTTTAACTTTTGTTTATCAAGGAAGGTTTTAATTTCATCTTCCATCCTGAAGCTTAATTTCGCTGGATACACAATTCTTGGTAGGAACCCATTTTCTTTCAGTGTTTGAAATATGTTATTCCAGGATCTTCTAGCTTTCAGAGTCTGTGTTGAAAGATCAGCTGTTATCCTGATTGGTTTACCCCTAAATGTAATCTGCTTCCTTTCTCTTGTAGCTTTTAAAATTCTCTCCTTATTCTGTATGTTGGGCATCTTCATTATAATGTGTCTAGGTGTGGATCTCTTATGATTTTGCACATTCGGCGTCCTGTAGGCTTCTAGGATTTGGGATTCTGTCTCATTCTTCAAGTCTGGGAAGTTTTCTCGTATTATTTCGTTGAATAGATTGCTCATTCCTTTGGTTTGGACCTCAATACCTTCCTGTATCCCAATGACTCTTAAGTTTGGTCTCTTTATGTTATCCCATATTTCTTGAATGTTCTGCTCATGGTTTCTTAACAGCTTTGCTGAGCTGTCTATGTTCTTCTCCAGTTGAAATACTTTGTCTTCATTGTCTGATGTTCTATCTTCTAAGTGTTCTACTCTGCTGGTAGTATTCTCAATTGAGTTTTTAAGTTGGTTTATTGTTTCCTGCATTTCCAGGATTTCTGTTTGTTTGTTTTTTATAACCTCTATCTCCCTGTATAATTGATATTTTGCTTCTTGGATTTGTTTATGTAATTCATTGTCGAAGTGGTCGAAGTGGTCTTTCATTGTCTGATTTTGCTGTCTAATGTCTTCCTTGAGACTCCAGATCATCTGAAGCATGTATATCCTGAATTCTTTATCTGACATTCCATCTGCTGCAGATATTACCTCTTCTAAAGTTGAATTGACCTGCATTGCTTGTGGTCCTTTCTTTCCTTGTCTTTTCATACTGATCGCGTTTCTTTCTGCTTGGTGAAACTGTTGTGTTATTGATTTTTCCCCCTATATATTATATTGCTCTTGTATAGCTGCAACGTCTCCCTTGTAGGCTTTGGCGGTGGTTCTGCCCCTCCTTCAATTGAGGCAATGTGCCTACCACGCCGGGAGGCCGCTGTGCCTGTACTTTCGATGGGCCTGTTCTTTCGGTGGTCACAGGTCCGCCTACCTTGCAGGCGTGAGCAGCGGCTTTGCCCCTCCGCTGGCCACTAGGCCTGTTCTGTCTGTCGGTTGCAGGTCTGTCTACCTAAAAGGCGCTGGTGGCGGCTCTGCCCTCCCCCAACCGGGGTGATGTATCTGGTGGGCCACTGGGCCTGTTTTGTCGGTGGTCACGGTTCCGCCTACCTTGCACGCGCGTGGAGCAGCTGTGTCCCTCCGAGAGTTTCTGGGCCTGACCTGCCGGTGGGTGGCAAGTGCGCCTACCTTGCAGGCGCAGGGTTGGCTCTGCCACTCCGCGGTTCACTGGGCCTGATCTGCTGGTGAGTTGCAGGTCTGCCTAACTTTCAGGCGCCCGACGGCTCTGCCCCTCCCCCAACCAGGGCGGAGCGATGTGTCTGGCCGGCCGCTGGGCCTGTTCTGTTGGTGGTCACGGTTCAGCCTACCTAGCAGGCACGTGGGGCAGCTGTGTCCCTCCGCAGGTTTTTGGGCCTAACCTGCCGGTGGGTCGCAGGTCTGCCTACCTTGTAGGCTCGGGGGGTGGCTCTGCCGCTCTGTGGATTGCTGTGCCTGTTCTGCTGGTGGGTCGTGGGTCCGCCTACCTTGCAGGCACCCGGCGGCTCTGCCCCTCCCCCAACCGGAGCTATGTGTCTGGCGGTCCACTGGGCCTGTTTTGTCGGTGGTCACGGTTCCGCCTACCTTGCACGCACGTGGAGCAGCTGTGTCCCTCCGAGAGTTGCTGGGCCTGACCTGTCGGTGGGTGGAAAGTGCGCCTACCTTGCAGGCCCGGGGGTGGCTCTGCCGCTCCGCGGGTTGCTGGGCCTGATATGCTGGTGAGACGCAGGTCTGCCTACCTTGCAGGCGCCCGGCGGCTCTGCCCCTCCCCCAACCGGGGTGGGGCAATGTGTCTGGCCGGCCTCTGAGCCTGTTCTGTTGGTGGTCAGGGTTCTGCCTACCTAGCAGGCTCGTGGGGCAACTGTGCCCCTCCACAGTTTGTTGGGCCTGACCTGCCGGTGGGTGGCAAGTGCGCCTACCTTGCAGGCCCGGGGGTGGCTCTGTCGCTCCGCGGTTGCTGGGCCTGATCTGCTGGTGAGTCGCAGGTCTGCCTACCTTGCAGGCACCCGGCGGCTCTGCCCCTCCCCCAACCGGGGCGGGGCGATGTGTCAGGCCGGCCTCTGGGCCTGTTCTGTCCGTGGTCAGGGTTCTGCCTACCTAGCAGGCTCGTGGGGCAGCTGTGCCCCTCCGCAGGTTTTTGGGCCTGACCTGCGGGTAGGTCGCAGGTCTGCCTACCTTGTAGGCTCGGGGGGTCTAAACCATTCTTAGAGTTTAACTTGAATAGGATACCAGGCATAAGCAATATTTAAAATTGTATATTCATTACAAAGATGGAATGAGAGTTTCTAAATAGTACATGCCTGATAGATGTAGTTTTTTATTAAATCTCATATCCAATAAAATTTCTTATCTCAAATAACTTTTTTTTCTATAGACTGACCCAGAAAATTAATATTTTGTGACTGAAAGACACAAATAAGACGCAAATGTTTGCAGATACCACTATGCTTCCTCTGGTGAGCTGAATGATTGTGTAGAAACAGGGTAGTTATCCTCAGAGAAGCCTATGGTTCTGGAAAGATCCTTCATTAAATATAAGTAAAAATGGTGGGAGGAGGAGAGGTGTGACAATAGAGGCTGTCTTGGACTTCTAAAGCATTATTTGTCCTCTGTAAGCCACAGGTTATGCTCTACCACACTCGAGGACCATGCAATTTCCCAAATATTAAACTGTCAGCTGATTCTTATTCTGCTTAATTCAGATAAGCTACAAGTTAAATTAGACTGACTTTATATGACTTTTCCGTATCAAGGATTATTACTGCAACCTCAAGGTGGTTTCTTTCTAAGATGCTGGTGAGCCAGAGAAAGAGGGGCTAGAACCAGTATGTAAATCAAGCCAGTAAATGCACCATCCTCTAAGGGCCCATGACACCACTGGGGAGGTAAAAGAAGAGAGGATTAAGGCTCACTAATGTAATTCAAGGACAGCGGAAGTCATCAAAGAGAAAGGGAGATGTCTGTCTTACACAGATATCCTAGATTCCCCGTTGGGATTGCTGTGGTGAACGTGCCATTGAGCTCATGAGGTACCAGCTTCCACATGCTTGATGTCAGAAATCTGCCGCCCGGGTAGCTAGGAGACTCAGGCAAAATGAGGATCATAAGATACAGGATTGTGGTTGTCTTACTCCTCAGCCAGCATGATGTAGGGAATCAATTTACATGGGCAATTGTTTGGAAATATAAGCTGCAAAACTTCTGCTATACTTTCTGTCCCTGTAGGTTTGGCTGGCTTTATTTTGATGCCTTCTACGGTTATCCCACACTAAAAGAATTGGGAATACTTAGACGGCACTGAGCAGGAAACCCTGAGCAGGGTTTTCTTTGTTTACAAAGAAATGTTTATTTATCACATAACAAGGAGTCTGTAACTGCAGTGCTTCCAATTTGATTCAGCAGCTCAGTGAGGAGAAATGCTGCCCCAGAAATCCGGTCTGCTCTTGTGTCTGGAAAAAGTTGGGCTGGGAAAGTGGGGTGAAGGCTGTACAAGGAGGGCCTGCTGTTTTATCAGAAGCCATAGGTCCTGGCCACCCCACTCTATTTCTTGACTAGTACTGCATGGAGAGTCCCTTTAGCTGCAAAGGATGCTGAGAAAACCCAATTTTTCACTTTTCCTTCTTCTTTGATGGAGGGAGACTGACCAGGGAGGAATAAATGGAGCAGAGTGCTGGGTAATCCAGCCCACAGCATCAACCCCAAACACCAAGCCACTCTAAGAAACTCAAAGATTTTCTTTCCATTGAATTTGCACTTAAATTTTCCATGCCTATTCAAAAGTTTTGGCTGAGAGTTAGGTATCATTTCTTATCTCCCCATTGAATATTACATGTTAGAGGTCTTATTTGTTTTCAAGTTTGGTTGCTCACATCATAGAGTCTTATGTAATCCTACTTCTGTTTTCACAAAAACTTGCCAAAGGTTAACTTTTTAAAACCATTTTTGGTTTCTTGATATTCAACAACTCACATAAAGTAGCGAGAACACTGGACTTTTCGTCTGACAGACTTGCTCTTAAAATTTGACTTTCTGATGTAAAATACGATGATTTATTCAGTTTCCACCACCAGCTGGTCCCTGAGACAGCCCCGCTGGCCCCCCTCCCAGTGTTCACACCCTTGGTCCCCGCCCACAGCTTGCCAGGCTTGGTCTGAATGATCAATGGAACAGGGAGAGAAGTGATGGCAGGCTGTAGCTTCTGTCCCTCTTGAATTGCTCACCTGGAAGGAAGCCAGCTGCCACCTCCTCAGGACATCCAGGTGGGCCACGTGAACAAGTCCCTGCTTCCAGCTGTGGAGAATAGCTGAGGACTCCCAGCAGCCCAGGAAACTCAGGCTGACTGGAATCCTCTGGTGGCATTGCCACTTGTCTACCTAGCCTCAGATCACCTCTGCCATCTTTGTTTTTACCATTTAAAAGTCACTTTCTTATTTTCCATTACTTGTCTTATACTTCTATACCTCAATGCTTTCATGCCCAGAGAGTGTATGAATATATAAGTGTGTATCTATGCACACACATTTATTTATGTGTGTATATTCTGTCCAGTTACAACACTCCTGTTTTTGTTAGCCAACTAGCATGCTGGGAATGGTTTTTGGTTCACCGAACAGTCTCCGCTATCATTTGCTGCTACATGCTCAGGGCCTGCTTCTCTGCCCAAGGCAAGGCTTTTTGGTTGCTGATGCTCTTGGTTTATTTTTACATGTTTTTCTGCATCTGAAGTAGATCTGACAGTTCAAGCAGCCTGAAATACTGGTCTTTCTTTCTTTCTTTCTTTCTTTTTTTTTTTTTTTTTTTTTTTTTTTTGTGGTACTGAGGACTGAAACCAGGGCCTTTCACATGCAAATCACACACTCTACCACTGAGCTACAACCTAGCCCCGAAATAATGGTTTCTGGAGAGCAGTAATGTTTTCCCTGGTACTATTTATGGGTCCCAGGTTCTCACATGGTGATTGCCAACTAGCCCATTCTCTTTCCTCTCTTACCTGGCCTCTTGGATTCTACCTGGTCTTGCTCTTACCCGTACACCTGTCAATCCTGTGCAATGCTAGTAGATAAAGCTCATTATGCATATAACTGAGAAAATGAATGAATCACAATATGATTAACTCTTGAAGACATAATGTTGAGTGGAAAAACCCAGACAACACAGAATACACATTGTATGATTCTATTGGCACATACTATTTAACATTCATAAAAGGCAGAATTGCACTATTTTTTTCCAGATATGTATAATTAGAGAGTAGACTATAAAGATGCAGAGAGTAATGGCGAGCACTAGAGGATAACTGCACATTTAGTTATTATAAAATGAGGGTTGGGTGGGAAAGGTCACGTAGTTTGTGAGGCTCGATGCCAAATGAAAATGCTAGATCCCTTGTTCAAACACTAGCAAGAATTTCAAGATGGCGGCCTCAGAGTTTGAAGCCATGTAGAGAACCTTCTCAGGACCAGGCTCAAGGCAGCTGCTCCAGTTGCACACACAAGATGTGGCCCCAATTTGAGGCCTTCAGGGATTCCTCTTAGGCTCTAATTTTTCACTCAGGAGGAAGGGCGTCATATAAGCATTTGCTTCAGAAAAATCCTGAAAAAAATCCTGAAGTTAAACATTTAAAACAAATGTGGTTTTTTGTAACTTTATAACTTTTTTTTTTTAATGTGAAACAAAAAAAAAAAAATTGCAATGGACCAGTACACTCCCTACTTAAAGCCTATGGACTGGTTTCCAGGGACCCCTGCATGATCATCTGTTGGGACCCAGCTCAAATGCCAGCTCATCTGTGACACAGCCTAAATTCCTCTCTTCTCCCTAACACCACTGGCCTTGACCACCAGGGTTCTTCACTTTTCTTATTCAAACCAGAACTCTTTGAGTTTGATTTTCCTGAAGGACATGAAATCTTAAGAAAATACTTCAATCTTTTTTATATCCTATTCAGGGGCCTACAGGGACTTAAGCAATTGTTAAAGGGGTGATATTCAAAGATCGAGTAATAACCCATTATTAAACCTAAAAGGCCCACATCTCTACACTTTGCAAGTCCTTAAACTCTGCTGTGTGTAAGGTAACAATGGTAAAGGTGTCCATACAAACTGAGACATACTTGTTCACCCGGAGGAAGTTAGAAGTAGGCACCAAATGCTTTACCACATCATCCAACATTTTTGTTTCATATATGAGATGAATCTCACAAACATCTTTCTCAGGACCATTATAACATCATAAATGTAATATGATGGGAAGTGCTTTTAGGTTAATAGATACTCTAGATGTCATTTTCACCAGAAACACATTTTAAAGCACTATTACCATTTATTTTCTTTGATTTTTTTCCTTGGCATATTTTAGCTTTTACTAATGCTTTGGGTTCTTTTAATAAACAAATGACTTGTACATTTTCCTACAACAGACAGATGGGTGAGTTCTCTGGGTATTCTTTTTAAAATGAAGAAAATGTTCCCTGTACCAGCATCTGGGTAAAATTTGGCAATCTGTCACAGATTTAAAATACAGACAGAAGGAACCATCTCTCTTCTGCAGAAGGTGACTCTGCAAGTCAACTTTTTTTTTTTTTCTACATTTTTTTTTCCTATGTCAGGCTTTGAAATCACAAATGAAATATGGGTTTAGAAAAACCACTACACAAAATAGTATCTAGACATTTCTTTTCATGGCTTTTGTGGATGCTTCCAATCACATTGCCCAGATGGCCGTTTTACATGCCTGTGGTAGAAAACACCCTTCTCTCTGTATAAGTAAAACACTGGGGTGTAGATTTCTAAATGTATATATAAATAAGAATGTTTTATTCATATTCATACATAATTTCACTGTACAAATTCTACCCAGATAAATCATGACATTTGGTTGGCAAACATATGGTTCCACTCTCCATGACACGGACATACGGTAAAATCATCCAACGAAAAATGTCTACCATTTCTACAGGATAATTCATTTTAATCAACTCTGTGAGTTTAAATGATTCTTCTCTTACTCTGCCAAGTACGGTACATGTTGGGGAGAAATCAACCTATCATCCTTGCCAGTGCTAATGACAGTAGAAGAATATGAAATCTTATTAAAGCATTTTAAGCCTTATTTACGTCCTCTGTCTGTAACACTTTCCACCTAATTAATGCCCTAGATCAATGCCCCCACATGATAAGCCATATATCTAAAGGTTTTCAGATCAAATGTTTTATTCCTTAATAAGCCTTCAACACACCACAAGGGATCCCCAGGATCCTGGCTGCTTCTGGGTCTTTCTATTTGCTCTTTTTCAGCCTGGGGGCTTCTTCTCCCAGCTCCTCCACAGCTGGCTTCTTGTCCATAAAGATGTCACAATGCTGTTGCTGCTGGGGGTAGAAGCTAGGGTATTGAGTGTGCTAATCACATACTGCACTGCTGAGCTCCACCCCAACCCAGATGTTCCTCTCTAGAGAAGAAACATCAGCCTCTAAATTAACTGCACCTCCTTCTCCCAGAGCCTCAGAGCCAGGAGCTAGTGTAGAGGGCACGTCCCAGACCAAATCTGACCCTCTGTTCTCCTGTGGCCCATGAGTTAAGAATGGTTTTAACTTCCTTTTCCTCCTTCCTCTTCCTCCCCCAACTCCTACCACTAAGCTATACCCCTAAGCTGCTTGTGGACATTAATTTCGGCTCGGGTGATCTAAGTTCTAGATGGCTCTTTTAGCCCCTGGAGTGTGATGGTTCCAGGTCCAGCAGAAGCTGGGCAATTTCACTGTGGTTTCTCTTCCGGGTCAGAAGCAAGCTCCCATGGAATGGCACACCTCTTAAGTCTCACGCCCCCACACAGTCCCTTCCCCACAGTGATGCTTTCCACCTATTTACCTTTCTATGCTCTTGGAGGCCGGACTCCCACACTTGCTTTATTATTTGGAGCTGACCTGACATATGGTAAAGTCAGAGGCCTTGAGTTCCTACCCAGTAGCAACTAAGCCCTAGTATCTAGCTGTAGTCAGGGGCACCTGTGTGCACTTACCAACCCTAATTAAGATTCTAGAGATACACTGCACAGACCCAGTTCTCCAAACCCCCTTCCTCCTGTTTTTAATGAGAATGAGGTAGCATACGTGGCAGTAAGAGAGTTCCCAGCACTGTTCCATTCCCACACATGGTCTGCACAACGACCTGGTTCTTGTTGAGCCACAGAGTTCCAGGGAGAAGATTGATCTCTGTGTAAAGGGAAATTTTTCTTCCGGAACCAGAAAGCAGGGTCTCAAGAGCCGCTGTTTGGTGAGAAGACTCACGAGATGAACATGGAGTTCTCCCTGCTCTGGTGAAATCTGACTGAAGGGCTGCGCTTTCTGATCTGGAGTTTTGTTGGGGAGCGTCCATGCTGAAGGAAGACTAGAACCTGGTAACCCGCACTAATTTGTTTAAATTCATTAAAACATCTGAAAGTAAATAATCAAAACATCTGGATTGCTAGTGGATCTACCGGGGCTCAGACACATTGGCTATTGTTTAATAAATGACTTCTTAACAGCTCCTGCTGAGCTTCACTGCCTGTTTCTGAATTTTTTTTTTTTTTGTACATAGCAATATTTTAGTTCAAAGAGTGTGTGTGTCTCCAGTGTTCAATCAGGGAGGGCAAGTTCACCATTGAGCTAAGAGCTGACTGTCTGTAAATTTGAATAATCCTTAGGAGACGTAGTTTTAACTTCAGGTATGCATATAACAGAAACCAGACGATCCCAGATAGATTCTCCATATTTTGAAAAGGAATTCTGGCCAGTCATTTTTGTAGAGTAACTCGGAGAAGCTGTGATTTGTTTATGTGTATTCCATGACCTGAGAGTTTTATAACCTCAGGTCATAAAAAAGACACGTGTGGACACTCAGGGTGGGGTCGCTTCTGTCACCCCACTTCAGATGTTCACAAGTCAGCTGTGTGATTTGTGAGATCTCCAGTCCTGAGGATTCTGGGTTTGATTTTAGGGATGAGGGAGGGCTATCACCCTGCACATTGTAACCTCATCTCAAGGTGCTGGTCTGCTTTCTCTTTGTGGGACACTGGGAATCACATTTCCTCCTTTTCAGTGGCCTCCTGGAATTCAATTCCCAACTTTGTTTTAGTTCCAAATATTGAAGTTGTTGGGGTATGAAGGACAGCTTGTCCTATCTGGGTTCCAACTTTTCCTCTTGAGTGTCCTGGAGAGTGGGCAAATGCCTCCACCTTCATAGGCCTCAGGGTTCTCATTAGTTAGATTAAAATGTTGGGAAATTTTTGATGGTTTTCTAACTGTTGTGGAGTAATATGCCAAGGGCCTGTGCTGGAGGACAGAACTTCAGGCTGAGGATCACACCGAAGCTCTTCCTCATCAATGTCACCGTAAGAGCAAGGGCAACATCACTTGAGCTAGTTTGCAACTTTGAAAAAGACTTCCTTGGAACAATATGTCTGTAAAGCTTAAAAATTCCTGTGCTCCATAATTTCTGTGACCTCTAACTTTTGGACACCAAGGTGAGCAATCCAAAGATTGGAATTCTAATTCAGGCTCCTCCATAAGCTTGGTGAATGATAACCTCGGAAGACATGCTTCCTGTGTGGGCCTTCTTTTTCTTCTTAATCCACAAATCCTGGGAGTTGGACACAGTGATACGAAGCTGGCTTCTACTTTAGAATGTCACATCTGTTCTGGCTCATCAGACTTTCCCAGGTGTCTGCTGTCTTCTAAAGCAGCTTCAGGTAGAGAGACAAATGAGATTTGAAGAGAAAAAGACTACGCTGCTTTCTCCTCTGTCTCATTTTCTGTCACTCTGCATCATGGCTGAATCCATCTTTAAAAGAGTAAGTAAAAGAGCGGGTGAGTGGAGGGTTGGCCAAGCAGAGTGGAACATTTCAATATGGCGCCCTGTGAAACTGTTGTATTTGCTCAAGGAAAGATTCATGAGGGTTTGATGAAGACTGAGTCAGACAAGGATTGCCTCACAACATTGTAATCTCAGCTGTTTATAGCCACCCTGGCTGCTGACCTGAGGGAACATATGGGGGATTTTCCTCTCTGCCAGCTTCCACCTGGGCGAGGCCTAGTTATGCTTTCCTGGCCATGGTTTCTGAGACACCCGCTGCTTTATCAGGAGAAATGGGTAGGGCAGTTTCACCAAGGTTCTGTGGGACAGCTTCCTGTAATACAATTCATACACTGTATCCTTGGGCAACACTCTTATAAAGTATAACATGGGAGCAAAGTGGTGTCCCAGATGCCATAACTTGCAGCTCCATGTAATCTATTCCTGCCAAAGCAAGGAGGAGGGAAATATTTTGGCCCCAATAAGAGGGTAGGACTTAAAAAGAGAAGGTGATTAACTTAAGGACTTTCCTGAGGGCCCCAGAGGTGCCTGATACACACACTGACCTAGGCAAGTGGCTAAGGGTTGAGGAGCTGATCTGTAACAATAGCTCCTGTTGGCTGTCACCTGATCCACTCATATCCCACACCCATTGGCAAAGAGGAAGCCACCCAAAGGGAGGAAAAAAACAAAAACTTTGTACATATATTTGTAAAATATTTTCCCCTTCACTGCTTACATGAAGTTGTTAACTGGCCAACACAGACTTCTAGGTATTCAATATGAAAATCACTTAAACCATTATGTTAAATGATTGCCATCATAGTTTTTATTTGTTTAGAGGAAAGGACCCAGAACTTTTCCTTGTTAGACCTCTGTCCACAGGATTTTTCAATGGCCCTAGCATCCATCTGTGGGTACTGGTGTAGATGGCAGTTTATAGATCTCCTTCCTAAAAGAATGTTCTGAATTGAAAGGGAAAGCTTGCTTAGACAACAGACGTGGAGAGGCACTTTGAAAAGACAAGTTGGCGAACGGTCCCTCGCACTGGGACATATTACCACACTTTGCCCTGTTGCTGGTCCTGAAAGGTACTCGATAACGACTACTCATCAAACAGACATTGACCAATGGATTGGCTCACTGAAGCTGGCAAGGTCTATCAACTCTTAAATTATCACATTTCCTCCAATATTTCTCCCACCCTTTTTCTACTGATTTATCCCTCCAATATATCTTCAACTACTGTCTCTGTTGTCCACGTTAGCAGCCATTGATTTCCTAAGCACACTCCTTCCCGGTTGCTCCCAACTAGTTTTTGACCTCGGCCCTAGACTTTCCTCTCTGCCAGGAGGCTCATTTCCTCTCCCCTGAAGTTCTATTAGAGTACCTTGGGAGACCTACGATCTATAAGGTAAGGAGCTAGGTCAAGAGCAAGACAAAGGTCGAAAGGCACTTTTAATGCACATAATTTTTTTTTCAGTGTAGCTAAAATCCATATACTATGGATGAGGTTGCCTTATAATGGAAAATTTCCCAGAATGATCTACTCCACAATGGAATTTTCATCTGAGTAAGATTAAAGCACTTTCCTAGATGAGATCATGTTGAGCCAATTAAAATACAACCATCTCATCTAGGGAAACAGAGTTGAGTTCACTCTGGGCCACGGGATTGCCTGGAGGCAGCACCAGGAAACCTTCTGGTCCTGGACATGCTCTATTCTCCAACCAGGTGATGGTCACGTGGGCACATACGTGTGTAAACCCACCAACCTTTGCACCTAAGATCATAAAGAAGCTTTATCACAGTGAAGAGTAAATAAGAGTGTAATTGACATACCATGAGTTGTGAACCCAGAAACCTAAACAATCGTGACAGTCCCTCTGAAAGAGCAATGGCCCGCGAGCATTAATGACGCCAATAACCAAGGAGAAGCATGCACCCAAGAATGTAGCAGAAACAGCCTGAGACCAAGAGTTGGATGGCATCCCCTAGCAATCCCTGAGGTGCAGCGATGGTCTGACACCTGAGGCAGAGAGGGAGGGGCACCTCCCAGCTTTCCCTGTGAGGATCCTACTGTTTTTATTGCCCAAGCAACATTCTTGCCCTTCGTCCTAAATTAATACGTTAGTTTCCAGGTAGACAGGATTCTTTTGAGTCCAAATTGGCTTCCTGAGTCAATTTTCTAAGTCAGCTTCCCACTTTTGGAAGTCATCAAAGACATGATTAACTGGGGTAATCATGATTCCTGGGCCCCCGATGGTCCCACCAACCTGCTGTCCCAGTGTCCTCAGCCTTCTTACTGTAAATGCCAATAATCAAATTCCCTGGTTGAGGGACTGTGAAGAAGGGGGTAAGGCAGGGGTGTGTATAATGTCAAGTCTTCCACCACTCAAAGGGAAGAAAAATAAAAATAATTAGTCTTAAGATTATAACCCACCTTCCAGGTGTGGTTTTGTACACCTGTAATCCCAGCTCCTCAGGAGGCTGAAACAGGAGGATCACATGTCTGAGGCCAGCCTGAGCCACTTTGTGAGACTGTCTCACTAAGGGCTGGGGGTATAGCTCAGTTGTAGAGTGTCCCTGGGTACAATTCTAGTTCCAGAGGGGAGCGGAGAAAAAGCAACTCTATAAATCCATATTTTTGCTTTTACAAAGTAATATTGCTACAGATACTAAAAATATTTCAAAACACTAACTGCACAACATTTGGGGGGTTGGTGTTGCTCACGGAAGGGAACATAAAGAAAGGCACTGGAGATATGTAACAATGGACTTCATTTCAACATGTGTAAAACGCAATGGCCATCAGATGACACTTTTAAGGGATTTGTGAAAACAGTACTTTTAATTGATTCAATATTTATTTCCTAGGGGCTGGGGATGTGGCTCAAGTGGTAGTGCATGCGTGCGGCCCGGGTTCGATCCTCAGCACCACATACCAACAAAGATGTTGTGTCTGCCGATAACTAAAAAAATAAATAAATATTTTAAAAAAAATATTTATTTCCTAGAATTATTTCATTTATGGATTTTCATTATGAGGAAAATTCATTTGAAACATATAATCTAGTGCCCCAAATAACGGAAGAGCCCCTAGAACAACTCAGCAAGCAAAGCAAAACAAGTACCACTGACAGGAGGCCTCAGGAAGTCATTTAAAGCATGGATTTAAATTACTCTAGGTCCCAATAGAACCAGAACCCAATGGGAAGGCCACCCCAAGTGGGACTTTGTTCACACTGCGTGTGACAGCCAGTGAGTGTGGCAAGGTCAAGGTGAAATTGTCCTCTCCTGTTGCCGAGGCCGTTTGTTACCACACATGCAGATCATGCTTTTTATGAGCAATGACAATGTTTTTGATTTCTTTTTTCTGTGCCTAAAGAAACATTGCCCCCATTTAATTCATTGTGTTGAATGGTGCAGCCCTCTTCACAGTTTTTAGAAAACATCAAGAGCGCGTCCTAGTCATTCACTTAGTGAAAAACTGGGCCACACGCAGGCACTCCACATATCTGCTTACTGGCTGAAGGGACATGGACTTTTGAATGACGTTGTGATGTGCCTGGGAAATGGAAAACGCTCACCCCTGTGTGACCTCAGCAGTCATCTATATTTAAGAAGCTGATGTTCGTGAGAAAAATTGTGCCAAATTTCTTTTCTGTACTAAGTTTTTGTTTGCTTGCTTTTTGTACTATATATTGAACCCAGGGGTGCTTTACCACTAAGCTACATAAGCCATATTGCCAATCTTTCTTTCTTTCTTTTATTTTTTATTTTATTTTATTTTGAGACAGGATCATGTTAATTTGCTGAGGATGGCCTTGAATTTGCAATCCTCCTGCCTTGACCTGCAGAGACTCTGGGATTATAGGTATGCTCCACAGCACCTGGCTGTCCCAAATTTCATAGGTTTTGGAAAAGCCCAAAATATGAAAAACAGATATTTGTGATTTGAAAAATTTTCTTTGCTCTTCTTTTTCAGGAAAGACATTCTGAAAACATACATAAGAATTAATAAGGAATTTTTTTTTTTAAAATAGCTTACATCTCAAATGTAAAATAGAAGCAAAACCCTCATGATATGTTTTTCTCTAGCACACTTCGGTCACTTTGAAGGCATCTCTGATATCCCGAAATGGCTGGGAATGGAACATGAGACAGACAGAGGCTGAGACAGCCTTCAGCACTGCCCTCAATCACAGGGAAGCCGGAGCTCAATGAAACTGCAGCAAAGGGTCCAAGTGTCTCAAGTATGTTACAGCTTTACATTTCCCAAAATTCATATGTGATGTCACAGGGCAAGTAGAGGCTCTCCTGAGCTGAGCTTTCTCTATTTGTGGAGTCTGACAGCTCTCATCTGTCTGGCAAACCTATTTAATGTACAAGTGTTTATCACTAAAGTTTTGTGGCCTCTAAGGAACTGTAGAAAAAGATGTAAAGGGGCTGACATGAAGCTCAGGTGGCAAACCTCCTTCCTTAGCACTAGGAAAAAAAAAAAAAAAAAAAGAGCCATGGATACCGTGAAGAGCCTAGGTGGGGAATTAAAAATGTGTTTCTTGTAGTGTCTTAATAATTGAGATCTACCCCAAGCCTTCAACCTTATTGGAGGAATATTCACTTCGAGGTACTTGGCTGTTCTTTATCAAAGTAGCAGACCATAAAGTAGCTTTTATTGATGGTATATTCCCACTGGGTCACCAGTAGACACCTCTCTGTTAGAAAGTTGTGACTGGGCTGGGGATGTGGCTCAAGCAGTGGCACGCTCGCCTGGCATGCGTGCGGCCCGGGTTCGATCCTCAGCACCACATACAAGCAGGGATGTTGTGTCCGCCGAAAACTGAAAAATAAATATTAAAAATTAAAAAAAAAAAGTTGTGACTCCTGGCTAACATCAGGGCGACAGCAGACTTGACCCTCACACAGCTTTTTCAACAAAGCAACATTTTTACGTGTGTCTAAACAGTACAATCTTTTCTTCTGAAAAAGAAAATCTAGACATCTTCAAAATAAATTTACCATGTTTTCACTGGGCTTCAGGAAATGTTGACTTTAAGATTTTCAGAGTGGGCAAGTGTTTTGGAGTTGTTTCTACAGAGACCTACCAGTGGGATAACAAAATACAACTCTGTAAAAAGGCTGAGAATTTTAACTCTATACAATAGTGTTTTTTAAAAAATTTACTATCTAAAATAAATTCTGAAGCAAAGCTCCTCAGTAACAACTCCTCTAAAAACATCCCATGCCTCCACGTGTCATTTTTTGGACACAGGATCCTTAAAGAATACCACGTTGCTAGGAGCTCTTATTATTTCAAATAAATGTAATATCTATCATTTAAAAAAATCTATGCCTCCAGAGTTCCATAAAGAAGTAGAATTTCCTAAGATTAACACGAAAATGCAGGGAGGAGAAGACATTTGTGAAATCAAAGCTTTTCACTGTCCTCAGGCATTGGGCACACTGTCTCCTAGCTAGGAGGAGACTTTTGATAGGCATGTTCTTTGTGATATTCCTAAGATCTGAAAGGACGTTTTCTCATCATCCACAGCAATTCAATAATCAAAGACTATCCTAAATAAACACTGTGAAGACAGGTGGGGAAATCTTGTGTGGGAACTGCAGAAATGATAAAACGCCTTGCTAAACCAAGAGAATGGGCTTGTGCCAATTGTTTCAACAAATCTTTGTCACTCTGAACAAGGGTGTGGCCATTCTTGCCAATGAAAAGTCAATATTTGACCAGTGTTTGGCTCAGCACCCGCCCGCGGAGAGCAGGACTCTCACTTCACATTTCTGCCAGCTCCTTAATCTCCTCCAGGCTCCACCTATTCCACTCCTTAATATGCACCTGGGCTCACCAATTTGTACCCTTTATTTTCTCTGGCAATGTTTTCTAGTCATTGATTTCCAAACAGGGCTATCGATTGAAATTTTAAAGAGGCTACCACGGAAGAAAACTGATGAAGCAAATAATTACTCATATCCTGTTGTTAAAAGTAACACGCAGCTCATGGGATGACAGCGGCAGTTTAATACACATTATGACATTAGAGTGTGTCACTGGGGAGTCAAGGCAAATCGACCTTTTCAGACCGGTGGGGACAGATGAGATAAAATACACATCCTGCCTCCCATTCATTTTGAGTGAAACTGTCCATGTTTTTTATCGTCATTTCTTTGGTCTTCCTGGGCACTTCTTATGTTTTCAGGGCTGAAGAAGAATAGACTCAGCACAAAACCAGGCTGTGTTGCCTGGGGGAAGGAGCCTGGGGTGATCCGTTTCTCTAATTTTTTCTTAGCAGCCAGCTAACAGGGCAAGTTAATACTGCTCAGTAGCCAGTTTCCCTCTTCAAGTCAAATGAGGGTGACATTGCCTGGCTTGCACTCCTCCCAGCGTGGCCATGAGAATCTGAAGAGATGATAGATGGGAAAAGATTCCAAAGCTAAAATCTGCAAGTTGAAAAGTCCAATCTCTAGTTTTTATAGAAGGGGAAACTCTGACCCAAAAAATAGTGAAGTGTGCAGATAACTTCCGAAATTTAAGATAGTGATAATAATTGGGAACTTGCTCTGGGCCAGACAGTGTGCTGACTGCTTTACTCGCATTACCTCATTTAATCTTTTCAGTGTCTCCATTAGATAGGTCTGAGGCTGCCTGCCTGCAGTGCAGAACTAGTAACGGGCAGGGCCTGCATGCCAAGTGCCAATACCCAGACTCTTAGCTACCTAATGCTAACAAGCACTGCAACCAAACTTCTTTCTTCTGTCTTTGACCTTGACTGGGGAGAAGCCACATCCCTGACAGAAAGGCGGCAGAAGTGTTTATAAGTCTGTTTGTAATGGACTTTGCCTAGGACAGGACTATGTTCTGTTTGTTAAGAATGAGCCACCTGGGGCTGGGGATGTGGCTCAAGCGGAAGCGCCCTCGCCTGGCATGCGTGCGGCCCGGGTTCGATCCTCAGCACCACATACAAACAAAGATGTTGTGTCCGCCAAAAATTAAAAAATAAATATTAAAAAAATTCTCTCTCTCTCTCCCTCTCTCTTTAAAAAAAAAAAAAAGAATGAGCCACTTGGGGCTGGGGATATAGCTCAGTTGGTAGAGCGTTTGTCTTGCAGGCCCAAGGTCCTGGGTTCAATTCCCAGAACCAAAAAAAAAAAAAAAAATGAGCCACCTGTCTTAGAGAGCCTTATCTTTAGGATTCTAAAAGACTACCTTGGTCTTTTTAACAGATGCCATGGTATATAAACAACATTAATTTGCTTATTTGCAGTCTGTAAGTCTAATGTAAAACATATGCCAATGAAAATGGGAAACTTTGATAGTGGAAGGTCCCCATGCCTCTCCACTGCTGATGTGGTAGCCAGTCTCACAATCCGTGTAGATCTGACCTCAGAAACCAACAGCACATTGCAGAAACAATGGGGTCTGGCTTCACTTCACATTCCCCTAAGTGGGGATATCAATTCCAACATTTTCCTGGGGGATTTCAGAGTTCTGTGGACTGGCAGCCCTTCTCATGTCCCCAGGTTCCTCTAGAGTGGTGTTCCTGTGCTGGCCCCACCTTGCGTGACAGGTCTACGTGTGGAGCAGGCCTTCGGACAGTGGAGGAAACTCATGTTCAAGAGGCTGCACCCGGGGAGTTACACCTGTGGGGCCCCATCAAGCACTTAGATCTGACTTAGATGACAAGATCTCGGACTATGAGCTAATGGGATGAGACATTTTGGGGTCTTAGTAGGAGTGAAGATACGTTTGCTTGTCACAGGAATATGAATCATTAAAGACCAGGGAATGGTGGTAGCTAGCATCCAGCTCCTCCAGTGCGTCTCATTTCCTGTGACTCATGCCCTGGGGAGTCCACCTCTATACTGAATAATGCTGACCAGCATCAACAGGTCGCTGTGTAAATGGCAGACTGTGACTTTCAGAACAGATCAAAAAAGTCATTGCAGTTTCCTCTTTGCTCTCCACGGATCGCTTGCTGGGGAAGGAGTAGCTGCATTACTAAGTGCTAAAGAAACCCCGTGGGGAGGTCTGTGGACAGGAATGAGGGCTCCCCTCCAACAGGCAGCATTGGTTTGGGACCATGTCACCTAGTAGTCCTTGAGGAAGGCACTCCAGGCCCAGTGAAGCCTGCAGGTGCCCACAGTCAGAGCCAGCATCCCATCCCAGCCTGTGAGATACTCAGCCGTTCTCCAGCTAAGCCACCTCTGAATTCCGGACCCTGTAGGACTTAATTCTTTTTTATTGTTTTAAGCTGGTAGGTTTTAGAGATAGTTTGTTACAGAGAAACAGATGTGGCAGAATATTGAAAAATGCCTGTCACCTCAGAAATAATTTTTCAATCCCAGTTTTAGGATTGAAGAAGCTACAGTAGCAGTGGGAGTGCTCACTGTCAATGCAAGTGTGTGTGTGTGTGTGTGTGTGTGTGTGTGTGTGTGCGCGCGCGCGCGCGCGTGCGCGCACGCACATTTCCTGAACAGATTGGTCACTTGTTGATTGAATATTAACGCGATAATCATTGCGATGACCTCTTTCCTGCCAGTTTCTCCCTGAAGTGACTAGGAAGAAGCCCAGTGACTTAACTGCAGGAAGCTCTCCAGCCGGGGACCCTTACAGGGACACCTGGGAGGAGGACAAGATTAGGATTCAATCCAAAGCCCTGCAGGGGTTTCTGAGCAAAGATTTTCTTTTTTCACTTCCTTGTTCTTGAGAGAAGTGAAGATCCATGACACCTCATGCTTCACGTCAGGATTCCAGAGGCAGAATTAAGGGAAGACACAGCCGCTGGTACTAGTTGGGGCTTTTTCTAGTGCCTTCCTAGCCCCGCCCCTCACTCAATTTTGTAAAAGATTCAGAGCATTATCCGCCATGGTATCAGGAATTTTCAAGACCAATGGAGTTTTGTGGGTTTTTTTCCTTTTGAAAATGCTTTCTTGCCTCTGAAGTCGGATCCTAAACTCCTTCAAACTCCTTCAAGCAAGGTTACTGACATGGGTAAGAAGAGATTAATTTTGTTTTGGGGTAAAAGATCATTAAATTCATAAAATATGCTCAACACATCTCAGAGATTCTGAGATCCCCAAGCACATGCAGGAAAAAGAGCAGGGTCAATGAAGCAAGACAGGAGGTTATGAGAATTTTTTAAACAAAATAATTAAAGTGGGTTTCTGATATTCTTTTCCTAGGCAGTTTCAAAAATTGCTCATAGGTGATAATTTTCATTCTTTAATTTTTTTTTCCAACCTGATGCCTATTCTACTTCCTGTATTGAAAAAAAAAAAAAAGACCCCAAAATTCTGCCCTAAACTTTTACATTGGCTGTACATAAAGATGCACAGAATCTAATTAGACTTTAAGCGCAGAACAAATTAGAATTCAAGTTTTCAGGGTCTTGTGCTGGGGCTATACTTTTTTGCTTTTTAAGGAATGGATGAATGACTGCACCAAGAAAAAGAGAATAAGTTTTCTGTTGCCAAAGAGTGAGCGTGGAGAAGAAAAGAAAGGTGAAGAGAAGCAGCAGACAGCGCAGGATGTGATATTACTCAGTATAAATGTCTAATGTTTCCCAAGTTAAAATTTGAACAAAGAAGAAAATCAATTTCACTTTAACAGACACTACTTTAGGATAGGACATAATAAATGTCTATACAAATATAATATAAACTCTTAGTCAAATATTACTTACTGGTGTTAAATAAAAATCGATGTTTTTGGTTTCATTTTTGTTCTTTGGTAATAGGAATCAAAACCAGGGCTTTACAGATGTTAGGCAAGATCTCTACCATGGAGCTACACCACCAGCCCATTAGCTCTTGAATTGGAATAATACATCCCTGTGATTCTACTTGTCTGATTTTCATCAGAAATTCTGAAGATTTTTTTTTGGTTAAATTTTAAAATTAATTTATTCTTGACAGATAAATAATCATCATCGTACATATATATGAAGTACAATGTGAGATATAATGCCGTGGTTAGGTTATAAGGTGTCGTTCAGAATGTCCTATGTTAGAGTAGGAATGTTCAGAGCTGGAAGCTGGGACCTCATCAGTCCTTCCTAGTTTGGACTGAAGGGGTGGTACCTGAGGGTTGGTGGGGCGTGGCTGGAGAAGGTGGGTCCATGGGAGAATGCCTGGAAGGGGCCACTTCCCTATGGGCCCCAAACCCTTCAAGACCCCACCATGAACTGGGCAGCTTTCAGCCTCCACTGTGCCCTTTCTCCCAGGATATCTGCCTCACCAGGGACCTAGAGCAATGGAGTTGCCATCTAAGGACCGAGACCTCTGAAACCACGAGCCCCAAGTAAACCTCCTCTAAGTTGTTCTTATTGGGTATTTTGGTCACAGTGAGGCAAAGCTGACCAAAACATATAGAAAGATGGGATTATTTATGGAAAAGGATTGAATCAAGCTTATTAATATGTTCATCACCTCACCAATTTACCATTCTTTCTGTGGTGAGAACATGAAAATCTACTTTTCAGCAATGTTGAAATATACAATATTATTATTATTAACTGTGGACAACTTGCTCAGTTAAACGGATCACTCTAGTGTAATTGAAGCTTGGTACCCGACTGTCTACAAGATCAACTATTTTAGCTTCCACAAATTAGTGAGATCATTTAGGATTTGTTTTGCTAGGCCTGGCTTATTTTATTTAGCATAATGTTCTTTTTCTTGTGTTCACATTAACATAAATTATTGAACTTCCTTTTTATTTATTTATTTATTCTATATGATTATATGCCCATTGCTTTATTTCTTTAACTGTTGATGGGCACTTAGGTTGATTCCAAACCTTGGCTATTGCTGAATTGTCTATGGAGGTGCAGATATCCTTCTGACATATGGATTTTAATTTCTTTGAGTATATTCAAGAAGTGGAAGCGCAGGATCATATGGAAATTCTATTGTGAAAATAGGTATGTATAAATGCATAGATACCCATACGCATACATACATACATACACATATACATACTTTATTGAAGTATGTAACATATAGATTAAAGGGCATAAATCTTAGATGTACATTAGGAGAAATCCACAGGCAATTCCTATGCATAAGACTACAATCCAAGCAAGGTCTAGTGAGAACCTCTTGCTGGCTCCTTCCCAGTAACTAGCCGCCTTCACCAAGAATTAATAATCATGTTCTTCCAGAAAAGATTAGTTTTCCATGAGCACTTTTAAAAATGAAATATCATGGGCAGGGGTTGTGACTCAGTGGTAGAATGCTCACCTAGCATGCATGAGGCACTGGGTTTAATCCTCAGCACCTCATAAAAATAAAAATTATATATATATATATATATATATATATATATATATATATATAGTGTCCACCTAAAACTAAAAAATAAATATTTTTTTTTTAAATGAAGTATCAGAATCTCACAAAAAAAATCCTTTTTATTTTTTTATTTGTTGCTTTCCGGAAAGGGGTCCCCTGGGGAGCAGTGACTACCAGCTCCTGCCCCTGTAGGGTGCTGCTCCTGGTTCTGCTGAGGACCCAAGGAGAGCAGCAAAGACTGTGAAAATCCACACCCATCACAGGTGCAAAATGCACATCTTCTCAAAGTGCCCTTTTATGTGCTTTGAGACTTTACCCTGCCCTGTGGATGATATTCAAACCTTATAAATAGTTTTTATTCATTTTTCACACATCCTTTTTCAAATCATGCTGAATAAAAAAACCAAAACTGTCCTGCATAGACCCAACGGGTTGTGTGTTTTCTTCTAATAAGAACAAATCTGAAATTCCAGAAACAAACACTTATGAGGAGTAAGACCAAAACACTGTATTTTTTAGAAAAAAAATCTAAACACTATTAAGAGTCTTTTGTTATATAGACCATCCTCGCAGACCCTCCTTGGGCAGGTTGACGGGGCCTGTGTGTGGTGTGGCCGGAACACATTTGGGTGCTTGCTTGGGTGGGAGGGCTGTCATTGCTGGTGCAGGAAACTTATTTGGAAAAATTCACCAGATACAAAAGAGATCCATTTTGTGCTATTGCTGGGGAAAAGAAGGGTTAAAAATAAAACACTCAGTAAAGACTTGTGTTTCACCTAAGCCTTTGTGAATAGCCTGCAACTTAGAGACAGTGAATTAAGAATTCCATGTTGAATTAGAAATTAAAAATAGATGCAGTAGTGAGAGATGTATTTAAGGCCCTGCCTACACTGCAGCAAAGTCGTGTTCACAAAAACTAGGAATGATTCTTGCTAGCCTGCTGTCAACACAATTTCTCTGGCCAGGAAAAATAAAAATGTGGCAGATATTTCTGGTTTAGTATTATGAGAAATTATTAATTTTCTAGCTGTTTTAAATGCTGATGCAATTAGTATGTATTCACCTCTTTGTCTTGCAAAGAACTAGGTGGAAAAGCACATGTAGTAGTAACATTTAAAATATGTACGATATTTTAAAAGAGTATATATATAATCTTGCATCAATCTGTTTGAGCTCAATTTTCTTGATCAGCTTTATACACAACAAAAGCAATTCTTGTGAAATCATGAATAAGGGCTTGGTCATATTACTGTCCCATTATCCAGGGAGAACATGGATACATGGACATATGCACACATACATAAGCAGGTGTGAGCTTGGAAAAAACGTTAATTGATAAAGGAACCACTTCTCTAGGAACACATGACCAGGAATGACAAATTCTCTGACTTCCCAGTATCACAAAGGTAAAAATTGTTCATGAACATGAGTGGGATCATGTTTTGCCAGGAGAGCTCAGATAACCAACTTTTACTAGGATGTACGTAGTTAATATCTCAGTGTATTCCAGACTGGGAAATTCCTTGACTCTCTTGGAACAAATTTAAGCAGGTATGTTTATAATTTCATAAATTCCCTTAACCTCTCAGAGGAGCTTTCATTATTTATAGCTCCAAGACAGCAAGGGCAATACCTCAACGATCCATCGGTTAGTCCACAGTGGAAGTTCTAAGTTTGCAACGTGGTCCTCCACCTTCCATCTCCAAAGCCAAGAAGTGTCCCCCCACCTGAGAGTGACACTGGTTTCCTCTTCCCCTTTGTTTCTTCTCGCAGAGGTGTTTCGGGGAAGCTGTGGTCTTCTACCTTCCTATGGCCCTCGCAGCCCAGTGAATTCCACTCTGGGATTTATTATGCAAATGCAGTTGCTGCCTCAGTTTTATTCCAATTCTTTCTTTTTTAACTCAGTAATAACTTCTCATTTCTCTCTTTCTGATGTTCTCCACTTCCCCTTTGTAATCTAAAAGATAAAGGTAAGGTTAATCATGGGTGATGAGCCCGTACTCCTACAGTGGAACAAAAAGTTATAAGTTCTTAAAGCAAGATTAAATATAATATAGAACTATTTCATTTGATTTCTAAAGCTCTTGATGGTATCCAGAAGTTCCCATCGGACGTTTAGTAAATCTCCACCTAATTCTAAGTCTTCTTTTAATAAAATCAGCTTTTCTTCAAATATCAGCACCAAGACGAGGATCAGGCTGGTCTCAGTGGTGCCTGTAGAGCTGTAAACCCAGCTGCTTCGAGGCTGAGGCAGGAGGGTCCCTTGAGTCCAGGGGTTCAAGGCCCCTGCCTGGGCAGCGGACCAAGACCTTGTCTAAAAAAAAAAAAAAAAAAAAAAAAAAACAAGAGGAATGATGAGAAGTTGTAATGAATATTATTGCTTTTCTGTTTTATTTCATTACCATTATAGAAATGAAGCTCCTTTTCCTTTCCTTGTATGTGAGACCTGTCAGTCGTATTGTGGTGTAAAGGGGTGTCCTAGGCCTTCCCATTCATTCCTGGTCTTGGCCTGGAGAGACAGCACCCCACTGCCTCCCCCAGTTTGCTTCCTGCCTCTGTCATTGCCAGTCCAGTAGCCAGGGTGATGGTCAAAGATATAACCAGGAGCAGTCACCCGCCTGGTCTCAAGGGTACCAAAGATGCAGGATGCGATACAAAGACCCAATAAAGTCTACGCATAACAGACCCTGAAAAATTGTGGCCACAGTCGTGTCCCAGGCTTCTGTCTCCCCATCCTATTTCTCTCCACACTTCAAACTGAGCTGTTTGCTCTTCTTCCAAGACACCAAGTTTGTTCCCTTTCCCTAAATGTCTCCCTCCAGATTTGCTCCGATCTGGTCTCATATGTCACTCCAATCTGGTTAAAATGTTAGGTGATACTAGAGTGGCCTGGAATTATGTGACAGGAGTCTGATCCAAAGACAGAGAAACTCGCAGATCACCAGCGAGCAGACCAGACAGCATGGGCCTCCGTGTTCCCAGGCAAGTTGACTTACCCAGTGAACAGGACCTGCTGGGAACGCACCCAGAAATAAGCAACCTGCAAGAGAGGGGACCAGTGAGAAGGTTCAAGAGTCAGTGTTGGTGACTATCCGTGATGTGAGAACTGCAAAACAGGGTAGGTGAGTGACAGGGTCCAACGTGACCTGTTGCAGAGTGTGATGATCAAGACGGAGCCACTCTTGGCTGGGATACTGCATTGCTTCTTGTGGAGAATGACTTTTATCTTTCAAAGATCTTGCTCAACTCAAGAATTTTTTTTTTTTTTTAATTTTAAGAATGAGGATTGAACCCAGGAGTGCTCAAGCACTGAGCCACATCCCCAGCCCTTTTTTATATTTTATTTAGAGACGGAATCTCTCTGAGTTGCTAAGTGCCTTGCTGAGTTGCTGAGGCTGGATCTCAACTCACAATCCTCCTGCTTCAGCCTCCTGAGCCACTGGGATTTCAGGCTCAATTCATGAATTTTTGAGAATTTTTATATTTAGGGAGCAAGTTTTCTGTATACTCCATGCATACAGACCTATGCATAACCACACTGTTTTTTTTTTTTTTTTACTTTTTATTTATTTATTTATTTTTATTGTTGGTTGTTCAAAACATTACATAGTTCTTGATATATCATATTTCACACTTTGATTCAAGTGGGTTATGAACTCCCATTTTTACCCCATATACAAATTGCAGAATCACATCAGTTACACTTCCATTGATTTATATATTGCCATACTAGGGTCTGTTGTATTCTGCTGCCTTTCCTATCCTTTACTATCCCCCTCCCCTCCCCTCCCCTCCCCTCTTCTCTCTCTACCCCCTCTACTGCAGTTCATATCTCCCCCTTGTATTATTTTTCCCTTTCCCCTCGCTACCTCTTGTATGTAATTTTGTATAACCCTGAGGGTCTCCTTCCATTTCCATGCAATTTCCCTTCTCCCTCCCTTTCCCTCCCACCTCTCGTCCCTTTTTAATGTTAATCTTCTTCTCATGCTCTTCGTCCCTACTCTGTTCTTAGTTACTCTCCTTATATCAAAGAAGACATTTGGCATTTGTTTTTTAGGGATTGGCTGGCTTCACTTAGCATAATCTGCTCTAATGCCATCCATTTCCCTCCAAATTCTATGATTTTGTCATTTCTTAATGCAGAGTAATACTCCATTGTGTATAAATGCCACATTTTTTTTATCCATTCGTCTATTGAAGGGCATCTAGGTTGGTTCCACAGTCTTGCTATTGTGAATTGTGCTGCTATGAACATCGATGTAGCAGTGTCCCTGTAGCATGCTCTATTTAGGTCTTTAGGGAATAGACCGAGAAGGGGAATAGCTGGGTCAAATGGTGGTTCCATTCCCAGCTTTCCAAGAAATCTCCATACTGCTTTCCAGATTGGCTGCACCAATTTGCAGTCCCACCAACAATGAACAAGTGTACCCTTTTCCCCACATCCTCGCCAGCACTTGTTGTTGTTTGACTTCATAATGGCTGCCAATCTTACTGGAGAACCACACTGGTTTTTAAAATGTAGGTGTGATTAGACAAATAACCCAAGTTTTGTGGGGGATTTTCTTTTTAAATTTTTACAAAAACCATTGTGATGATTCTTATGTGTTTTTTTCCTTTTTCTTTCTTACTTTTCTTTTTTTCCCTCTGGATTGAACCCAGAGGCAATTTACCACTCAGCCATATCCCTACTCCTTTTTATGTATTATTTAGAGACAATGGTCTCACTAAATTGCTTAAGGCCTTGCTTAGTTACTAAAGATGGCCTTGAACTTTCTATCCTCCCATCTCAGCCTCTCAAGTCATTGGGATTGCAGGCATGTTCCACTGTGCCCTGTTTTATATGTTCTTGATTCTGTGTGCATAGTAAGAGTTTATCCAGTATCCCTCTGACTCCTGAAGGTTTCTGTGAAATTGGTGCTTATAAAAAATAGAAACCACAATATTAAGGAATTTTGGCTTACAAGGAGACATTCACAGAATAAGATGCAAGTCAAAAATAAACATAGTTGCCTACTTGAAGTTACAATATTTTCTCAATCTTTGTATGCTTTAATTTACACATTTATGGAGCTAGGTTAATTCGACCTACATTGCCATATAACCCCTCTCGGGCTGTTATTGAAGAAATGGCACACCTGTTAGTACTATCAGTATCAGAAAAGACCTAAACTAGGCAAAGTTATAATTATATGTAATTAACTTTTCCATTTTCAGCTAATTAAGTTAAAAGAATTCCTACAAACTACAAACTTTCAAGCCAAAGCTTGAAAGTTGAAAGATTTAGCAGAAATGCATCTGTTCTGGCTTCCTCTTTTCCCTCTCCTTGCAAAAGCCCACTGCCTCGAGAAGAGAAAAGCCACATTCTGAAGTTACATAGTGTAAGGTTGAGTATAAATTTACTGCTATATTTAACATTATTAAATTTAGATCTCAAGAGATCTAAGGCAGTACAATTTGTAAATTGAAATCATAAAATTAATACAAAATGATTCAAAGAATCAAAATAAGGCAGAAGACAAATCTTCTGAATAACAAAGATAAATGAAGATGTGTTATATCTGTAAGGGTCCAGCGAAATGTCAGAGGAAGAGACCACCAAGTGACCAACTCATGCAATAGCAAAAGGGGTTTATTGAGGATCCAATCCAACGGCGCTGGGGCTCCCTGCTAACTCAAGTAGGGAGAGCAGCCCAGAGTCCAGAGCCGAGGTTAAGCAGAGCTTAAGTACACTTTTTGAGGAGGGCGGGGGCTTTGCATACATCAGAACAAATCATCATGAGGCGAGGGAAAATTGGTGGGGTTCTTTTTTTTGTCTTTTTTGGAACTGGGGGTCGAACCCAGGGCTTTGTGAATGCAAGGCAGACGCTTTGCCACTGAGCTACATCCCAGCCCAAGGGAAAATTGAACAACAATTCTTAGACTTGATTAGTACATTCATTGGCGGGAACAGATTGGGGGGGGTGGTGATTGGTCACTCCTAAGCGGGGTACACATTCAAACTGATTGATTTTGGGGCCTGAATGCCTACATGCCAGGCTACACAGGGTCCTAGGTTATTAAACAACCAGAGAGTCAGTGGGAATATTTACTGGGCAGTTCGGGTATTGTCCTAACAGCTACAGGAATTTCAGGTTTTGGGGGGTAGCAGAGGAATTTAACAATACCTGGTCCTTTACTTTTTAACTCAGGCCTTGCAGCTTAGAAACTTTACAATGCCCGGTCTTTTTACACTTTAACTTTTACACTTTAACTTCAATTTCTTTTACCCTTACATATCCTTTCCAGTTGACAGAATTCAGTCTCATATATATGTGCACACACACACACATACACACATACACACACACACACTCTGTCTCTCTCATAAAATTAACCCATACTGTGTGAAGAACCAAATTAACTTTCAAATGTTGCTAATGTCAGAATTATAGATGATGAAGTCTATATTTAAATAGAGAAACATGAAAATATTTGGAGTATGATTTTACCTTTTTTTGTTCAATTCTTTAGATAATTGATTTTTTCATGGTGATAGAGATGGATCCCAGGGCTTTGCATATTAACTACACACTGCCTTACCACTGAGTTGTATCCCAGCCCAGGGACATTACCTTTAATAGGGACTTTTCTTACAAAATGTAAATTAAAGGTAGTCATGTATCTGATCACCTTTAGAAGGGAAGGATCATTGCTGCAAAAAAAAAAAAAAAAAAAAAAAAAAGTGCTCTTCTACAGAAAAGAGTCTACAAAAGTAACATCTGTTATTAATATTGACTACATTTTAATCCTTTAGAATATAAGGATAAAGAGTGTCATTGCTCTTCCCCCACCTTTTTTTTTTTCTTAAACAGAGAGGAAGGTAGGTAGGCTGAACCAAAATATTCACTCTATAAAAATCTATAAAGTAATGCAGAACATAAGAAGTAGTAAGAAAAAGAACAAAAAGCACCAATGTAATCCATCTTATAAGAAATATATTAAAATTTTACTGTTAAACATAGCATGTAGATACACTAGTATGTCACTATTCTCATTCCTATAGTTCTATAGCAGTTGGAGCATATTTGACGTATCAGAAACTACAGAACAATTTTTCTACCCGTCTTAAATACAGGAAGAATAATTATATGTCATGAACCTGATGTACATTGGAGCAACAAGATATGGGGGATAAAGGATGCTTTGAAGACAGTAGGTAATTACTATTTTTAACATAGGTATAATTTCTACTTCCCTACTTATCAAGTTT